>NC_072737.1:72242417-72857417 GCF_026930045.1 Uloborus diversus | reverse complement strand
CGTGACGACCATCCCAATGTCTGAATTATTGTAAAAGCAAAGCAAAGAGCGAAAATTGAAAGTTACTTTAAAAGCCTTACTTGAATTTATTACAATTATTTTATTTATTAAAAAACATAAGATGGCAACAGTTAAAAATTTTAATTCATTGAGATAATATTTCCGATCATTTCCATACAATTAAAATCACGAGAAATACGCAGACGACAATCTATTACGGTTTATCTATTTATCTTTCTTACTGTTGCATTAATAAAACTATTTTTATTCGCAAAAAAAAAAAAAAAAAAAATCAACACCTCTTGGAGCGATTGGAGTCAAAATTGAACCAAAGCCTGTTTACGTATGGATTCACATATATTCCAAATTTCAAACAGAACGTAGCATTACTTCTTGAGATAGGGCACTCACAATGGAAAAAAAGAACGGGCGATTGCACTACCCCCTTTTTAGCTGTTGACACCAAAATAAAATCAGCTCTTATACCCACTAAGGGCTACTTGTCAAAAAATTTTTGTTTGATTCCGTTCGTTATTTCTTGAGATACAGCAGTCACAATTCACGACAAAAACCGTTCTATAACTCAACCCCCGTTTGAGCTATTGACACCAAAATTGAATCAGCACCTGCTCCAGTTAGGGGCAACATGTGGACCAAATTTTGTTTGATTCCGCCAGTTACTTCCTGAGGAATAGCAATCACGCATAACTCAAAAAACGTCCCATTGCTCCACCTCCCTTGGAGGAATTCGCGCCAAAAACCAATGGGCACAAGTTCACATAGGGGCACATATGTGTACCAAATTTCGTTCAATTTCATGCGATAGTTTTTGCTGTAGAGCGACCACAAAAAACTGGTCACACACAGACGTGACACACATACATACACACACACATACATACATACACACACACAGACAGACAGACAGACATTTTCCAAAAATAGTCGAAATGGACTCAGCACACCTCAAAACGTTCGAATCCGTCAAAATTCGAAATTCGAAAATTTGCACGAATCCAATACTTTCTTCTATATATTAGATATAGAAGAAAGTAAAAAGGGGGTAGCGCAATCAACCCGTTCTTTTTTTCCATTGTGAGTGCCCTATCTCAAGAAGTAATGCTGTGTTCTGGTTGAAATTTGGAATATATGTGAATCCATATGTAAACAGGCTTTGGTTCAATTTGGACGCCAATCGCTCCAAGAGGTGTTGATTTTTTTTTTTTTTTTTTTGCGAATAAAAATAGCTTTATTAATGCAACAATAAGAAAGATAAATCGTACTAGATGGTCGTCTGCGTATTTCTCGTGATTTTAATTGTATGGAAATGATCGGAAATATTATCTCAATGATTTAAAATTTTTAACTGTTGCCATCTTATGTTTGTTAATAAATAAAATATTTGTAATTAATTTAAGCAAGGCTTTTAAAATAACTTTCATTTTTCGCTTTTTGCTTTGCTTTTGCAATAATTCAGACATTGGAATGGTCGTCAAGTTTTTTCATGTGAAATTTTGTTTTTGTTGGGAATATTGCTTCCTCATCAAGCATGGGGAGGGATCAAAAAAAAAAAAAGAAGAAAAATATAGAAGAAAGTTTCGTGATGGCCACAACATACTAGTTTTATATGTAATTAACTTGTGGCAAGCATGGTTTCGAAGCGCGATGGATCGAATCGGAAACGTTTTTGTTAATTAATTAATTAATTTAAACATTGGATGGCTATATCTCCCAAATGATTAATATTTATTTTAACCTATTGTTGAGCGAGAACTGAAATAAATATTTAACCCGTTGCCAAACGACAATAAGAAAGCCAGCTCTGCTTTTTGTAATGAAATTTCCTATTGTGATATGTCAATTGAGAATAGATAAAACGTAGAGAGAGAGTGAAGCCTTCATTTCTTGAAAGCAATGATTTAGGTCACGTGATATATTTTAAAGTAAAGTACTGGAAGAAATCGGGTGTCTTTTACTAGGTTCACGCAAAACGCGTATTTTTCGTCGTAGTTAAACCATGTGACCGGATCGATGCTTTAGGTTTTCCTAACCAAATGATCAGAAAGTACCGTATCTAACAACATTTTTTTCTCGGTTTAAATTCATCTGAGTTTTGGCACCAATGCCAAGAATACTTTAAGGATTATCAAACTAATTATTACATTATTAAACAAAAAGATGGTGGAATTTAAAAACGAAACAAATTTTATTTTGATCCAGATAATTTGCAACAAGGTAGTTTTGTACACACAAGATCAGTGCAGTGGAAGGTTTTTATCTTTGGTGGAAAGAACAGGCACTATATAAAGTTTTCGTCCAAATTTTTCGTTTTTTAATTAGTGTTTAGTTTATTTAGTTGAAGAATGCGTTTATTTTACTTCGGGAGGGGGAGGATGAGTGATTTCCGCTTATGCTGGGAACTGTTTTTACCTTTATCATTTTTTAAAACGATATCCTATCGATTGTTTTATGTTGCAGAAGGAATTCCGTTTGTTCTCGATGGGCAGTTAGTTTTTTACACTTAATATCTGAGGACGCTTTTTATCCGTTGAGTATGGCTAAAGGAACAAACCATCAAATACGAGAGAAAAAATCTTTACTAATATTATAAAGAGAGAGGGCGGATTTGCGTGTGTTTATATGTTCGAGGTAATCTCCGGAACCACTGCACCTATTTGAAAAATTCTTTCACTACATGAAAGGTGCTTTCTTACTGAGTAACATAAGCTATAATTCGAAAAAAAATCCGGTACATAGTTCTTTTTTATTCAAATTTAAGCGCAAATTTTACGTAATTTGCCAAATATTGGCTATTAAAGGGGTGAAAAAATTACTTGCACATATTAATATTTTTATCGTTAAAAAGGGTAGAATTTTCCGCGTTCTAAGCAATTTGTTTCAATGCTCTAACTTCATTACGACGGGAGCAATTTGCGTTTTTATCTCGAACTTTTTTAGACTTAGCTGAGATTTTGGCAATACTTTCTTCATTAAATCTATCAATAAAAAGTGAAGGAATTGTCCCACAGTTTTCTTTTTGACACCATTTGAAAAAGCGACATTTTTTACTTCAGAAATATCTCGACGTATGGTGGGAAAAATAACCTTCAATTATCTCCAAAGGAAAAAATGTTACAAGTCGTTAAAAATAAAGTTCGAATTAATCTAATCTCCATTAAAATTACTGATGTTTTGTTTCGCATGTTTCATTCTCATGCCTTATTGAAATTATACTAAAAACCTGTAGCTATACTTAAGAAGACTCGCAAAGGACTTGACTCCATAGATTATACAGGTTAACAGGATAATAATTTTATTTGCTCTTTCAACATTGCGAACTCTGCTCTCCATATCCTCCGAACAAGCAATTTAAATCAAAGCTATTATTGCCTTGACAACAGGGATCCCGACACACGCGACTCAAAACATAACTTTACATAAACTATTTGCAAGGCTTAAGGGAGAGTTTTCTAGTTTCATTTGCCAACTTTCAAATGTAGATGGCGCAGAATTTCACTCGGTTTTAAAGGGGGGGGGAATAAAGGTCCCTCTCTAAACAGCTTCACTCAGAGGGAAGTAATTAGGCGTTAATAGCTGTCACGGGAACCGAACCCCTCTTCCTTCAGGCAAATGCAAAGACGAAGACCGGTTTGCTCTTTCAACATTTCTCTAGAGGAGCAAATGGTCAAATTTTAGCTTCGGAGCGATTTTTGTGATGCAGTTATAGGAATTAGTTTTTCTGAAAGGTATTGACACCAGGGCCCAATTTTCCAATAGGCAGAGTAGGCAGCTGCCTACGGCGGCAAATTTTTCAGGGGCGGCAAATTTTGCTTTAACCACACATTTTTTTAATTCTTTTTTTGGTCTTAAAAGTAAAATATTAGTATTTTTTCATTTTTCGAAGATATTTTTTCTCATCATTTAATAATTATTACTTTCACACATCTTATGAAAATCAAATGTTTTTCAATCATGGTAATTAATCAGCCTAAAATAGTAAGTGAAGACGAAAAGCAGGTGTTAATTTCAGAAAGTGTCGTTGCGTTTATCCAGAAGTCGCAACAAGATTGGAGTTTGATTATGATTTTGGTGTTATACTTAGGTTTATTCAGGGCTGGTTTCTTGAGTGACTGACGTTTATTTTCTTTTTTACATTATTAATATTTAAAAATTGTTTTCTGTTAATATTAAGTCTCGGAGGTAAATAAAAATGAATGACGAGCGAAAAAGGCTGACTGCTTTTAAATAAAGGAAACATGTTAATAAACATTATAAAAACCGAAAAACAAAAAAGTCATCAAAATTTTTTTAAACATGATATGTTTTTTTTTTCAAATGGGCAGTTTTCAAAAGCGGAAACTTTTGCAAAGTAATCCAGCTACAATTTACTAATGAAATACCATTGAACAGTGAGGAGTGGTAAGAACACAAGAGAGTGAACGTAATAACAGAGTAAATTATTCAAATCGTTGATTCGTAGATTGAAAAAAAAAAAAAAAATAATAGAATAAAGATGCTGCTATAAATAAAGATGACAACTGATAAAATGGTTAACGCACAAGACATTGAAGTTCAGTGCTTATCAAAGATTCAACGATATAGATATTAAATAATTAAGCTAGGTTTGATTAAAACACAGTTTTGATCAAAAAAGCGCGTAAAAGTAACTTTTTTTCAAAAAGTAACAGAATTCATTCGGAATGTAATCGTGTTCTTTTTTTTTTTTATTCTAAATTCAAAATGTCTTTTTGAGCAAACAATGAAACAACAAAAAAGTTTTTTTCTCTGAAAATAAAGATGCTGTCTTATGTGAAACATACTAACATGCTTAGCATTCGAGAAAAATCTCGGTTACTCTTTATATTAACTCGGTTACTCTTTATCCGTTTTCTATCATTATATTTTCCCTTATAGGTCTAACTCAAGTCTGTATCATTTTTCAGTAATTCATGTGCGTTGTCATTACAAGGAAATGTTTTAAAACTTCAAAGAATGATAGAAAACATGTTTTATGAAACTATAGGGCCCTGAAAAAAAAAACAAAAAAACTATGCTCTTTTAATTGATAATTGCAAATAAATATACATATTGTAAATATTATTTAAATTGTTTTTATGTGAATCGCTTGATAACTTCCCAAGAGCAGTAGGGGAGACCGGGGTAAGTTGTTACATTCGAATTTAAAACTAACCGCCTGTAGAAACTGACTTTCCTTGCACTACTACATGATAGCACTCACCCATCTGCACAGGGGTACCCATCCCCCTCAAGCTCAATGGCGCAAATTCACCCCCCCCCCAAAAAAAAAGTTTCTCGCTTTTGAATCTGGTGAAATATAACAGTTTTTAGAGTGTTTAATTTCCAGTCACATTCATGGGGGGGAGGGGGGTAGTGCTAACAAATAGCATTTTGAACTGAAATATTGTTTGGATTGTTGACCCACCTTGCCTTCCCAAATTTTACAACGTGCACCTTGAGTAAACAAGTTTTGGGTACCCCTGAATTTTGCTACAACTTTTTTTTTTTTTTTTTCAAACGCATGAACAATTACAGGAAGAGTTCATTCAACTTTCTGGCTTGGGATGGAAACATTGCTAGATTTACACAATATGAATCTACGCAATATGAATGTGATTTTATTGTCCCTTAGATAGGGGGTCCGGGGGAAAATTGTAGTTTTAAAATCAGTTTTAGACGATCTCTGGTGATGTTAGGAGGATAAAAGGTTTGTTGTGCCCTTCCCGGAAATTTTTCAATATTGAAACTTTAAAAACGCAATTGTAGATAGTCTAACCAGGCACGTAGCTAGAACTTCGTTAAGGGAGGGGTCCAAGGTTGCACGCACTTCAAAAGAGGAGGCATGCTAAAGCAGAATTAGTAGCTGATAATTACACAAGATAAGATAAATCCAATTAAAACTGATTATTAAAATATGATAATTAACTAAAATTAATTAAATAATTGAAATTAATAGAGTCATTAGTTAAAATTAGTTAACAAAAATTTTATGTTAAGTGGTAAATTAATTATTGTCAGTTTGTAAATTAACATTAAACTGAAAGTTATCACATACAAAGTTTCCAAATATGGGTGAACCTCTGTCCTCCTGAAAATAAGTGATATATTTTCTATTAATAAAAAGGATACAATAAAAGAAAAACGGAAAACGAAAACTGCACTAGAAATTACTTGGAAAATGCATGCGATATTTTAATAAAATATTAAAGCTTTGTAATATATTTCATTTGTACTTATGCCATTTTATTTGAAAAGTAGAAAGCCACCGGTCAAATTGCTTCAACTCTTCTTCATTTGAACGAAGCAATTGCCTGTTCGGTGATATTTTGATAGTTGAAATTTTAACTCTAACACCAGTGGATTAACCCTAAACTCAAGTAGATAGCGTTCATTATTTTCGTTTCTTCATTCCTCTGAGATGACACAGTCTTACCAGAAAAACTGTTAAGTTACCGGATCGAGTTCAGCCTTGTCACAATAAAGCCTTTCCCTGCATGTTAAACATTACCAAAACATATTATCAAATGACATAACATGCCGTGGCGCGAATTCATTGTTGAAACACGCGGGTTACTCTATCATCGGCATTATTTATATGAGGATAAATAAATCTATATCTATGGAGTCGAATGTATAACTATATGAATGTTACATAACGTAACCCTGTCCTATTTGAACAACATTTCAGGCAAAACCCCACAACTCTCTCAACGAAAATATTAACAAGGTTTCATTTAAAAAGCTTGAATTAGTTTTTATTTATCTACATTTATAATATTCTTTTGATAATACGAAATAAAATGATATTTCCAATCTTATCCGTTTTCTAATTATCATTCCTAATCATCAATTAAAAGCTTGAACAAACTATTAACTCTTTGAGGGACGGAGGCTTCCTTTGATGCAACCATTATATATATATATATATATATATATTCTTTCTTCAGCCAATTGACACAGTGATTTCAGTTAGCCGAAAAAAAAAGAGAAGCAAGAAATAAATGGTGTTCTCAAGTGAAGTCATTATTCCTCAAAGGGTGAAAGCTGTTCGAAAAAATTTTAAGTACCGAAAAAGGCGTATTGCCGTTTTTTATCATTATTTTTTTCTTTCTAATGGGGCT
This sequence comes from Uloborus diversus, assembly GCF_026930045.1. Classification (NCBI taxonomy): domain Eukaryota; kingdom Metazoa; phylum Arthropoda; class Arachnida; order Araneae; family Uloboridae; genus Uloborus; species Uloborus diversus. The sequence goes on along the minus strand of NC_072737.1, from coordinate 72,850,278 downwards.
GTGTTAGAGGCTTTAGCCTTTGCGGAACAAGTGCGAACCAACGATATGGCATATGCCACCATTAAGACGCGGATGTGAATGTCACAGGAAAATTTGATGCCCAGTTTCCACCAGATGGAGACACCTGAGCTCTCTTCGATGCGAAACTGCAAAAGGAATTTAATTTTGTCAAGAGCATTCACAGTCAAACGACCTAAAGGATCTTTTGCATGCCGATTAATGGAATGTATACCTAATGAATTAAATTAAGCATCTGTGTAATTTTATTTTAACAACATGCTGTTAATTTTAACAACAATAAATATCATATTTTACGACGCAGGTAATGATTTTTTTTTCTTTAATACGATGTTAGCAAAACACTCTATTGCAAGAAATAGTAAATATCTTTAGCTTGAAGAAAATAAGCGTTAAAAAAAAAAAAAAAAAAAAAAAAAAAGGCAACATAGAAACGAAAAATTCAAAAAAATTTACCTCGTATTCACTTTTTTCGCTTCTTTGCTTGCAACGCAGTAAATAGCGGTAATTTTCACCTAGTAATTTATAGTTAAATGCAGATGTCTGTTTTTTGTTACGTTTAATGCTACCTTCACAATTTACTAAAGATGGATGCGTAGATGCTAATTAAATAACTCCTTAGTACAAAGCCAGTGAATAACAATCAGAAAATGTATTCCAATGATGCAAATACAAATATGTTTAATGGAACAACATCGAATAAGAGATTTTTTCGTCAATTAAAAACTGACCTACTGTTTTCTTTTGGGATCATAGAATCACAATTCAGTAAGATTTAAAAGTAATAATTTCTAATAAATTACTTATTACATGCGTTACTATGGCCTAGCTTGTAATTTCATAAACTGATCACAGTAAAATATTCAAGTAATTTTCAATTTCATTTTTCTATAAAATTTTGATACCACGGAAAGCTTGTTACATCAACTTCAAGTTTTATTTATTCATTTATTTTATTCATTTTACCTTTAAACACGAATTATTTTTGGGCATTTAATATGTTCCATGATAATGCTTAAATATTGGGGGGGGGGGGGGGGAATATCAGTAAAAAATCTACGTAATTTGTTACTCAGAAAGGAGAGAGATGTTAAAAATAATCTAAAAGTTCAAATAAAACTTTTATCAAAATATAAAACGAATCTGAAATGAACCATGCCAAAAATATAAAGAATTAAAACGAAAAAAAAATCAATAATTATTTTTTCTCATCCTCAAACACACGAAATGTGTAGAATTTCTTTTTTCGCCGCTGACTTATAATCTAAAATTAGTTTTTAAATGGAAAAACACATTAAACACGTAAAATTGCTCGTATTATTAAGAAAACTTTAAAAGGGAGCACTGCGACTTACCTAGTTTGGGTAAATTTAATGTTTTTTTGCATAAAATTTTGTTCAAGATATGTTTCTTATAAGTATGACGTAGATAAAAACTGCGTGTTAAAACAGAAAAAAATCGGAATTCAATTACTGATTCACCAGGAACACACCTCACTCTGGCTGTCTTTCGTACAACATGCGTCTACGAAATCCACGAAAATCCAAAAAGAAAGGAGAAAGAAATAAAGAAAACCACGCCAATGAGACTGTGGGATACGACGAAAGTGGCAATAAATGCTTGTTTTTACTTTGCCGATGGCAATTTGATGGACTAAAGGCGAGGGGCGGAATTTCAAGGTCACACGACCCAGCTGGTTTGAAAGAAGAAAGGGACATTTCCCCGTTTCGGACAAAGCAAAAAGCAGACGAAAATTGGGAACCTGTAGTTGTTGCACGAGGTTCTCGTGTTCTGAATTGACTCAAGCGCTGAGAAAATTGCCGATTAATGGGAATATTTAAGGGGAAAATGCTGCGTTTTATAAAAATTTAATCTTTCGGAAAAATTTTATTGATGCGAGATGCAACAACTGAGAAAAAAGGACAGGGTTTTTCGGGAAGGGGGGGGGGATCCGGACCCCATGGACCCTCCCCTTGGCTACGTCCTTGGTCTAACGTTGTTTGAAAAAGGGCTTTCCTTTGTTTTCAAAATTGTAGTACTAAAAACACAGTTTTAGACTATGTGTGATAATGTTAGGGAAAGGAGATCCTATAGCTCACCCCAGGAAAATTTTCAAAATTAAAGTTTTAAAAATGCTATCTATGGTTGGGGGAAAAGCAGTTTTCTGAAATTGAAGCTCTTAAATCGCAATTGTAGCCGACCTTTGTAACGTTAAGAAAAAGAGTTTTCGGGAGCTCTTTCGGAATTTTCTCGAAATTGAAGCCCTAAAAATCAAATTTAACACGATTTTTTAATAATGTTGACGAGAATGGAAGGGGGGGGGGGGGAGAGGAGTGCTCCATTTAAATTTTCGAACTTGTAACTTTGAAAACGCAGTTTTGATAGATTTTGATAATATTAGTGGGAATTGAATTTCGGTGCCATTCCCCCGGCAAATGTTTGAAATTGATACACCAAAAACGCAATTCTAGGTTGGCTTTGATCGTGTTAAGAAAAGAGTGGGTAATCAGGGGATCTCTCCTAAAAATTTTTCAAAATTGCAGTACTACAACAGCAGTTTTAGATGACTCTTAATGACAAAGAGGGTGATATTCTGGCGCTACGGTGAGGGGCGCTCTCCTGGAAGTTTTTCAAAAATCCAAAATTTTTTCTAAAATTGAAGTTGCATACCCAAAAAAGGATGAATCAGACACCCCGTGACAGATATGTTTCGGAAATTCTTAAAAATTGATTCAGCTATTCAGTACACATCGAAAATCAGAACTCAAGATTTTTCATGAATCAAGTATCCTTCCTTTTATACATTTCAGATATAGAAGAAAGTAAATATGATTTTCGAAAAATAATTTGAACACTTTAAGAACAGACTGTTCTACCTCCATCAGCGAAAACCAACATCACTGAAAGTTTTAATAAAAATCATCTAATGATAAATTGAAACAATCAGTTTAAAAATGGTAGAGAAGATGGTAGTAAAGTGAAATGAAAAATTCTTCATAAGCTTGAACTCGTTAATGAAGACAATACATTAATTGTCGATTGGAGGGATAAAAAATATGTTATTCGCAAAATTCAAAACTAGTTCTTAACGATTGTCGAGGTGCAAATGAATCAATGGAAGACTGGAGCGTACTCAGAATTATCACAAACAATAAATCATTTTTGACCTCTCTCCCTTTCATCATTTTTAAAACACGCATTCAACATGCAAAATTGTGCTACTTCCAGAAAATTTATAAAAAATTGAAAAGAAATCAAATCGTCTGATCCAGCTTTGAAACGGACATCAACTCCATGCCGTCTGTGATGTTCCCTTCATTGAAAAAGAGACACGGTCATTAAATTTTGGAAAGAATCGTCGGTAGGCCGTCGCTAAGTCAAATAACTGGGGAGGGGGGGGGAGTACGCTTTCGGCGGTCCGTTAATTATTTCAAACGCATGTTCCAATATGCAGAGAGAGAGAAGATTTGGCTTATGGTTCAGCAGGGATAGTCGTATTACTAGACCTTAGTACTAGTACTATAAATTTAATTGTAAGGATAATATTCAATCAGAATTAAGGGGTGTCGGAGGGCTACCTTCTTGCATTATTTTGAAATTGAAGACATAAAAACGCAGTTTTAGATTATATTTTAAGTTTGGGAGGATGGAGGAGAAGAGGTCCAAGATAGCCTCTCCCGATAATTTTTCCAAATTTAAGTTCTCAACACAATCGTACGTTATATTTAATTATGTTCAGAAGAGGGGGTACGGGGCTCACCCCCGGGAATTTTAAAGATTGTTATTTGAAAAACACAGTTTTAGACGACCTATGGTGATGTTAAGGGAGGAAGAGACTCTCTTGGTCATCGTTCTATAATTTTTCAAAATGCAAACTTCAAGCACGCATTCCCATTTGTGAATTATTCGTGATTGTGACACGTAAAGGGGAGTCTGGGGGCTCTCTCCCGAAAAAAATCTGAAAATTTTAATTCGAAAAATGCAGTTTTAGATGATCTATGGTGATCAATGGCATAGCTACACTTTCTGCCGCCCGGGGCGATTTATTTTATATCCGATGAACCGTTTTTTTTATTGAAGTGAATGAATTACGAGCAGCATTTAATTATCAATTCCAGTTTAGTGAAACATTTTCTGCTCTTCAAATTGTATGTGAAACAATTGTCAATATTAAGTAAGTCCATTTCATAATTATGATATTTTTCTATTTACTGTGTATCCGATGAACCGTCTTTTTTTTATTATTGAAGTGAATAAATCTCGTGTATTATTTTGTTTTATTTTCTGGTTAAATGTAACATTTTCCCCTTTGTATGATATGTATATATTTATCTTGAGAGGTGTGAAAAGATGCATCAAACGGTGTAATGCATATTTACTGCATAAACTACACAGTGCATTGTGTACAATCCCTTAGATGCAATTCTAAAAAGAACTAACTTACGTAGTGCATGGTTCGAAGGAATCCCATTGCTAGTTTCAATGTGTGAATTTTAGGATGAAAAATCAGCCGATAAAAGTGGTAAATTGCAGCGGTGCCCACAGGGGGGGGGGGGATTATGGCGCAAGTTGCGCCATCAAAATTTTTGGGGGGGATTTTTTTTCTGAAGGTTTTTTTTCCTTTAGAACATGAATTTTTTTAATTTTAGAAATAAAAAATATTCAAACTCATTCAACAAGAAATAAATGCATTTATAATACTTTTTCCGCGTACACTTCAGGGCCATTACCGTAGCCCCCCCCCCCCCGTTTTTCAGAAGCGCGACCGACAATTTCATTTTAGGGATGCAACTAACGAAGAAAAAGGAAAACTCTTCGTTGTTTTAAAAAATTAAAATAGTAATTATAAATGAACAATTGAAATAATGCACTATAGTTGTACTGTAAACTGTACAGTTAATCCAGGAATGATATTTAACTTTAAAAGACGCAGATGGTGATGATTTATGTGATATTTATTATGTGATTTCATAACGTTTCCATTCTTCCTGGTTTCTTAAATTTACAATACAAGAACAGCTTCCATTTTCATAATTTTTGCACTTTGCTTAGAAACTACTCTGTGAACTTTTACGGATTTCCTTTTCTTGCTTTTTAATTGCATTGCAGATATGGAAAATTCATGGCATTCACAACAACAAAATACAGACCGACAAAATTAAAAAATTGCCTCAGTGAAAAGCTGAAATTAGCTAAGGAATGCATTCAACCGCTTTTAGATGGGGAGTCGATTCCGTGGGCCCCCGGGAAACATCGTTATCAGACTTTGAAGAAAGGAGGAGCTCGCAAGTGGCCAGGCAAGTGAGTCCTGAGGCAAGTGGCTCGCGTTGGGAAAAAGGGGAGTAAGCTAAAGTGATTTATGGTAGAGTTAATTAGGAAACGTGGGAGAGACTCGTATTTTTCAGATCTCTTATTTTAGCGACACCTGCATGAGAGGATTGGAACTAAATGCCCGAAAATTGGACAAGTTTCTAAAACATCCACACTTTAAAATATAAAAATTGATGAAAATGAAATTTAAAAATAATCATTAAGACCCTCAAAGTCTTATGAACCATCGATAACTGCTTTTTTTCCCAATATTATTACAGGATTTGTAGTAGGACGCAAAGTTGTTCAGTTTTTAGTGCGTGTATGGTTGCTGTTCTGAAACCGTCGCCAAGCGAGATTTTCATTTAAACTTAATTTAAATTGAAAAAACGCAAAATTTTTCTACTATATTATCTCAATTCATTCTAGACTGAAAATCACGTCGTATGCAACAAAGATCGGGAGGCTATTTGCTGTTGATTTTGATTACGGGAGTAGATTGATTTTCCCTTGGCGCCAATCTCTTGGGACAACAGCCTTAACATCCTCCCACCTTAAGTTGGCGAGAGACAACTTAACTATCAAAAGTTATAAAGTTCAAAGTTTGAGAGGAAGTCCAAAAGTTCAGAAATAATTAAGTTATTACAGATTAAATCGGTCAGGAGGTTTTATCAGTCTTCCGAAACTTGAAAATTTGGCATCATTCTTCATCAAACAGTTGCCCTTTCAAAACTTATCGCAATTTGGCAAAATTTCCAACGGAAAAATCCTCTGAATCGGTCTAAGCAACTGTCCTTTACTTGTTTGTAGACGCACTACTCTTGATATGCCATCCTTTCCCGGTATTAGCTCTTGTACACGACCTAAAGGTCAATCAATACATTTTGTACTATCACTCCCTGAAGCCGCCTGGCTTCAGGGGGAAAAACTAATTTTCCAGCAGTGGACTGTATAATGGAATTGGTGACTGCATAGATGAGTCATGGTTAAAACAATAAACAATTAAATTTATTTACAATAAGGTATAAGCATAAATAAGACTAGGATACGCTTGTATCCATGCGAGAGATTGGGAGCGAGAGCCCTATGGCTGCATCCGCCTTAGACCATTAAGAGATAGACGAGCCATTCCATTCAGTCGCTATTGTATGCGCTGATGCAGGAGTAAGGGCGACAAGTTTTATGACCCGGGGAGAAGATCAAACAATTTCGCCGCCCTCTACCACGTGATTCGGTCATTTGGATTTCAGCGTTTTCTTCCCATGTCTCTATTCTAGTAGGAGAGAGTCCAACTGAATAACATGCCGTATTGCTGTGCACACAATTGCAATGAAAAAGCAAGAAAAGACGGACTATCGTTTCACAGGTATGAAACTGTTCTCAATTTTTTCTTTCTTTCTTTTTTTTTTTTTTTTTTTTTTACAAATTAGCAATTGTATTTATAAAAAAGCAACTTCTAAAAAGAAAACAAAAAAAAAACGGCTTTGAAATTTATTTTTTAAAAAAGTTTACTAAAATATTCCTTTGATCAACAAATAGTCACGGAAAAGCTATTTTTCATTGTTTCCGTGCATGTTTTACTTACATATAGTTCATAAACCCTTTCCTAAGACAAATGAGTGTGCTATATCTTCGACCACAAAACATGAAGTGCACGATTTTAAAAATGTAATTCATAAATTTACATTTATCTGAAAAATAGTTTTTTTTTTTAAATTTAATATTAAGAAAATAATTCCATTTACTTTGTTAATGAGAAATTTAAAGTTTGGCTCGTTTCGTGTTTAATCAAAATGTCTTTCAAGTTTCGTTTTTTAATATTTTAACTTTTATCTGTAAATTTAAATATGATACTTTTTGTGTTACACATTTTATAAATCATTTTAAAGTTTTTTATGCTTTAATTATTTAGTTTTCCACAAGATGAAAAACTAAAGAAAAAATGGTGTGAGATGATACGGAGAGAAAATTTCATTCCATCAAAACATTCAAGGCTCTGCTCAAAACATTTCCAGGAAGTTGATTTTGAAAGACATTTCGGTTTATGTAAGTTGAGAAAAGGAGTTGTTCCAAGTATATTTCAACGAAATAAAGATATACCATCAAAACGAAAGCCTCCAGTGCAGAGAACTTCTATTTCGAAACAGACGAGGTATTTTAATTTTCTATTTCCAAATCACCTGCAGTCTCACCGTATTTTTTGTTCTTTCGAAGTTTCTAATGAAACTTAAACACGTTTCTGTTTCAGTATGAAATTGGATGCTGCGCATGAGAACGTTGGAAATTTGGCGAGTACTGAACATCACTTTCTGTTTAACAAAGACGTACAAAGCAGTTCTACACAGATAAATGATGCTCATACAAAAGATACAGCGTCTACTTATAGCAGAAGTACAAACAGGTATGTAATTTTTCAGAAAAGAGAATCAAATAACTTAAACAATTGTGTACATTTATATATGAGAAAAATACCTCTAAATTAGCAGCTCAGTAAAACGGGATTTCCCAAAGTTTAAAAATAAGTCCATGGATTGTGTCACTGTTCGGCCACAAAACAAAATTATTAAAATATCCGGTAGTCATTATTGATTGATTAAAAAAGGGTGATAAACTTGGAACTGGACTAACGATGTGAATTGGCCGAAACTACACCACATTTTAAACACATTAATATAACTAAGCAATATAAACCATCTCATTGACTACTTTTGATTTAATAAATAATTGCTTAAATCAGGTGCTTTCTTTGTCTTGATGACTGAAATTAATCAAAAGTATCAGTTATCGTTCGTATTTACAAAAAAATGCAATAGCTCATTTGCTTTTTGATTAACCTTTTTGGGGGGTAGTTGCTAATATATTACCGACTTTATGGGTAATAGCCTGAAAAAGGTTGGAAACCGCTTTTCTAAATGATCAGAAAAACAAGGAAAATGAGAGGTTATCAAATAATACGTATTTTTTTTTTTTTAAATATTATTGTGCTATTACCCGAAGTCCCACATTGTTTTGATGTTTAATAAAATTTATATACATCTCTGTTTCAGTTCGGTATTGGATACGAGGAACGAGAGCGTCGGAAACTCTGATATAGTAGAACATAGCCAGTTTAACAAAGATGAACCCAGCAACAACAACATCATACTGATAAATGACATTCATTTAAAGGATGTAGCGTCTACTAATAGCCGAAGTACTGACAAGTATGCAATTTTTCAGATAAAAAGTATCTAATAACTTAAACAATCAGCCTTCAGTTATTTAAATCAAGAGATTTAAATTATTTGAAAAATCATTATTGTTCTCAAATTTAAAAATTTGTTTAAAAGTAATGGATTTTACTTTATTGTACTGCTTTTTCATAAATTATTTAAATAGATTCAAAATACACATGTTTTAATTATAATAATTAGTATACATATCGTTAATCTTGATCTTTATTAATAATAAAGCTGAAAGTCTATCTCTTGGGTATTAAAAGCGTCTCTGTTTTAGTTTGATGTTGGATACTGCTAACAGCAGACACGGAGATTCATGTAATACTGAAGATCACATTCTGTTCCTCAAAGATGTACAGAGCAACAATACACTGATCAAGGATATTCACCAAAAAGATTCTGCGTCTACTAGCAGCGGAGGTACTGAAAGGTATGCATTTTTTCACACAAAAACTATCTAATAACGTAAACAATAAGTGCAGACATATTTGAGAATTTTTTTTATAAATTATCTTAAAATATAAGCAAAATGAGCAACAACCGAACAATAGTTTTGTAAGCACAAGTGAGTGTGTACTGTTATTATACTTATTGCTTAGAACAGAAAATCTTTCAATCTTGGCGTAAAGCCGTTGCCATTCTATAGCAATGAAAGCATCAACATTCAAAGTAACATCCAGGATTGAAAGGTAAACTTGAAAATTAAAAAACTGAAGGCTGGAATTTCCACTTTTATTTTAATTGAATCACAGACATATTATTACGAGTGATACTTAAAAAAATAAAAACTTTAAGAAAATTTCCTTTTCATCAACATTTTTATGCATAATAATAAAAAAAAACCATTAAGTACATTGTCATAAGCATTTTTATCTTGTTTTCAGAATAACTGAGGAACCAGATTCATTTAAGAGGAAAAAATTCCCAGGAGATTATACACTTTCTGACATGTCTTCACCTACAAAAGCGAAAAAATTCTATGTAAGTGCAACTTCAACAATTAAGGAGAAAAATAAAACAGTGAAGGCATTGCGTCAAAAAACGAGACGTCTTGAAAACAAAGTTAAAGATTTAGGATCCCTTTTGAAATTATGTGAAGAAAAATCTATGTTGAGTGAAGATGCAGTTCACACGCTCAAGGTATATTTATGTATCTATCTATTTACAATTTTCTGTTATTTCTTTAAGTGTTTAAAATCCCCGGAGAATTTTTATATAGCACTAGCAGTACCCGCACGGCGATGCCCGTACTAAGAATTTAAAGGAAGGCCATTGAATACAAAAAACAGACGCCCCCTCCTACTCAGCGTCTAATGCGCCAAGCAACCACGCTACCGGAACCCGGGCTACCGGCCCTTTGGTTAGTGAAGCGGATGTTTATTCTGTAGCAATAATAAATGTTTCACCAAACAAACAAAAACACCAACTTGCAGAGGTTAAGGGCTAAGGGGCTCCTGAGCATTGCAAAACTGCAGTCTTGTGCGTTTGAAAAGTCGTTTTCGTATTCGTGGTCTCTAGTAATATATTTTGCTCCTTAGCTCGGGGTTTGAATCAAGTTGAGCCTAAGATTTACCGTTGAAATCAAAAACCCTTAAATTTTGTGATTATGGTAGAATGGTTCTATGGTGGTCGGACTAAATTTAAAAACATGTAAAACAAAATATATTCTGGTATAATACAATGTAAAATACATATTAGCACTGATATATTATGCTTATGAAAATGGTAATATAAGTGTATTTTTAATAGTTTTAATGTATTAATTTAGTTATTTATTTGTTTATTCTTTATTTCTTACAGTCTTCCGTATCAGAAAACGCCAGTGCATTGATTTCTCGCATTTTGGAAGGATCTGAAAACTCAACCTATACATCAGAATTGCGAAGTTTTGCATTAACTCTGCATTTTTATTCTTCCAAAGCGTATGAATATATTAGAAAAAGCTTCAATAATTTTCTACCTCATCCTGATACATTAACGAAATGGCTTTCAGTTGTTGATGGAAATCCAGGATTCACCGAAGAAACTTCTAATGCAATAAAAATGAGAGTGAAAAACAGCAAAAAGCAATTAATTTGCTCTTTAATTATGGATGAAATGTCAATAAGGAGGAAAATTGAGTATAAAGGCGATAAGACGTATGGCTACGTGGACTACGGTACTGATTTGGTCAGTGACGGCTTACCAGAAGCTAAAGAGGCATTGGTTTTTCTGATAAACTGCGTCAACGAGCGATGGAAATTACCAGTAGGCTATTTTTTAATTAATGGATTGAATGGCCAAGAAAGAGCTAATTTGCTAGAAAAATGCTTAAAGTTTTTGCACTCCACTGGTATTACAATTGCATCGGTAACGTTTGATGGATTATCATGCAATTTTTTAATGGCTGAATGTTTAGGTGCAAAACTGAGCTATCCTGAAATAAAACCATGGATAAATCATCCAATCACAAATGATAAAGTTTTTATCTTCTTGGATGCATGCCATATGATAAAACTTGTTAGAAATACTTTTGCTACTTCTGTGTTTCATGACTACGAAGACAACTGTATTTCTTGGACATATATCAAATCATTGGTAGATTTCCAAGAGCAAGAAGGTTTGCACGCAGGCACGAAAATTAGGAGACAACATGTCGAATTCAAAGACCAAAAAATGAAAGTGAAGCTCGCAACTCAAACATTGAGCAATAGTGTAGCAGTTGCTCTGAATTATTTAGGCGAAACTTGCAAACTCCCCCAATTTAAAGGTTTCAAAGCGACCTCAAAATTCATATCCATCATGAATGACATTTTTGATTTTCTGAACAGCAGAAGCAAGTTTGGAAAACGGTATAAGCCGGCTTTCCAACTGTCAAATGAGACAGTTTTGAAAAATTTCGCTGTTTATGCTGAAAGTTACATAGAAAGTCTTAAATTACAAAATGGTAACTTAATGGTTACAAGTCCTAGAAAAACTGGGTTTATAGGACTTATAATCTGCATGAGAAGCTTGGTACATGTATATGATACTTACGTGATCCGAAAAGAACCTCTCTTAAGTTATGTACCATCATATAAAATGAGTCAAGATCACTTGGAGGTATTTTTCAGTGCCTTAAGATCCCGCGGAGGGTTCAACAATAACCCATCAGCGTTCCAGTTTAAATATGCATACAAGCGTTTGCTGATACACAGCCAGATCAGTGGCTCAAAGTATGCGAATGCTCTTCCATTAGAGGATGTTAGGATCCTAAGTACAGGCCAACTAAGAATTTTCAAAGAAACAGAAGAGTCTAACACAGAAGTTGAAGATATCGCAAAGAATTTTTCTGATGTTCCCTTCGTAGAGCACTTGAGCCCATACGTAAAGGATGTGGTAGGACACATTGCGGGATATGTTGTCAGAAAATTGAGGAACGTATCGTGTTCCGAATGCACAGAAGCATTATATTTCTCGTCCTGGCTCTCGAGATTAACAGAAAGGAAGAGTTATGTGCCTGTAACCGAAACTAAGTTTAATTACGGGTTGACAAAACCTTCCGAAGACGTTATTTATGTCTGTAAAAGAGCTGAGACTGTTTTCAGGGAAGCAACAAAGCTACATGCGATAAATAAACCCAATTTATTGCAGAGCATGGTTTTGTTGACTTTCCGAAACATTGATCACAATCGGTTGTTCAAAAATCTTAAAAACCATGTGTTGGAGTACGAACCTGAAGAAAATCATATATATAAACTAACAAAATTAATAATCGAAAAATATTTAAGGATACGAATGTATCATTACGTAAAAAACATCAACGAATCCCGAAGTGCACCAAAAGTACGCAGCAAGTGCACAAAACTAATCTTGTTTAAAAACCAATAACTGGAAAATAAAAAAAAAATTTTTTTCTTGAATCTTGTGTTACAATTAATTTTATTGCCACAACATTTTTTCTCTAAACAATTATAAACGTTGAAGAATATCAGAGGAGCTAATGGTATTCGAAAGTTGAAAGAATTATAGTGGAAATTGAGAAGTATTTCGATAAAAAATAGCGTCTAACTTAGCAAAAAAAAAAAAAAAAAGAACGAAAGAAAAACATAATGGATGTATGTTTGCATGTGGGTAGGTGTTTGTTCTTTATACAAATACAAAATTTGCGTGGGAGTTTTACCAAATTTGGCGCACAGGTTTTACTTTTAAATGCATTTTGGGTATCACCTCCCAAAAGAGCGTCCCCCCCACGCAAACGCTCCTTCCGTAGTGATGTCAGTGCATTTTAGACATGAAATATAATTTTAAACATATCTGAATTTCAGTATTTACATTTTTCAGTGACTCTTAATGGCATTTCGTGTATAAATCCACCCCTCCCCCAGAAGGATATCAACTGGGGGGGGGGGGGAGAGGGGAGTTCAAACAATTGTTTTATAAAAACCTTTTTTCCCCCTGTCCTATAAAACAAAATTAACACTTTTTTCATCTCACTAACCACTTTTACACGCAATAAAACAATTTACGCTATGAATGCACTTCTCTATAAAATCAGCCAATCTCTAACTTGTAAACTGTATGGGAAATTGCATTTCGAATTTCGTAAATATACCTTTTTTAATTCCGAACCCAAAATATTAAAAATATATTTAGAGTAGCTAAAATTTTCGCGATTAACGAGCGATCCATACTTTTTGAAAGAAAAGAAAAAAAAAACTTTGCTGAATAAGGAAAATACAAACAAGATTCAAACACATAAAGTTAGAGGGGGAAATTGCAAATTTTTTTAGCCTTTCCTTAATTTATTTTTGAAAATTTTCTTCCTGTTTTAGCGATGTTTTTTGATTAGATTAAGCCATTATTTATTTCATTAATTTTCCTTTAAAAAAAACTTTTGCGGGGAAGATAGGCTAAAAATAGTTTTAAATACATTACCATTTGAAACTTTTAACATCATTTTCACAAAATTAATATTTTATTCATTTCTTGAAAGCATGAAATAGTAAGTTAATAGTAAAAAAGCTATCTTGCATTACAAAAAGAGAGAAAAAGAGAGAGAGCGAGGGGAAATAAAAGCAATTTTCATTAATCGTAAAGAACTCCTCTGCAATTTACCCTCTTTCGAAAACGTGGGTGAATTAGTAACTCTATTTCTCAATGAGCGAACTTTTAGAACCATTTTTAAATCGGCGTAACTCAACAATTTACAGTAGAAATAAAAATTAAAAAAAATCCATTAATCAGTAAACTATGCGCTTGCGGGTCACAGAAATTTTTTTTTTCCAAAACATTTCTGGCCGAAGATAAAAAATTAAAATCAACGCTACTCAAATCCCTACGAGAATTTACGCAGTTATGCGAAACACTCCACTGTGTGTCCATCCCAGTCACGTGGTATCCCCTTACTTTCCCCCGCGGTTCTTCCTGCATCAGCAACCACGCCCACTGCCGTATCTATGTGTTAATGATCTAAGGCATCCGCTAACAACGTTGGAAGTGCATCTCCGAGGGGTGGTTTCCCACGCTCCTCTCACAATGGGGGCTTTAGGGTTGCTTGGCGAAGCCAAGAACCAAGACCCCAAGCGTTGCTCCTTATCGCTCGGGGACCCGCGCAGAGGCGTTAACATGCCGCCCGGCGTTGCAATGCATTACATTCAACAATTGAAAAACATAGATTTAGATTTTACCTAAAAATCGAACAAATCCTTTACCAAAGTTGAATAATTATGAAAACAATAACACATGTTAAATACGATAGCATAATGAGTAACATAATGAGTTATACAATTGAAATAAAAAAAGAAACACAATCACAAATATTTCATCCGAATAATATTGTGCATTCATGAGGAGAAGACACTTCGGAACGCCTTCCCGAAAGCAGAGCTAGTTTTAGCGCGGGGGTGATCGCTACCGCTTGCAATTGAGACAACCCTAATTTTGGCGGGCATTTAAATTTGCGAAAATGTCTTTGTGTTCTTTCCTTTCGTTTCTAGCTTCGCGTAATTGTCGACTAATGGGAATCTTTACCTTTTAAACTGAAAATTTCAGAAATATAAATATTGTATTTGCCAAAAAAAAAAAAAAAAGTGAGTTATTGGTTTTCCGAATGAAACATTTCTATTAAGGATAGGCATTCCGAATTTTGAACGATATCCTTTTAAACACTAACGTCCTATATTCGAAATTGCAAGTGCGCTGATGAAAAAAAGGGGGGGGGGGGGACAGGAAAATTTCATTGCCACACAGACTGTGGCATTGAAATACTTAAGGGTTGCGTTCTTTTTGAAGACTTAGTATCTCTCTCTATTTCCCTCTCTCTTTTCTTGAGGGGGGGAGGTGACTCAGCAGCTGTTAGGGGCTGGGTCTTTGATGCATCTGTATGGATTGTACAAAATTTCAGATCATGTAGAGTGGATATACAGTTAGTAGATCTACAGTAGCAGTTATTTTTTAAAAATGCTGAAAACATTATTCGAACAAAAGTTGCCCTCTCCCCCCCCCCCCCCCCCCCAAAAAAAAAAAACCTGGTTGAACCAAAGGCGAGGACTGGAAAATTGTTCCAGAAAGGATTTACATGTGAGAAATAAAAGTAAATGAGAAAACAATAAAAAATCAATTTGAAATATATTAATGCAATTGATTTTTAAAATCAAGATTATTTCTCTAAGTATTGCATGAATGTTAATGTTTAGATATATGTAATAATTTTCGGTGCGTTATAAAAAGTGACTTTGGTTGGAATACTGTTTTAAAATTATAGGTTCATCGGTAAGGCCGTCTTAAGAACTGACGACTACACTCAGGGCGAGTATTTACCAGCGCGGGGGAAGGGGGTGCTAACCAACTTCGTTTCTGGGGGGGAGGCAGAAACGAAGTTAGTTATATCACTTCAGTACACAGTAGCTTAATGTCCACACGGATTGTCCATGAAGGATGTTACACTTCACCCTCTCCCAAGGACGTAGCCAAGGGGTGGGTCCATGGGGTCCGGACCCCCCCCCCCCCCCTTCCCGAAAGACCCCTCTCCTTTTTTCTCAGTTGTTGCATCTCGCATCAACAAAATTTTTCCGAAAGATAATGATTTTATAAAACGCAGCATACTCTCCCCTTAAATATTCCCAGTAATCGGCAATTTTCTCAGCGCTTGAGTCAATTCAGAACACGAGAACCTCGTGCAACAACTGCAGGTTCCCAATTTTCGTCTGCTTTTTGCTGTGTCACCTACTCCGTCCGAAACGGGGAAATGTCCCTTTCGACTTTCAAACCAGCTGGGTCCTGTGACCTTGAAATTCAGCCCCTCTCCTTGGTCCATCAAATTGCCATTGGCAAAGTAAAAACAAGCATTTATTGCCACTTCCGCCGTATCCCACAGTCTCATTGGCGTGGTTTTCTTTATTTCTTTCTCTTTTCTTTTTGGATTTTCGTGAATTTCGTAGACGCATGTTGTACGAAAGACAGCCAGAGTGAGGTGCGTTCCTGGTGAATCAGTAATTGAATTCCGATTCTTTTCTGTTTTAACACGCAGTTTTTATCTACGTCATACTTATAGGAAACATATCTTGAACAAAAATTGTATGCAAAAGAAAATTAAGTTTACCCAAACTAGGTAAGTCGCAGTGCTCCCTTTTAAAGTTTTCTTGATAATACGAGAAATTTTACGTGTTAATGTATTTTTCCATTTAAAAACTAATTTTAGATTCTAAGCCAGCAGCGAAAAAAAAAATTCTACACATTTCGTGTGTTTGAGGATGAGAAAAATAATAATAATTATTTTTTTTTTTTTTCATTTTAACTCTATAATTTTGGCATGGTTCATTTCAGATTCATTTTATATTTTCATAAAAATTTTATTTGAACTTTTAGATTACTTTTAACATCTCTCTCCTTTCTGAGTAACAAATTTCGTAGATTTTTTACTGATGTTTTCCTCCCAATATTTAAGCATGATCATGGAACATCTTAAATGCCCCAAAAAAAATTCGTGTTTGTAGGTAAAATAAATAAAATAAATGAATAAATAAAACTTGAAGTTGATGTAACAAACTTTTTACGGTATCAAAATTTTATAGAAAAATTAAATTGAAAATTACTTGAATATTTTACTGTGGTCAGTTTATGAAATTACAAGTTCGGCCATATTAATGCATGTAATAAGTAATTTATTAGAAATTATTACTTTTAAATCTTACTGAATTGTGATTCTATGATCCCAAAAGAAAAACAGTTAGTTTTTTATTGACGAAAAAAATCTTATTCGATGTTGTTTCATAAAACATATTTGTATTTGCATCATTGGAATACATGTTCTGATTGTTATTCACTGGCTTTGTACTAAGGAGTTATTTAATTAGCATCTATGCATCTATCTTTAGTAAATTGTGAAGGTAGCATTAAACGTAACAAAAAACAGGCATGTGCGTTTAACTATAAATTACTAGGTGAAAATTACCGCTATTTACTGCATTACAAGCAAAGAAACAAAAAAGGTGAATACGAGGTAAATGTTTTTGAGCTTTTCTTTTATATATTGCCTTTTTTTTAAACACTTATTTTCTTCAAGCTAAAGATATTTACTATTTCTTGCAAAAGAGTGTTTTGCTAACATCGTATAGAAGAAAAAAAATCATTACCTGCGTCGTAAAATATGATATGTATTGTTGTTAAAATTAACAACATGTTGTTAAAATAAAATTACACAGATGCTTAATTTAATTCATTAGGTATACATTCCATTAATCGGCATGTAAAAGATCCCTTAGGGCGTTTGACTGTGAATACTCTTAACAAAATTAAATTCCTTTTGTAGTTTCGCATCGAAGAGAGCTCAGGTATCTCCATCTGGTGGAAACTGGGCATCAAATTTTCCTGTGACATTCACATCCGCGCCTTAATGGTGGCATATGAATGACTGGATGCCATATCGTTGGTTCGTACTTGTTCCGCAAAAAGCTAAAGCCTCTAACACAGCCCCCTTAGAAAGAAAAAAATAATGATAAAAAACGGCAATACGCCTTTTCCGATATTTAAAATTTTTTCGAACAGCTTTCACCCTTTGAGGAATAGCGACTTCACTTGAGAACACCATTTATTTCTTGCTTCTCCTTTTTTTTCAGCTAACTGAAATCACTGTGTCTGTTGGCTGAAGAAAGAAAAAATATATAAATAAAAAATGTTGCCTCCGTCCCTCAAAGAGTTAACAGTTTGTTCAAGCTTTTAATTGATGATTAGAAATGATAATTAGAAAACGGATAAGATTGGAAATATCATTCTATTTCGTGTTATCAAAAGAATATTATAAATGTAAGTAAATAAAAACTAATTCAAGCTTTCTAAATGAAACCTTGTTAATATTTTCGTTGAGAGAGTTGTGGGATTTTGCCTGAAATGTTGTTCAAATCGGACAGGGTTACATTATATAACATTCATATAGTTATACATTCGACTCCATAGATATAGATTAATTTATCCTCATAATAAATAATGCCGTTGATCGAGTAACCCGCGTGTTTCAACAATGAATTCGCGCCACGGCATAATATGTATTTTGATAATATGTTTTGGTAATGTTTAACATGCAGGGAAAGGCTTTATTGTGACAAGGCTGAACTCGATCCGGTAACTTAACAGTTTTATTGGTAAGACTGTGTCATCTCAGAGGAATGAAGAAACGAAAACAATGAGCGCTATCAACTGGAGTTTAAGGTTAATCCACTGGTGTTAGAGTTAAAATTTCAACTATCAAAATATCACCAAACAGGGAATTGCTTCGTTCAAATGTAGAAGAGTTGAAGCAATTTACACCCGTCATACCTTGACGGGTGACTTTCTATAGTTTTCAAATAAAATGGCATAAGTACAAATGTACATGTTTTGTTGAAATATATTACAAAGCTTTAATATTTTATTAAATTATCGCATGCATTTTCCAAGTAATTCCTAGAACAGTTTTCGTTTTCCGTTTTTCTTTTATTGTGCCCTTTTTATTAATAGAAAATATATCACTCATTTTCAGGAGGACAGAGGTTCATCCATATTTGGAAACTTTGTATTTGATAACTTTCAGTTTAATGTTAATTTACAAACTTTCAATAATTTACCACTTAATATAAAATTTTTGTTAACTAATGGCTCTATTAATTTCAATTATTTAATTAATTTTAGATAATTATCATATTTTAATTGGATTTATCTTATCTTGTGTAACTATCACCTACTAATTCTGCTTTAGCATGCCTAATCTTTTGAAGTTCGTGCAACCTTGGACCCCCCCCCCCCCCCTTAACAAAGTTCTAGCTACGTGCCTGCCTCTCCCCTCGTCACATCTCACGCAATGTTCGATGAACATATCGCTATAACGAACGGTTTTATTTGGACCAAAATGTGTGAAATCACATTTCTTGTAATCCCCTCCTTCCTCCTTGAGACTGTCAGAAGTTCATGAACCCCGAACCCTCCCTCCCAACCCCACTCAAGCGTGACATCATTTGTGAACGGCTCCTTAGGTTTGCTCTAAGTCACCAAAATCGCACTAACAATTGTTTTAAGGGAAAAGACCGGCTCCCCCCTGGATAGTCACCATTTTTTTTTATGATCATGTATGTTTTTAACAAAGAATCATATCGCATCCCGGCAAGGAAAGTGACACAATTCAAAATTTGGGAAAACCGTACAGGCTATTGATTTAAAATCTAAATTCGATGCTCTTTCTCGACACAAAAATCGCAAAGTTAGCTCACCTAAAGGGTGCGAGGGGGGGGGGGCAATGTGCGATATGTTGAACAACTGAATAAGATGACTATAGCAACGTTTCTTGCTAAAAAATACGCCTTTTACATTCAGAGTCAAGGACGGATCCAGAGACTATTCAAGGAGGGGGCGATTATTTCACACCCTTACCCTTTTATAAATTTGCAAACATCCGCCGACAACCCTTCCAAACACCATGAAAGATCGTCTCATTTCAGTTATTTTGGGAGGGGAGGGGGACTTCCTTTTCTACAAAATTGCGGAGGAGTGTACCAAACCCCATCCCTTACCTTAACACCATCAAAGGTGTCCCATAATAGTGTCTCTTTTTTGGGGGGGAGGGGACTTCAATTTTCGAAACTTTCCTGGGAAGAGCCCTTGAACCACAACCCTATTTAATATTACTAAAATCGTCTAAAACTGAGTTTTTGGAACTTTTTTCCTGCATAAAGTTCTTATCCCTATCACTAAAATGTTAAGATATGTGCTACAATTTCATTTTCCAGACAGCAAGAGCTTCGTAAAACTATTGAAGATATGCTAAAACAATTTTCAACTTCAGTATCAAAAATATGCCGTGGAAGAGTTCTGCATCTCGACTGAAGGAAGGGGCGATCGACCCTCCCTTGTATCCGTCCTTGTTAGGAGCTGTATTAGAATACGAGCAACAAACTTTTGCTTATTTTATAATCCCCACACGTAACGCTGTTCCGTAAAAGTATTGGAAGAACTGAATTACTTTTAGAGTAATCGAAAAAACTTGAGAAAAAAAAGCATATACATTTTCTTGTATTTACAAAAATAAATAGGTCAAAACAGTAACATGAAACGTTGTTTCAGGCACTTATTCAATTATTCTGTAGATAACCATATTGGCATGTGAAAAGCTTTAATTTTTGTTCTGTTCCTTTTTTTTTATTTCTGAAGAATGAAAGCCACATTGAAAAAAAAAAAATAATAATAATAGTACTAAAGTATTGAAATGTGTCACACAGAGTGCAACTTACCTTCCAAAATTGTTCGTACGCTTTAAATGTGTGTGGTTAAAAATGAAGTGCCGAGGAAATGAAATAGTACTTCATACACACTTTTTTATACTGTCTCTACATGATTACATCAACGACTGTTTGAAATGGGCCAAAAATGAGGTGACAGAAAAATATTTTCGGAAAAATTCGAAATTAAAGTTGTTGTCTGTTTTTTTCTTTTGTTTTTCAATGCAGTGATAGTTAGAAAATCGTTTGGTATTAATTTTTGCTTGTTTACTTCACAAATTCTACGTATTATTTTCAAAATGGCTCGAATTCGCAAAGTAACAACAAACACAATTCGAAAATGTATTAATTCTTGATTATATTCGAAGTAAAACAGTTCGAAATATTGCAAAAGTAGTTCATTTATCCCATACTACTGTGTAATACTTTTAAAAAAAACGCTTTAAAGAAGAAAATTGGATTGAAAATAAGGTGAGAAATGGTTGACCAGCAAAGTTAACAAAATGCGATTAGAGATTTACAATAAGAAAATGCGTGAAAAACCCACGTTTGAGTTCTGTGAAAATTTCAGCACAATAGAATGAAACATTTTCGTTCCAATTTCACCTCTAACTGTTCACCGTGTTTGCAGAAAATGTTTAGTTAGTATGAAAAACAAAAAATTTAGGATTTCCTTTGCAAAGTCCAATGATAAATTAACCCCAAACGAATAGAAATACACTGCAAATCTTAAAATAATTTTAAGTCGAACAATTGTCTTTGTAGTACACCTTTCCTTAGAAAATTATAGAACACTGGTGTTCTTCCAGCGCGATAACGATAGCCAACTGGCAACCTTTCTCAGTGTTGGTCTGAAGCCTCATCCCCAAAAGACGCATATAGAATCTTCCGATACCACGTGTTGGGGGCGTGGCCAAGTCTCAACTGCTGAAAAACGGACAATAATAGTTTTGACACTAAACATGTCTATTGTTCTATCGGCAGCACACAAATTTTAGAGACTGATCTCTATGTCACCCCAGTTTCTGTTCGTATAGATACAACCCTTACCTTTCCGTCAGGGCCGGGAAGGACTTCAACGATTCTTCCTAACAACCATTTATTTACTGGTAGATTATCTTCTTTAATTAAGACTATTGAGCCAACTGTAACATTTTTTGTTTCTGACTGCCACTTTGATCTTTGTTGCAAATTGTTTAGATAATCACGCTTCCATTGCTTCCGTATATATTGAACAAATTTAGTGATTCTTTGCCACTTCCCTAATCTATTTTCATTTAAATGGCCGTACAATAAGGAAATGACCTGGTGTCAAAATTTCTAAATCATCAGTTGCTGATGACAAAGGAGTCAGTGGTCGAGAATTCAAAATTGCTTCTACCTGATTAGTTACAGTTATAAATTCTTCATATGTCAATCTCGCATTGCCAATAGATCTCTTTAAGTGTTACTTGAAGGACTTTATACTTGCTTCCCAAATTCCCCCGAAATGAGGAGTTCTTGGAGGGATAAATTTCCACTCAATATTTTCGGAAGATAAATAGTTACTTAAATATTCATTTGGTTTGCACACAAGGTTGTAAAGACGCTTTAGTTCGGCGAGGGCCCCCACAAAGTTTTTTGCATTGTCACTATACAGAACTGAGCATTTACCTCTTCTTGCAAAGAATCGTTTTAGAGAAGCTATAAATGGTTCTGTCGTTAAATTTGAAACTACTTCAAAGTGAAACGTCTTAGTCGATAAGCACACAAAAATAGCGACATAAATCTTGTCTAAAACCCCTTTTCTCTGACCCTTATATTTAACGTAAAATAATAAAGGCAAATGACTTTACAGTGTCATTACAATGCAAAAATAATAATAAAAAAGTATGATATTTTTAATCATGAATTAATTCAAAAATATTTCAGTGTACGATGACTTTTGTGGCGTATTTTTTCTGTCTCATCGTTTTTTGACAAATTTCAAAAATATAATCTGGCAATATTTTGAAAAAAACTACTGGGTTTTATTCAGAATCGCATAGGAATGGTGTGAAAAAAAAATTGGATTTCATATTCGAATTAAGTTTGGCGTTATTTTGTTTTTACTACAAAATTTCAAGGTGTACGAACACTTTTGGGAGCCACTGTAGGTACTGATGGACGTATTGTGTAATGTGCATTATGGCTAAAATAGTCGTACTCAGGGCCGTGCGAAGAGCAGACGGCGCCCGGGGCGAAAGTTTCCTGCCGCCCCCTTGCCCCCTCCCCCTCCCCCTATACACTGTTAAAACTACAGGATGCATTCGGCACCTTTCAGGGGAGAAACGGCTTGTTCACCAGCGGCACCCAATACGGAGCCGAAATCGCACCTCTAAATAGGGTGAAAAACAGGCACCTTTTAAAAACTAGACAGCCGGAGTGAAAAAAAGGATCCTTCGGAGAGAGAAATGGCACCCTTACTATAGATCCTCCTCCCCCCTCCCCCGTATTGTGTGCGTTTTTAAATACAGTTGTGTACCTTTTTTTTTTTTTTTAGTTTTGTTTTGATTTATGATATTTTACGTTTTGGACATTTTTCACATTGAACTCGGTATTGGAAATGATTAAAACATGTAATTACAGCATTTGATCATATTTCAGAGTTTTCAACATAGTTAAGAAGTACTCATAGCGTTAATTCATCTGATCGTGCTCTAACTCAGTGTTTCTCAACCTCTTTTGACCCACGGGCGCGGTAAAAGCAAATGAAAAACTTTGCGGACCGGTGAAATCTTTATCGTTTTCTTAAAGAATCATAAAATAAATAATATGAATAATAACTCTGGGGTCGTTAAAAAACATGTGAAAAAATTCAGGGTTCTGATGGGTTTTTTTTTTTTTTTTTTTTTTTTTTTACAAAAAGTAATGTTAAAAATTAATAAAACAATAAATATCTACCCCTTCACTTGTATCAAAGATCTGTCACAAATACGTTATAATTTAAAAACGAGTAATTATTTAAAACATGTGAGAAATTATACATTTACTAAAACTTGACGTATTCCGAAAATGAAGCATAGCTGTAATTATGGATTATTTAAATGATGAGCCAAAAATATTCAGGGATATTACAATTACGGAAAAACAAAATCGTTTCATAAACGTTAATCAAGAGTAACAAAAGAAACTGCACATAAAGTTTTTCAACAGTTAAATAAAAAACCAAAAGAAAGTTCTAACGCTTTCGAGGACTGCTAACAGGAAATGATTCTAACACTTGAATGAAAAAGCAAAAAAAAGAAAAAAAGAGCTAGACTGAGAGAGATTTTTTTTTTCGCTATCTTTATGCTATAATCTACGAAGCACAAGAAACATTTTTATTAAGGTTCTTTTGGTGACTAATAAAAGCTGCTTATCGAGTATTCAAGAAAATAATGACAGATATTTTTAGTAGCGTTTTGAATGATGGAAATTTCACGATAGTAACGGTAAACGAGAACTAGAAGACTAACGGTTACTGTGAAAAGCAATAAATGCACTTTTAAACACTTAACTATGTGTGAAAGCCCTAAAAGCTACAAAGTGATCAAAAGCTGTACTTACTTGTAATTTCGGATAATTAATCCTAGAAAAGTTGGGTTTTAATCCAATAGTGTACTTCATTCAATGTGAAAGACACACAAACGCAATCATCATTTGTCCGCCATATTGAGGTGGTTGAATGTATGTCTAAGGCAAAAAGCGCATGCGCAATGAGTCTTTCTGCGATTGCATGATGTTCTGGCTCCTCTGCTCTATTTTCTAGCCTGTGATGCACCTTCAGGCACTATGCTTTCACCTTAGAGGGAATATTTTCACTCGTCTGGAACCCCTGCTTTTAACAGTGTACACACAGAAAAATCAAGTTAGTTATAACATCAATGCATAATACAAACTTATTATTTTTTTTACATATTAATGAACAGAATAATCAAAGGGCTATGCATAATACAAATTAAAACAAAACAATGAATCTTTTTCAAGTATTTGTGACACATTAATGCCCCAAAAATTTTTGGAAAAAGGAAAATGTTGAAAATCCAAATCTTTATCTAGTAAAATGTTATCCCACTAGATAAAAAACAAACAATCAAAACTGAGTTCGTTATTCATATTGATCAAACTAAGAACACAAATAAATAATTTGCTGTAATTTGCTGATTATAAATAGAAAATATCGGAGTAAATTACATGAAAATTAACTCATCCAATGATTCTTTTCAAGAGTTTTTTTTAGTTTTACTTGTACGAACTTAATACCAGCTTTTAGAGACGTACCGAGTAGCACTTTGGCCGAGTAGCCGAGTACCAAGTTCTAATTATGTTTTAAAAAGAACCACCGACACACACGTGACGAATTTTGAACTCATTGGAACAGTACAGACCTCCATGTCAAAATAATAGTTTTTAAAACAAAATTCCAGCTGAAATTTAATTACGCACTATTTAAAAAATTCTGCTTGTGTCAATAATTTTACAAAATAAGTTATTTTTAAATTAAAAATAAACAAATACATAAAAGGTAGGATTAATCCAGTTGGAATTAAAACAAAATTATATCAATCTATACTTCTCGTCCGCCAAACGTAAATAATTTTTAAAAGCAAATCGAACAATGCTAAAAGCACAAATTTGCAGGAGCACTGCAAACATGTGTTTCTGCATCACAAGGAACATGTTTTCAGTGCATAATGTGAGTTAATGAATGTAAAAAAAATCCAACTTTTGTCGGATGTCTTTAAATCTATAAGCTCACGTTTTGTGCATTGAAAAAAAATTCTTTGTAATGTCAAAACACATGTCTGCAGTGTTCCTGCACATTTGTGCTTTTAACGTTTTATTTTTTAAGAAAAGGTATTTTTATGCTTCAAAACTCCATTTAATAATATAAAAATTTCATATTTTCTGTACGTACCTTTTTTGCCCCGTTTAGTTATTTCATAAGGATGTGACGAACAACTAATTGCTGATGATTCTACAGGAAAAGAACAAACACAGGCTGTTTGTAATCTCGAAGACAAAGTTCAAAACTCTCTGTTGTGATACTACAGCTTCCAAAACAGGTCCTTTAAGTGGTTCTTGCGCTATTCTTGAGCAAATATTTAATAGAGAAATGCTTTCCTTTGCTTGCCGCCATCATATATATGAACTGATCTATCCAACTAAAATACAGTGCTATGGAGGAGCTGCGGAGTTGTTCCGAACTGTACCCTAACTTGGAAATTTTACTTGACTTTTACCGTGCTGAACTCACTAACATTACGGTCAGGGATGACTAACAAGAGTTGATAGAACTGCCTATCATATTTTTAGGTGGAGATACAGAAAATCAATTTAAAATAATACCACCGGAAGCCATGCACCAAGCTCGATGGATGGCTGGAGCGATTTACTCCCTAAAACAATTACTATTTAGTTCACAACTAAAATTAGATACGAAGGAAAATGAAGTATTGTTTGATGTCTGCTTGTTTGTAGTAACAATATAAGCGAAAACATGGCTTCAATGCATTTTGGCAGTCAAAGCACCCAACAAATATTTGTGCTTTTTGAAAAAAGTGTACGAAAATGTGGACCCAATTATCTCAAAAGCTACTCTAAAAAAATACATCCATCTTTTATGGCATGGTCAATAATATTTCATTCTTTCATGTGAAAAAGACTGTCTCAATGCTTAGAGCAGTAAACGATGCAGCTGAAAGAGCGGTAAAAATAACGTAGGACTTTCATGGTTTGCTTATAGCTGATGAGGAACAAAACTAATTTGTGTAACGTTGCGTTCAAGAACACCGGAATCGCTATCCTGACTGCAAAAAGCAAACATTGAAATAAAAATATGTACAGTTATTTTCTTGTAGTCTAATATCTGCTTTAAATAAATTGATGTCGCGTGTAGTAAGGAATTATACAGTTAGCAATCTTTCCACTGTAGTCGCCGTACAGGATTTCAGGTCCAAATTTGACCTCAAGTCGGCACGGGTTCCCGTTATTTTATTGCAATAAAACTTTTTTCTCATGTTTCTGAGGTGAAATGAAAAACATTTGGAGGGTAATATGCGTATTCGATTTCGCAAATTTTTTTTCTCCATTATATCTTGAGACACCCAAGCCTACACACACATACACACACTCATGCCTGCGCACAGACACAAACACACACTCCTACACACACACACACACATACACACACTCATGCCTGCACACAGACACAAAAACTTGTCCCTACATACACACACACACGAACGCCTACACACGCGCGCACACACACAGCACTGCATACACATCACGCACACAAATGCATACATACACACACATACCCACACACACTCGTGAATTTGAATTCCAGATGCCAAAAGTTCAAATTAATATATATATATATATATAACAAGAGATACAATTTAAGACAAATTTAAAATAGAAATTCAAAGAAATTGAAAAATCAACGACATTAAAAAAACTGAAAGAATAAATACAAAATTACAAATTTACAAATATTTCTTGTGCTCTTTTATCTTAAGGTATGTTCTCTGATTCCTTTCTCTTCTAAGGCTCTCGGGGAGGATAGCAAGCTATTGGGTCCTTCCCTCTTGCTAGACAGAAAGGGCCTTGTGAACTTTAAGACCAATTCCCCCCTGATGAAGTGTTCGTCCTGGGTTCACCTTTTTCATTTTCCATTTTGATGTTCTCGCTTTTTTCATTTGCTTTTTTCATTTGTATTTTGACTGTTTGTGTGAATATATATATATATATATATATATCTTTACTAATATTATGAAGAGAGAGGGCGGATTTTTGTGTGTTTATATGTTCGAGGTAATCTCCGGAACCACTGCACCTATTTGAAAACTTCTTTCTCTATATGAAAGGTGCTTTCTTACTAAGTAACATAGGCTATAATTTGAAAAAAATCCGATAAAAAGTTCTTTTTACTTTCTTCTATATCTAATATATAGAAGAAAGTATTGGATTCGTGCAAATTTTCGAATTTCGAATTTTGACGGATTCGAACGTTTTGAGGTGTGCTGAGTCCATTTCGACTATTTTTGGGAAATGTCTGTCTGTATGTGTGTGTGTGTGTGTGTGTGTATGTGTGTCACGTCTGTGTGTGACCAGTTTTTTGTAGCCGCTCTAAAGCAAAAACTACCGCATGAAATCGAACGAAATTTGGTACACATATGTGTCCCTATGTGAACTTGTGCCCATTGGTTTTTGGCGCGAATTCCTTCAAGGGGGTGGAGCAATGTAACGTTTTTTGAGTTTTGCGTGACTGCTATTCCCCAGGAAGTAACTGGCGGCATCAGACAAAATTTGGTCCATATGTTGTCCCTAACAGGTACAGATCCTGATTCAATTATGGTGCCAATAGCTCAAACGGGGGTAGAGCTATAGAACATTTTTTGCCGTCAATTGTGACTGCTGTATCTCAATAAATAATGAACGTAATCAAACAAAAATTTATCGACAGGTAGCCCTTAGAGTGTATAAGAAATGATTCTATTTTGGTGTCAACAGCTGAAATGGGGGTGGCGCAATCGAACGTTCTTTTTTTTTTCCATTGTGAGTGCCATATCTCAAGAAGTAATGCTACGTTCTGGATGAAATTTGGAATAAATATGAATCCATATGTAAACAGGCGTTGGTTTAATTTTGGCGCCAATCGCTCCATGGGGGGGGGCTGATTTTTTTTATTTGTGTGAATAAAAATAGCTTTTTAATTGCAACAATAAGAAGGATAAATCGTAACAGACTGTCGTCTGCGTTCAGCTCGTGCTTTTAATTGCATGGAAATGATCGGAAATATTATCTCAATGATTTAAAATTTTTAACAGTTGCCATCTTGTGTTTGTTAACAGATAAATGTTTGTAATTATCTTAAGCAAGGCTTTTAAAATAATTCTCAATTTTCATTCTTTGCTTTGCTTTTGAGATAAATCAGGAATTGGGATGGTCATCAAGTTTTGGCATGTGTAATTTTGTTTTCGCTGGGAATATTGCTTCCTCGTTAAGCATGGGGAGGGATCAGAATTATAAGAAAGATATAGAAGAAAGTTTCGTGATGGCCACAACATACTAGTTTTTTATTTAAATTTAGGCCCAAATTTCAAGTAAATTGCCTCTTATTGGCTATTAAAGGGGTCAACAATTACTTGCACACATTAATATTATATATATTTGAAAAGGGTAGAATTTTCTGCGTTCTAAAAAATTTATTTCAATGCTCTAACTTAATTACGGCGGGAGTAATTTGCGTTTTTAGCTCGAACTTTTTTAGGCTTAGCTGAAATTTAGGCACTACTTTCTTTACTAAATCTGTCAATAAAAAGCGAAGGAATTGTCCCACAGTTTTCTTTTTGACAGCATTGGAAAAAGTGAGATTTTTTACTCCAGATCTCTTTCGACCTGCGGTTGAAAACATTAGCTTCTATCTTCAAAGGAAAAAAAGTTACAAGCGTTTTTAAATCAATTTCGAAATATGTCATTTTGATTCAGGTTGTCACTCATTTTATTTTCGCGTTTCCATGGTTACGCTTTTTGAATCCATTGTTATATTATCTTATTTTTCATCTGATTTCTTAAACTTATTTTATTTCATGTTTCCATGGTTATGCTTTTAAAATCCATCTTTCGCATTTTAATTTCTTAAAAGTATTTTAATATCTGTCATTGTTTGGAAGGGTAATTTTGCACCGTGTTTTTTTTTTCTTCTTTTATTTAAGTTATTCTTTAAGTTATTAAGTTATTCTTTTAATTAATTGTTGAAAATATGTTACTTGACACAATTTTTGTTCTCAAGGTAGACCGGGCAAAGCGGGCAACGCAGCTCCTAATATATAAAGATTTGAAAGCTACTGTTAATGGGATTTTATACCTTTTTGTATGTTTGGCGAAACATTTATTATTGCCAAAGAAAAAACATCCGCTTCACTCGCAAAAGGACTATGTTCCGGTAGCGTGGTCGCTCGGCGAGTTAGGCGCTGAGCAGTTCAGTCTAGGATTATTGTTTTAAGGCAACCGTTAATGTAATTCATTGTTTTGGCGATTTGTTTTGAAAGAAAAGAAACTTTTCATTTGTTTTTATCCGAGTGAAATGTACGACATTTTCTTCTTTTTTTCTGACGATGAGTTATGAATGTTCCACGGGATGTTTTTTTTTTTTCGTTAGACGGATGGATTATGATAGCGTGGTTGCTGGCAGAGTTTGGCGATAAACAATAGAGTTGAGGTACTATTTTTACATTTGAAAGATATTATTTGATTTCCTTCTTTTTTTTTATTTGACGAAATATTTTAAATTGCAGTTAAAACCGCTGCACTCGCTAAATAGAGATTTAAAGCAATTGTAAATCGAATTTAGTGATTTGACAAAAAGTTTTAAACTCCAAAAAAACT
This sequence comes from Uloborus diversus, assembly GCF_026930045.1. Lineage (NCBI taxonomy): Eukaryota > Metazoa > Arthropoda > Arachnida > Araneae > Uloboridae > Uloborus > Uloborus diversus. The sequence continues at coordinate 72,820,634 of NC_072737.1, read as the reverse complement.
TATAGTTTTTTTTTTTTTTTTGAAAACGTGTGTACTCATTTTATACAAAGAAAAACGATCATTTCACATCAGAGGCGGAGGGGGCGTGTTGAAACTCGTTTGATATTTTGGCAACACTTTTTTTACTATAGTTATGTTTAGTGAACCTGGCAACGAAAATGTTTAGAATTCCTTTCTTTGAACTGTCGTTATTATACGTCCTACGGTTCTAAGCGAATTATATACGATTATTATACGTTTAAGTTGCTCAATATGTTTAAGAATTATATCCTGTGTATGTCGTGTCATCTACAATAAATTGTATGCACGGGATTTACGAAGTTTCATTTGAGTAACAACAAGTGGCGTCCGTGACATTTGATTTTTGTATTTTCTGATTTGAATAGCGAATATGTCTGACAACGAAGACAAAGATGATGCCGTTGTCACTCAGAAATGCGACTAATTTGAAAGATTACGGAAAGAAAGAACTAGTTTACGAAGGTTATTTACCACGACTTGTAATCAATTTGAAAGAACACAGAAAGAAGAAGTCGGAGGTAATAGAACTTGGCAGTAGGGTAGTAAGGCCGATCCTGCCCCAAGAGGCGGCTCTGCGGCTATGAGCCGCCTCCCAATCCCTCCCCCAGCCGTTCCTTCCCTCCCCCAACCGTTCCCTCCCTCGCCGCGTGAGTTGAGTTGTCCGTGAAAGATTACGAGGTTTCTGGTTGTCATGACAACCAGAGTTTTGGGATGGCAACACTTCGTAGAAGTTTTCGGATGGCAACACTTGTTTTTCGTAACCTTTTACGAGTTTTGGGATGGCAACACTCAACGTAGAAGTTTCGGATGTGAATATTTTTACGCGAACTTTGAAGATTTTATTTTTGCAATGCTCCTGGCGCCATCTATTGAGAGGTTGATTTTTTATTTCCGAACTTTGAATATTTCTGCGAATTTAATTATTTTTATTTTTACAGAATGTCGCGGCCGGGAATCGAACACCCAAACTTTGAGTTAGCAAAAACGTATGCTAACCACTATGCTATATTTTCCATTACTCTTTCAGTCTTAATGTGAATCTGTACCATGACAACGAATATTACAATTAAATTAATTTTAAAACCATCAGTAAATTTACTCTTTAGTACTAATCATGGCATATCATTAACTGAATTTCAGCTCATAATTGAAACTATCGTCATTATTATTATTTTTCATAATAACAAAGTTTTCACTTAAGTAAAGATTTATTTAAATACAACCCATTCGAGATTTTAGATTTATTTCAATGCTTTGTGGGCTTGAAATATATTTTAAACTTTGATTTTCTTTTTCATGCATTTCAAACTTTATCATTTTTATTTTTTCTAACTTGTAAAAATTTCGAAGAAATAATTTTCTTAACTAATTTTTTTTTTTAACTTTCATACAACAAAATATTTTTTCTTATTTGTTAAAGTTTCTAAGAAATAATTAACTTAAATATTCTTTCATACATTTTGAACTTTAACGTTTTTTCCTGTCATTTAGCACTTTGATTATTTTTTTTTTCACTATTTTAGCGTTTTTCAATTATTTTCAGTCTTCAACTATTTTCTTAGCTTTTTAGTCTTCAAGCATTTCAGACTTAAATTATTTTTTCGTGATTTCGATTTTTTTTTAAGTATATTTTAGAGTTTGATCATTTTCTCGCTTGTTTTTACTTTATCGTTTTTTTCCCGATATTTTTAAACTTAGAAATTTTTCGCAATTAGTGACAGGAATCGAAACCTCAAATTTTTCGAAACATTATCAGGTCTACAATTTTCATCCAACTAATTTAATTTAAAAACTTGCAATCAATTTACTCTTAGTAGTAATTAACACTTATCATTAACAAATTTTCACGGATTTTAAAAAAATCAACTTAATTAATTTTTTCCAGTAAGCAAATTTCGCACTCAAGTTACATTCCAACACTGCATATACGTTTCAAGAGTTTCATTGAATTTATCACGTACCATTTAATTAACTCTAATAATTACTTTTTCATTTAATTAACTCTAATAATTACTTTTTCATTCATACTTAACTTAATCATTTTATCATACATTTATTCCAGTTACAAAATTATGCTTAAAAGTTATTTATTTTTCTTAGCACAAGAGATATTACTATGTTCCTACTAAAATGCTTTTCACTCTAGTTTGAGTTTACTAAAATAGCAACTCATTTACGATTTAGATTCATTTAATCGTCTTTGATTCTTTTTCATTATTATTATTTTACATTATCACATACGTTATTATTTTTATACATTTATCCATTTAATTTTCCAAAATCTACAATCAATTTACTCTTCGTATTAATTAACACTTATCACTATCAAATATTTTCATGAATTTTAAAAATTATCTTCTTAAATAATTTTTTACTGTAACCAAATTTCCCACTCAAGTTATATTTTATCACTACATATGCTTTTCATGAGTTTCATTTAATTTATCGCATTTCATTTAATTAACTCTAATAATTATTTTTTATCATCGATATTTAAGTTAATCATATTTTCCTTTCTTTATTTTTTTTTCATGCAAACACTCTTGATGGAATAAAATAAAATTTTCAACTTTCATGAATTAAATCCCCTCTGACTATTTTATTTTACTTTACCATACTTTACTATTTTACTTACTGCGTTTTACTATTTATCATTCATTACAGCTTTTCCAAAATATTACTTTACAACCAACTAATTTCATTAACAGAATTTTCATTACAATTTATAAATTTCACTTTTATTTAATTATTTTTACCTACGGTAAAATAAAACACATCACATAAAAAAGTTAAACATCAATGAAGAACCCGAGAAATGTTAAAATTATAAGTCGAGTATCAAAACTTCATGTCAGCAAATTTTAAAAATAGACTTACCGAAAAATAACTTCTACTGAAATTCATTTCAAAACTTGGAATCAATTTACTCTTAGCATTAATAAACACTTATCATTAAGAAATTTTCATGGATTTTAAAAATCAACTTATTTAATTTTTTTCCAGTAAGCAAATTTCGCACTCAAGTTACATTTCATCACTTTATATGCTTTTCAAGAGTTTTATTGAATTTATCACATTTTATTTAATCAACTCTATTAATTATTTTTTTGATTAGTATTTAACTTAGTCATTTTATCGCATAGTGTTTTACTTTATTATTATTATTATTTTTTTTTCATACAAGCACTCTTGTTAGAATAAAACAAAATTTTCAACCTTCATGAATTAGAATCACTTTGGCTATTTCATTTTCTCAATAATATTTTACTTTAACAACTAATTTCTTTAACAAAATCGATATCATTTATTTTAGTCTTTATCCTTTTCGAACGATACATTCAAATGGACAGCTATACGTTAAATTAAGAAACTTAATCTAAATTTTGACAAATTAAGTTATAGCTAAATACTGACTAAAATTAAGTACAAAAGACTAACCTTTTTGGGGTGAAATCCCTCAAGTACCAGCTATCGCGAAGTTATTTAAAAACAGTGAATGAAATTGTAATAAGTGGATTGTTAATTATAACTCAATCTCACAAAATTACAATTACACGCATGTTTTATTTGAAATCGCTGCATACGGCTGGCTGCCCATCGTCGATTTGCAGAACGCATGCCGTGATATCGCAAATCAACTCGGCTGTTGAAAAAAACCACCGTAATCCTACAGCACTTCGGATCGTCCACACACACACCGAGGCGAATTGAGAAAATGACTTTATCAATATTGCTATCTACCCCTTTACCGATAACAGATAACAAACCCCACGTGCTAGTATTATTCACCACCTGGCCTACGTCTTTCAAGTGATGTCACTGTTTCTGACCAATTAAAATTAGTTCACGTTTCTCAAATATCAAGCACATAGATCGACAATAGCCTGATGTCAGGTTTTCCAAACAAAATTTTAGATTTTAATTCGTAGTTTCGAATTAATTTCTTTTTCATTTCAAACTTATAAAAAAAAATTTCCAGCTTGTAAGAATATTTCTTTCAAAAACAGATTTTTGATTCAAAACAGTATTTTTTCAAACTTGTAATATTTTTCTACTTAGAAAATGAAATCAAAAATTTTTGTTTTCTTTAATCATATAAAATGTTTTTAAGAAATAATTTCTCAAACTTGTAATATTTTTCCACTAATTAAAAAAAATCAATTTTTTTTTTTCAATCATATAAAAATAAATTTTTAATCTTACAACAGTAAATTTTTCCGCAAAAATATTTTTTTCAAATCAAAATAATAATAATATTTTTGTAACATATTGTTTTTTTTCCTTTCAATCTTTTTTTTCAAAAATTTTCAAACTTACAAAATAAAATTTTTTCAACTGAATCTTCAAACGAAATGATTTAATTAAATTTAAAACTCAATATCACTTTACTCTTAGTATTAATAACCAATAGCACTTAACCATTTACTCTTTGCACTCTAAGTATTAATTAACACACACGCATTACAAATAATAATAATAATGTTTAAGATACTTACAAATCATCTACTCAAGCTTTCAAATATCCATCTAGCATGTTATTGTTCATTCGTGTGAGGGAACTTGTAATAAAACTTTACTTATCAACCGAAATTATAAGCGAAAATATCGCATTTTTTAGCACTTAATATAATCCTACAATTAACAAATTGGTTTTAACTTTGAATTTAAGAAAAATAAAAACTATTACACACTTAGTAACATATCTATCGATGTATATTATTTCATGACAAATCACAAATAGGTGAGGATCTTTTATCGATCATGTGACCAACTAAGTTAAGAAAGAGCGTTCTTATCTCATATGAGAATTTATAAGTCTTTAATATTTCTCTTTAATGTAAGTGTATTGATACGTACGAGTTTGTGTATGTGAATATAACTGTGTATTGTTTTCAAACCATTGTCATGTTTAAGCTTTACGGTTCTAATTTTGACTTTCCACTTAGCATTATTTGAAGTCTTTCGCATGTATTAAACTATAGAAATATCACAAAAATTATATTTTCATTCAGTCTTAATTACAAAACCATACAATAAGATGAAGACAACACCGATAGTATAAAGATTACTTACAAGAAAGTGCATATAAAAAATATATGTAAGAGTGATTTCAAAGTATAATCCATCAACCATATTCAACAACTCAATAAAAACACAAGTCTCTTTTAAAATGATAAACATAATTTATTCACACACACACAGTAAAAGACAATTAAATAAACTTACATCTTTAAGTAAAACTCTTCAAAACTTTCAAGCATATTTTTAACATCGATTGCATCAAATAAATCAGACACATGACATTTTAAACATGGACTATCAACATTCAAAGTAACGAAGTCACGAGTCAAGTTTTCCCAATTAACATTAAAAAGAGCCTATTCGAAAAAAGTGTCGAACTTTCGACCCCTTGTTAATGATTCACATTCATGCACTCTCATGTAAAAAATGAATCCATTTTTTACAACCCACACATTCTTTTTAGAAAGGTACTTTATGTTGCATATGAGCTCATCAAATAGTCACTTACGTAGAGAATCAGCCAGTTTACCAACTTCTTGTGATGTATATGTGCTGATTTTATCACATCGACAATCACAGGGATATTTTTTCTCAATTTCCGAAAGGATGTACTCTTTTAGAGTATAAGTCATAAGTTTGTCTTTGACACTACGTGAGATACAAGGGGACGCGTAACACAATTTGTCAATCTGGCTTTTCCAAAAGTAGAACTCTATCAGGCATCAACTGGAACACTTCTCGTTTCAGTTTGAACAATCTTTGCACACTAACACAGATGTTACCATTCGCACTCGACTCTCCTTTTTTATAACAAAAGCGAAATCACGGTCTTCGATTAATTTTTGATTTATATTTTTACGTAGGCTTGAAATAAGAGATCTCCACACATCTGGTTCTAAGGAAATACCATCCATAGTTGGTCGAAAAATACCATCTTTCCCACACGTATATCTTCTAATATGCACGCGTGTACGTTTCCGAAAAGTATTCACCAAAAGTGAAAATACAATCACCCAAGTGTATCATATCATCAGGCTGTGGAGAAGCCTCAATGTTCATTTTCATGTTCGTTGCATCCCATCTGTTCATCTTCAGGCTTCAAAGTTTCAGAATGATTTTCACCAGCGTTAGTCATTCTTAACTCTCATAGGATTAGGAGTCACAATACTAAAACAACTTCCTGTGAACTTAAAAAATAAATCAAACTAGGTTTTAACACTAGCTGGTGAAGAAAAATCCTAAGTACATAGAATAAAATTTCACGATCTCTTTCAAAGCTCAGAATCACCCTGAAAATGATTCTCCAAACATCCACTATAAACCAATGAATATTCACTTTAACCAATGAGAAGTGTACATAAGTCTCTTGCTACTGACGTCATGGAATATCACACGAACTTTTGAGCAGAGTTGAGTTGTTTTCCTCAGTATTCAGATTTTTAGAAAATGCCAACACTGAGGGGGTTGTACCTGGAAAACGGATTGATGTAATTCTTGTACGACCATGTGGATAGAATCCATCCAAATATTTATCTGAGTGGTATGTTGCATTAATAAACACCCGGGCAACGCCGGGTAGTAGACTATTTTATGTAAAAAGCGGATTGTTATTGTGCATAAATATTTCCGATATAGTCTATCAGATGTAATTCAGTTTAACGTGAGTAAAGATTATAGTTGATAATGCATATATTTTCCCCTTTTGTGCTGACTGAAAATGTACTCATAACTTGTATCATTGATAACGATTATTAACGTTGATGAGTTGTTTTGGCAAAAATATGTTTTACTGGTGTTTTGCAAACCTTGCTTTACGCGCATTTATTTATTCCTTAACGCGTTAGAAACTAGTGTCAGTGTACTACAAAAGCATCAACTGGACTGCTCTTACATTTTTTAGGTAGCCCGTGCAACGCCGGGCACGCAGCTAGTCTTATACATATAAAATCTGAGTATCTATCTATCTATGTCCAAGCTTCTTCTCCCGAACGACAGTGAACTGACCATCGAACCAGGTATCGATGGATTCGTCATCTTCCCGTCTTCATGTTTGGCTATTTAACATAATCCTCCGATAATAATTAGCGGAGATATCAATTAAAAACTATTAATTATGACTCTTAGATTTCAAAATCAAATCCCTATTTTTCGAAGGCTTTCCTCCATTCAAATTATTATTCAGTGCTTCATCTCAACTTTCCATAACAATGCTTTTATTAAAATGTATAGCGGGTGAAGAAAATCATTGAGATGAAAGATCTGTTGCCATTTTTTTTCTCGAATATGAACAGGTAAAATTCTTGTTTTTATTTTGAGGCTTTTCCTGTAATCAGGGGATTTAAAATGTTTACTTTTTGGGGTTTTCCGCAATCTGCCGCAAAATTTCAGTGACTTTTTTTTTTTTTTTGGTTCAAGCCTGAGTGTTGAACTCGCGTCACTTGATATAACTTTCATTTTTTAGGTAGCCCGTGCAACGCCGGGCACTCAGCTAGTAATGTTTAAAAATTTTGAAATTTATACGGTAATTGTAAACACATTTTGTTAAGTTCCGAGAAATTGTTGTTTTCGGTTATCTTTCAAGCTTTGATTCCGTTAATTTACCTCTAAATAATTTAATGCATTATTCAAACTGGCCTGCAAAAAACAGAAAAAAAAATCGCGGCTTTTAAGATCTAACCTAATGCACTGCTGAAAAATCGTTTCCAACAACGTAATTTTATTTTAAAAAAAATTATAATTTTTAGTACTTTTGAGAAGCGTGAACGGAATGTTTGTTATAATATTACTAGAAAATCGCCGGTCAAGGTATGATGGGTGAAAATTTGCTCCTACATTTTAGCTCAGCAATTGCCTGTTTGGTGATATTTTGACAGTTGAAGTTTTAAACCCAACTCCAGTGGGTTAAATCAAAACTCCAGTAGATAGAGTTCATTGTTGACCATTTAGTCTTTGCCTGCATGTTAAACATCACCAAAACGTATTATCAAATTATCATGCCATGGCGCGAGTTTCATTGTTGAAACACGCGAGTTACTCGATCATCCGCTTTTATTTATATTAGGATAAAACTACATGGAAATGTGTCTCTACGTGGTTGAAGAAATCTTAATAATTTTGTAAAACAAAAAATGCGAATAGATGCAAATTTATAAAACCAAATGTATATATAATTTTTATTTTCGAGACATTCACTGCTTTGATCTTTTCATATTGTGACTGTATTATCAATTATTGAATGATTGATTTCCCAAATTTTTGCTAGTGCAAATTTTGTTCTTGTGGTAGCTTTATTATTTCTAAATAATTCATATTTGTTTTTTTTTAATTTAATTTTTAAAAATCCTTAGTCAGTTTTAAACAGAAAAAAAATTATAATACGGTAGTAAAAAATTATATTCAGCGAGTGGTAGTTCTAAAAGTGCCATATTTTGTTACAAGAACAATATATGCACTTCACAAAATTAATTTCTTAGTACGCCACTGCAGGACAATGAATTTTAGGCCATTTTATCCGGTCTGAAGTATAATTTAAAAAACATTCCACCAATTTTCAATTTCGATAACAAATCTTGAGGGTATATGTTTCTCTCAACACCCCCTCTGGGTTGAGACCGGTTTATTGTGATTTGTTTAGAAGAAAGGGGGGAGGGGGGAATATGGGGCTTTTTGGCGGTCACCGCAAGCCTGTCAAAACAGGTGGCAAGCACTTCCATATGGCTAATCGCTATGTTCTTTCCCCTATCCTTCTTTATCGGAAGACAGACAAACCTTTCAAATAAAACTGATACTGAACATAAAGAAAGATAGATGAAAATTTATTCAAACAGTTTGTTTAATTCATAAATCTTCACTTTATATAATCGAAAATAAAACATTTTTTCCGCTAACGGAATAGGGAACCAATGTAAAAATAATTCCTTTAATCATTCGCAGTTTTTTTTTTCTTAATATTTCCCTTCTATCCTCCTTACAATTTCTATTTTCATCTCTTTTCCTTTTTTCCCGCTTGAGTTGTAATTTTGAATTATTTAAAAAATGCTTAAAAAGCTATTGTTATGTAAAACTTCAAATCTCCTCCTTGTAGGTGCAGCGAGAAGGATGTGTGTGTGTGCGGGGGGGGGGGGCTCATCTCTCCGTTAGATGCCTTGATTACAAGGTGGGCGACCACCCTTATTTTCAAAAATTATCGATTTTGAGATTTTGAAAAATTTAGAGAGCCCCCAGTGTTTTAGAGAGTTCTTTCTAAATCCGCAATTGTTTTTTAAATTGGTAAACGTTGAATTATTAAGAAAACTAGAAGAAATTTACTAAACTCAAATGCACTGCTTACAACTGAAATTTACTTTTCTTTCTTGATTTTCTCATTTGTTCGCCTACCTTAACAATATTGTAAAACTTAATTCAGTATTTTATACATATATTCTCTCTCTCTCTCTCAGACAATTTTTATCAAAAAAAAAAAAAAAAAAAAACCTTCAGGAGGTAGTTCAGGCTGCGCTATACTTGTAATGAATCTGATTAGTGATTGCATTACCGGTAACCGAATACCGGTATAAAGAGCAACTTTACAATTTCGCAATACGAGTATTTGCGGAGGTAAAATACTGGTATTTTCGGTATTAGTTGAAAATAATCAATAGCTTCAATTAAAGAATTTTCAACTTATTAAATATATCTACTTTATATTTTAAACGTATATTTCTTTGTCCATGATACAACAACCAAAATCAATCAATTGATGTAAACATTTGGTTTCAAAAGCATGAACTAATAGAATATCATTTAACACAAATAGCGGAAAAATTGCAAAATGATACTGTCATTACTATATGTTGAGCTGAATCGTATTTTCGTGCGCTTTTGTGCACCATGTTTGTATTTTTTCCATTTCCCTGATCAATCACTTTCCCTTCTGTGAAAGTTAAATTTCGAGTGTAATTTTGAATGCATATGTTCTGTGAAAAATTTATTTCAACTATCAATTGCAGTAATACTTTATGATTTTTTTACAAAGAAATTGTTTCAACTGTACTAAATTTTGACAAAAACTTTTTCTTGTTAGCATAACAAATAGGTAATTTGTTGTCACCATCATCAGTATTGTTGTCCTGTCTCGCTATTTGACTTTATACTTGAAAGATAATATTTAGAAATTATAGAATAGTGCTTGAAAATTTGCATACAGGTAAAACCTAATCGACTGAAACATACTTTCATATATTTGCACAATTATAATTGTAAAGAATTTTGAAAAGAAAACTAATAAGAGAAAATAACAAGATCTAATTTAGTTACGTATCGTAAATTTCAAAAGCAAACACAAACCTCTCCTTCTCAAGAGAAAATGATGTTAATATTGGAAACGTATCGTCTCTCGCAAAGAAATTACAACTAGCCATAAAGATAAATGTAATTAACAATAATAATAATGCACACAATACAAAACACACACACACACAAACGGATAAGCAAGATACCAAATTATTTGAAGATGAAGGACAATTAGAGGAGATGAATTGCACATTGTTAATAGTACCACCGACCTGCGTGAATCAGAAAGAGTACTTTTAACTATATGAAAGTTGAGCACTAAAATGAGTTCCATGCTTAGACAGTTCAATAAATGCATTATGATTTTCACTATAATCGATTTTTTATTGTGACATTTGTTCCTTCATTTTATGTTTTCCACAATACGTTTTCGTAAATAATATAACTTTTGCACACAATTATGAAGTGTGGCAAATGGAACAATATGCTTTCAAGAATTGTTTGAGAAATTTCAAATAACGGTATTACGTTTTAAAATACCGAATACCGGTATTGAATTTTCTGTCCGGTATTGCAATCCCTAAATCTGATAGAGTACAATAAGATCAGTTGTTGCAATAACAAATATTTTAAATTCACAAGACGGGCCAATGGGACGGTTTTACAGGTTAAATTTTTCCCATTGAAGGAAGGGGGGGGGGATATCTGACAATATAAAGGATTCACGAGGAAGTTGTTTCATAAAAGTTATGATGAGTCTGGTATTTCTCAAAAAAAAAAAAAAAAAAAAAGTCGTTACGACGAAAATGCATAGTGTATAATTTGCCTCTTTAAACTTCAATAATCCTTTCTGCTTAGTTTATAATATATTATTTCGTCACATAAAACCTGATGGACGTTATATCATAGAAAAAGATATTTAAGAACAACTTTTTATAGTTTTTGAAATATGCCGTTTAATGATTTGTTAAAAAGGTTTGATTCGAAAGTAGCTGTTAAATGATTGAATATTGCCACTAGCGCAACCAGAATTTAACTTTTAACTTACTGAGTAAAGGAGAGGGGGTGGTAAAGCAGTCCCTCCACCAAATATAACTCTATGATGAGATTAATAATATGGTTCAAAACCAAGCGTTTTCAGGGGTTAACCCCCGAACAATCCCACCCATACATTCTGAATGAATTATTTGGTACACGGGAAGTTTTCATTACAATGCGAGGGCGAGAAAAGATAAAAGAAAAAAAAATGACACTTTCTCGCTTTGAAATTCTTTACACGGCCTAAAGTTCTCATTAGAATTTTAGGGTGAAAAAGAACTATTTCAATAAATTTGAACTGGACAAAAAAATAAATAAATAAATAAATAAAATAAAATAAACTCGATGTTTCTAAAAAAAGCTTTTTTTTAAAAATTTTTTAAACCTTTTTCACATAATATATATGTACCCTACCTCTCTGCCAGTCTAGAGAGACATCAGGGACTGGTAGCAAGAAAATTTTACGCTGCCATCATAAGCACCCCCCCCCCCCCATCCCCGCCCTTTTCCTACCTTATCAGATGAAGGCATAGGCACATGGAGTACCAAATCTGCAGCTAAATTTTTAAAAAATCAAGTAATTTTATATCGCACTACAGGAAGGCGTAAATATCAAGAAGAGTAAAAGAATTTTAAAATTGTAAACTCTTTAACAACTTGTATATTACTCCAAGCTGAACAGTATGTTTACGTTACTATTACATTTGAAATGATAGATACTTTTGATGTTTACTTTTTATTGCAACCAGGCAAAATTTGACGACACCTTATTTTATGATACATATTTATCACAAGTATATGAGGCAGTGAGAAGCAAAGGGATGCAAATGACTCTTTTAAAGGTTTGAGTACATCGCCTGCAAAATTTAAGCAGTGAGTAGCATAAGATGTTAACTTCAAACAAATTTCTTGTGAGATCACCAGAGCCCGAACGTCAGCTGAGATGGTTTGAAATTGCAATTAAAGGGCTTGATGCAAGAAGGAGGAAGCTCCAAATTTCAATTTTCAAAAGTTCTGCATTAAAACTTAAAGCGCCATATCACAGATTTAATTTAAAAAAAAAATATGACTCCTCTTGTAAAAGTCCTAAGAATTATATAAGGGGAGTTATTAAGATATAAAACAGAAAAAAGTGGATTGATGTTTGAGTTTACTTTTATTGTAGTGAATCCGCGAAGAAAAATATTTTCCGCGATTTAATGAAACTAAGGTTTAGTTAGAATTATAACAAACATCATTAGATCATTAGAATTATAATAAACATTTTCAGTTGTGAAGAAACGGGTAAAACCTTTATTAACGCTGTATTTATTCATTTGTTTAAAAATGTAGGGTTGGTTGCAATAAGTGGGTACCCTAAAACAAATATAGAAATGACTTTTATATTTTTTTACACTTACCATGTCACATTTCATCACAGTGATTGATTTTACATACATTTACGCTTCATGGTACGATTGATTTTACATATATTTAGGCTTCATGGAATTTTTTCTAAGTCATAGAACCTATATGTCAAAAAAAGTTTCCTAAAAATATATATTTTAGGGAGTTTAAGCAACATTTTTCAAAGAAGTGTTTCCATGTTACTTCTTGTAATTGTTTTGATTATTAAACTTTCATGTATAGAATTTAACCTAAAATGCATTCTATATTATGAATTTTTGCATCAAATATTTTTATTAAGTATTTAAGAGGAGGGGCCCCACTTACCCCGTAATTTTTTTTTTATAAAAGGTAAGTTGGTCCCCTCACTGTGGGGTGAGTGCGTTCTCCCCTAATAGTGACAATTTTGATATCGAAAACAATTCTGATGAAATTAAGTCTATTTATTAAATAATAGGTAACTATGAAGACCTAGTAGAAAGTGATAGTTTAGCTACAAAAACTGCTACAGATAATGAACATTTATTTAATGAAACTTCCATCAAAGAAAATCATAAAGTATTATATAGCTCTAATGTTGGAAGTTGATTATTCAAAGAAAAAAAAAATAGTGCTGAATTTACAAGAACGGATAAAAATAGTGAAACTTTTTATTGGCCTGATGCAAATGACGTTGGAATTATTACTGAGGATGAAGTAATAATGGTTCACGCTTATCCAACTTTAAATTGACGTCGCCATTTAGTCTCTCCAATTTCTTTTTTTACTTGCGATTTTTATTTTATTTTTGGCCAATTTCCAAAAATTAATCTCATTCAACTTTTTTATGTTCATTTAGCACACTTTTCATATAAAAGTTAATTATATACCTATATGCTTTCAATAAATTTCATAGATATAATTGTTTTGTTTTTCGTTTTATAATCCTCCATCATACAGGTTTAAATGGTAGTAAATATCTCATAAATGGTTAAATTTATAAAAGAAAAACCCCCTTATCACATTTTTAGATGTGCTTGATTTAAATTTAAATAAAAGTGGGGTGACCCACTTACCCCTTTATTATGGGGTAAGTGTGCATGTATGTAAGTATGTGGTGTAAGTAACCTATGTGATTTTTTAAAAAAATGTAATCGTTAAGAAAATTTAAAGCCCTTTTAATAAAATAGTAATGAACTTTTGGTTATTACCAATATCTAAGATGAAAAATATGTCAGGAAGTTATTATTATTATTGCTTCAAAATATTTGTATAAGGTTTCAAAAACGAACTGTTCTAAAAAGAGGTCCCACTTACTTCAACCAACCCTTACAAATTTTATTGTTTACCTAGGCTTGATTTTATGAATAACGTTTGATTTTTGTTTTTAAAGAAGTAAAAACACTTTAAAATGTTAAAAACCATTTTTGTTATATCATTAAAATAAAATGTCACTGAAAAATATCAAGTACGGGAAAAGAAAGTTGGCTGCAGTGCATCTACCTTTATTAATCGACGCCATTATCTCTCTTTTAAATACTTCCTCCCTCTCCACCCTATACAAAGACCAATTTACAAGAAAAAGGTTTGAGCAAGGTAATGAGAGGCGAGAGGGGGAGGGAAACGGAGATTTGCTACTTCCTTTGATTTTGGCGGTCGCCCCAAGACATGTCTATTGACATTCACACCAATTCCATATGTGAGGTGTCATTTTATTGTCCTTGTTTTTCAGAGCTCGGAAGCTTGAGTACATTAGCGTGCGCGTAGTGGAGTATTGAGTACATTCGCGTTTTTCTCACGTTGATCCTTGATCATCTGTTGCAACGTGTCCCAAACTTATGATTTTCAAAATCTCAATTTTCAGTTAATAAACGAGACCAAAAACGCAATCAAATTACTTGTTTAATTCTTGGAATTCAACTTTATATCAATGCATATATTATTTTCTATAGATTGAAAACATGAAATTGGGCTCATTCATATCTTGCTGTTATGAATTGACAACCATCTTGAATTTCCAACTCATCTTTTTTTTCTCTGGGATTATAAATAAATATGTCATAAATTACGGGAAATTTTGCAAGTGAATTTAATAACAGCCGGAAGAATGATTTTAGATTTATTTATTTTGTGTGATACGAAGTCTCCTCTCCGAAACAGTAACAAAAAGTACCTTTTTTGTGATTAATTTAAATTTTTGTAAAAAGTGAAAAATATTTCATAACAACTGGGGAATTTGGGGCATATGAGAGAAATGCATGATGTGATACAGATCAGAATAAAAATTTTCAATTATTTTTGATACTTCTTCTTATAGGTTGTTTCTTAAAATTCTTACTGTGCAATTGCTATGCTATATGGCGTTTATTAGTGTTATGCACTTATTTTCCTTCATAATTCACAGGAATTAACTGTGCTTCTATCTTTTACTTGTAAGGTTTACGTTAATTTTTCTCTTCTTTACTTTTCTAATTGTTACTGTTATTATTATTATACTGCCTACATCTCTTAAAGTACTTATTGATTCACTGTTTGGAGAAGGTATGTACTGTAGGGGAGACTAGGGATACTTGATCCCGGGGGATACATGATCCCTCAGCCAAAAACGTACCAAACTCATTAAGTAGAGCTTTGAAACCTGACCACAATATTATAATTCTCTCGTACATACGAACGGCAACACTTTGTCTTTTTCAGTCTTTTTTTTTTTTTTTGGCTCAAGAAATGATTGTCTGAATGTGTCAAAAGAAACTTTTTTTTTTGTTAAGAAAAGCATTCTAAAGCTTACATTATCTATTACATACAACTTAGAGAAAATAGAAAAGTGTAATTTTAAAGTACATACAGTCGTTAATAATTAAGACATATTAGGGATCTTGATACCTTTGGTTTCAGGGATACATGATCCCAGGGAGTATCGGTATAACAATATAAACACAATGAAAACAATATAACTGTAGTTTCCTTAGTTGAATTTAATTTTAAAGATTCAAAACCATGTTATCACAATAATATTTATCACAGAGTGTATAAACAATTACTGCAGTATATCTGCTGAATAATTGAAATCTCAGTTCGCACTTTGTTACCAATTTCAGGGTTTTCATTTACACATAACACCTCAAACATATGAAAATAAACTAACTCTACTGATGAGTTATGCCACTCATCAGCCGAATGAGCATGAGCAAGTTGAAATTGATTATCCTTGTTTGAATTTTTAAAAGAAAATGATTTTCCTATAGTTAGATTTACAACGAAAAAAAGTTGCCCATTGTGTAATTTAAATAGAATGCAAAATTGGATTTCCAGAATTTGAAATAAGTTTTTTAAAACGAAAATGTAATGTGCTGAATCAACCCATTTTTCTTGAAAAATTGACAAAAGTGAAGTACATGAAAATGAATGTGTTAAGTGCCACATTCAGTTAGGTTTAGCAGAACTTTAAGAACTACATTAACTACAATGTTTGCATTTGTTTTTTCAGGGTTTGAAAACATATGCTAAGCTTTCTTTTCTTTTTCATAAGTATACAGATAGTTACTTTTTTTTTCTTTTTTTGAAAATTAATTCAATTGAAAAACTCTTAATTTTATTATTATAAGCAAATAAGTTGATTTTCGTAGTTTTCATCGCAATTTTTTTATTACTTGTTGTAATTTTAGTATCTTTACGCTACTTTTAAAAGCATTATCAGTTTTATTTATGAAATATATTGTTCATAATTGTATTGGAGAATAAGTAACTGATCAAAAGCATCTGAGTTCATTAAAGTTGTTCACATTTTTCTACAAATTTCCTAGTTGAATTTAAAACAATGTTATTTTATTTTTTTTCTTGTTCATATTATTATTATTATCTTAGAAAGAAAATTAGAAACGCTGTTTTTTTTTAGAAACATTATGCAAAAACTAAAATTTATAGGTAAATTGCTGATCTAATGAAACGTCTACGTATTTTCTTAGTGGGATCAAGTATCCCCCTTGAAAGAATCAAGTATCCCTTGATGTGGGGATACATAATCCTTTTATAAAAATATTGAAAAAAAGAAAATTCTATCAAAACTATGTTTAATTTCAACTGGAATAAATACTGTCAGATAGAGGGAACAACTACGATTGTTCACGCAATGTTTTTTTTTTAATTGATAATTTGCATTAGAGAAAAAAATTGAGAACTAAAGTGGGTATCAAGTATGCCCAGTTTCCCCTACACACTATCTAAATGCTACGAGATGCTTGTTTTCATTTTCAAGAGATCTAATGAGATTTCTAAAAATAATGTAAAAGATCCCCCCCCCCACCCCACACTGGAAAAATATATATTAACTTCATTTCATTTTTTCCTCCTGACATGTTTCTTTTTCTGGCTTTAATGATAAGTATTAAAATGAACCAAAACTTCTTGATCTCTAACTTTAAAGTTTGAATAACTTTTATTAATTCATTATGCTTAAAAGAGAAAAATATAATTAGATTTCTATAGCGCATGGCACATGTAAAAAAATCTGCTAAATGAGAAGGCTCCCTAAATAAATTTAAATCTATATATATAAAAATGGATGTATGTTTGTGGGTGTGTGGGTATATGTGTATGTTTCTTATACAAATCCAGTTTTCGTCGGATTTCTTCCAAATTCAGGGCCGATCCTAGGGTGTCGGCCGCCCGTGTGCAAAGACCTACTGTGCCGCCCTTCAAGAGTAATTTCCATATTTTGACTAATCTTTGACGCCCATATAAATATTTCTTCAAATTTCAAAATCAAGTTCTAATTAAAAAAAAAAAAAAAAGAAAAATAAATAAAAAAAAACAGAAGGTTGAACTTATAAAAATGAAGAAAAATTTTCTAGTAAGAAACTTTTTAGGTACAATTTATATCTTTGAAGAAAATAACAGATGCCAAAATTTACTAGTCGTAAAAACGCATTTTATAGTCTTTCTTCGGTGACATCAGTGAAAGGATGGAGGAGGGAGATCAGGGGAGGGGGGATTGCTCCCAGAAAATTATTGAAATTGGCGTATGAAAAATAGTTTTAGTAATCTTTGGTTGTGTTTGGTTGCAAGGAGAAAAGAGTCGGGTATATTCAAGGTGCATGGAGAAATTTTCGAAATTGACGTTAAATATCGCTATTTTAGGAACTTTTTCGAGACTTCAGGGGAAAAGTAATGTTGGAGTTCTCTCCTAAAATTGTTTCAAAATTGAAATCAATTCGAAGCTATTTTTTGTGACCGTAACTTAGGAAAAATCGCCGCTCTTCCCGAAAATTTTCCGAAACTGAAGCTTTAAATAAGCAGTTTTGGGTTATCTTTGTTGATGTTGCTAGAGGGAGGGAGATTCAATCATCTCCCATTGAAAGTTTTCGAAATTGAAGTTTAAAACGCAAATTTAGGCTATCTTTGGTGACGGTAAGGGATCTGGCGGCTTTTTTCTGGTAATTTCTTGGCACTATTGTTTCAAAAACCCATTTCTGGCTATATTTGAAAAGAATAGGGAAAACGTGAAAAAATTCCGAACCGAAATATTTTTCGGAACTAAAATCCATTTTAGGCTACTTTTGGGAAGGAAGGGCTTTGGGGCTCCCAAGCGGATATTTCTAAAAGCGCAATTTTATGCTATCTTTGGTGACGTTTACAAAACTGGGAAGCTTCGGCGGATCTTTCGGATATTTTTCGATATTAATATCTAAAAAACACAACTATAGACTTTTGTCCACCTCACTTCGACGATAGATGGGTATATGCCCTAGTGCCGTAAAAAGTTACATAAGCCAGGCCTCTTCTAGAGTTTTTTAGGAATTGATTTTCCAAAATCGTATTTTAGGCATTGTTTGATTACGATGGGACAAAGAGCGGGCAGGGGTTCAGTGTATCCTCACGAACTGTTTTTTGAAACCGAAGTCAATTTCAAACTGAGGGGGTGGGATTAGGGGCCTCTCTAAAGACGCTAATTGAGACTATCTTTAATAGTAATGTTTGGGAATGGATTTCGGGGCCCTCCATCACAAAAATTTCGAAAAAGAAATAGGAAAAATGTCATTAAGCAATTTTTTGATGACATTAAGAAGGGCTGTCCTCTTAAAACACATTTTGGATTTTAAAGCCAGATTTTCAGGCTATGTTTGATTAAGTTAAGTTGGAAGGGGTGAATCAGAGATTTAATTGGGTCCTTAAGATCGGTGGTTCAATCAGCAAAATTTTCCGAAATTAAAGTCCTAAAAACGCCATTTTAAGTCTTCTTTAGTCTCGTCAAGAAGGTCATGGCATTCTTTTGGATCTTCGTTTTGAAGCCACGTTTAAATTTACTACCCGGGGCAAGAGCCCTGATCTGAAACCGGGCAGTTCATGAGTGATTTTAATTCGAAAAAAATGCTGTAAAGGGGAAAAAATACAAAATTTTAGTTCATTCATATATATTTGACTCTCAGGGGAATCGCAATTTTCCAGTCTCTCCACGCAGCCGCGATTGTTGAAAACAGAATTTGCTGTTTGAAATGCTTGTGATCAGTATAGCTTTTTTTAAATATAATATATAAAATATGTCTTCATTAAAGTCAGACCAAACAACGTAAGTAGAAGCACAAATTTATAAATTACAGCAGACACGTGTTTCGGCGTTACAGGGAACGCCTTTTTCAATGCAAAAATAATGAGCTTATGGATGAAAAGACATCCGACAAAAGCCAAGAGCAGATAAGCATGCAGCTTAAAAGATAAAAACAGCGGATTAGCCAAACACCAATGACAAAGTTATAAACCTTTCAGGAACCAATAGGAATGCAAGCAAAGGTCAGGAGCTTTCGCTTAGGTACGAACCCAGAAAGAAAGAATTCAATTGGACAAGGATTAAGCCGAAGCTTAAACAAAAAGAAAAGAAATTGTCAGTAACCGTGAACCGCAAGAAAGGAAAAGCAGAATGGAAAA
Organism: Uloborus diversus; assembly: GCF_026930045.1. Lineage (NCBI taxonomy): Eukaryota > Metazoa > Arthropoda > Arachnida > Araneae > Uloboridae > Uloborus > Uloborus diversus. Next base: position 72,800,996 of record NC_072737.1, on the reverse strand, counting down.
CCATGAAAAAAGATAAACAGAAACAAAAAATATTCGAAAAAAGGAAAAATAAAGATAAATAGAAGAAAATTGGGGGGGGGGGGGTGTCAATCAAGACAAAAAGGCGAAAATAAACAAAGAAAGATAGATAAAAATTAATGGAAAAAAAAAAAAAAAAAAAAAAAAAAAAAGGGGGGGGGGGGGAATGGGGAAAGGGGGGACAGTATTAAAGATATGGGAGCCAAATGTTAGAAAAATATGGAACTGCACTAAGATCGTTAACTAAGTTAGAACTGTTCCTCAAAATATGAAAGGATTCCCAAAAGTCAAGATCTGATGAATTGGGGCATTTTTGGATAATCTGAAAAGAGGTAAAATCAAAAGAGTGATTCGAATCCCAACAATGTTGAGCAATACTAGACTTATTTAATTGTTGTTTTTTTTTCCACATAATTTTGATGCTCTTTCAAGCGAATTTTTAAAGCACGCCGAGTCTGTCCAATATAGGCAAGTTTACAACTACAATTAATTCTATAAATTCCACAACAATTAAGAGGGTGAATAGGATCTTTAAGAGAAGAGAATGAAAGTTTATTAATAGGAGAGAACACCACCTGGAATTGGAAACGTTTTAGAATCTTAGCAACCTGATAGCTTACAGATGGAAAGAATGGCAAAACAACCAAATTCTTTCTGATGAAGGTTCGGTTAAGAACATTAGTTTGGGATTTATTTGAAAGTTTTTTATAAATGGAATCAATCAAAGTTGGCGGATAGCCTCTATCAATTGCCACAGCTTTAAGATAATTAAGTTCCACTTTAAGAAGTTCCGACGAAGAACAAATATTAATTGCGCGATAAACAAAAGAATTAAAAGCAGAATATTTTTGATTTGGAGGATGAGACGATAGTCTATGAGGAGGTAAAGAGACAGCAAAAGGTTTGCGATAAACAGTAGTTTCAAAACCAATTTCTGTACGAGAAAAGTATTGCTCAACATTGTTGGGATTCGAATCACTCTTTTGATTTTACCTCTTTTCAGATTATCCAAAAATGCCCCAATTCATCAGATCTTGACTTTTGGGAATCCTTTCATATTTTGAGGAACAGTTCTAACTTAGTTAACGATCTTAGTGCAGTTCCATATTTTTCTAACATTTGGCTCCCATATCTTTAATACTGTCCCCCCTTTCCCCATTCCCCCCCCCCTTTTTTTTTTTTTTTTTTTTTCCCACTCATTTTTATCTATCTTTCTTTGTTTATTTTCGCCTTTTTGTCTTGATTGACACCCCCCCCCCCCCAATTTTCTTCTATTTATCTTTATTTTTCCTTTTTTCGAATATTTTTTGTTTCTGTTTATCTTTTTTCATGGTTTTCCATTCTGCTTTTCCTTTCTTGCGGTTCACGGTTACTGACAATTTCTTTTCTTTTTGTTTAAGCTTCGGCTTAATCCTTGTCCAATTGAATTCTTTCTTTCTGGGTTCGTACCTAAGCGAAAGCTCCTGACCTTTGCTTGCATTCCTATTGGTTCCTGAAAGGTTTATAACTTTGTCATTGGTGTTTGGCTAATCCGCTGTTTTATCTTTTAAGCTGCATGCTTATCTGCTCTTGGCTTTTGTCGGATGTCTTTTCATCCATAAGCTCATTATTTTTGCATTGAAAAAGGCGTTCCCTGTAACGCCGAAACACGTGTCTGCTGTAATTTATAAATTTGTGCTTCTACTTACGTTGTTTGGTCTGACTTTACTATTCAGCACAAAGGTATTTATTTATGTCTTCATTGTTTAGGTCTATAAAAGCTTGGAGGGTAAACATTAGTGGCCCTGAGTGCTCCTTTTAGAAGGCACCCTTTCATGCTTCAGGAGGGGGCATTTCCCTCATCTCCCCTCCCCTGTATCCATGACTGATTACCGATTCTGTCATAAATTTTGCAACCAAATGAAGCAAGTGTGTAAAGAGTAGATATTTATGGACAATGAACCAGCACAATGTTCCCTAACAATCTATTTTTCTTAAACTATGCTATGCTGTTGGGAAATCGGCACTTACTTTGATAATTGAACATTTAAAATTTAGCACATTTATTTGACTTATTATAAGTTATCTTTTGAGAAATTCTTGAGGAATTTTGCTTGATTAAAATAACTTTTTGATGCGGCCTGCGGCCGCCCCTTGCTTTGGCCGCCCTTGTGCGGTGCACACTCTGCACACCTGCTAGGATCGGCCCTGTCAAAATTTGACACAGAGGTAAATTGTTACTCAGGAATTTATATAGGCGGGTTTTTGGAATTTAAAAAAGATCCTAGGAAGTTCAAGTTCATATTTTTAATCATAAATTGCTCTTTTCGACACGAACAAATTTTTGTATAGTTATGAATTAAGTCTAAATGAAAAACCCGTAAAAAACTGCCCTAGATGAAGTTTCTTCAAAGATTAACTACTGTCGTTAAATTTAGGAACTTTGATTTCAAGCTAATAAAAATTATTTGCAACTTATAACCACCAGGAAATATTTTTAACACAATAAACACAAAAAGTATCATAAACAACGGCCGGCAATATCTTTTAGCGACAAGCGAAACGCATGTGTGGTAAGAGAGCCGTAGATATACGGGATAATGCTGTACATCGTTTCGTATCCCCAGGGATCCATTGATGCAACCGTTGAATTGAAATTTTTAATACTGTTTAATTAAAAAATCCCCGACTGTTAGGGTTGCGTGTAATTTTTTATCAGTGTTTTCCGCGTTAATAGCAAAGAAAATGCAAACCTTAGTAAGGTATTAATATTACATTCAAGATTGACGTATTATCTTCGACTGTTTCAGCATTAGAATACTTTTATTAAAACCACATCTATTTCATTCATATGATCCTTACCAAATCAATTTGCAATGTGTAAATTTTTTGTATACTATTCCTCGATTTACGTCGAATCTTTAAGTAATTCAGTTCAACTATAACCAATAACCTAATTCGGTTAAATAGAAGTCGCTCCAGGCTATCAAAGAACATGTATGTTTGTGGGTGTGTGGGAGTGTATGTTCCTTCTACAAATCCAGTTTTCGTCGGATTTCTTCCAAATTTAGCACAAAGGTAAATTGTTGCTCAGGAGTGTATATAGGCAGGTTTTTAAAATTTTAAAAGACCCAAAATGGTCTAAATTCATATTTTGAGTCATAAAATTTTTTTAGCTCTTTTCTACACGAACGAATTTGTGTATAGTCATTAATTTGGTCTTAATGAAAAGCCCGTAATAAACTGCCCTAGATGAAGTTTCTTCAAAGATTAACTACTATCGTTAAATTTAGGAACTTTGATTCCAGGCTAATAAAAAGGATTTGAAACTTATAACCACCATGAAATATTTTAAATGCTATCAAAACTAAAGGTTATTCTCAACATTGGCCGTTTATGCCGATTCGCGATTACAATAAAGCATATTTAGCAAGAAAAACGAACGAAATCGAAATGCTGATGTTTAGCGTTTTTTGAATAGCATCCTTCAAAGCAGGAATGCTTTGCGGTCTTCGACGTTTCTACTTACTTTGTATGCTTTCTTTTGGTATTTCTGCTGCAGTAATGGTAGAACGAAATTTTAGATCAGTATTTCCCACATGAACAGCCCAGAAAATATGAAAACCAGCTCGGTATCAATAATTCATTCATTATTCATGTACAAGCTTCAACAATTTAATGTTGGATGGTCTTTAAACCAATCTGCATATGTTATTTATACTATGCCATGATTTACGTCAGATCTTTACCTAATTCGGTTCAACTAAGTTAAATCGCTGAAGGCTAACAACGAACAAGAGTAAAAAATACTAATTTCGCAAATAAATTGAAAAATAATCATATTTGTGCTTAGTAGCGTATCTGGAATTTGTTTGTCAAGGGGGAGGGGATGGTCATGACGTTTCTTTTATGCACATAAGCTACCATACTAGAATTGCCAATATGTGCTAAAATTAAAGGTTGTGCACTTTTTTACTCGTAAAACCACACGGAAATATAATTCGGCGGAATTCATACACTTTGGGAGGGTTGGAGTTTTAAGTTTGTAAAAAAATGCAAATAAATATTAATTTATGTTTGAACTGTTTTAAACTGCAAAAATTGCTACGTTTTCTATATAAACAAATTTCTTCATTTGAAATTTTATATTGCCTTAACGCTCGAGTAATAGTACATCTGATGAAGCATCTTCGCCGACTAGCAATAATTTTATGTCTGTTTGCAGGTATGATGCAACTTTTGACACACAGAGATTACTATTTAAAGGCATGATGAAATATTACTCCACAATATGAAGTTTTTTCGTCATCGTAAAATAAGTTGAAAAAAGCTGCATTCCCAATTAAAAAGCTAAGTTCGATAACTGCTATTGTAAACAATCGAAAAATATTGGAAGTTTGTAGCTACCGTTAAGCATTTCAACCGTCATTGAAGAAGTGCTGTGAGATATGAATAGAAAATTATTACTATAATAGCTTAAACCCACTTAAACAGTATAGGGATAAGGTGAAACACTTTCTATCTCACGTGAAACCACATTGGACGATTAAGTGCTTTAAATGTATTTGAGATGTAACTATTTTCGATATATATAGCTTTATGTTACTTGCTCAAGGTTGGTTTCACTCACAAATGTAATTCTTCAAGCTGCTGGGAGGGGGACTAAGAACAATATCTAGGAGAAAGTTTTGAATTAAATTTATGGATTAGGAAAATTTGAATCATTTAAGTTTTAAATTTTTAAACTACTTTTGGAAACGTGAAATATATTTCGTTTGCTTTTAAGCTGTGGATAAGGGGAACAAAATATGCAACAAGATTCTGTAAAATGTAAACAAATGATTTGTCTATTATACAATTGTAAGTACAAACAAGACATTTATTTTTCAAAAAATTTCACGGCCTGCAAATAATTAAAAAACAAAACCTAGCACGGATAGTGACCAAAATGCACACGCCTACTTTTTTCTCTAAAACGCAGTTTAATTGACGGTTTTTAAATAGTTCGTTCAATAACTTCACGTCCACTTACTTCCATTTTTAATGTTTTACATACCTTAAAATAATGACTGTAATGTAGTCGGTGGACCCATTCCCACCTCTCACGACGATTGTATCCCTTTTAATTAAAATTTTGCTGCTCTCTAAGGATTACTCTGTCTAAAGCAACAAACTTAAATATGTGCTATCTGTACCTGCATCAGTGTGAAATATCATGTATAACATTCACGGCAAGTATTAGGTCTTAAAAATTTGAACTAGAACTTAAATCTTGACAAATTTTAAATCTTTACAAGACATTAATATTACTGTCTAACTGTCATTTTTGCTTACGAAAATAGAAATTTGACATCAATATAAGAAAATAAAATGTAGCTGACGTGCGTCTTTTTAGGCAAGTTACACTTATGCAATTTTACTCTATGGCATGACACTAAATCACCATGGCAAGAGCGAGCAGACACATTTGATAACGTTTTTTTATACTAAGCAACTTTTTCTGCAAAATGTGCTTGCCTGAAAAACATACAAAATAACCTATCACTTTATACCTTCATTCTCAAAAACACCGCCAAAAAATCCGCAAAACGGAGTGTTATCGTCTGTTAAAAACACTGACTGAATTCTTTATTTTCTGTACGGTGGACTATTTGTTTAGCTTTTGGACATTGAGGATGATTTCAAATTAATCTGAAAATATTGTAACCGTGTCCAAGAAGACTATTTTGCATATATTTGTGCCTGATAATAGGGATTGACTTTCATTTTTTGGTAAGCTCACGACTATTTCTAAGGAAACATTCAATGATTTATTTCCGAATAAAATGTATGTGAAAAGTACTGTTGCATTTTTTGATGTATTGGGGAAAACAAAACCTACAAAGGCCGCCTAACGCTTTTCTTTCAACGCATCGCGTAAAAGGTTGTCCCACAAGATTTGCAAAAGACAATCATTTGTCTTTGCATTAAGACAATTTACGTACCGCCCGTCTGATTTAACCTCAGACAACGTACCAGTGGAGACTACGGAGCCCAAATAATATTCCTCGTATTTTTTTGCTTTAAGTTGATGCTACCTTTTCGGCAAATGCTTGATTTTCTGTGTTATTTAAAGTATTTTGAAGATTTGAGCCTAGAAAGCATTGTGAATGTATTTTTTTACGCTCATTTAGATAGAATTCATTCAATTGATTATCCAAAAGATATGTTGCATTAAAAAGCCCCCGAGCAACGCCGGGTAGTAAGCTAGTTTACAATAAATATCGCGCAAAACGTTTTTTAATGCAAAGCAAAAGCTATCACGCCTATCGTAATTGTACAAGTAGTATGATTTTATTGCTTATGTTTGGTGAAGCATGGTTACCAAGTGAAATCTTACCGCTTGTTGCAAACAGTTATCAGCCGCTTTTGTCGGATATCTCTTCATCCATAAGCTCGGTTTTTTTGCATTGAAAAAGGCGTTCCTTGTAACACGGAAACACGTATATGCCGCACTGCAGTAATCTGCCAGTTTTGTGCAACAGAACGTTATTTTTAATTTTACTAACTATACTGTTAAACATTCTTCAAACACGCACACGCACAAACATCATAAGCGTTTTATAACTATTTTTCACTCTTAATGCTAGTATTTAGTTGATTGAATCAACTGAATTTCAAAATTTTGATAACATTTTCTACAGCAGCAGTTTGACACAAAATATCTCTAAATAGAATAGCTATAAAATCTCGCGATTAGTACCTCCATATAGCTATTATCATTGTTAATTTTCCAGTAATGTTATAAAATTCTGCACCATCTAATTTGCAGGTAAGTGTATTTGAAACGTTAATTTATTTATTACAGCTAGGGGCGTGAACAGAAATTTTGGGGCTCGTCACAAATGACTTTTCCATGTCCCCCTCCGTATTGTTTACTTCTACATTTCACCCCTAGTTTCAAAAATATTCTGCCCCTTCTGGCTGGGGCCCAGCCCAACAGGTGTCTCTTCTCCGCTCCCCCCCCCCCCCCCACCCTGTGCACGTCTCTGATTACAGCTATTAAATATAGAATTAGGCCCAACGAGAGACCATGTCAGCCTAGTCGAAAACTAGGGCCCGGTCCGAAATTGAAGCAGTATAAATTTTATATGTGCATTGTATGAGAGGAGAGGAAAAAGCGACCAAACCTCTCGGCTGCCCTGAAGTCCCTACTTCTATTTATTTTGGTAGGGCTTTTTTACACCAATTATAATGTATACTTCAAACCGCCGATGAAGGGCAATGATATGGCGATGAAGGGTAATAATTGCGCTCACATGAAGCTGGTAAGTATTATATAACACCAGTTTTTAAGGGCACAAAAATATAGTAGGTTTCTTTTCTTGTGTTTCAGTTTTTTTTTCTGTATATCTCACATCATAACGATTTTAGTTTACATTTTAGTTTGGGTTAGTGTACGAATTAGTATTTATGTTTGATAGTACATAACAACTGAAAATATACGGATTTTCGTGTGAAGGGGCACCAACTATTACCATAAGATATGGCATCAATTTGGCATCATCGGCCCCTGATTGAAACCAATTCACATTGATAAATCTAACTACCAAACGGCACGAACTTGAGGGTCACAGATTTGGACGAAATTCTGGATTTAGGTTAATTCCCATTAGATATGTTCACAGGTGAAGCGGTTTGACTGCATAGGCCCTAGTTTGGCTGCAACGGGAGTCCAAAGTTGTTATCTGAGTACGGAAAAACAATGGTTTTTCCTTTGAAATTAAACTTTTTTTTAGTCTTTTCTGGCATTTGTATTGCAGTATGAGCCAATTAAATGCTTTCACAACACAGAATAAGTCTCCCCTCCTCCTCTTTTGTTGTACTGAAAAGAGACGCCGAATGTCTTGGAATGTAGATATTGTCCCAAAGTTTCCTATTTCAATAAAACTCCATTCCAATTCTCTGGATTCCTGCCAATTAGTGTGGTTCAGACGGCAAAAACTTAAAGGTCACAAATCCGGATAAACTTCTGGTTTTAGGTCAATTCGTACTAGATATGAGCCCAGGTAAAATAGTTTGAGTGCATAGGCTCTAGTTTGGTACCAAGGTGAGTCTAAATGTGCTTGTTTGGCTCCGAAACTGCGATAGCGTTTTCTTTGGAATTTTAAACTTGGCACAATATTTGTTTTCCTAACATCTGTTGCGTCTCTTGTTAGTACAACGTAGGGGCAGTGAAATTTACTCTGTACTGTGAATGCATTCAGTTATGCAATGCTGCAATGCAATATCAAGAAAAGATTTATTTCAAAGAAAAACCATTGCTTTTCTGGAGCCAGAGCCAAACCAGAAACTTTGGACCCCCATTACGACCGAACTAGAGCATATGCAGTCAAACCGCTTCACCTGGGTTCATATCTAGTAGGAATTAACCTAAATCAAAAATTTCGTCCAGATCTGTGACCCTCAAGTTCGTGCCGTTTGGTAGTAAGCTGCCTGATGATGGATAGTGATGATTCAGGTGATTTGCTTCAAATCAAATAAGATATGTAGACAGAAATCTGCCGTTTTTCCGGAAGATGCAAAGTCTCTCATTTGCGCTAAGTCTATTTTTTTACATACATGTTGCAATAGTGCTAAAGGCACAGCCTTAAAAAGAGTAAAATTGCTTGAAAACATTTGTTTTCGGCAATTGCGTTGGTTTTAGAAAACGGTCAGACGGTCTCAAGAAGTTATCGTTGACCCCCTCCCCCCTCCTCCTTTTTTCCAAAGCTCAGACACTTTTTTTTACGACAAACAAATCGCTCCGATATAACGTAATCAAATTTTGAATGAATGAAAATTATTTTGTACGTTCCGTAGTACAGGGGTTCTCAACCTCGACCATTCAGGCTCTGTGCCCCCTTTGAACCCTGTTGTTAGGTCACCCCCCCCTCTCTCTCTACCCACGCACACACCACTACAGTGTATGGTTAATAAAATCAGACTTCAAAACTGAAGCTAGATACTAAATGAAAACATAGATAAGTTCGTGCACAAAATCTGATTCGCATTTTTAAACTTTTAATAATAATATTATTATTAGAGCAGCTGAAATCAAATAGCCAAAGAACTATAAGTGCAAGTAAATTAGCATCTAGGTGAAGTTGGCTTGTAATACCAGTATTTTTCACAACATCTACGTGGAGTAATATTACCAATTTGTCCTTCACAAGTTTTTGAACATTAAATTGTAACTGTTACAAAGCACTCCTCTAATCAATTTCAATGTCCTTTTTTCACTGGTATTTATTCTAAAAATCCAAATTTAAAGACTATTGGGATAAACAGTGTAAAACCTAAAAAAAAAAAAAAAAAAAAGAAAGAAAGAAAGGAAAAAAAAAAAAAAAAAAACAGGTAATGTCGAAATAATTTACATGTCACCACAGCATCTTTTTTAAATATCTCTACCTTGTTTTTGCGTCGGTCCGTGCAGTGGCGCATCCAGAGGAGTTTTTTAGGAGGGGTTTTTAAATCGAAAAATATTGCTTTTTTCTCATTAATTTCTAATGTGAAAATATCATTCAATATATTTCAGCAAACAATTGCTATACCTCAATAACTATTCATTATATCACTTGCTTTAAAAGATTAATAATTAATACATTCGTATTGATATCAAAATTACTTCAAAGGGAGCAAAGGGGATAAACTAGTCAAGAAATTGTAGTTAGTGTTACTTTTTCATTGTATTTTTTTAATCGTTCACTCAGCCCAGGTTGAGAATCGCTGCTGTAAATAAATGTTCCTGAACAATTTTAAGAAAGACTTTCGTTAAATTCTTTCAAGTTTGTTCGACTGTCTCCCCCTCCCCCCCCCTCCCACCGTTTTTTCAATTTCAATGCTTGACTCTTGTAAAGTGTTGTGAAACGAAACGCTTAGAACTTCTTTTATTCCACTACGCTTTGTAGATTCAAAAATAACTGTTATCAATTTTTATTTATGTTATAGTATATCGGTCGGCAACTGGCGAACCGCGGTTCAGATCCGAAACGCGATCGGTCAAAAATTGTACCGCCAACAGGGCCGATCCTAGGGTGTCGGCCGCCCGTGTGCAAAGACCTACTGTGCCGCCCTTCAAGAGTAATTTCCATATTTTGACTAATCTTTGACGCCCATATAAATATTTCTTCAAATTTCAAAATCAAGTTCTAATTAAAAAAAAAAAAAAGAAAAATAAATAAAAAAAAACAGAAGGTTGAACTTATAAAAATGAAGAAAAATTTTCTAGTAAGAAACTTTTTAGGTACAATTTATATCTTTGAAGAAAATAACAGATGCCAAAATTTACTAGTCGTAAAAACGCATTTTATAGTCTTTCTTCGGTGACATCAGTGAAAGGATGGAGGAGGGAGATCAGGGGAGGGGGGATTGCTCCCAGAAAATTATTGAAATTGGCGTATGAAAAATAGTTTTAGTAATCTTTGGTTGTGTTTGGTTGTAAGGAGAAAAGAGTCGGGTATATTCAAGGTGCATGGAGAAATTTTCGAAATTGACGTTAAATATCGCTATTTTAGGAACTTTTTCGAGACTTCAGGGGAAAAGTAATGTTGGAGTTCTCTCCTAAAATTGTTTCAAAATTGAAATCAATTCGAAGCTATTTTTTGTGACCGTAACTTAGGAAAAATCGCCGCTCTTCCCGAAAATTTTCCGAAACTGAAGCTTTAAATAAGCAGTTTTGGGTTATCTTTGTTGATGTTGCTAGAGGGAGGGAGATTCAATCATCTCCCATTGAAAGTTTTCGAAATTGAAGTTTAAAACGCAAATTTAGGCTATCTTTGGTGACGGTAAGGGATCTGGCGGCTTTTTTCTGGTAATTTCTTGGCACTATTGTTTCAAAAACCCATTTCTGGCTATATTTGAAAACAATAGGGAAAACGTGAAAAAATTCCGAACCGAAATATTTTTCGGAACTAAAATCCATTTTAGGCTACTTTTGGGAAGGAAGGGCTTTGGGGCTCCCAAGCGGATATTTCTAAAAGCGCAATTTTATGCTATCTTTGGTGACGTTTACAAAACTGGGAAGCTTCGGCGGATCTTTCGGATATTTTTCGATATTAATATCTAAAAAACACAACTATAGACTTTTGTCCACCTCACTTCGACGATAGATGGGTATATGCCCTAGTGCCGTAAAAAGTTACATAAGCCAGGCCTCTTCTAGAGTTTTTTAGGAATTGATTTTCCAAAATCGTATTTTAGGCATTGTTTGATTACGATGGGACAAAGAGCGGGCAGGGGTTCAGTGTATCCTCACGAACTGTTTTTTGAAACCGAAGTCAATTTCAAACTGAGGGGGTGGGATTAGGGGCCTCTCTAAAGACGCTAATTGAGACTATCTTTAATAGTAATGTTTGGGAATGGATTTCGGGGCCCTCCATCACAAAAATTTCGAAAAAGAAATAGGAAAAATGTCATTAAGCAATTTTTTGATGACATTAAGAAGGGCTGTCCTCTTAAAACACATTTTGGATTTTAAAGCCAGATTTTCAGGCTATGTTTGATTAAGTTAAGTTGGAAGGGGTGAATCAGAGATTTAATTGGGTCCTTAAGATCGGTGGCTCAATCAGCAAAATTTTCCGAAATTAAAGTCCTAAAAACGCCATTTTAAGTCTTCTTTAGTCTCGTCAAGAAGGTCATGGCATTCTTTTGGATCTTCGTTTTGAAGCCACGTTTAAATTTACTACCCGGGGCAAGAGCCCTGATCTGAAACCGGGCAGTTCATGAGTGATTTTAATTCGAAAAAAATGCTGTAAAGGGGAAAAAATACAAAATTTTAGTTCATTCATATATATTTGACTCTCAGGGGAATCGCAATTTTCCAGTCTCTCCACGCAGCCGCGATTGTTGAAAACAGAATTTGCTGTTTGAAATGCTTGTGATCAGTATAGCTTTTTTTAAATATAATATATAAAATATGTCTTCATTGTTTAGGTCTATAAAAGCTTGGAGGGTAAACATTAGTGGCCCTGAGTGCTCCTTTTAGAAGGCACCCTTTCATGCTTCAGGAGGGGGCATTTCCCTCATCTCCCCTCCCCTGTATCCATGACTGATTACCGATTCTGTCATAAATTTTGCAACCAAATGAAGCAAGTGTGTAAAGAGTAGATATTTATGGACAATGAACCAGCACAATGTTCCCTAACAATCTATTTTTCTTAAACTATGCTATGCTGTTGGGAAATCGGCACTTACTTTGATAATTGAACATTTAAAATTTAGCACATTTATTTGACTTATTATAAGTTATCTTTTGAGAAATTCTTGAGGAATTTTGCTTGATTAAAATAACTTTTTGATGCGGCCTGCGGCCGCCCCTTGCTTTGGCCGCCCTTGTGCGGTGCACACTCTGCACACCTGCTAGGATCGGCCCTGACCGCCAAAACTATTTTGGAAGTATAACTTCTACAAATAAATTGTCTTCAGATTACAATACCTTCGGGTACTTAAATTACTTTTTTAAAATATTCTACTGTAGATAACAATGACTTCGAGAACCACCCTTACCATTTTTTAAATATACTAATGTTGGAGCAAACCTAACCAGGCAGCATTATGAAGGCAAGGCATTTTTTATCACAACATTATGTTGCCAGGTTAGGTTAGAAAACTGTAAGTTTTCTAAATTCTAGTTCATCATGTTTTTTAACTTATTAATTGACTAATTTGAGCCATTTACTTGACCGTCATGTAAGGTTTACATGCGTTTGGGTAACTTTTGAATAACAAATATTGCTCAAAACTTACGGCGTCCACCTTAAAAGCTCTTTGCATAAACAAACTGCTTTTGCGTGAACCTCACTTGCAAAATCTGAGAACCATAAATTCTCCCACTGATTTTTGAATACAAATGAACCTATCGATTGCATTTAATATTAATTTGGGAGCGAAAATTAAAATAAAAGAATTGTAAGGCATTTGTTTTTCCTGGACCTCAATAAATTTTTTTTCAAAAGTATCCGAATCTCACTTAAAATTACTTGCCGACTCCTGTTATAAAGGAATTCAAAAATCTTTTGTGAGATAGTACAGTTAATTTATCCCTTTGGGCCCCCCAAAACCAGTTACGGAACTTCCCTTGCGTTTAAATCAAATCATCAGTAATTTTACTCAGAAAGATTTTGTTATCTATTTTTTCATGTTTCAATTTTCCAAGAAATTTCAACAGCGTATGATAGGAAAGATTGACATTACATTGTTAGTAAGTAAGAAAGAGTTCATAATGTTTTTTTTTCTTTTTGTTTTACTAAAATTTACAAATAGACCTATCTATATTTGTTAAGTGAACTGATATTATTTTTATGAATTTCTCAGGAGCTCTGAATCAAAAGAGTTTAGTTGCATTCGATGCGAAAGTAACCTGGCGGCAGTAACGAAAAGAGACGTTTATTCGTATAAGCTTTCCCGTTAAATGATTGTTAAAGCTTGACCACGGAGAGATGGCGGATGACCTTGAAGCGAAAACATCAATTTTTAAATCATTTTTAATAAGTAGAACCAGTTAGAAGGTGCCGAGCAGTGAGGTGCGTGTTCTCGCTTATATTGCGAAATAATAACAATCAACCTATTACAAATGATGTTTTTGCTTCAAAGGCATCCGCCATCTCTACGTGGTTAAGCTTTGGAGGCATACGAAGAGTTTCTTTCAAAATACAGTATAACATGGCTAACTCTATCAATATTTTCATAAGTTCCAACTAAATTCCTTTGTGTTTCGGATTATGTTTTTACTTTGCGTCTTTGAGTAAATGATTGGTAGCTCTTTAAATATTTAAATTTCTGATTGTATCTTGAAATAGCATTATTTAGTCATTTAATTACACTAGTAAGAAAAGATTTTGCCCACATAAAACATTTATTTATAGAGTTAGTGTTCCTAAGGAAATTATTGACTGTGATTTCAAATATCAAATCAGAATTTTTCTATCACCCAGTTCCTGTGCATGTTTTAAGTTTGCCTGTCATGAAGCGAATAAATGGGATGATAGATATTCAGGTCTGTTACTGCAGTGGAAACATGCTGGTGAGTCTCATTGACACCAACTTTCATGATGTATACATATACTATAAGAATTAAATAATTTCCTGTTTTTTTTACATATTAATGCAAACATTAGGGTTTTATAGGTTTCTGCTCTAAGGGGACCGATTAAGGATATGTTTATATCTGAGCATCCAACAGTTTAGACAACATTTGATATCAACTCTTCCAAATTAGTTTAAAAGCTACACTATTACATAACAGTAACTTATTGCCCTAAGTATTAGTGGCATATTCAGTTAAAATGAAGGAAAGTTTTATCAGATAAAATTTGTTCAACACTAACTGTGGGACAGTGGCGTACCTAGAGGGGGTGCAAAGAGAGCCAATCCCCCTTCCCCCAAAGTTTTCACTTAAGTGAACATTTTTTGTATAATTTTTTAGTGTACTTACATTCCGGATTATATAACTTGAAAATTATAAAGATATGCATGCAAATATGCCCTACAAATACTTAAAATATGCACTAAAACTAAAAAGATTTGAAGCGCTATTTTTTTTTTTTATTTATTTAAATGAAAAGTTGTTATACCTGAATATAAAATTTTTGGTCTCTTTTTTTTTTTTTTTTTTCGCACTGTGTTATTAGAGGGATAAATTGTTACCATTGCAATTTGTTTGAATTTGAATGAAAAAATTGAAAATAAAAAAAGGAGAGTGGAAACGGGGGGGGGGGGGCATTTCCAAAAAGTGGTGGGAAATGGGGGGAAATGGTTGTCATATTTGGTTCTGGATCAGGAGATCATTTTACATAAGAATCAGCAGAAATTGTGTCAGAACCATTTTTCATGCCTCTCAATCTAATTAATTTACTCACAATGAAAAATTTAACTTGAACTTTAAACAATTCTTTAGTTTTGAGAAATATGCGAAAACCTAAATATCGCAAAAGAACATAAGTTTTTCTTTTAATAGTTATGTTTTACTTCATTGTTTACGTCAGTCAATTTAAATTAAAAAAAAAAATCTTTTATATAAAAAGAAAATACATACAGAAAAAGAAAGTTCTATATAGAAAATTACAATCTTTAGACCTCGTGATAAATAAATCCATGACAAAAAGTAATAAAAAAGTACGGAATATTAAATGGGGTATTGGAAAACTTAAAACAATAATGGCAATAAATAAATGAATAAAAAAATGAATAAAATCTTTACAGAAAAACAATGGAGAACCAGCAGAAATTGTGTAAGAAGCATTTTTCATGCCTCTCGACCTAACTAATTTGCTCATATTGAAAAATTTACCCTTAACATTAAAAAAATCTTTATTTTTGAGTAATATATGGAAAACTTAAATATCGCACAAGAACAAAAGTTTTATTTATTTATTTTTTTATAGTTATATTACTTCATTGTTCACGCCAATCAATTTAATTTTTAAAGAAAATATTCTTTAATAATAATAAAAAAAATCTGTATAGAAAACTACAATAATTAGACCTAGTGATAAATAAAAAGAAATTAAAATTCTTCGTAGAAAATTACTATCTTTAGAAATCGTGACAAATAAATTTCATGACAAAAATTAATTAAAAAAAATACGGAATACTAAAAAGCGAATTAAAAAATTAAATCAATAATGGTAATTAATTGCCTAGAAAATAAATGAATAAAAACTTTTTTAGAAAAAACAATAAAAGAAAAATAACAATAATAAATACAAGACAGAAAAAAGAAGATAAACAACGCGCGTATGCCGCAAATACTGAAAGGGGTTTGTTCTCCCGTTCCACCTCTGCGCTGGAAAAGGCATAGCAAACGCGAACCCCCTTTCATTAGCAAAAATTTCTCCCCCACTCCGATCAATGACCTTCAACTGCCCTGTCTTCCTGAAAGAAAGGATGAAAAAACCTTCATGATGTATCCGTAACTATTCCCGCAGTAACTATCCCCGCCCGGGGCAAATTCCGAATTCTCACCCACATCTGCGAAGTAGGAAAATCACGTGACAATACGGGGGCCATCTCTACGCTACATTTGCAGTAAAACACTTTTTTTTTTAAAAAGGGGGGTCCTATTACTTAAATTATATTTCCATTTTGTCAGTGTGTGTGGGGAGAAACGGGGGGGGGGGGTCTATACAGACTCATTCTTAATTAAAAAGACGTATTACACAAATAATTTAACAAAATTAGATGAGACAAAGGAAAAACTTTAAAATCCGGACGTTTTGTCCAGCCTGCTCAGAAAACTGGACGTTATGTCCTAGCTGTCCAAAAATGTGGACGTTCTGTCCTTGGACCTTTTGTCCGTCGGACATTGTGTCCGTTGGACGTTATGTCCGCTGGACGTTATGTCCGTCGGACGTTTTGTCCCTCGGATATTTTGTCCGTTGGACGTTTTGGTCATGGATGTTATGTCCGTGGACGTTTTGGATTTGGACGTTTTGTCCGGATCCCTACGAGAATAGCCTTTCCATGCAGTGATATGTTTTCCTTTTTTCAGAAAGCAGTGATACTTTTCTCAGGAAACTTCTCGCATAGTCTGAGTTTGAGAGAGACAAAAAGCATCGGCGGGTCACCAGACCTAACTAAGAAGACATGTATTTGCGGAAGCGCTTTCGGCTATGCTTCTTCCTTCAGGCAGTTGCCGAAATTCCACGCTGTTTCTGGAAGAACATTTTTCATGAGAAAAATGCTCTGACTCACTTAACACTTCAACAACGCCGCTGATCGCTTCACCATCCAAATGAGAATTGACATGTTCTAAGTAATTCCCCTAGGAGGATTGATAACATGTTACCCACAGCACCTTCCAAACCTTCGGAACTGATGGGCTCTCCTTTCTCTTATTGTGTGGTACCCGGGATGGATAGAGTAATAAATCAGTGACATCTTACTACTTTTTGAGAAACTAGTCAATAAACTAATCAATACCATAAGGTCCTGTTCCACGCTCTATTCCCTCTTTTGTATTTTTATCATTTCCGCAACACATATGTTTAATGTTATCAGTGAATACTTTTGAACAAGGTAATGATTTTCAGAGAGGTTCCACTCTAACGTAGACGCTCGTCTGGGCCTCTTAAGTTTTTACATGGGCATGATAATCAGTGGTTTTCTTGTATAAGGCTGATTATTGCGTAGATATTTTATATTAGTATATAAGTGTTTATTTTTTTGCTTTAAAAATGAAGCGTCAAAGCACAACGATACTGAAATACTTTGCGAAGAAACAAGTAGTGTCCAATGAGAAAGGTAAGAAAACAATAAATGAATAAATTAATAGTTTAAAAACTAAACAGACACAAATTGTTCCTAAAAATTCATAAGTCGAAAGTTACTCAAATTCTTCATTTGATTTTTTCTTGAACATTTGTAACCATGGTAATAATCTACTTTTCAACAAAATAACTCCTTATTGAAGTTTGGCGCATTTTCTGGGACATAACATCAGGCCAATGTTTTTCGATGAAAACATAAATATTCATAGGATTTTCTAAAATGTCTGGTTATTTATTTGAGGCATAACTGATGAAACCTCTAGTACAATTTAATGCTTTTGCCTGTTGGTCAACTTACAAAGGGTTTTTTTTTAGGGATGCACCAGATAGTGATTTTGCCGGATACCGGATATCAGATGCCCCCTTACCTGCCGGATTCGGATACCCGACAGATATCTCTCACATTTTTACCGGATAACTGCCCGATATCCTGCAAAAAACTGTCGGATATCCGGATCCGGAGTGGTTTGACAGATCGGATACCTCATAGTTCCGGATAGTTAAAAAATCAGCCGGATACCGGATATCCGGTGCATCCCTAGTTTTTTACATTTCTCCAAACCAAAGCTGGTGTATATTAGTGGTCAAGATAGAGAGGTTTTCCTTCATTATATAAGATAGGACTAATTCCGTTCCTGACAAAAGCGGTCAACTTAGACAAGTGGTCAACTTTACAGGTTTTACTGTATTCCTAATTGACATTCATTTTTTATCTTTATATTTTTTTCCTTAACATCAATCTAATTGTAATCTGAAAAAAAATTTAACTACATTTCGAACCATTTTGACAATCAAAATGCATTAACAAAGTAAAAAAGAAATTAATACCAATAAGGTACTACAGTTCTTAAAATAGGTTACGATTTATTGTTCTCAAAGGTTTTATAATTTCTGACTTAAGGAGCCAAAATTTTTAACTGCTATGCTGTTTTTAGAAGATACCTAATTTTTATTATGTTAAAATTTCCAGTCAGTTATTAGTTGAGATACTATGCATACAGTGGCAAGAACATAAAATATTGATAATTACAGAACTCTGCTACTTATTTTCCTTTAGGAATGCAGGATATTGATTTTTACAGGATATCCAGCACTAGATGTTTTTATGGGGGCGTACATTTATTTTTCACTTTACGCCATCACACAGCAGTAAATTATAACTTATCTGACGTCATAAAAACCTTCTATATGTTTCGAAATATAATTTACAACAGCTGTCTCTTTCAATTATTTATATTAATAGTGTTGCATTAAAAGTAATTTACATAATAAAATATTCTGCTTTTTTGAAAAACAATTTATTAGTTGTCTTATCCCCTAACAAAAGAAAAATTGCAAGACTTGCTCCAAAGGAAAAAAGTTCTTAATTTACTCTTTACTGTAGTTAGCTTTAAAAAATAGCAAGATTAGCATAGTTCTACCAATAAATTGCATTTTTCATCAAATTTGATAAATCTTTTTAATTTACGTAAAGCATGTTTAAATAATGTCTAAATTCCAATAGTGAATTTTCCAGCTTCTGTCTTTGGTATCAGTTGGTTCTCTGTTTAACGACTTTCAAGGGACCACAAAAAATTGTCCTTAAATAGAATGCTTTTAACACTACAGTGGACCATCTGGGAAGGTGAAAAGCGGTTGTTGAATAGAGAAAGTCGTTAAATAGAGTGTCGTTAAACAGAGAGCCAACTGTACTTTTCTTTTTCATCCAGAAAATTACCAGTAGTTGGATGATCCATACTTTTTTTCCTATTAGTATTGTTTGTTTTAGTTTTTAATTAAGAATTATTTTTTAATTAATAAAAAAATTTCAGTAATGTTTATGAGGTACATCAAGAAAAATATCTAATTTCAAACTCTACTTATTCTTTTTCCTGAATTATTGTATTAGGGGCCGTCAAATGAAACCCAATCAGTGTATCTAACTTTGCAAAACACGTAAGGGGATCCATGTAGCTGCATGTGTGGTGATTCCGTGTATTGGTAGAGAGACTGATGCAAGCACAAAGTTTGACAGTGTGGCTGTACGACTAAGAGAAGGTTGACACTCAACTTTTCGTCCACAACAGAACAGGCGAGTTCGCAGGGACATTCAACTGAAACCCGGTCAATGCGTCTAACTTGGGCATTAGATGTAAGGGGCAACGTCTACTGCAAAGTCTTATGTCTAATGCAAAGTTAGACACACTGACCGTGTTTGAGTTGAATTTTCCTGTGAACTTGCCTGTTCTGTTGTGAACGATAAGTTAAATGACAACCTTCCCTTCCTCATGTAGACATAGTCACTATGTAAAGTCAAACTTTGTGCTTGCATCAGTCTCTCTACCTATACATGGGGTCACCACACACACAGCTACATGGAGCCATAAACGTCTAATGCAAAGTTGGACGCACTGACCAGGTTTCAATTGAACATCCTAATACAATAACACAATTAAAGTTGTCTTTCATTAAATTTTTCATTCATCAAAAAATTTTCATAGCATGCATGTTAGTACAATACAAATTCAAACCAATAAAATGTAACCGAGTTACGACAAAGTGTATATAAAATGCTGAAAAAATGAGTTGAAATTGAGTTTGATACACACGAAACTCCTCAAACATAAATTGGAAAAACAAAATTTTACTAATTTAACCAGTAAAAAAAATTTAACTATTAATCAGCAAAAAGTTATTGGAATTTCATTTCACTGGTTAATGGTAAAATAATCCTAGTAAAAAATATCTATCTTGCAATTTTTTTTTCATTTAACATGCATGTCATGTCAATTTTATCCAACTGCAACGAATTCTAAGGGTGGAACATTTCAACCAATACAAATTCAAATCAATAAAATGTAACACAGTTATGACAAAGTCTATATGAAATGCTGATACAAAATTTATTGAAATTGAGTTCGATATACAAAAAACTTTTCAAACATTAATTGAAAAAACAAAATTTTACTAATTTTACCAGTCGATAAAAATTTACCTATTAAACAGCACCCTATATGGGCGCCCATGGTGAGGCTTACGGGAACTCTTCTCTGTCCTATTCATAAGTTTCGAGGTGGTTAAAGACCTCTAAAGAGGGTTGAGGGTTCAAGATGAACAACGCTCTAGGCGACTGTCAACCAGCAAAACCGACAACAATGTGGCTTGTGTTCCTCAATTGTTAGACTTTGACCCTCGATTGACTATCAAGATGGTTGCAAATGAACTGAACATGTCGT
Organism: Uloborus diversus; assembly: GCF_026930045.1. Taxonomy (NCBI): domain Eukaryota; kingdom Metazoa; phylum Arthropoda; class Arachnida; order Araneae; family Uloboridae; genus Uloborus; species Uloborus diversus. The sequence goes on along the minus strand of NC_072737.1, from coordinate 72,780,499 downwards.
CTACTGCTGTGTTTCGCATTACTCAACATTTAGTGATGAGAAAAGTGTGAGGCAAGTTTGTGCCGAAGCACCGTGCCATAATGAGCTGCGAGTCCACGAGTATTTGTCCAAACCCCAAGTGAAAATGCTGTCCCAGCCCCCTACAGTCTGACAGACTTCTTTCCTCGGATTAAGGTAGGCCTGAAATGAATCCATTTTTCATCCCTAGAAGAGATCCAATCAGCCATGAAGAAGACCTTATGGGGAATTCCCCAAAAATGCCTTTTAGGGCACTTACCAGTCATGGCAGAAGCCGAAGGACATTACTTTGAAGAATTTTAAATGTTTGTGCAAATCTGTTCAATAAATTACTTTTAAAAAAAATTGCGTTACTTTTGAAATAGACCACCCTGTATATATTTGTAGCGGAATACACACAGAAAAGTATTTTAGTTGAATATAAATTTTTGAAATAAATACCCAGGTAAATACCCACTTTAGGTATTTACCCGGGTATATACCCTGGGTATTTACCCCTAAAAATAAATACCCAGGTATTTTACATCACTATTCTGAGGTGACGATATTTGGTAACCTTAGGACCTTTAAAAACTGAAACAAATCCAAAACCACGTTTAAGCGATTTTCGGATGCAATTTAAATGATGTTAGGTATTTGGGGCATTTTCTGGAAATTTAGCAAAACTGAAGATCTGAACACAAAATTAGAGATGCTCCGTAATTTTATTGGCACAGCGAAGGGTGGGGGGCGGGGGGGGGGGGGGGGGGGGATCTGGAGTAGTAGCATTTTGACGACTTATTTTCAGACAAACTAGAGAAAAGAAAAAAATTGCTTCGAAACTTCAAAGAGAATGTTTTTTTTTTAAATGCTGTACACAAACTTGAACCTTAAAGTTAATTTTAAGTCAAATATGTACTTTTCTTTGGTTTTTTTATTATGTTTTCTCCAATGGGAGGGGTTTAACCCCCAAAACCCTCCCCTTGGACACAATCCTGGACAAAGTGTATATGAAATGCTGATACAAAATGTATTGAAATTGAGTTTGATGTACACAAAACTTCTGTAACGTAAAAAGGAAAAAGAAAATTTTACTAATTTAACCAGTCGAAAAAAATTTACTTATTAAACAGCAAAAAGTTACTGGAAATTTCATTGCATTGGTTGACGCTAAAAGAATCTCAACAAAAAATATCTAACTTTCAAAATGTTTTCATTTAACATCAGGGAAGAGAGTGGTCAGAGAGCAAAAAGCAGGAAATCCCAAAAAATTTCGTAAAAGGCATGACATCCAAAAAAATTTCGTAAAAGTGCAATTCAAAACCGCATCAAAATAAAACCTAAAAGCCATGATATTTAAAAATTCAACAAAAGTGGCTAATTTACTGGTTTTTAAAGTAATACGTTTTTAATTAAGCATAAGTAATAATTTTGTACAATTTGCTGGATTGTACCATTTTTTGCAACATTGTTTATTCCTAAATACAGTAGAAGACCGTTATAACGCCGACCTATATAACGCAATTCTCTATAAAACGCACAACTTTTCAGAAGTAAACAATATGTTTTGAAATTTAAAAAATCCCTCTGTTTTGCTTTGCAAGCACTAAAATTGTAAGGAAAATCAAATTTTGAAATAGTTTCTCATCTTTCCATCTTAATTCAAAACTTTTAAGAGAAAATTAGTACAGTAAACTCTCGTTAGTACGCCGTTGACGGGGATTCTGAAAAACGTCGTATTAAGCGGGACGACGTTATAAGCAGAACTCTTTAAAATGCCGTTTTGGAAGATAACAGGAAAAAAAAAACATACCTTACAAAAATCTGATGACTCGTTTTTAATCGCTGAAATAAAAATAACAGTCTAAAAGCAAAAGAAACGCGTATGCATTTTAACCTCTACAACTTTATTACATCTTAGTTACATCTATGCTATTATTTTTTTGTAAGAAAATTCTCCATAAGGAGTTGCTTTCCTCCATCATAAGAAGTTGGTTTCCTAAAATTTCTTATTATAAAACTTTCAATCCTGTTAAGTTCTCTCAGCATCGCTTCCGAGTTTTCGGTAGAAGAGAGCGCCTGCCGCAAAACGCTTACGGAATCGCAGGCGCTAATAAAAGAGGGAAGTTGGGGAGGTTCATCTTCTTCCTCTTCCTCATTATCAACCTCGAATTCTCCATCTTTAAATGAGAAAGTAAAATAAATACTAAACTGAAGTAAGGGTGAACTTTAAAAAGGAAAAAATTTAATAAGTTAACTTACTTACCTTTCGCCATGTCAATCATATCCTGAATTTCTAGAGTTTCCGTGATAGGCAAATCATCATCAACTGAACAATATCCAGGATACTGTTCCTCAAATTCGATGTCCAGAAAATCCGCAACATTCAGGTCATTTTCATTAGATTTGCTCTCAAAATGCGCTTTTCGAAAGCAATTTCTTATCACATCTGGCGCGATCTCATCCCACGCAGCCGAAACATAATGGATAGCATCCAACACATTTATTTTACAGGAAGAGTCCTCTCCTGATTCAATTTCACGTAAGTAACGCTGTACCAGCTTTTTACGGTATTTCTGCTTCAAAACTTTAATGACTCCTTGATCTAATGGCTGAAGCTTGCTGGTAGAGTTGGGGGGGAAATACTCGAGCTTGATGTTTTTGAGGGGGATTCCTTTGGGATGAGCGGGACAGTTGTCCACAAACAGAAGGACTTTCCTCTTTCCTTTACCGAATTTTCGGTCCAACTGTTGCACCCATTCAGTAAACAAACACCCAGTCATCCAGGCTCTATTCTGTGCTTTGTAGTTGCACGGGAAAGTTCGCACATTTTTAAAACACCGTGGTGACTTAGATTTTCCAATCACCATCAGCTTCAACTTGTCAGATCCAGTCCAATTAGAACATGCTAATACAGTCAGTCTGTCTTTACTTAGCTTACCTCCGTGGCACTTTTCATCTTTTAAAACTAAGGATTTGTCTGGCATTAATTTAAAAAATAATCCAAATTCATCAGCGTTATATACGTCCTCAGGTGCATAGTCTTTTAGTAGATTAGGGAGGAGATTTTCTATCCAGGGAGCAATGCTGTCGTCGTCTACGGCTTCGGCTTCACCACTAATTTGACGATATTTAATGCCATATCTTTTTCGAAATCGATCCAGCCAACCAGCTGATCCAGAGAAATCATTTATGCCCAAGCCTTTGGCTATTTCGTTGGCTTTTTCCGTCATAATGGGTCCATTGATCGGCAAGTTATTTCCTCGAGCTTGCTGGAACCATTGGTACAGCACTTCTTCTAAATCCTCATTTTTGCCTTTACGTACCCTCCGTCTTTTACTGATGCCTGAAAAGGCGCTGGATTCAATTTCTTCCCGTTTTTTTAATAAAGTTTTTAATGTAGATACAGGTATTCCTATTTCATTTGCAAATTGCTGCTTATTCGTAACTCCTTTTTTCTCATCATACTGCTGTATAATTTTTAATTTCTCATCGAAACTAAGAGCTTTTCTTTTAGCCATTTCTTAACGTGTGAACAAGTAACCGAATGGACCCTCACAGCACGTAGCGTAGATGGCGTAGTTATCGCTCTCTTGGCACCAATAAAAGCACCGCTCTTTTGGCGAATTCAAATTTCCTTACAACCCTTTGGAACCAGAATGGCTGATGCGCCAGCCTGTTTCCTGTCATGGAGCTAGAATCGAGGGGAGATGACGCGGCGGCGAAGATCAAACGAATCCGGGTTGCCTTTTCCTGCCATTCCTCGCTCTTTCGTATCGGCACAGGCAAATGGGGCGCGCAATGCTTTTCTACGAGAATTTGTCAAACTTTCCCAGCTTGTATTTTTTCTGAATTTCTTTTAATCTTTCAACTGATGTGAAAAATTATTTAACCATACTACTAGAAGGCCTCATTTAAAAATGGTCAACATTGGAGGCGATTTAAGATAAAATTGAGTATTTTCGTAGAGCATACTTACTTGATCTGAGAGCTCCCCATCAATGATTTTTTGACTTTTTACAAGGTGGACCTTTTCCTTAGGTGAGGGGGAGGGGGTGAGAAATTCTTGGAATTCCGAGATAACGAATGCGAACAGGGACAAAGAGGCGTACTTCACGGGTCGGAATAAAGTAGTCGAACTGGTTGCCTTCCGGTAACAGAACTCATGTTTTAACGCGAAGATACAAAAGTTTACTAGCGACGCAATATACGGACGCAATATACGGGATTTTTCCTGTGGGGACTCTAGAAAAACGTCGAAATAAGCGGGAAGTCGTTATAAGCGGGGGCGCTATAAGCGGATAGATTTTAATATTAAAAGCATATTGGTCCCAGGGACCGGAAAAAAACGTCGATATATGCGGGAAGTCGTTCTAAGCGGGGGCGTACTAACGAGAGTTTACTGTACTTACAGTAAATAGAAAATACCAGATGGCTCTTGAAAATGCAGTTGTTATGCAAACCATGAACCAACAGAAGTGCAGGATGATGCACTTTCTTTTGATTATGAAACATATTTATTTGTGAATAACTAATTGTAATATTGGTGCTTTAATACTCATTGCAGATAAAACTCATTCTGAAGTGCTAATATATGATATATTCTGAATATTAGTTTCAAAATTTGTGAAATGATCTATATAACGCAAAAACCTGTATAACGCAAAAGCTCTGGTCCCAAGGTGTGCGTTATGACAGTCTTCTACTGTAAATCTAAATTTTGAAAAAGAGACAATTTCTAACCCCTGAGTCCTTGAACAAAGGGGTCAATTTTGGCAGCAGCACAATAGTGTCATCTTTTCATATGTTTTAGAGAAAAAATACATATTTTTGATTAAAAACATTTGAGTTTATAGTGTTAAAAGAGTGAGAACATAAATTTTAAAATTTGGTCTGTTTGTAAAGTAAAAACTTACAACAGAGAGAAAAATCTAAAAACTTTTTATGTGGTAGAACATACTTTTCATAGTAAGAATCGAAAATAAATAAATATATATGTATATAAACGATTGGTTATCTTTTTCATTGCATTGGAACTCAAAATTTGATTTTAAAAAGTTCCTAATGGGGTATTCCAAGGTATTTTTGACATTTATGTAGAGTCCGTAACGTGACCTTTTTTGCCATAATTTTTTAATTTACTTTCCGGGTCGCAGCGCTAAGTACGAAGTTACAATTCTTAGTTTTGTATTATTTTGATGCAGTTAATGCTGCTCACGATTACTTTTAGTTTTCACATTTAAAATAAAGGGTGTCCCAAAATTAACGCAAGATTTGAATTTGCCACAATTTTTGCTGTGAATTGTTGGCAGCCACGGAAAAAGAACAATTTGACAGCTGGGAGTTTAGGGTTAGTAAAAATGGAGTGTTATGCTATTATACAGCCAGCGAAACAATTCAATCACTGCATAAGGAATTTCTTGTTCGTGTACTCTCTCGTTTCGGTGATATGAATTATATCCTAGATCGTGTGATTTTACATCATTAGATTTCTCCCTATGGGGTTATTTGAAGTCAAGCGTCTATGTCAGCAATCCCACAATCACCTGCGCATTACCTAATTGCAATATCGAGCGCCAATAACAGTAAACTGCTTGACCCGCCCAAACTTTCATTATTTTTCAAATAATTGTTCGATAATGAAAACGCATTACAGAATCGAAAACGCTCCATTTGTAATAACCCTAGACCCTCAGCTGCCAAATTGTTCTTTTTTCAAGATTGCCCACAATTTATTGCAAAAATGGCGGCAAATTCAAATCTTGCGTTAATTTTGGGACACCCTTTATAACAAACGCAAATAATGTAGACTATAAAATTTTTGCATACCCATGGTAATATCGACTTAAATAATGCATTTTGAGGTTCGCGTAGGCTTAGCTGTATTATATTTAGAGCTTATAGTAAATGTTCCAATTTGTGAACTAATGGTTTTAAAAGAGGTTGTTGATGATCAACTTAAGTACATGAAATACAACTTGTTCAATATTCCATGTTTACTTTTAATGAAGATTGAGGGTTTTTGGTTTGAAAATAAGTTTTAATCTGAACTTATCTTGCGGCTAGGTTCGAGTAGATTAGAATGCTACTTTGCGACATGCCTACGTCACAACCGATCACGTGAGCGAGAATCTCGATCTCGCAAGCTGACGAGCTTGGAATGACCGCCCAGATCACTGGGTGCCGCAGAGGAGGTGAGAGGCGTGGCAAAGTGTCCATAGTAATAATAATATGTACATAAAACTAGAGTAGGATGCCGTGAGAAAATTCTAATTCTTCAAAAGGTGCTGCGAATCGTTAAAGTTTGGGAATCCTGCGTTAGAAGGCACCAGGCGATGGCGTGGTGTTCAGAAGGAGTCAGGGGCTCCGAAACCCTTACTCAAGAAAAGAATGCGTCTTGGGCAAGCGAAGTTATTTTAACAAAAAGAAAAGCAAATAATGTTGGGGGGAAAATTCGATTCTTTCAAAAAGAAATCTTTAAATAAAAATATTTCACAGATGCAGTTTATTGCTTTGCAACTTAAGTTCCCCTCTCTTTCTTTCCACCCCCCCCCCTTCTTTTCCCCTAGTCAGTCTGATAAAAACGGTCTTCAAAATTTTTCTCTCCTTAACTCTCGTCCCCTGCAAGAAATTGAAAATAAGTTTTAGTAGTTCGATTGGAGTAATAATGGAAATTGATGTCCTAAAAATGCATTTATTCAGGCGCTTTTCGACCATCAATTTCAAAACATTTCCGGGGGAAGGTCCCTGGATCAACATCCTTTCACTAAGGTAACGACCCTTTATTTTTAAATAATTTAAAAAAAGCAAAAGTAATTGGTCATATTTACATACGATTTCCTACCCAAACCAATAAATCAAATTTATTTTACAATTCCAATACAAGAATTACCCCAAACTAAACAACCAATTGTAAAATAAACACTGATTTTAAATATTATGCGACAAAGTATTTTAATGTCTAACTAATTATATACGATCTCTTAATTTTTATTCACCATTTGAAGTCTGTGCCTCCTACAAACTACTAGCTAACCTAACTGACAACCCACCTTTCGTGTTATTCAAATTAGTGTTTAGCTCAGGATCCGGTGGGTTAACCCTGAGCTAAACACTAATTTGACTAACACGAAATTAATCTTTGAAACCAAACCTAGTGAGTTACAATAGGTAGTAGTTTATAGGATTTTAATTTTGAAAAACTTTGGAGGAAAATCCCTAACCTCTAATTACTTCGAAAAATCTCCAAAGATAACCTGAAATTGAGTTTTACCTTTCAGGGGAGGATTCTCTCTTCCTTTCCAAAAATTACCTAATGTTGTGGAAAAATCAGAATTGCTTTTGAAAAGAACATTAAAATAAAAAATTTCAAAAGTTGCTGACTATTCATTGGGTAATCATGCTAACGTTATCAGAACCGCTAACGTTTCCAAATATGGTCCGCAATCACGTTTTTCACAACTTCAATTAGGAAAAAAATTTGGACGACGCTCCGACTGCTCTCGTATGAAATCTGAAAATGAAAAACCTACAATTTTGAAAAGTGGAGAGGGTTTAAATCTCACCACCTAGTATCACTGAATATCTCTTAAAAACTTCGACTTCGTTTTTTAAGACTTCAATTTCAAATTTGTTTTTGGGCCGAACACCAGAACCGCACTATCCATAACATCATCAAAGTTAGTCTGAAACTGCGTTTATTAAACTTCAATTTCGAAAAATTGAACAGAGGGGTGATGGATTTCTCTTTCTCTTTTTTTTTTTTAAGAATTGAATCGGTCAAGCAATTTAAAGAAGTCTCGTTCCTTTCATTACCCAAGTGTCAACAAATAGTTCATAATAGCATTTTTAAAATTTTAATTTCTAAAAATTTTCGCACAAAGCCCCCGAATTTTCCCTTACCGTAGCATTACCAGAATCTGTCTAAACCTGCGTTCTTTGCACTACAATATTTTGGACTAATTCCCCCCCCCCGCCCCAAGCAAGAGTTTTTTAATGGTGCACTCCTAATTTTTTTTTTGGTTGCGCCACTGGGTGACAGTGTGAAGTCCTTGCCCCACCTCGAAAAGAATGAAAAGATCATGGCATTGTTGCCCCCCCCCCCCCAAGAAAAATGGAAATTGCAAAAAGGGGAAAGGGGGAGGAGGAGCTGATCTTGGTTTTGGGCCCCCTCTAAAATAAAAACATATATACGCCACCGATTCTAATAGCTCAGTATGCCGATGATACATGTTTCATTTCAAAAAATTATGGCCAATCGTTTGCCGCCCAATTAGGACTCTAAAAACAGACGTTCAAAATCAACAAATGGTTCAATAGATGGAGAATACAGATTAATGCTAGCAAAACTACCGTCATCTTTTCGCTAAAAGAGTCCCCGTTCGCTCCCCACCCAAGCTCAGCTTAAAACTTATTTTCAAACCAAAAACCCTCAATCTTCATTAAAAGTAAACATGGAATATTGAACAAGTAGTATTTCATGTACTTAAGTTGATCATCAAAAACCTCTTTTAAAACCATTAGTTCACAAATTGGAACATTTACTATAAGCTCTAAATATAATACAGCTAAGCCTACGCGAACTTCAAAATGCATTATTTAAGTCGATATTACCATGGGTATGCAAAAATTTTATAGTCTAAATTATTTGCGTTTCTTATATTTTAAATGTGAAAACTAAAAGTAATCATGAGCAGCATTAACTGCATCAAAATAATACAAAACTAAGGATTGTAACTTCGTACTTACCGCTGCGCCCCGGAAGGTAAATAAACATGGCCGACCGTGAGTAACTTCATTTCACTTCGTTGGTTGAACAGAAGCTCTGAATGGCTGACGATGAAAGCACCTAATTTTGGTGCTTTATGTTTTGATTCGAACCTAAACGTGACACGCGGTGGTTGATGTGAACACAGTTGAACCAAACTATGGTTACATCAACAGTGGACTTTCAGTTTGAACCGTATTATGGTTAAAGGTCGAACAGATATTTTTTACAGTGTAGTTTTAGATGATTGCTACTATTTCATAGGATTGGACCGATGCATCGGCCTGGCCGATGCATCGGCGCCGATGGTTCAACAATTTAGCCATCGGCATCGGCATCGGCGGCCGATGCTAACTTGCAGGAAACATCGGCCCATCGGCCTTCAAAAACATCCAAAAGCCGATGGAATTGGCCGATGTTTTGGAAAATAAATTACCTTTGCTGTTTTACTTTTTAAGAAAAGGAAGAATTCTTTTCATATAAAATTTTTACTTAAATTTCAGTATGAATTTCTATTTTAATCACCCCTGAAAGAGTTTTTAATACTGCATTCAGGTACCAAACAAGTTAATTATTGCGTTGTTTCTTGCAGCAGGATATACGTATGTATCTCTCATAAGTCATAACTCAAAAATTGTAAGCTGTAGAAGGACAAATTTTCGCATGTTGGGTGTGCGTACGTATATTGCCGAATTGGAGACCATGGAAACAAATATGAGATTCCGAAACCGGTTTTTGTGTCATTTTATTAGATTCCCGTTGAACCGACGGTAATTTTTAATTTTTCGATATTTGTAATATGAATCATAGTAATGCAGTCTTTTCTGTATCGCTTTGGTGGAGTTACAAGTTTGCTGCCCATCGAAATATATTTTGGGGTCCTATTTCTCTATCACAGAAGTTGTAGAACATTTATCATAAGCATTTTTGTAACTCCTACGGTGCCCCTATGGTTATGGGGCCTCTCGCGCAATTGCAACATTTGCTATATTTTAAATCTGCCACTGCACGTCAAAACGAACTCGAGTGCAAGTTTTGAAAGGGTTTTTCTGCTCAATGTTTATGATTATTTTGAACTCTATTTTTTACGACTATTTTTTGAATTTCCGAGAACACTTGCGTCCCCCTCCTCCCACTCCCTCGATTTCTGAAATTAAACTCTAGTTTTACTTCTGAGTTGTTTAAAACTAACACCATTCATAAAATTAGAGATTTTTTTTTTCAAACTTTATCTATTGTTTAGAAAGAATTTAGAACATTAATGTACGAAATTGATTAAAGTCGTTATGAATGGTGACATAATTCGGAAATCAAGGAGAATTTTGAATTTTTTCTTAAGAAGTGCTGAAGTAGATTCAGAAAGTCTTCCTAGGCGTTGGTGATAGCGGTTCGGTTCTGTACTAAAAAAAAGAGGCCAAAGTTAAGGCCGAAGTGTGAGTTACTCGAAAATCAGAGCGTGACCCCCCCCCCCTAACCCTTCTTCGTCGTTTCAAGCATTTCTTAAATATTTAGCGATTATTTATTTTGGTCAAGAAATGTCATTTTGCGTATTTCTCATACTTGTTTCACCTATATTTCGTAATGCGCCATTTTTTTTGCATCATTAATTGCGATCGATTTTTTTTCTGTTGTAAGTATCTATTTTTATGTATATATATAAAACCAATGAATAAGTTATTTTCGTTTTTTATAGAAAAGTTTCAAGGATTTTCTATTATGCAATTTTTTAAATTTCAGAAAATTGTTGTTAAATTGAAAAATTTCATTTGAACTTGTTTGTAAAGCTTCATATAAAAGATTAAACAATCAAATTGTTCAATATTATGTGTGCAAACATCAGATAAAGTAGTATATGTATTCGGTTATTAACTTGGTGTAAATATTGAGTTTGTTTATTGTAGCTGCGTTTTAAAAACTTCGCTCTTTTTATGACTATTTTTTTTCAGCAAAAGTTATGTTACTGTTATAGCTTTTATGAAAAATGCAAACTTTTCTATTCATAAATTTTAAATAAGTATAAAAATATTCCTATTTTGATTTAATGTTGTAATTTTTCTGTTACCTTTTTTTGTTTAATTTGATGACTAAAAAATGTCTAGGTGCAATCTTTCCACTTTAATTTCGTAATTTGTGACGGTTTCATAGTTTTATTCTTCTTATTATTTTTTCAATGATTGAACAACATAATTTAATGTTTTTTTAACTACGTTTAATGTCCCTAAATCCATACATTATTACAATATTACTGAAATCTTAGTTATATGTTCAATTAAAAAAAACAACAACAAATCAATTGGTTATTAAACAGTCTCTTTGTTTTTCTTCCCTTTTTTTCTTTCTTTCTTTCTTTTTTTTGGGCTGTTGTTCTTTCTCTTTCATCATACAGCAGTCAAAAATGAAGAAGCATAACTACACCCTATACAGACTGTAAGTAGTACGATCCAAAAGTTCGGGAACAAGCTGTATAAAACCTTACCCAGAATAGTTCACATTACCGAAGCACATCCACCTTCAAAGGCTCACCTTGAGGGACTATGTACTTCTGCCAGTGTTTATATAACTTTTGGAAACACTCCTGGAAGCCATTTTTCGCTACCTTTTGTGATGCAGCTTTATCTTCTCCTGACGGAAGAAAGCGGCGCCCCTGCAAATGTATTTTTGCTGGGAACAGGTAAAAGTCACACGGAGCTAAGTCCGACGAAACGTTATGTTATTTGTTTGTCATATCAGAGTATTGACCAATCGAACCGTGCATCCTCAACATGAAAGTCGCCTTCTTCCCCACGACAAAGTTAAAGCAGCAGCGCAAGAGATCTTACTGGAGGTTGCGAAAAAGTCTTCCAGGAATGTTTCTAAAAGCTATACGAACGTTGGCAGAGTGCATAATCATTCAAGGTGACTATTTTGTAGATAGATGTGCTTCGGTAATGTGAACTATTCAGAGTAACGTTTTATACAACTAGTCCTGGAACTTTTAGATCATACTACGTACGTATGAGTTTTCAACTTACTATTACATAACGTTTTTGAGTGACGCAAGTTTACGCGCATGAAGACATCCCAAGAGCATTTGCGATAATGGGGTTGTTTCCTTCAGTCAAAAGTAGCACTTTTTGTCACTGAAATTGATAGAATAAGCAAAAAAAATAAATAAAAATAAAAATAACATGGACCCAGAAAATATTTTTATTTTCCCAACAGTTATTTTTTAATTAATTTTTTAAAATATCTGATTTTTCAAACAAGGCGTGGTCTTGATGAAGTCACAAATGATGCTCTTTGGTGCATCTTTCTACTGCGTTTCCACGATACGATAATCAAGAAGCGAATAAAGATTGCGCTATACGCTTGCTATCAGCCATATCGTTGCCAATACACGTGAGTAAAGATGCGAAATAAATATTTTGCGCTGTGAATGGCAACACTGAATCGCCTTTCATCATTTGTGATGTCATCGGACAGAAACGTAAACAATGAAAGTGTACCGATTTTAGTATTTTTTTCAAAATACTAAACTTGAACAAACTATTTAAAAAATGGTCAGATCCTGTGTTTTTAAACACGCTCTTTCAGAAAAAAATACTTTTAAAATTTTGGAAAAGCCCCATTAACTGAGTAGGCGTTCAAAATGAATATTTCGGTCATCTATATGTTCTTATAGGTAAATATGCATGTACAGTAGGGTGGAGTGAAAAAAAAATACATTTTCGAATTTCAAAGCGCCTGTGGTCTCAAAAGTTGTGTTTTAGCATCAATATGGTACCCTTAAAATATTAGCTTCCTAAGATAATATCTTTAAGTTCCAAAATCGCATCAAAAAAGTTCAAAAATTGCAAAAAATCGATCTTTTTTTGAACTTTTTTACGAAATTTAAAATATATAATTTTGGAAATGCTTAGAGGTGCAAATTTTAACTCTATCTTTTTAAAGTTTTAGGTCGATAGACTAACTTCTTATTTTTTAAAAACCATAAAATAAACCAAAAATCGACTTTTTTCTTCCATTTTCACACGACCTTGTAAAACAAAAATAAGGTCAAGTGCACACAATCTTATCAATTTATTTCTGTTTGATTTTTTTTTTTTTTTTTTGCCATCGGCCAACGGCATCGGCCATCGGCAATCGGCCATTTGGAGGAAAACAATCGGCCATCGGCCATTGGCCATCTTTGAACAATCGGCCAACAATCGGCATCGGCCCATCGGCCAAAAAATGCCATCGGTCGAGCCCTACTATTTCAATAATAAAACCACAGTCCTACGATGAAAAAAAATACAAGAAAAGTTAAAGGTGATCCTTATGTATTTTTTGGTGCTGATTTTTGAAAAAATAGTGAAAAAATTCCATCACGTCAGAACTTTTTGTAAAATTGATATCTATTTTTTCCTATTATTTTGCATAAAAAATAATAATTTCGACAAATTTCAGATGCAGTATTGGTAAGAGTGTTTTTTCTTTTCATTTATATAACCTATTTTAGTGATTCACATATTTTTCAGCAATACGTTACTTTTTATTGGTTTAAATTTAAGAAAAAAGTTCAAAAATGCTAAATATTTACTCATTCACATAGCAAAACAAAAAAAAAAAAAAAACTCAGGAATAAATCTTTTCACAGAACAAATAAAACCGTTTGGGAGTGCAGGATATTGATACAGATTACCTGTACCAAACTTGATCAAAATCAAAAATAGTACGACATGAAAATTTGTGTATTTTATATGGAACGACCTTGTAGCCAAATTTCACGAATCTCCTCTGTTCAAGAGAAAACTAAAAGTAACCTTGAGTTTGAACTTTTTACACCAAGTAATGATGCATTTTGTATAAGAAAACCACCAACGTAATATTTTAATTCGTTTTTATTAAGTTATAAAGTACATAAAATTGGCAATTAACCAAGTAGATTAAATAATACGCATGGAAGCTAGAAAACGATATTTAATAGTAAACGTGAAATTTGACTACAAGGTGATTCTATATAAAATGAAAATTTTTGTGTCGTTCTAATTTTTATTGTGAACAAGGGCAATCTGTACGAATATTCTGCACTGCCGAATGGTTTTTTTTTTCTGTAAAAAAAATTATTCCTGAGATATAGCTATTTTGTTGCTCCGCAGAAGAGTAAATATTTGGTATTTTTGATTTTTTTCTTAAATTTAGACCAATAAAAAGGAATTTATTGCTGAAAATTCAATGTGAATCGTTAGAATAGATTATAAATGAAATTAAAAAGCGCTACTGCCAGATACTGCATGTAAAATTATTCGAATTCATAATTTTTTAAGCAAAATTGTAGGAAAAAAATAGAGATCAATTTTACCAGGAATTTTGACGTGATGGGAAAAAATGGAGGTCATTTTCGAAATCAAGAGACCAAATAACATAAGAATCAGTGAAACACTTCCCGTCAGAAAGATAGAAAACGACACAAATCACAAATTCCCGAATAAATTAAACGCAACCTACTAAAATCCTTTAAAAAAAAAGAAAAGAGATAAATCTCAAAATATAATCAAAGGGGGAAATTTTTACCTCAAAACAATACAAAATTTTATTAAGTCACAGCCGAGAAAAAAATGTGGCAAGGGGCTATTCATTAATTACGTAAGGGCCTCGAGGGGCAGGGGGGATGGAAGAATCTCTACATTCCCTTACTTTGGGGGCAGGGCCTGATTAACGCACGGTCCTGTGGGTCCGTGGACCTGGACACCACAATTTTAGGGGCACCAAAATAGGGTGAATTTCTTTCTTCCTCCCCTATTTTTGTAACTTTTACGTTGAGAATATGCAAAATTCCTTGTGAAAGGGGCACCAAATTTTACCAGGACCTGGGCACCACTTTGACTTGATCGGGCCCTGTTTGGGGGGAGGGGGGAGGGGGATCAAACCCATTCTTACGTAATATTTTCCAAGTCGATATTTTTCAATAGAAATCGCGCGGTCAAGTGGTTTGACAGGGATTATATTTCCTTTGCTTCTGGAAGGTAAAAAATGTATTAGGATGAGTTGCTTTTTACTTGTTTTATAAAGAATGAATAGAGTGAAATGTAATAAAATAATCGCACTATGTATGGCATGTTTTATTTTTAATTAGTATCGCATCATACGCAAAAAAATGTCGAAAAATATTCAGTCTAGATTGCAACATTTTAGTAAATATTTCTGTACACAAAAGGATTAATTTAATAATAGTGAATTTTAATTCGATTCCAGTGATGTAAGATTCGTTATTTTATTATTTTGAAAAACGAAATGGAATCTTACGTAAGAATAGGGGGGAGGGGTTTGAAAAATCTTACGCACCCTTTCATGGGGGGAGGGGGGGGGGGTCAAAAAATGCCAAAATCGTTTTTACGTAATTAATGAATGGTCCCCAACCTTCTGAATGCTAATTTAAAATGAGATCGTGCAAACGATAATTTTCCGATATGAAAATTAAGTTCCATTAGGCTTAATGATGCTTTTTCAATTTTCCCCGGTGATTTTTACATTTTTTTTTTTTTTCGAAATTCGAAGAAATTGAAGAAACCCTATGGGAATTTCTTCGCAAGCTTTCGATTGGCGCCAAATTCGAAGAAATCGAATAATTATTTCGGGTAGTAAAAGCCATTTAATTGAAATTCGAACGGTTCGGTTCCTTTTTGGCGTTCGAAAACCCCACCTACGTTTCTTCTCGGGTGCCCAAGTACCTCCCTGCCAAATTTGGGCCAGATCCGACCAAAACTGTGGATTTGTATAGGGAACATACACACACACACACATATTCTCTGTTTCATTTATATGGATTATAATTGTAAATCAAAATATGTTAATATTTTTTTTCGATTTTAGAGCTAAAACAGATTTGTAAATTTGACTGCTAAATAAATATTGCTCGAACAATTTTTTTAAGATTATTAACTAAATAAGTATACTTATGTAGTTAATTATCTAAAATATAACTGTTCGAGCAATATTGTATTTGTCAGTGAAATCTACAAATCTATTTTAGCTCTAAAATCGAAAGAAAATATACTATTTTGATTTACAATAAAAATTGTTTATAAGTAATTGTTAATTATTGGTAATACTTAAAATTGTAGCCATCACCAAAAACGTAAATTTAACGTAAACATAATGCTGTAAAATTATTTTTTTTTTAATCGGTTATGTTTTTCCTGAAAAAACTACTTCAAGCTTTGATTGTGTTGATAAAATGTGCTCATTTTAACATTTATTTTGTAACTCAGCGTAAAGATAGCCCAATAGAGGGTTTCATGGACCCGATTATGGCATAAAATTTTTAAGGGAAACTTTTAAGGGTTTTTAATCTCATTTTAGAGGAGGGGATCTCGCTTTTTACAGGAAGGCTTCGTAACAGTTGAAAGGGGTGCAATATCATCCTTGGGGGAAAAGGACACCCATGATGAGTAACAAGATAGTTAATAATTGCTTAAAAACTATTTTACGCTGTCTTAACCTTAATGTCCTCAAAAAAAGTCATAAATGTCGCTTTGATGTTGTTAAAATTTGTGATGGAAATATGTATCTTTTTAATGTAGAGCTAAACGGTTTAGTTATTTAGTATTATTTAAACTTTCAAAAATTAAAGTAAATTTAAAAAAACGTATTTTTAGCAGTTTAAATTGCTTATTTTAAAAAATGTTGCGTGTCTCCAATATCATACTAATATAACGTTTAGTATTTTTTTTTTAAATTTTCTGGCACTGTTAGCATGTTGGTTTATTTATCAGTAACTTTTCGATTTTAATTAAACCACCATGATAGCGACAGCAATCAGAATCATGTATCAATTCTTTAACGTAATGCCAACTTACGTACGTTGAAACGAAAATTTATGTAATAAACATTTTGATGGCTTGCAATATGGCATTGTTGTGAGGAGGGGTAGTTTAATAGAAAATCACTACATGTTAGTTGATGATCTGTGAGACCAAGAGATTCTTAGTTTGAGAAACCTTGATTCCCGGGTTGTTTTGTCTTTCGCGCAAAAAATGAGTAAATATAAAAAAAAATTGAATAGAATAAAATTTTGCCGCTTAGTGTTATTTGAAAAGTGCAGTGAACTGTTAACGGCCGTAGCTGTACAAGTTTAACTGCGCAGTTACGACAGTACTAAGTTTATGAGATTTTAAAATGTAGGACTATCGTGAAATTTTGTTTTTTCAGAATCTTCTACAAATGATAAACCAGGAACAAGTCAGATAGACCAGAATGAAAATGAACCTGTGCTTGGGCAAAATATCGGACAAGATACATCTACTCTGGATGATTGCACGAAGTCGGGAAGTGAAACTAGGGAAAAAAACCGATGTTATGGATCAAGCTCAATGTTCGGGCACATTGGAATTTTCCCAGACAATGACTATTGCGACAAATCCAATGACGAATACAAGGCAGCTCTTAATCCATAGCGACGACCCATGTCATAGTCTTCCAAGTGATAGGGTAGATAAATCGGCTAGGATTATTAGAGGACCCTATCAGCCCCGACTTGCAAGCTATCCCAGCAAACTTCTTGGGTCAGGAAAGAATGAGAGAGTAACATCCTTCAACGCTAAATGGTTTGAAATGTTTAAGTGGCTAGAGTACAGTACTGAAAAAGATGCTGCTTTTTGTTTTGCTTGGCGATGTTTTTTAATTAATGACTGCTCCGTAACGAGGGCAGCCGAAGATACGTTTGTGAAAGCTGGATTTTCGTACTGGAGAAAAGCTGTGAACAGATTTAAGAAACATGAAACTAGCAAGTGCCACATTTCAAACATTGTTGGATGGAATAGTTTTGATTGTAACCAATCAATTGATTTGCAACTTGAGGAAGCAAAAAGAAGTGAGTTGAAAGAAAAGGAAACGGCCCGTATGAAGAATAGAGAATACATGACTCTGCTTATTGATGTTGTCCGCACTTTGACCAAAGGTGGTAAGCCTCTTCGGGGACACAACGAAACCGAAGAAAGCGTTGAAAGAGGTCTATTTTTAGAGATAGTTAGGTTACTTTTGAAGTATGATCCCTTTTTCAAGTTATACCACGAAAATGTCGGAAAGAACGCAACTTATCTCGGTAACAGAATTCAAAATGATATATTGCAAGCAAATAAAAATGTAATATTGAAGCAAATTATAAAAGAAGTAAAAGATCAAGCAGTTTCAGTGATCGCAGATGAAACGTCAGATATCAGTCACCATGAGCAAATGGCGGTGGTTATCCGATACGTTCCTCTTGGAGAAGATTTCCCAGTAGAGAGATTTGTTGGTTTAAAGAGGTTGAAGAAGACAGATGCTGAAACGCTTTTCACATCCTTAAGTGAAACTTTGTTAGAACTCGGAGTCAAATGGGAAAAAGTTTTATCGGTATGCTTTGACGGAGCGTCAGCGATGGCTGGTCAATTTAATGGAGTCCAAGCAAAGTGTAAGGACGTAAATCCTTCCATATTGTATGTCTATTGCTATGCACACTGTCTGAATTTGGCTTTAGTCAGTGCTTGTACCAGCCACAAGTCCATTCCGTTAATAACGGAGTTTTTCGGTGTAGTACAATTGTTGTAGTTTCATCAAAGGAAGTCCGAAAAGACATGCAGTTTTTGAAGACTTAACGAAAAGTACGAAGTTGCGGACTCTGAAGTCGCTTTCCGATACGAGATGGGCTTGTCGGTCAGAAGCTGTTTCTGCAGTTGCAGAACAATTTGAAAATATTGTAAAAGTAATTGAAGAAATAATTGACGTTTGATGTAAAAGCGAGGGCCAAAGGAAAAGGAATTTTGCATCAAATTAAAAACGTCAACTTCATTGCCTGTTTGCACATTATGGATCCAATACTTCAAATTATGCTAAAAAGCAGTAAGACTCTTCAAAGTCCAGATTTGGATCTTTGTGAAGCTGTAGAAGAAGTGGAAAGCGTAGCTTCAGCTTTAGTCGACATGCGAAATGATGATGCTTTATTTGAGGAAATTTACAGGAAGACAGAAGAGTTGTGCTCAGAAATGGACGTAGACGTGCCAGTGCCAAGGAAAAGAAGAGTGTCTGTTCTTTTGAACGACGCTGCATCAGCTCAAGATAACGAATTTTTTGCAAGTACAAAAAAAGAAGAGCTCAAATATTTTACGTATTATCCTGTCCTTGATGCCTTAATTCAAGGACTAAACGACCGCTTTTCTCAAGAAACAAAAATAGTAATTCGAGCTATAGAAAGAATTGTTCAATTAAATCTTGGCCCAAATAAGTGGACCAGCACTGACTTAGACACTCTTGCTTATCACTTTGATATAGATCCTAATGCACTTAGCGCTGAATTGCGGATACTAAAATCACGCAAGGAAGAAAGTTATCCACCAAAAAGTGTTCGAGAATGGATTTCCTGGCTCGCACAATCACAAAGGGGAGCAAGATATGACAATTTTCTTGTGGCACTGCAAAGGTTTGCAACAGTGCCAGTCACCAGATGCTCTTGTGAACGCGCATTTTCTAAGCTCTCTATAGTGAAGACGAAGCTCCGGTCTACAATGGCACAAGATCGATTGGAAAATCTCCTCTTGCCATATGTCGAACAGGATCTTTCCGTGGCAGCAAGAGATAGTGATATTATTGAGGAATTTAAAATGATGGTTCCTCATAAAAGGAGGATGCTTCTGTAGTAGCTATAGAGTCATCGAATATTATTTAAATTATATTTTGTAAAATAATACGAAAACCTGTACATTTGCTTAAAAATATTTAATAGCATTAAAAGTTTCAAGCATTTCAAAACAGGATTATTTTAATTCTTTACACTTTCATTCGTCGTTTCCTTAAGTTTTAAAGACGTACGTATCGTTCTTGTAAATCTTAGAGCTCTGTTATAGGATGTGTTTTTATCGGTTTTTTATTTTCCGTAAGATTGTTTGCACTCTAGTACGTTCTGACACAAAATTATGCAGGTGTCTGTACATGAATTGGAGAAATGAAAGGAGCTTTTTGTTCAAAGCTAAGATGACCAAACATCTTCCATTAGCGATCTAAAAAGAGTGTGAGGTAAGTTATGTACTTTCTGGTAAGTCATGTACTTTTCCAGTGGGTATGGGGGGAGGAGGGCAAAGCTCAACTCAAGATTTATTAGAAAACGATGAAAATTACGGCCATTTGTATCCAATTCTTAATTTTAAAAAGATGGGGGGGGGGATGCTCTCCCCCTGAACCCCCTAAAGAACGGGCATGGATGCAGTGGTACCCCCATTACTGAAGCTCTGCGCACGCCTATGCCCACGTTGGGCGCCAATTGTAACGGATCCGGTGCGACTTCAACTTTCTTGAAAGGACGACACAGTTCTTGATAAAAACACAGGAGCTTTATTTACACTATGTACAGGAGAAATCGTTAACAACTGCTAAATTAATCATCAGCAATTAAACAAATATCACTCAACACCGTAAACTCAACGGTTACACACGTATTTACTTCCTAATACGAAAACAACACAGCGAAATGCCTCGCAATAAACAGAGCTAATACACTCTCAGTACAAATTCTGAATCGAAACTGAACTCTTTATCATGCATAACGCTTTTTATACACACCGAAAGAGATTTCTCAAATATTCCACAAGATTCCAAATGCCTCTCGAAAATAGTAGACCGTTATCAAATTTTATCAATGAACAAAAAAAGAAATAGGGGGATCGTATACTTTAGCCGAATGTAAAGGGGTTGTATATTCATTACGGGAAACTATTTACAGGTTACGTTACTACAATAATTACTATTTACAGAATTTGTAACAATATATTAGTTGCCAATCTTGTGCAAAAATCTTACTTCAAGATTTGACATGAGAAAAGCCTTGAACAGTCACGAAAAACAAAGATAGTCAACAATACAACAGTTGTCGCTATCGACAGGGAGTTGAGATGATACACTAAATACTGTATTGAGTTTAGGAAAGCCTTCGAACATGGATCTAAAAAGCTCATAACTCGTTTTTTATTCTACTTAGAAATTTCGAATAGGTGCCATCTTCAGCAGAAAAATCAGAGCTTTCGATGGACATATAATGTAAATATGTGCAAGTATTTTTTCATCCCTATATTAGAGAATTTATACGAAAATTGTATTTTATTGCTCCCCTAAGGGGGTTTTGCGTCCCATAACGGTACGAAAACTACCCTATGTGTTATTCTGATGCATAAGCTATATTATTGTAAAGTTTCATCAAAATCCGTTCAGTAGTTTTTGCGTGAAAGAGTAACAAACATCCATACATCCATACAGACCAACTTTCGCATATATAATAGTAGTAAGATTGTCTTTCATTTTTGTTATATTTTGAAATTATTTATTATTGTGTCTTTATATTTTATTGTAGTTTTGTATTGAAATATTTATTGCCGCGACCCGGTAATCGTAATTCTACCCAGTTATCTGAAAAATCACATGAAATGTGCTTTGTTTTTGCCCATAACCTCTTTCTAAAGAACAAATATGGCGAAGCAAACTATGGGACCTAAGATGATGAAAATTAACAGATGGCGCTTTGAAAATTAATCCTCTCAATGCCGTGAGATCGAAATATCGTTCAAGACAAAGACAAAACCTTCTCTGTAAAGACGCACCTTTCGCGACTGAACCACCTTACCTTTGTCGTATTGTTAAGCTCCGCCTGCTGACGTAAGTTTTCTAAACATTTGAGGTTTCCATTATTTCTCCAAGTCCCCTTTTCAGACCCTGACCAAACTACCATGGGCCTTACCTTTTGAACAAAGAAAGAATTTTCCAAGTCGATCGAAGCATCTTTGAGTCTTTGGAGAACATATTACATAAAAGGTCTCCGACGAAATCTGAACCTCCTTTTTAAAGTCGATTAAAAAAAAGAATGTGCATATGACAGGTCAACATTCTGAGGTTACATTGCAAATCACAATTCAGATTATCTCGATTATTGAAAGTTTAATGAAGCAAAATCAATGCAAAATTTCCCATTAGGATTGAAGAGACCTTAATTCTTTAGTGATAAGAGTTTCCCTTAAAAAAAATGTTGATAGGTTTTCTATCATCGTTTCGTACCATGTCACCGTCATCTTTTCTCTATTGCTTAAAAACTATACGCAGTAAAAATTGAATCGTTTATTTCAAAAACCAGTCAAACGACAAAGTTCTAGCTTTAAGAAAACAGTTATATCATCATGTTAAACTATTCAAATGCGATTACATCAAGTTTTACTGAAGAAAAAATATCTAAATATGCACATTTCAGTTTAAAATATTGTAATACTTATCCAAAAATCTTATAATGAGGCTAGAAATGCTTTTTCGATATTTTAGAGCTTTGTCGTTTGACTGGTTTATTGAAATAAAGAGTTCAATTATTTGGCGTCCATTAAACTTTATTTATTTAGTTTCAGTACAATGCAATGGGCAGTTTTAAAATGATCTACCTAACTTCTCCCTTCAAATTGTATTTTACGGTTGACCTCTATTCTGTTAAAATTTTTGCGTACGATACTTATTCCCCATAAGTGTGGTCCACCCATCTTTATGATCTTTTGATGTGACCTTCGGACAGAAGAGGTTGATAACCGTTACACTAGAACTATCTTTAAGTACTACGATAGAGTATAGCTAGTTATTTTTCGTTCGTGCAATTAGGAGGACAAATGAAAGAGTTTCATTCTTTATTTTTATGTTAGAAACTTTTCAAACAGAACTGAAAAAATAAATTTGTTCAATAACTACAGTTTTGAGCGCGTTTAGTTTTTTATCCTCTGTGCTGAAACACAAAGCTACAACATTAATTCTTTGTCAAACGGGAACTGCTCGAAATAGGAATTCACAATATCTTCAGTAACCTCCTTTAATGTAGCTGGTTTCCAAACTGGTTTGTTGTTTTTATCGATGAGAACTAGAAAATAATATAAATGTAAAAAAAAGCACTATTGTACGTTATTAAAATCAAGAATGAATAAACAAAGCATATATGTAATTCTAATGTGATTCTAATAATTCTAACATGTGATTTTAATCACAGTCAGATAATCACTGCAGTTTACTTTCAAAATGCTGATAAAATTTATGTAATAACTAGCAAAAATACCTGGCGTTGCCTGGGTCAGTAATAGTTATGAGAAACAATCGTTACTTACCCTTGTTTTCTGTTTTAAGCGAAAGAATTCAAACCAAACCTTTTTGACGTGATTAAAAATGGAGCTTCTTCCTTACTCATAAAACTAAAATAGCAATAAGTATAAAGAACAAAATAGTATTCATTTAGAAACGAAAGCACGACATTTAAGCGTATACAAATTTTAAGAATTTCCGAAATATGAAATTAAACTTTACATGTTTAAAAAGATTTATCTGTAAGTACTTTTTTTTTTACATCTAAAACCTTCTCTGTATGGCTATTGATGTACGAAACTGTTTTAAAAAATGTAGCCGCCCGTGTTCCCCTTACACTTGCTTTTGTTTTTTTTGGGAAATTTCAATTATTGTGGGCACTTAGTGCTGTTTAAAATGTTACCAAATTTGCGAGAATCATTTTGAGACACCTTCGATAATACTCCCCCCTCTTACTAATTTTTATTATAGAAATATTGTCGCTAGATGCTGAGATACTTTTGGTCAAAATAAAATGGCGCTAAACGGTTTCATTCGAAATGTTTCCAAAATAAGAAGTAAAATTTGGCGATTGTTTGAAATTGTGCAAAAATAAAAATCTATGGAAGTTTTTTTGCTCTTTATGGATTTGCCTTATTTAGTTCTTGGATTATTTTACACAGTAGAAAAAGATTTTTAAAAGATTCTTTGATTGGCGATATTATGTTTACATAGTGTAGAACATTAGCTGAGAAACATTATTACGTAGCCTTTGTCTTCAAAAACAGCGACAGTTGAAAAAACTACCAAATGCATCAGCTACTGAATCTTTCTGCAAAAATTTTGGCGATATTTCTGCTGATTGATTGGATAGCGAGTAAGTGTCCAATCCGCATAAATAATAATAAAAAAAGCGTTAATTACATTTAAGTTCCGTTTAAATGGAAAATGATCAGCCAAATCCATTTATTTTTAGCCAATCTTGTGGGGAAACGATACTTTAAGATTTGACTTGAGAAAAGCCTCAAAAAGTCAGACGAAACACAAAAATATTCAACAATACAACAATTCTAGCTATTCGGAACTCCAGCGCTCGAATACGCTACCTTGCGGTGATTTATAAAACTGCGTCTGCACCTAAAACATTGCCACGTTGCGCATCACGTGTGTCTGTTGACGTAAACACAGGCAGTTTGTTCTGAGTATTTATTAACGCAATCGATGTGTCTTAGTTTGCTTTCAGCTACAGAAATTAATTCGTCCCTTAGTAGTATTCTCGAGCTTCTCAAAATAATGTTAGTTTTTCTTATTTCTTTCAAAAAAGTATTAAATGGTGGAAGCGTAAACAAGAAAACTCTGGATTAGCAAAATTGGATAACGTTATACCAGGTAAAAATTTTTATTGTTTTGTATGAATTTGTAAGAATATGAGTTTTTTTTAATCTTAAATTAATTTAACTAATCATATTTTACAGCAGCATTTAGTTGGAATGGACAGTATGCAAAATATTTTCTTGAATATATTATCGTAGAACAAAATGAATAACCGAGAAAGAATTTACTTTATTCCTTTTATTCTCAGCTGAAAGGTTTCGCCAAATTTGTTTAGGGTTATAGTAGTTTTAGTATTGTGCAAGCAAAGTAGCCTTGGCGAGTTTTCGCGTTTTTAGTTAAACCATTTTTAATTTTATCATGAGTGGAATAAAATGATAGTAAGATTACAGAATTCGATAAGTAAAAAGAAATAATGGTCAATCAACTGAAAAGAAAACTACCACCATATATAAACTGTGAGTACACATTTTATTTATTTTGTTCTGAGTGAATTTGAATAAATATCAGTTTTTCAATTCGATGAAAAAAAAACGAACTTAACAACATTGACTGGACACTTTTCTTTAACCTAATTCCACATAAATGATTTAAATAAAATTTGTTACTACAGTATCCTACTGAAATAGACAGTATGCAAATAAATTTTCTTGAAAATATTTATCGCAGAACAGATTGAAAAATCCAGAAAGAACGTTAAGAATTTGAACAATAAAAAATAAAAGTTCGCCAAAAATCTGTTTATAGTGTTATGGTTTTAAAATTATGTGAAAGAATAATGTATCTTGACAAGATTTCGCATATCAGGTAAATTATTTCCATGACGAATGAATTAAATGCATGATTTCTTTGGATATCCAATCATATAGTCATAGAAATAAATTATCTAGTGTTAAACGTTACTCTTGACAGTCTGCCACGTATGTGCACTATGTGACAAAAATGTCAACAAATGCTGGAAATGTCACGAAACTGAACTTAATATGTACTAATGTATAGAAAAAACGGTACAAAATGAAAATGCCGTTCGAAGCGAACCAAAAATTTATGAATTCCGAATTCAACATCGTGAAAATGGCTGCTTCAGAACAACTTACTGTGTGTTCTACATTAATTGTTTACTTTCGTAATACTTTTTGGTTTCTAATCTCTTTCTATATGGGTCAGAATATCCACAAGACTTTGAAAAATCTTTTCAAACGAATAAAGCGAAAAAATCATACATACGAACAAAAATCACAACACTTTTAGCATTTTCTTCGCTACCACATGCGTTTGTTTTAGTTTTCAATTCCGCCATTAAACAGTGACTGCAGTGCCCCCTATAGTTCGTTGGAGTTGCGAATCGACTGGGAGTTGGGATGATACACTAAATAATGAATTGGATTGATGAAAGCCTTCGAACAGGGAACAAAAAAGCTCATAACTCGTTTTTTATACAACTTAAAAACTTCGAACAGATGCTATCTTCAGCAGAAAAATTAGCGCTTTCGATAGACACATAATGTTAATATGTGCACGTTTTTTTCTACCCCCATATTGGGGCATTTGTGCGAAAATTGGGACTAAAATTGGAATAAAAAAGGAACTATCTATCGGATTTTTTTCGAACTGGTCTATAAACCTTCCTAGTAACAAATTGAACAAACGGTGAAAGTTTCAGCCAAATATGCCAGGGAGTTCTGAGATCTAAGGGAACAAATTTACCAATATCCATTTTTATCTATATAAACTACAAGAAGTTCAGTCTGAAACTAAACGAACCTACTTTCTAATATACCAAGATTCTTTTTACCATATCAATATTTTCTCTTTTGGCAGAGGTTGCAAATTATGTCAAACATACCCTTTTAGCATTAAAAACATGATTTCAGAAATGAAGAAGCATGTCTTATGCAAAAAATAAAAACACATTTGATGACATAGAAAATGTATCAAATTCTGTTTTTCAACCTGTAATTGTTTCTTTTTCAGTAAATTTCAATTGTTAATGATGATTCGATCGAGAACACTTTAAATTAGGCTGTTTTGTTTAACATTTAAGCAAAGCATTAAGCATAAAGCATTAAGCATTAATTTTTCCGAGAGACAAACTGTGATAAAAAGAATTACAAAAAAAAATATTTCTCTCAACACATAATTACGAAGTTGAATACGTGAAAAGGCAATCAATACACGAATTAAATAACAGCAGCATAGCAAAGGCAGCTAGTTTTTCAATTAAAAGAAATTTTTTGTCGTGGGTTCATATATTCACTGCATTTAGTATTGCAAAAGTGCCCGATTTTGTTATATACATCACATTTATATTTATACCATCACATTCATGCAGAAAAGTTTAGCTTAGGAATAACTTTTGACAAATAAAATGTTTTAAAATGCGATTAAATAATAAAAAATTGTAACGATGATTTTTAAAGATTGATACATTTCTAATATATTCTAACTTGTTTTTGTGCGGTAGATAGGGACCCGTAAAAATTTGCAATAAAAAATCAAGCACTCGTTACCCAATTAAGCACTTGTTTTATAGATAAGTTAGTCAATTAAACACCAAATTGATTAAAAATTTCATATACCTCACAAAAAAAAAAAATCTACACAAAAATAGGTTTGAGTGAACTTAAAATTTAAGAGCATAGTGCTTCGTGCTTGCTACCCCAGCAGTAATGCTTATTAAAAGAAAAGTTAAAGCATTTTACTTCCATTTATCGTTCCTTGCTAAAAGTTATAAAATGAAGCTGTAATGCAAAATTAGGGTTCAAACCGTGTTTTTTTTTATTAAAAAAATGAAACATGTGTGCATTCTATTTTGGAAAAAAATATTGATTTTTCCCACACAATGCAATTTACCCCCCCCCCCCCTCCCAATATTGTTTCCTCGCAAGGAAAATTGGGAAGTGATATTCCTTCGTTGGCACGTACGTCGATATTTTCTTGCAATTGTTATGTTTCGACTCAACTTTTGAATCAAGAACTTTTAGTATTGCAACCATCAAATATTTTCTTGCACACTTCTTTTGCTTTGTTATTTGAGGTTTCTGTTCCGGATGAATCGATAAGACTGACTATCTCACGGACTGTTACAGAAATATCCCCGCGAAAGCAGAATCAAATTGAAAATCAATTGAAAAACATTGCTTAAATTAGTATCAAACATTTTACTTGTTAAAAATTTGAAGATGGCAAAAGATAAACATATTAAATCATTGAGATTTTTTCGATCTTTTTCCAACAATTGAATCGCGTGAAAGGCTTTCTCGAGCAGACGCATCGAAAACATTTTAATCGACTTTATCTTTCATATTTTTGTATTGTGTAGCGAGTGCAGGGCTTAGCTTGCCCTTTATCCGCTTTGGTTCGTTTGAAGATTTAGTGAACTCGTCTGATTAATTTTAAGAGCTTTTATTTTCACACATTCTCTAATCTACTGTACAATATATACACAAGAATCAGCATAAAGCATAACGCACAACATGAAACAGATCAACTACCGGTCAGAGCCAGCGCACAACACCGCTGCTCTCTACCAGACCTCAGTCATCTCTCTCCCAAACCTCCCTTCGCTCCTCCGCACCCGAGCACCAGGCTGAAGTAATCGTGCGACCAGGAGAGAGGGGTCGAGAAATGTCTCTGTTAGGGTGCCGGACACTACACCTCCCCTCCAAGATTGTGATTATCACTGCAGTCGAAAATCACCATCTGAGAATTAATAGTTTGGCAATCCCAACATACACACATAGTAATTACACTCACCAAATTACTAGCACTTTACATTACAATACAAGAAAAATACAATATCAAAAATCCTCTCCTGTAATAATCACATATGTAAAATTTTAACAGATACTAAAATTTACCTTCAAAAAATGCTAACATATTTTCTTGATGACATGCAATAAATTACCTGATTAGCATAAATTAACATAATACAACTCTGTATTTCTCCAGTCTACGTACTTAAAGTCTGTTTTCATACCTGTAAAATAAACTAACACACGTAAAGTAAGTTCGGAGTTATGAAATATTATAGCACACGGTAAGAAATTGTCACTATGATAACTAATGTTCAAATTAGTCCAAATTCGTTAGTTAGTTCAAGTTCTAAATTAGTCCACAGGTAACCGTGATAAGGCATCTGCATTTCCAAGTTTGGCACCTGGGCAGTGTCCGATCGAAATATTGTATCTCTGGAGTGCCAATACCCAACGTTGTAGTTTGACTGATTGAGGAACTCCCTTGGTAATAAATGTCAGAGGGTCATGATCCGTTATCAGTTCTATGTGAGCTCCAAAAATCCAGGTTTCGAACTTCCGAAGGCTCCAAATAACGGCATAGGCCTCTCGCTCTATAGTAGGCTATGCTTGCTGCGTCACGTTCAACTTCTGGCTAGCGAAACTGATGGGACGTAAGTCTCCTTCGTCATCACGTTGTGATAGACAGGCTCCAATCGCATATGCAGAGGCATCCGATTGAATGACGTACGGCTGATCCAACTTAGGTGTAAACAGCGTAGGTGCGTCACATAACGCATTCTTCAGGCTCTGGAAACAACTTTCGTGAGACTCTAACCATGGAATATCTTCTTGTACTCCTTTCTTCGTGAGTTCTGTCAATGGATATACTAATTTTGAATAACCATCTATGTACTTTCTGCAATAACTACAAAGTCCTAATACACTTCTTAATTGTGTCTTTGTTTTGGGGGTTGGTAGCTTCTTGATTGCTGAGAGTTTTTCTGGATCCGGCTCGTGCCTGCCTGATCCAATCACGTGACCTAAATATTTCACATTGTTTTTGGAAAACACACATTTCGTCACGTTAACTGTGAATCGCAATTCTTCTAATTTCGTCAATATTAAATCGAGGTGCACTAAATGCGTTTCCAATCTTGAGAGAAAACTGCGATATCATCGATATATGCTTTACAGTATTCTTGGTAGTCATTTAAAGCTAAGTTAATCGCACGCTGAAACGTAGCGAAAGCGTTTTTAAGACCGTAAGGCATGACTTTCCAACGATATTGGGCTCTGTGTGTTTTAAATGAAGTCAAGTCTCGACTTCCTTCTTCAAGCGGTATCTCCCAATAACCTTTTAAAATGTATAGAGAAGTTATTACATTCGCTTGTCCGATGCTATTGATTAAGTCATCTACATTTTGCATAGAAAAATCGTCTTTCTTCGTTGCAATGTTCAAAGATCTAAAATCTACGCAGTCTTATTGATCCGTCTTTCTTGTTGACACAAACTACTGGATATGCTATCTCCGCGTCACTAGGCTCAATTAAATCAAGGCGTTCTAATTCTCTAATTTGTTCGTGTACTTTTGGTTTTAAATTTTCTGGAATACGGTAAATGTAAGGCTTCTTCCTCGTAACTCCATCTGCAAGTCTTATTTTATGCTCCGAAACTCGAGCAATTTGTAGTTTCACTGAAAATACATCACCGTGTTTCTGGAGAACTTCTACTAATTGCTCTCTTTCATCAGTATGTAGATGACTTAAGTCTAATTTAGACATAAGATCAAGACCATCCGATCTTTGAATTGGCGCTTCATAGATGTCTCCGAATTCATTATCTTCGTCAAAGATCACTCCGACAGTTTGAGCGCGAGGATAATATTTCTTCATTTTGTTCACGTGAACATGACATATGCTCCCATCGGATAGTTTCACTTTGAAGGAATGCTCCGAACAACGCTCTACCACTATGCCAGGACCCGTCCATCGTGCATATAATTTATTAGTCGAATCAGGAATTAATAAAATTACCTGATCGCCTATATCGAATTTCCTGACCGATGAGCGTCGATTAAAATAATCCTCATATAAATTTTGCTTGCTCGCAGCTACTAAAGACGCTTGTTCTGCTGCATTCTCTAAGTTAATCTTAAGATTTTGCAAATAGTCTACTGCAGATTCAGTTATATTTGTAGGGATATGTACTTCTCCCGCCCACGTAGATTTTAAAATAGCGAGTGGACCTTTAGCCTCCCTACCCTAGTAAAAATGACCGGCTTCTGCTACCTTAGAAAAAAGCCGGTACCGCCTTCAGCCGTCTTGCTGCAAGTCGGTACCGCCTTCAGCCGTCTTGCTGCAAGCCGGTGCCGCCTTCAGCCGTCTTGCTGCTAGCCGGTACCTCCTTCAGCCGTCTTGCTGCAAGCCGGTACTGCCTTCAGCTTGAAGCTGGTACCGTCTTTGACCACCTAACTTGAAGACTGTCAAAAGCAGTACTAGCTTCAGGCAAGATGATTCTATCACCTTTACAGCCTTTGACTGTTTTGATCAAAGCCGGTATCAACTTTCACTCCAATTGGTGAAATCTGTCATTGCTCAATGCCACTTTGTACCAAAAAGGAAAATCTACAGTTAGTACCGATGACAATTTGAAAGATCAAGCAAGCAATACTAATTTGGTTAATGATACAAAAAAAATTTTTTTTTTTCCATTCGGTGCCATCAAATCAGACAAAATATTGAAATAGTTGTCAAAAGGCACACGGCAACTAAACGTTGATTCCATACTTTTTATGATATTATACATGCAGAATAGTGATAGCGATAACATTAAAATTTTTGTTCGTATAACTTCTTTGTTTTTTCAGTATTCTGCAAACATAATAAAACATTATTTACTAAACTAATAAGATGCCAATTATAAGTAATGAATAAGAAATAAAATTACTTTTTTTCCCCAAAATAAACAAAAAAGTGTCAGATTGTGATTGTCTAGTTCCTTTTGGGTAGGATTTTTTTTTAAAAGCATTTTCTAAAGAAGGGATGTTATCACATTTTCGATACCTGAAATTGAAATCGCTCACTGTATTTATAAAGTAAGTAATATATTTCATCGAAGAGGTTTTACATATGTAATCATATAAGCAGTTTATGAAACCATTAAAGAGGTAAGATTCTAAATGCTAAAAAATTTGTAAATGTGTCAACATGTGCAACAGGAAAAATTAACTGACATCGATGTCAACTACACTTAATGTGGTTCAAATAATGATTTTTAGGCATGCATTCATGTTCCTAATTTAACACAGCATTTAGAAAAAGACAAAATACTGAGAAAGCAAATTATGCATCAAATATGATAGTGCAGTGAAGGGCTACAAGACCAAACGGAGGCTTGTTAGCATTTGAACTTTTATTTATATTTTTAAACAATGTAAATTATTGTAGGACAAAAGTAATTCAAAAAAACATTTAGTTTTAATTTTTAAATGTTATTAGTGCAGTATGATTTTCACAGCTCTCTTTACAGGGCTGCTTGTTATCTACAAACGAGCCGAGCAACCATGAATAGCAAACGTAAACAAACAAATTCGTTAATAAATAAACTGATGCCATTTAAGTTTTTCTTGAGTTAAAAGATGGCGAAAGAAATAAAAACTTTTGCAACATTTTATTTTGTGTTCAAACTTAAATCTATTCTTACTTAAATTTTAATTATTTTCCATGAAAATCATTAGCATTTCTTTGAAACAATTTTGTTGAAGAGCCTTACAAATTTAAAATTTATAGATTTGTGGTGATGTATCCACACTCTCCCGAGTATTCGTACTCCTTCAGGTAATTGCCTACTCCTACTTCTTCCGCAAAAATAGAATGTTTTGTCTACGGCATGCCGGCATGGAGACTTGACTTTTCAACTTGTGAGAGTCACAGAACGGCTTGTTTTCACTGTATCGTCATCGAACATTGTAAAGTTATTTTTTTAGCTAGTGTTTATTCAATCTCTACACACCCATATCTCTACAATGGGGAACAGGCATGATAGCTAAATATAGACGCACGCCGTTCGCGGATACATTTGATGCTGTGCAGTTACGTTTGCGGTCTATAAATATATATGCGAAATATATATGCTCACAAGCACACAGATACAAGCGTTATGACAAAACTCATTGAAATGGATTCGGTCAAAATATATGTTTGGTTGCCTACCAATATGCTCGGGTAAATACATACATACAGACTTTGTGGAAAAAAGGTCAAATTCAATTAGAGGTAATTAAAAACAAAATTTATGTTGAAATTTCAGTGACAATTTTTCACGACAACAATACTGCTTTTCTTTCTATAAAGAAGTAAAAAGTGGCTACTCCTTATGTCATCAGAAAAGGGTAAAAAATTAATTTGGAAGAATTTTCCAGGTAACTTGAGGTGGAATGAGCCCCAATTAGCTTGGATTTTCGAGCTCTATTGTACATAAAGAAGGTCTGTGCTCAGCAGTGTCTACTCGCCATTCATTTGAAGTCGACACACACACTCAGGAAAGGATTGATCTGAGGAAGACATGCTCTACTGAGATGGCGAAACGAAAAATCTCGAAGGGGTAGAACAACCAAAAGGCCCTGCTTGGGGCCAACGGGGGTTCCCCGTGATCGCGGCATCCCTTCCCCTTCACGCCGGCAGTGATTCCAGCCAAGACATGAGGAAGAATGATGACTCGCAAAGTCATTGCTCGTTTACATCAGCATACTCCGACGATGAGATGGAAGACTACCCAACCCTCGAAGCCACATGCAAGGATTTAGGCATCGTATGGTCAGGAATAGGTGACGCTATTAACAAGTCATGATATGCAATTTTTGAAGGACTTAAAACAAAAACTCTTAACCGCAGAAAAATGGATAGACAAAGTTTCTTACGACAAAATCTCCAAAAGAGATGCGATATTATTGAAGAGAGTCATGTTCAGACACGGCCACTGCATAACTCAGAAAATATTACTACAGCAGCACCAGGAGGCAGAGATCCTGCTCAAGAAAGACGCCCATTTAGAAGAGAAAAACAAGATCCTTTACCAAAAGCTGAGCAGCGCCTCTAGCCAAAAGAAAAGAAAACCGGTCGTGCTTATCAACGCTGCCAATCCTAAGACCCTTATCGAGGAAATCAGGAAAAAGAACCCTGAAGAGGATTTTCATCAGGGAGGAGGATCATTACCCCTTCTTCCGAAAATGGCCAAGTTGAAGTGGAGAACTACGCTAAAGATCATGCTATTGACTTCCACGCCCCAACCATCGACTATATCCCTCCAACCCGTGTTGTAGTTAAAGGACTCCCACCTGACATTGACCAGGAGGATATCAAATCTGCATTCCGGCAACTTCAGCAACACGTGATTCACCACGTACTCCAATTCATCAACCGGAAAGACCCTCTCCCCATCTTCTGCGTACATCTCAGGAAACTCGAAAGCAGAGAAGAGGACATTTTTTTTACGAAAAAAATGAAAGTCGGGGATTTCATCGCCCACCTGGAGAAGCTGCATCCCCGTCGTGGCCCACTCCAATGTTTCCGTTGCCAAAGGTAGGGGCATTGCTCCTACACCTACATCACGGAAAGGTGCGTCTTCTGCGCCGGGCCCTCACCGACTGCAAGACTGCCCCAATAAAGAAAAAGGCCCCTTCTGCACCAACTGCGGATTGGCTCATCTGGCCAGAACTGCCCTTGGCGCCCCCAGATGAAGATGCGCTCCAGCTTGACTTCCGTACACAACCCTGGGGAGAAAAGCTCCCCTATCCCTACTGGTACTGACGCAGCTTGGCTGCTCCCTTCGGGCGCTTGACTCCCTCCTCCGGTGAGAAATGCTCACTAACTTACTGCCCCGTTCGCGGGGACGCAATGTAGCTCGGCGTTTTGCGTTATACAAAGAGACTTACTTCCTTCAGTTTCGGGGTAAAAGAGCTCAACTCTGTAGGCCCCCAACAAATTCAAAGACCGACCAACCGACCAGCAGTGTCTAAATCTGTCTGTTAATATTTTTCCGACCGTTGTTAGAAGGTCCTGAAATAACTGTTGCACATTCCTGTTGGCTTACAGCAGCAAGCTAAACTCTTTAGTGTTTTCATTATTGGTATAAAAGTAATATTAATCTGATTGCTTTGAAATTGTATTTATTGTATTCTTTAAACTTGATATAAATACTTTTTTTTTACATTCTTTTTAAAATTAAAGTATATCTTCCCCCAATTAGGGGAACTAAGTGTCCTGTTTGCATTTAGTTGTTGCTTTTTAATCTATTGTTGCTAAATGTCACAATGTTGTATGTAATCTCAGAATTGTATGAGATTACCCTAAGCACCACCTTGTTTTTTATTATGATATTTGGGATTATATAACCGCTCTGCATTTGAATCCATCTTCTTCAAATCTTAAAATACAATAGTAAAAATCATATACTTAGGCAGGGTAAAATAGGAATTGTTTTGTGAATATGCATTAAAACTGTAACCTTTTGTGTTATTTGCATAAGCTTTATACTTGTCATTAGTATAGTAAGCTGGCGGTTTTTGGGCAGGCGGTAACAGTTGGTCAATGACGGCTTTCATTGCCTTAGCCGGCTGAAGCCGGTCTCTACCGTCTTGGTCTTAAGACGGTTAAAGCTGGTCATTACCATCTGAGATAAAAACGGTCAAAGCCGGCATTGACCGTCTTTAGCCGCCTGTCCAAAAACCGCCTTTAAGGCGGTAAAAGCTGGTCATTTTCACTAGGGTACCATACATGAATTTAAATGGTGATAATCCTGTTGTTCCATTTGGTACTTTCCTATAAGCCCATAGCATAAATGGTATTTGCTTATCCCATTTCGACGGATCCTCCCTTATTGCATGGTGCATCATATTTTTGAGAATTTTGTTCCACCTTTCCACCAAACCGTTACTGGCGTGATACCCTGGAGTGGATAAGCGTGGAGAACTGCCTATTCTCTTCATAAATTCCTGAGTTAAACTAGCAATAAAATTTCTACCACAATCACTATTATATTCGGAATTCCAGTACGAGTAAATATTTGAAGCAATGCATCGCATGTAGCTTTTGCAGTAAGTGATCTTAGGGGTACGGCTTCTGGCCAACGCGTATGCTGATCCATTAAACATAATACATAACGGTGCCCCCTTGCTGAAGGTGGACTGATTTCTCCAATAATGTCAATATTAACTACTTCGAAAGGTAAAGATGGCCTAACTACTGCAGTAATTGGTGCTCTATCTGAAATCTTATTTTCCTTTCTCGATTGACAACTCTCGCATGTTTTGCAATATTCCTTTATTTCTTTTGCCATTTCTGGCCAATAAAAATTGTAACGAATTCTTTCCTTCGTTTTCCGCATTCCCATATGACCTCCAAAAACAGATTCATGTGCTAAACGCAACACTTTCTCCCTCCTATTGTACGGTAACACCAGCTGCATCACTGTTTCTCCCAGAACCTTATCTTTGTGAAAAAGAATACCATCAATGCAACAAAAGTTTCCCTTTCCCCTCTGGAAATCTTTACGCATTCCCTCTAATGTGGGACATCTTAATTGCTCTTCCTTCAACTTAGAACACTCAGAATGGGATGCAGATGCAACACTTTCACTTTCCAGCCCTTGAGATAATTTACGGTCTCCACCACCCACTTTCATTCTAGCCCAGTGGTCCCTTTCCACGCTCCCCGAGTGATATAACAGGACAGCTGCGTTTCTCCTTCCTCCCCCTTTGACGAAAAAGATTCCTCGTATTCTGCCGGCGGGGTGTCGACTATGTCGTTTTCCTCCTCTTGAATGTCCGTTTCGAAAGTGAAAGTCGGATCGTTCGCGTTTATAAGCATTTGGTGAACATTTGGGGGTATTAAACAAGGCACATTTAATTTATCCGTTACAGCAGCAAGAATTTCAGTTTGCTCTAAAATACAATTGCCCGGACTATCAGATTTTACGGATACGGGAATTCTACACAATTTTGCTTCAAGTTCTTCCCCGAAAGCAGAAGTTAAAATTACTTTCCCTCGGCTGATTTCATTCAAATTTGGAATATATTTAGAATTTAAAATTGGAATCTGGGTTCCACTATCAATTATTGATTCAATTTCTTGTCCATCAGTTGCAATATTTGCGTACTGCAATGGTTAAATAGGTATTTGAGGCTCCAAAAACTTCGTTTCAACTTTGGCTGCCAAACATTCGTTGTTGTTTGTCTTGGGTTTAGAATTTTTATCCCTCGACGGGTGCTCATCAGAATTTCTATGACGCTTATTACAATCCCGAAGTAAATGAGTAGTCGATCCACACAAGTAGCATTCCTTAGTTTTGCCCTTGTTACTAACATCTACCCGTCTATTCTTATCATTTCTTAAGTGAGGTGGGACGTATCTAGCATCTTTCCCTGAAGTGTGAGGTGTGTCTACATCCGTTTTGAAGTTATATCCCTCGGCGTGGTTGGTTTTATGGAATGATTTGCCCTTAGATACGAAATAGGTATCACATTCTTTTCCCATTTGAACAGGTTTAAACCAATTTTCCCCCTGCCGTATGCCAATGTGCATTTGCGTTTCCTGGTCCAGGGTTTCGTACAATTTGTCAGACACCATCAAATCTACAATGCTTTTGACATCATTACACTCCCTCAATTTTAAATAATACTCAAAAGTTGTTTTTAATCTAGATGCAAACTGTACATGAGTTTCGTTACTTTACCTTTTAGCACGTTTGAAATTTGCTAAACAAATTTGAGCAGTGGGCTCGAATTCTCTTAATACTATCGTTTTTATTGACTCATAACTTTTAATTTGTTCATCGTCGATATAAATTAATATATTCGCTGCCTTTTCCCCTAACAGATTTAGTAAAATCTCTGCTTTGTTTACTTCCTCAACGTCCTTTGCCACAAAAGCCTCAGAGGCGTAGCTAGACCCGACTTTCGGGGGGAGGGGGGTTACTTCTTTTATATATATATATATATGTGTGTAAATTTTTTTAGTATTAAAAAAAAGAGGGAGGTGAATCTTACATACTTTGGAATGGGGTGCCCCAATTCCGATACTTGTGTCAAACAAAACAAAAGCAAAGATTTTTTTTTTAATGTTATGGAAAATTCAACTTTTTTTTCTTTTCCCTCCGTTTAATTTAAAGTGA
This sequence comes from Uloborus diversus, assembly GCF_026930045.1. Lineage (NCBI taxonomy): Eukaryota > Metazoa > Arthropoda > Arachnida > Araneae > Uloboridae > Uloborus > Uloborus diversus. The sequence continues at coordinate 72,743,433 of NC_072737.1, read as the reverse complement.
AATTTTCTAACAACGGTCTTGTCAAAACCAGTCTATCCAAATCAGGGGGAAATCAAATATCTGATGAGCGTGTACCGTTCATTTCAGTGTGACTGCTTAATTTAGAGGCTAACACACATCTACAAAAGTTGGCATCCCTGAAAGCTAATAGATACTTCCATTTCCGCCTGTAAACTGGATGTTTGACTTTCAATCTCTTCAGTGGTCTGACTATAAAGACTATTTTTATTAACTTGGTTTGCACTAAAAGTATGAAATAAAATAAAAAAAGACTTCTTGAATTATAACACGCAAAAAATGAAATTGCTTTTCTTATCGTTATATTTATATGTTGCATTTTATGTATTTACATTTATGCTAATTCTAAAGCAGTTAATAAAATTTGAATTTAAAAAGTTAGGGAAGAAATATAGGCGGTAGAAAGTTATTCGCTCAAATGCATACCGTCTGTTCTCATCTCCAGTCTTTATTTTTAATTTTATTAGCTGCTTTAGAATTTACATAAATATCTATTTAGGATAGCAACAGCAATTTTCGAGTATTATAAACAGAACTCTTATTTATTTTCTACTTTTTAATGAAAACCAAGCTAATAAAAATAATCTAGATTCATTTCCTTTTTAAACATTTTATTCATGTAATGCTATGCAGTTTTTCTTTTGAATTAAAATAAAATTACCTTCAGAAGGGTCCGATGGGACTAATGCTGCTTTGCAGACTGTACTTCGTTTTCTTCAGACGACGTTAACTTTCTCTTTTTAGAGCAATCCTTTTCGTCATTTTAATTTTTTTTCTTCGGGTTTAAAAAAGCTTGTTATCGGTTTTGCTCGCTTCATTATGCAACAACTTTCACTTAGAATGTACTATTTTAAACAGACTGTACGTTAACAAAAGAATACGCAGTAAATACTGGCTGAAAAATCAATGTGATTGCAATGGATACCCTGGTTAGCAAAGGTCGTTTTGACTATGACCTATGACACACACGAGACCAGACCAACGAAAACCTCTATCGTCTCGAATTCCGGTTATGCTATCATTTTTGGATTCGAAGCCTAATGATCTTTAAAGCAGCAAACAGAAACATTTTCTTCAACTCAGAAAGAGAGGAATTGTCTTCAAGAGCTAAGGAGGCAGTGGAAAAAAAGGGAGAAATGCGTTCCACGAGTAGGCTTTCCAGGAAGATTAACCAAAGGACAGTCGTTTCGCGCACTTTCTTGGAAGAAGAGTAAAGGGGTGAAATTCACAGGTTTGACATGTAAAATGAACATTTCAAGTTCATGGTTAAAGGTCATTCAAGTTAAAAGCCATTTCGCTCTGTTATCTGGATTAGTACTCTTCTTTGGTTACTCTCTTTCTTAAAATTGTGATTCCTTAGAAAACCGAAATCATTGGAGTGAAAAGAAAGTATAAGCTCAAGTGAAGAAAAAAGGAAAATCGTAGAATACTGGCCAAGTTAGATTTGCAGCAATTGCTAGCCTCAAAAGGATAAATAATGAATCCAAAAAAAAAAAAAAAAAAAAAAAAAAATCAGGGACCAAAAAGCAATAAAAGACTTTTTCTTGAAAAAGATATGCTTAAAGTTTCTTTTACTGTCAAAATGATTCCTTAAACTCATAATAAAGCACATAATAATGTAATAATAGAATAAATACCAAACAAAACTAATAAAGAGGAATTTTAATCAAGAGCCTATATTGTTTTAGTATCGATTTCAAATTTCCACCATCATATTTCAAATTTCTATAAAAAGTTTCTTAAAGCCCCCGTATCTCAAAACCGCTTTATCTCGATTTTTTTGTTTAATGTGAAATTTGAAAAATACAGATTCGACTGTATGCAATATTCCCACTGCGCGGCTCATAAAATTAAGCATATTTAACAATTTGCAGAATCTATGACAAAGAAAGGCTGCATATACGTGGATTTAACAAATCAATCTCATTTCTAAAGCGAAGTGTCAAATTTCACTCAATTATCAAAAAATTGTCTCAGCAGAGGGAGGCGTCTTTATGCTTGAGGGTCACACATGGAGCAAATTTTCATTGCCATCGGGGGGGGGGGGGAGTAAAGTGAATTTTTGACCTTTGTTACTCAGAAAAAAGTCGTTTTGATTTTTTTTCTTTTTCTTCTTTTTTTTTCTTTCTCTTCTCTCTTCTTTTTCTTTTTTTTTGTGGCTGACGTTTCGGGGGGGGGGGGGTCCCCAAACCCCCCCCTTAGCTACGCCCCTGAAAGCACGTTCTAAAGAGCTGAAAAACAAATTCCATAGCTCGGGCTTAGACGGACATGGTATTGTAAGTGACTTATCTGTTTTAATAATTTTATTCAAACTACTAGCAGCACTTTGGATGGGCCCTAATTTTGTGGGATTTTGAGCATTTAAGAGTTCAAGTTGTTTCTGATGCTCTTCGCGTTCTTTTCTGTCTTCCACACTGGTGACCAAAATTCTTCAATGAATTCCTTATTTTCCTCATAAGATTCTGATTTTGTAATAAGATCTTTTAAATCCACTATCTTTAGGTCGGGAGTAACATTTAACCCACATTCCTCAGCTACTAGCTTCAAATCTTCTTTCTTTAAACCTTTTACACTGAACATTTTACTTTTTAGAATTTAATCTTCTTGTTTGAATAATCAATGATCCCCCAAAACAGAACAATCAATATGAGCTCACCTATCCATTTTGTCATCCAGTCGGCTGCGCCAGTGTAGCGAGTGCAGGGCTTAGCTTGCCCTTTATCCGCTTTGGTTCGTTTGAAGATTTAGTGAACTCGTCTGATTAATTTTAAGAGCTTTTATTTTCACACATTCTCTAATCTACTGTACAATATATACACAAGAATCAGCATAAAGCATAACGCACAACATGAAACAGATCAACTACCGGTCAGAGCCAGCGCACAACACCGCTGCTCTCTACCAGACCGCAGTCATCTCTCTCCCAAACCTCCCTTCGCTCCTCCGCACCCGAGCACCAGGCTGAAGTAATCGTGCGACCAGGAGAGAGGGGTCGAGAAATGTCTTTGTTGGGATGCCGGACACTACATATTGATTAAGCTATTTTTGTTCAGTCAAACAATGGCAAATATCAGCCCTCCTTCTAGTGAAGGAGCTAAAATTGAACCAAAGTATGTTTCCGTGTATATCCACATTAATTACAATTTCATCTAAATCTTAGCATTACTTAATGAGATATTAAAGAAGCAATGAATAAGAAAGAGCTTTCATTTGCACCACCTCCGTTGGATCTAATGGTGCTAAAAACGAATCATTTTTAATCTCTACCGTGGACCATTTACGGCTTGATTTCGTTCATTACTTTTCGAGATATTGCTGGAACAAATATCGAAAAAAAAAAAAAAAAAACGTTCGATTGCTCAAACCCCTTTTGAGTCATTGGTACCAAAGTTGAACCAGCATATGTGTCTCTAGGGTCATATATGGAGCAAATGTTGTTTGATTCCATCCGATACTTCCTGCGATATAGCAGTCACGCAAAACGGAGAAAACGTTTGACTACTTCACCCCTCCCCCTCCTTCCTCTGGGAGGAATCGGCACCAAAAACTGATGGGCATCAATGCACATTAGGGTGGGTCATTTTTTTTTCGAAATGTTAAGAGGCAGAGGATTAAAAAGGTGCTAAATGGTCTCAAAATAACATGTGTGACATTTCATTTCATTCTGATAAGTCTTTTTGTCTCCGGATTGAGTTTGAAGTTTGGATTTCCTTACCCAAATAGGACTCGTTCCATGTAAGATTGCAATAATAATAAATGTTACTTCTTTTACAGAAACAAATGATAAAGCTTTCAATTTGCACCTGGTTTAAATTCACACTCGCTCTTTTAGGTGTTAGTATTGGCTGAAATGTGTGAAGTTGATCAAATGTTCCCTGCCTACCGTGCAACGTAAATGAGTAGATGCTAAAAATCTACCTCTTGAAATGCAGCAGCAGTCTTTTGAAATCCTAACCGAAAATAACTAAGAAAATAATCAGAATCATTTCACCAAACTAGTAAATTACTATTTGACACTTCATCTTGCAAATAAAATGACATTAACGACTACATTTGTCCGGGAGAAAAAAAAAAAAAACATGAGAGAGGGAGAGAAATAGCAGCTTCAGCCATAAGAAGAAAGTGAAGACAGTTTTAGTATCATTGTTTTATCACATCTCTTCTACTAGATACGAACAGTGAGGATGAATTCAAGGGACCTTTACAAGCTTCAAACTACAAACACTTATATCGATAAATTTACTACAACAAGCAATACAGTGGACTTGAATTTGCTTTTACGGGCATGTGATAGATACAAAGTATCATACAGGGCTGGAGTAGCTATTGCTTCAGCCAGTTCTTTATCCCACCACTTCAGAAATTATTTTAAAAAAAACATGCATCGTCGGAAACGCAAAGTAGCACGAAAATCTGCCCTGGCAAGAGCCAAAACCTAGCAAAATGTCTTATGTTCTATGGCTAACTGGTGCTAATCAAATTCTGCGTTTGTGTGTTTCAGTGTAATCTCCTTATGAAAATTTAATAGTTCTTGCATTATAAGTCGTCAAAGTTTATGTCCCAATCTGTTTTGCTATCCATAGTTACCCTTTATGTGCAGGTTGGCTCGGCAGTTGTTTAAAATCACTGCAAATAGACATTTATCAACTGAGTTGAAGTGCAAAATAGATCCCGTAATCCATAGAAGCAATTTTTTTGCATATCCTAAAAATTAATTTATTGCATTGCTGACAGACTTGGAGTAGCACATCCGTGAATTGGTAGACCGTTAGATTTTAGAAGCTCCTAGTGTTCAGAAAAATTGACTCCCAAAAGCAGGGATGTTCCCATAGGGTTATACTCCATATACACCGTATACCCTCAAACATTTTTTTTAGACACATAGCGGATACCCTCAAGCTTCGAAAATTTTCATTTATAATTCAGATTCTATCATCGTATTTTTAAATTTTCCTAAAGCAAAAATAATTTTTTTCATGTCAGCTAGATTTTCCCACAAGTAATCTTATTTCTTTAAATTTCTTAACACTTAACAAAACAATGTCTTTTGAACGCCTTATGATCGCATACGCATATTGTGCATAGTGGATTACTGAGAGTATACCCTCAGAAAAATTGATAAAAACATCATTGCCCAAAATACAAGTTTTCGCATTCTTGTTGTTAAAAATTTGATGCAGAATCTTACATTGCTATCAATGACTGGAAAAAATGAGTCTGATCCACCAATACTGAAATCAATCTTTGAAGAAGATAGTCAACTGTTTGTTTCATAGTAAAAAAGAACTGTTTACTATGCTGTCATGTCATACACACAGGCTATTGAAAGGCAGGGGTCCCCACCGGGGGGGTTCGTGGCGCAGACTGCGGCATTAAAATTTTTAAGAGGATTGATTTTAAAGGCGTTTGACTTTATTTTTTGAGGGGGGGGGGTGGCTCTCATTTGGAGGGGTACTTCCCAGCATTGGGGGGGGGGGGGGGGAGGGGCGTCATCACCCTTTGGGAATGGGCAACCCTGTGGAACAGCAGTTAAAATTGACTTAAGTTTCAACTACATTGTGCAAAAAGAGGAGCTTTAATAAAGTACTAACTGGATTCTCGGAAACTTATGCCAATACTAGATAGTAAGAAGGACTTTCATGCTATTTTATGAAGAACATTTTTAATTTTGAATATTAATGATTATCATAAACGTTTTTGCAAAAAATAATTCATACTTGGACAGTCTTAAGTTATTAAACGTACTTGTAATTTTCTTTTTCAGTTTTTTAAGGAAAATAATTTTTTTGGGTTTTTCAAACTCAATCCGGAGGCAGAAAATGAACTCCTAATCGAATGAAATTTTATATATAACCTTAAAACGTCATTTGGCACCTTTTTCTTGCCCTGCCCGATGGAAATCGGAAACTTTTTTTTTTTTACCATAGGACGATGACCCACCCTAATTCACATCGGAGCACATGCGTGTGCATCGTTCGACTTCGTGAAGTAATTTTTAAGTTAGCACGACCACAAAAAACGGGTCACTTGCATACAGACATACAAGCAGAAATGTCCGAAAATGCTCAAATTGAACTCTGCACACATAAAAACGTGCTAATTTGACAAAATCTAAAAATCGAAAAATTTTACGACTCCAATACTATTCTTTATGTGTTAGATACAAGAGATTAAAGTAAAAATTAATGATGGTGTTTTGGCAACGATTATAATGTTGACTTGTTATGACGTCGAGAATTCGGGTTGAATATTATATTTGGAATTTAAAATTTCTAGCAAAGACTGAAATTGATCCATTTCTACAATTGATTAAAATGAGACTAAAATTGCAGTGTTGGACTAATTTGGTGCACAATATATACATATATATATATATTTGTATTTATTTCACAAACGCATTTGAAATTAGAAGAGATACTCAATGGTGAGGTATCGGAAATTTTGATTCCTGAAATTTTGACCCAAAAACTAAATTTTGAGAAATTATCGCTTTATTCCAGAAACAATTTCGAAGCAGAAAAAAAATAATCCAAAAGATATTGTTATTAAGAAACATTGAATACGAGTTGAATAACAGTAAAACTCGTATCCTATTCTCCATTTCTTATGAATTTTGACCCCTCCCCATGTTTGAGGAGAATGCAATATTCCCAGAAAAAATTAAATTACGCGCACAAAAAATCTTGAGGACCGTCCTAATTTCCGAATTATCGCAAAAGCAAAACAAAAAGCTATAATTCGGACTCCTGATAATATCAATCCTTAGAAAGCGCGTTTTTGATTTTTTTTAGAATTGATGTAAAGTATTTGCTTGAATGAACAATCGCTCACGTGAGCACGTTCAACATGACGTACTGTTCCGTCATGTTCAAAAACCGACGTAATGTCCATCAATTGTCTTTCTTCTTCTTCTTTTTTTTTGTATCTATTTAAAACATTTAATGTTATAACAACCACTTTAGGTTACACTCCTCTAGAACCAGGCAAAGGATAATTTACCTCCTAAATTGTAAAACTTTTGAAAAATGCAAAACAAAGCATTACTTTGTTCTACAATATTATTGGTAATCAATTGCAATTAAATATATTTTTTATTTACAAATTTTAAAAAATAGTAATTTAACAATACACACCTTTTTTAACACCTTCGTACAAATCTGAAGTCTTTACAAGCTTTAGAGCTATTCTATAGTCCATTTTCAAGCAATTTTGAAGATCCATATTAGCACCACGTTTTAATGCTTCGAATGTCACTTTTAGCGAAGTTGGAGACTTTAATTAAGAAAAGAAGACATATATATTTTAAATCCGTACGTCATTGGTCCTTTTTACATTAAAAAAAATCAGGTACAATTCTAGCTGGATCTAACACTATTTAATTGTAACTCAATGATGGGAAAGTTTATATAAGCAACCTTACGGTTAATATGTAACACATGCGAATTTACTCCAATGATAATGTTAGAAAGTATATCTATTTTTAACCCTCGACACGTAAAGGAAGGGGCTATAAGTTTGACGTGACTGTATATCAGGGTGGGCCGAAAAAAGGAAATTTTTAAAAAGCAACTTCTAATAACAAAAAAAAGTTGTGTATTGTCATCCTAAACATGAGAAAATAATAAAAAAAAATAATATTTATATCTTCAGATCGCGCATTGGCAGCAAAGTTTGAAAAAAGGGTAAAAAATAGTGAATGTTCAAATATTTTTATAAAAATCCAAGTGTTCAAAATTTTTGTTCTAATCGCGTTTAAATGCTTCCTCTCGCTCCTAGCCTTTTGATATATCTTTGAAAATATTTACATTTCTTAACAGTTTTTAGTTCGCGCATAAGCCGCAAGTTTACGTTAAATCAACCAAAAATCGACGATTTCAAATTATTTTATATAGGGTAATGATCCCAGTAATTGGCACTTTAAGAGTTTGTCCTTAAACTTACCTCTGCTTTCATTACTTTGAAAACAAATATTCACTTGCAAATATTTTTTTTTAATCAAAGAATGCATATTTTCCCTCTATTTAGTTCACTAAAAGCAAAAATATTTGAATAGATTTTTTTATAAAAGGTTACCAAAATCACCAATAATTGGCACCTGATATCTTAGTGTATGACACCTTGTGATCCAGTAATTGGCATACGTTAATATAACTGGAAAATCACTTTATTTTTCATTTTTAGATTACATACAAATTTCATCATCATAAGAGACATACTTAATGTTAATTTCAAGTAGGTATTTTTACATAAGCTAATGTTAAATCACACATCTTGACGGACGTTAAAAACGTATTTTAGAGAAATAAGAATTTGAAATGCTACATGGAAAAAATATCAAGATTATTGCTATTGAATCAGTCAGGACGCAGTTTTGATTTTACGAATTACAGCTATTTTCGCATAAAAAGGTACATTAACCCGATGATTCAAAGGGACCATAAAAATTTAACAGTTATCCACAGTAGCAATATCTGACTGTAATGGCCAAGCATATTTATTTTTTTTATATGTTTTATTTAATATTTATTTTTTATTGTTTCTTTCAAAAATTTAACAGTAGATTTTGGGGGATTCAAATCAATAGTAGAACCTATATAACTTTGTTGTTGCGAAAGTATGAGAAATCAAACTAGTGACGCATTGCACAGCACATTAGGGAGTATGAGCACATGTGCCAATTACTGGGGACTAGCAAAACTGAAACACCTCTAAAGGGAATCCATCATTTCTTCAAAAACTCAAAAACAGACAAAAATTTACTTCTACCCACTCAAAGTAACATCTTTCAACTAAAAAAAACTTATGACAACCAAAATTTAAAATAAATTTTAAGTCGGATTTTAATGGATTGATGTGCATGCTCCCCTTAAGATAGAAAAGCAGCTTTTGCAACAAAAATGGCTGATTTGACGCAAGCCGCAATTGTTTCTCTTTCCTATGCACTGTTACCATTTAGTAACATGAATTGAAGTTATAATCTTTAAAGTATATGTACATTCAGTTGGTATATAGCCTTTTGCTTTTAAAAGGTTGGATACGAATCTTATTTTACGAAATTTTGGCTGGAAGTGCCAATCACTGGTGACCTGCCAATTACTGGGGGTGTTACCCTATTGCAGTATTTCCTCTTTTAGATTCTAGTGATATATATTTTTTTTACAGTAAATATGCCCTATACAGCTCTTGCTGGAACTGCAATTATATTATGTTGAATTAAAAACCAAGAACCCACCCCAAGTTTTGGTTGCACTTTGTGTTCCACCCTGCAGTTCCCAAGAAGAATGGTTATTGACAGGACTCTTACAGTTGTAAAGTAACTTAAAATAATGATAATTATTTAGTTTTAAACAAGTTTCTACGTTTCTATCAAGGTATGAAGTTGAATTTATGACTCAATTTTTGCACTGAGGATCGCGAGTCTAAGGTTTTTCACATTATTCCATATCTTATCTCATCCCAAAATACCCTACCTACAGACTCACTAACCAGTTTAATAACCCATTCTACAGCCGGAGTGTAAAAGAGGAACATTTACTGATTCATGGGTAAAGCATCAGCTGTTTTTTGTAAAATTAAACAGTAATAACGAAGAAAGAACTTGATCGTAAGAAATTGAAGTTTTGGAAACTGACTTAAAAAGTAAGCAAAAGTATTTGATGCATGGATATCGTTAATGTAGTATAGAAAGGAAAATGTGACTTTGATCTCGCTTTCACAAAATTAACACATTTTAGTCATTCACTTTCGTTAACGTGTGCTAATGGAGCTGTATAATATTTAAACTGTGGCAGTAATTTTAATTCTGGGGCTGTATAATATTTATACTAAACTAGTGGCACTCGTTAATAATATCTTTAAAAAATTTGCTTTTATGGTTTGATAGAATTAAAATTTAAAAAATAGAACAAACTTCCATGAAACATGAACTTGTACACTTATTTAAAGTTACAAAATCTACATGTCAGATGTGTGATAATCTTCCAAACATCCCCTAGTAAAAATGACCGGCTTCTGCCACCTTAGAAAAAAGCCGGTACCGCCTTCAGCCGTCTTGCTGCAAGCCGGTACCGCCTTCAGCCGTCTTGCTGCAAGCCGGTACCACCTTCAGCCGTCTTGCTGAAAGCCGGTACCGCCTTCAGCCGTCTTGCTGCTAGCCGGTACCGCCTTCAGCCGTCTTGCTGCTAGCCGGTACCGCCTTCAGCCGTCTTGCTGCTAGCCGGTACTGCCTTCAGCTTGAAGCTGGTACCGTCTTTGACCACCTAACTTGAAGACTGTCAAAGGCAGTACTAGCTTCAGGCAAGATGGTTCTATCACCTTTACAGCCTTTGACTGTCTTGATCAAAGCCGGTATCAACTTTCACCCCAATTGGTGAAGGCTGTCATTGCTCAATGCCACATTGTACCAAAGAGGAAAATCTACAGTTAAGTACCGATGACAATTTGAAAGATCAAGCAAGCAATACTAATTTGGTTAATGATACAAAAAATAATAATTCCATTCGGTACCATCAAATCAGACAAAATATTGAAATTCTTGTCAAAAGGCACACGGCAACTAAACTTTGATTGCATACTTGCATACTTTTTATGATATTATACGTGCAGAATATTGATAGCGATAAGATTAAAATTTTTGTTCGTATAACTTCTTTGTTTTTTCACTATTCTGCAAACATAATAATAAAACATTATTTAAACTAATAAGATGCCAATTATAAGTAATGGATAAAAAATAAAATTACTTTTTTTCCCCAAAATAAGCAAAAAAGTGTCAGATTGTGATTGTCTAGTTTTTTTTGGGTAGGATTTTTTTTTTTTAAAGCATTTTCTAAAGAAGGGATGTTATCACATTTTCGATGCCTGAAATTGAAATCACTCACTGCATTTATAAAGTAAGTAATATATTTCATCGAAGAGGTTTATGATATGTAATCATATAAGCAGTTTATGAAACCATTAAAGAGGTAAGACTCTAAATGCTAAAAAATTTGTAAATGTGTCAACATGTGCAACAGGAAGAATTAACTGACTATCGATGTCAACTACACTTAATGTGGTTCAAATAATGATTTTTAGGCATGCATTCATGTTCCTAATTTAACACAGCATTTAGAAAAAGACAAAATACTGAGAAAACAAATTATGCATCAAATATGATAGTGCAGTGAAGGGCTACAAGACCAAACGGAGGCTTGTTAGCATTTGAACACTTTTATTTATATTTTAAAACAATGTAAATTATTGTAGGACAAAGGTAAATCAAAAAAACATTTAGTTTTAATTTTTAAATGTTATTAGTGCAGTATGATTTTCACAGCTCTCTTTACAGGGCTGCTTGTTGTCTACAAACGAGCCGAGCAACCATGAAGAGCAAACGTAAACAAACAAATTCGTTAATAAATAAACTGATGCCATTTAAGTTTTTCTTGAGTTAAAAGATGGCGAAAGAAATAAAAACTTTTGCAACATTTTATTTTGTGTTCAAACTTAAACATATTCTTACTTAAATTTTAATTATTTTCCATGAAAATCATTAGCATTTCTTTGAAACAATTTTGTTGAAGAGCCTTACAAATTTAAAATTTATAGATTTGCGGTGATGTATCCACACTCTCCCGAGTATTCGTACTCCTTCAGGTAATTACCTACTCCTACTTCTTCCGCAAAAATAGAATGTTGTGTCTACGGCATGCCGGCATGGAGATTTGACTTTCCAACTTGTGTGAGTCACAGAACGGCTTGTTTTCACTGTATCGTTATCGAACATTGTAAAGTTATTTTTTTTAGTGTTTATTCAATCTCTACACACCCATATCTCTACAATGGGGAACAGGCATGATAGCTAAATAATATAGACGCACGCCGTTCGCAGATACATTTGATGCTGTGCAGTTACGTTTGCGGTCTATAAATATATATGCTCACAAGCACACAGATACAAGCGTTATGACAACACTCATTGAAATGGATTCGGTCAAAATATATGTTTGGTTGCCTACCAATATGCTCGGGTAAATACATACATACAGACTTTGTGGAAAAAAACCCAAATTCAATTAGAGGTAATTAAAAACAAAATTTATGTTGAAATTTCAGTGATAATTTTTCACAACAAAAATACTGCTTTTCTTTCTATAAGGAAGTAAAAGTGGCTACTCCTTATGTCATCAGAAAAGGGTAAAAAATTAATTTGAAGGAATTTTCCGGGTAACCCGAGGTGGAATGAGCCCCAATTACCTTGGATTTTCAAGCTCTATTGTACATAAAGAAGGTCTGTGCTCAGCAGTGTCTACTCACCATTCATTTGAAGTCGACACACACACTCAGGACAGGATTGATCTGAGGAAGACATGCTCTACTGAGATGGCGAAACGAAAAATCTCGAAGGGGCAGAACAACCAAAAGGCCCTGCTTGGGGCCAACGGGAGTTCCCCCGTGACCGCGGCGTCCCTTCCCCTTCACGCCGGCAGTAATTCCAGCCAAGACATGACGAAGAATGATGACTCGCAAAGCCATTGCTCGTTTACATCAGCATACTCCGACGATGAGATGGAAGACTACCCAACACTCGAAGCCACATACAAGGATTTAGGCATCGCATGGTCAGGAATAGGTGAGACTATTAACAAGTCATGATATGCAATTTTTGAAGGACTTAAAAACAAAAACTCGTAACCGCAGGAAATAGGATAAAAAGTTTCTTACGACGAAATCGCCAAAGGAGATGCGGTACTACTGAAGAGAGTCATGTTCAGACACATGCATAACCCAGAAAATATTACTACAGCAGCACCAGGAGGCAGAGATCCTGCTCAAGAAGGTCGCCCATTTGGAAGAGGAAAACAAGATCCTTCACCAAAAGCTGAGCGGCGCCTCTAGCCAAAAGAAAAGAAAACCGGTCGTGCTTATCAACGCTGCCAATCCTAAGACCGTTATCGAGGAAATCAAGAAAAAGAACCCTGAAGAGGATTTTCATCAGGGAGGAGGATCATTACCCCCTCTTCCGAAAATGGCCAAGTTGAAGTGGAGAACTACGCTAAAGATCATGCTATCGACTTCCACACACCAACCATCGCCTATATCCCTCCAACCCGTGTCGTAGTTAAAGGACTCCCATCTGACATTGGCCAGGAGGATATCAAATCTGCATTCTGGCAACTTCAGCAAGACGTGATTCACGTACTCCAATTCATCAACCGGAAAGGCCCTCTCCCCATCTTCTGCGTACATCTCAGGAAACTCGAAAGCAGAGAAGAGGACATTTTTTTACGAAAAGAATGAAAGTCGGGGATTTCATCGCCCATCTGGAGAAGCTGCATACCCGTCGTGGCCCACTCCAATGTTTCCGTTGCCAAAGGTAGAGGCACTGCTCCTACACCTACATCACGGAAAGGTGCGTCTTCTGCGCCGGCCCTCACCGACTGCAAGACTGCCCCAATAAAGAAAAAGGTCCCTTCTGCACCAACTGCGAATTGGCTCATCCCGCCAGAACTCTCGACTGCTCTTGGTGCCCCCAGATGAAGATGCGCTCCTGCCTGACTTCCGTACGCAGCCCTGGGGAGAAAAGCTCCCCTATCCCTAAGAATGACTTGGTACTGATGCAGCTTGGCTGCTCCCTTCGGGCGCTTGACTCCCTCCTCCGGTGAGAAATGCTCACTAACTTACTGACCCGTTCGCGGGGACGCAATGTAGCTTCGGCGTTTTGCGTTATACAAAGATTTACTTCCTTCAGTTTTGGGGTAAAAGAGCTCGGCTCTGTAGGCAAATTCAAAGACCGACCAACCGACCAGCAGTGTCTAAATCTGTCTTGTTAATATTTTTCCGACCGTTGTTAGAAGGTCCTGAAATAACTGTTGCACATTCCTGTTGGCTTACAACAGCAAGCTAAACTCTTTAGTGTTTTCATTATTGGTATAAAAGTAATATTAATCTGATTGCTTTGAAATTGTATTTATTGTATTCTTTAAACTTAATATAATTTTTTTTTTTTTTACATTCTTTTTAAAATTAAAGTATATTTTCCCCCAATTGGGGGAACTAAGTGTCCTGTTTGCATTTAGTTGTTGCTTTTTAATCTATTGTTGCTAAATGTCACAATGTTGTATGTAATCTCAGTATTGTATGATATTACCCTAAGCACCACCTTGTTTTTTATTATATTTGGGATTATATAACCGCTTTGCATTTGAATCCATCTTCTTCAAATCTTAAAATACAATAGTAAAAATCATATACTTAGGCAGGGTAAAATAGGAATTGTTTTGTGAGATGCATTAAAACTGTAACCTTTTGTGTTATTTGCATAAGCTTTATCCTTGTCATTAGTATAGTAAGCTTACGGTTTTTGGGCAGGCGGTAACAGTTGGTCAATGCCGGCTTTCATTGCCTTAGCCGGCTGAAGCCGGTCTCTACCGTCTTGGTCTTAAGACGGTTAAAGCCGGTCGTTACCATCTGAGATAAAGACGGTCAAAGCCGGCATTGACCGTCTTTTGCCGCCTGTCCAAAAACCGCCTTTAAGGCGGTAAAAGCTGGACATTTTCACTAGGGTCGTGGATCCGGTGATTCAAAGAAATGCTTATTTTGTTATTTTTGAGAAATTGTTATTGGTGATGGCAATGCACTAAAGGAGAAATATAAAGGGGTTGGATTGTAGTAGGATATCTACAGCGCAAAAGAGTACCAATCAAGAAACACTTCTATAGCTATAAGAGAATTTCTTCCATCAATATTAAGATTTGAAACTTAGAACTACAACAGCTAGTTGACAGGTTAATGAGTTTACTTCCTCCGCTTCAGTGATGTTAAAAAAAAAAGGATATTTTATTTTTTCTAGGAACTATACATTTGCTTAAGTATGTACTCCTAAAATTCCCATACCAAAATCGGGCAGTTGAGAAGATAGTGGAACTGTTCAGTGATTCTGCAGAAATTCATTGCAGGTATTAGACGGAAGAGATGGATTTATATGAAAACCTTTGTATTTTTCAAACATCAGTGCCAAAACGGAGTCTTAAGTCCAACTTCACACCTTGATCGAAACATAGAAATTTGATTAAAACCATGCAGCTATTATAAAATGTACGTTACAAATGTATAATTCTTGTCAATAAGTCCAGTCTTCTTGGAAATTGCAGAGTGGAACACAAAGTGCAACCGCCTACTTGAGGTGGGTTCTGGGTTGTTAATGTAACACAATATAATTCCAGCAAGGAGCTGTATAGTGCACATTTACTGTAAAAAATACATAACTGGGATCTAAACGAAGAAATACTGCAATATACAAAATAAGCTCAAAACGTTGATTTTTGGTTGATTTCACGTAACTTTGAGGCTTATGCACGAACTAAAAACTGCAATGGAATCTAAATATTTTCAAAGATACATTAAAAGACTATCAAAAGGAAGCTTTTAAATGGGATTGGAACTAAATTTTCAACATTTGGATTTTTATAAAAATATTTGAAAACTGACCATTTTCTACCTTTTTTTCAAACTTTGCTGCCAATGCGCGATCTGAAGACAAAAACATTATTTTTTTATTACTTTTCTCATGTTCAGGATGGCAATACACAACTTTTTTTTTTGCTATTAGAAGTTGCTTCTCGGAAATATCCTTTTTTCGCACGCGGTCCACCCTACTGTATATCTGTGTGTTTGTCTGTGGCACTCTAGCGCCTAAACGGATGGACCGACGATTTTGGAAAAAAAAGATGTTGTTGGAAAGGAGAGTTGACCGAGAGTGTTCTTAACTTGGTTGCGTCTTCGGATGACTTTGATTAACAAAGATATTAATAAAAAACTTCTAAAAGGCTTTTCGCAATTTTTTCAGTGAAAATATATTTAAAACTTTTAGAATTTAATACCAAAATAAAGAGTGTTGTTTTCTGTGTCTGATAGAATGTGTTTGGAACTTCCATGTTATATAGAATTCGAATTATAACGCTTTTTTAAAGCAGATTTTCAGTATAGGTAAGTTTTTACTCAAGTCATAACCGAATTCATTTTGACCGACAAGGAAATTAATAGCAATGATTTAAAAATTTAACTGTTGCCAGTTTCTTTTTGTTAACAAATAAAATACTCGTAATTGATTTTTAATAGTTTCAGGCATTTAAAAGCATTTTCAATTTTCCCTTTAGGTTCTACATTTGCGATTCAGTCGGGTTTTTTAAAATTTTTAATTTAAGACGATCATTTATTTTTACTTCTGTCTCCCATTTTTGAGTCACATAAGGCATTACAAAAACTATGTAAAACAATGAAAAGTAAACAAAAAAAGGAAGATGAGCCATTTTATGTTGCAATCATAAAATATGCTAACCACTGTTCATAAAATTTTCGAAATATTTTTTTCAAAATTTAGTTTTTTAAAAATTCGCAACTCCAATAAACTATAGGGGGCGCTGCAGTCACTGTCTAATGGCGGGTGAAAAAGGTAAAACAAGCAAATGACGTAACTTATAACTTGATTTGACGCTTAACGAATGACTGAAATTTTTCATCGTGTTTGTGGGTGTTAAAAATAATTATTAATGTTTAGTTGTCTTAGGTTGGCAACACAGTTAAAATATCATGTGTTCAGAACGTACTAAATTAGTTCAAGTAAAATGTTTGGTCTTATGTGTTTGTAATGTGCTTGTGTCTTTTATAATAAAATATATTTGGCCATTCCCACTGAGTAATCTCTGCATATAAATAAAAACTCTACAGTAGGACGCTTTCTTTTCTAGTCTTCTAAAATTACATTACACCATAATTTGTCTGAAGCCTGTAATTAAGCCCAAAGAAAACACGTGGAATGGAATGTTTTACCTTTTTCGGTAGTATTGTTAATCACCACAAGGTAGTGTATTTGAGCTCTGGAGTTGCGAATTATGAATATTTTGAATTACAATTGAAAGCTTGTTTTTCTTTCCTAAGACTATACTTAATCCTCATTGATTTCAGATAGTATTACTATTAAACTGATAGTAAAGCTAACTTAAAAGCTCTGCAAAATAAAGCAAATTTAGTAAGTTGTCGTTGTCATGGAAAATTAGTAGATTATCTTATTGAAAAGGGGAAACTTGATCATTTACCAAGATGCTGGGAATTTAATCCCTTAACTTTACACAGTTCCTAAAATTCCATACCTGAAACAGGAAAAGTTCGGGCTGCAGCAATTAAATTTACGGCAATTTGGATATGGGAGTATTTGTGCAATGTTCTAGGATAAAACCAGCTCTAACACTGGTCCCATGAGCTAAATGAAGAAACTTCTACCATATGCTTGCAAACTTCTAATCATAGAGTAGATTATAGTGCCTAGAAAGAGTAGTGTGCCGAACGGCGCTTTTTTCCCCACGATTCTTGAAGACAAATCGTATGAAATCCGCTAGATGGCAGTGCGGTCGAGATGTACGTTCAATTTCGCGATGTTTACATTAGTACACGCGGGATTTTGTTACAATTTAGTTCCGCGTTTCTCTTTTTTACCTTTATTTCGTGAATATTTCATGAAACAGCGTTTAAGGCTTTTAATGGAGGCATCAAAGTTGAACATTGGAAGAAATAAAGCTTCATCTTGTTTCGTACCAGGGTGCAAAAGTGGGTACAAAACATGCAAGGAAAAAGTTACGCTTTTTAAAGCTCCAGCAGATGAAGAAAAACTAAAGTGGAACTCGTTAATTCCCAGGTTAGATAAAGTTTTTGATAAATATTGCTCAATTTGTGCTCTGCATTTCGAAAAACATTTTATTGAAACGCATTTTAAGATATTATAAATGGTGAGGAAGTTTTTATTCCTCGGGGAAAAACTTTTTTGAAAGATGAGGCAATTCTGACAATTTTCCCAAGTCTGCCAACATACTTTACTGAAAAATTACCAAAGAAAAGGTCCATCAGTAATTATGCAGTTAAGAAAAATGTTTTCCCTGTTTGAAAAAAATAAAACTTGATCTTTCCGCAGATGAAACTGAAATAACCACGTATAAATCTATCATAAATGAAATTGTTCATAATCTCCAAATATTGTACTTTTTGTATATAAGAAAATTATGTGGAAAATAATATTGACGATAAAAAGATCACTATTGAAGTAGACACAAAGACAAGGATGTTTTCAAAACAAAATTTTACACAATTGACTGAAAATTTGATACTTATATTTTAAGGCAAATGTATTATCAATCAAGATGGCTTAGGACGCAGTTTGTTGTTGTTTTTAATGCCACTTGGGAGACTCAAGCCCCATTCCTGTAGCCAGCATGAGTTTAAAGCAGAATGGAGCGACTCCTGAGTCAATGAGGCCCCTAAATGAGAAAGAGCCCGACTTGCGCACGGTATATGGTAGCACCACCTCTACAGTTTATAGGTCTGTAGAATAGGTTGGAAATCTCCAGCAACGCTACGCCTGGTAACTGTTCGCGACCGACCATTCGACTTTCGGACAAACGGAATCAACGAACACGTAAGTTATATTTAAAAAAAAATTTTTTTTTTTAATTTTAGCCTTTTAAAATCCTGTACGAAATTGATAATTATTTTTGTTATTGTCCCCCATTATCGAGATAAAAGGTATTTAAGTCTCCCGAAATTTTAAGAAAAGTGGCAAATTTAAACACTTGGCGAGGGATTGAAGGTACCAATTTCTCACAGACGATTTCCTCGTCTGCATGTGGCAGGACATCCATATCTACAGAGCGTGAGAAAGATGTCTGTCCCTATCGAAACTCGCTAAATTTGTAACAACGAGACTCGCTTTTCTTAAAATTCCCATAGGCTTTAAAATCTCATATATCGACAACGGGAAAATATTTTTTGCGTCCAAAAACATGTATCACAATGTTCTTTTGATCGCTACTTATTTAGATTTTTTAATTGCAGCACTGCCATGTTGTTTCCTGATTAAGGGTAGGGAGATTCAGAAGCTACGCTTCCTTTTAAAAGAACATTTTAAAGCTATCATAAGCAATGTTAGACAAAGGAGAGGAACGAGGAGGTTCCCCATTTGTTTTTAGTTTTTAAGGATACATTTCTTTCGCTATTTTACATATGAGATAAAAGATAAAAATACATAAATACTTCTTTTTTGACAATGATAACGTCAGATTCAAAAACACTTCTATTTCGATAATTATCGACAACAAAACCGTTTGCTGACAGGTTCTAAAGAACGTTATAAAAATAAGCAAACTAGCAGTTTGACGTTGATAAGTATTACCGAAAATTCAACAAATAATCAAGCCAGCTGTTTGCCAATTGCAGTTATTTGCAAATTAGTATGTTATATGTGATCGGAGCAAGTGACCCTATTTTTTTTTTAATGTAAGGAAAGTCCTTGAAAATTTAAAAAAAAAAAAACAGGTCGGAGTCGGTAGGTTTTCAAGCGACTCCGACGCTTCGACTCAGACTGAGAAGCCCTGATAATTTTAATTAGCTTAAGAATTTCGAAGCAGTTTTATTTTGAAAATAGCGGTACCCGCAGGACTTTGCCCGGAGGAGAAAATTAAAAGGTCATTTGATTAGCTTGTATATTTACAAATAATGGATGATGAATTTCTCGCCAATTGGCTATGTTCATTCGCTCTTCCCACGTTACGGTTCCACGTCATTATAATTTCGTAATTTACTAATTTTGTCCCGGGAACCGTTCTTAAAATTGAAAAAAAAAAAGAACAAAATCGAATTTAAAATCGTTTCGAGGTGCACACCCCCATGCTACAAACTAACTTTGTATCAAATTTCATGAAAATCGGCCGAACGGTCTAGGCGCTGTCCGCGTCACAGAGATCCAGACATAAATCCGGACAGAGAGACTTTCAGCTTTATTATTAGTAGAGAAATAAGAGACGCGCAGTTATTGAATATTTAGGGGCCATTTATTAATTACGTAAGGATAATTTTGGCAATTTTTGATCCCCCTCCCCCCATGTAAGGGTACGTAAGATTTTTCACCCCCCCCCCCCCCCCCTATTCTTACGTAAGATTCCATTTCGTTTTTCAAAATTATAAAATAAGAAATCATCACGGAACATACATCACTGGAATCGTTATTAAATTCACATTATTAAATTTAACTTTTTGCGTAAAGAAATAGTTACTAAAAAGTTAGAATCTAAACTAAATGTTTTTTCGACATTTTTTTAAAATGTAATATTAATTAAAAATAAAACATGCCATACATAATGCGACTCTTTTATTATATTTTACACTATTCATTCTTTGTAAAACAAATAAAAAAAAACATCTTATCCTAACACGTTTCTTACCTTCCATACGCAAATGGAACATAATCTCTGCCAAATCACTTGTTGACCGCGCAATTTCTAATGTGAAATACCGACTTGGAAAATATTACGTAAGAATGAGTTTGACCCCCCCCCCCAAAGGTACGTAGAGGCTTTTCTAACCCCCCTCCCCTTCGGAACCCTTACATATTTAATGAATGGCCCCTTATGGTCTACTATTTTCATTGAAGATAAATTAGCATTAGGTAATTTTATATTCTTCAAAAAATAAATGAACACCCATGTAACAAATAGCACTTATTACAGAATTTGTCTTTTGCGCAGAAATAAGTTCAATCCGAAAAACGGGGCTTTTAAACTGCGAAATGAGCATGCAATCGCTGATTTAAAACGAGTCTGATTGAGGAGCATAACGTACACCTCGAGCGCAGCGCCATCTGGTTTTTCCTCAGATCTGACCTCACTTTTTCCCCGTCGATCGGCATACTATTCTTTCTAGGCACTATAAGTAGATAAATAGTTCAGTCTTTGAAGCATGCATTGGAATTGCATCCTCTACTGAATATATCGCTGTTTAAACGTTTTCAAGAATGTTTGGATTTTGAGTTTGTTTCTTATAGCAACGGAAAGATTTGCAGAGCGATTGGGAAAAAGTTACTTTTTTATTCCAATTTAGGCCCAGTTTTCATATAAAGTTACAAATATGGGAAAATAACTTGCACATTTTAATATTATACGTCGGAGTCGTTGGAAAAGGCAGATTTTTCTGTGTTTTATGCCATTCGTTCCAAGTTTCAAATTTAATTACGGCGGGAGTTATTCACGCTTATAGCAAGAGTTTTTCAAGGCTTTGATGAATTTCAGAGCCTATTTTCTTCGTTAATACCTTCAATAAAAAGTCAACAAACTATCCCAGTTTCCTTTTTGATACTATTAGAAAGAGCGACTTTTTTTTACCATAGATCTGACTTGATCTGCAATCGAAGATCCATGCATTTATTTGAATTTGAAAAAAAGGTTACGAGCTTTTTAACCTGGATTTTGAAAATCTCTTTTGCATTCAAGTTATTAATGTTATATTTTGTATTGCCATTGTTACGCCTTTTAGCTTCTTTGTTTTTCTTCTACTTTCTCATTTTAATCTCTCAAAAGTACAGTCAACTTTCAAAAACTCTAAGTCCCAAGAGACCGGCTAAAACGTTCGAGTTATGGAAAGTTTCCACAACAGTTTCAAAAGCTTGGGACCCGATGAAAACTTTGAGATGAAGGAATATGCCAGTTATAAACTTCGAGATATCGAGATTCGATTATATTTCACTTTATAGCGTTCTACTGCCTTGATTTTGAGCGTGAAAAATAGGACTTTGTAATTTAGGGCAATTCTATGCGTAACGGAATGACATAGTTGAAAAAGCAAATCAAACCAAAGCTTAAATGATTTGATTGAAGCCATTTATGCTATTTTTTGTTTCGTGTCTAGATGACAATTTTAACCAAGGTTTTTGCCTTCTTAGTAGGGGAAGACCGCCTATATTGGACCCCCTAAGAACAAGAGGCCCGGGTTGCTAAATGTGAAGGAAAACAAAAATTAAAAAAAGGGCAAATGAAGCCAAATTTAATTAGGAACCGCCATAGATACTTACATTTTCTGTGAACATGAGAATTTTTTTTTTTTAAATATTTTTGACAAAGTTGCAGAATTTCAATTTAGGAATATATGCACCTATATTGAATCATGCGCTTCCTAAATTGGACTGTAACAGAAAATGATATAATGACTTGCCTTTGAACTGTATAGTCTTTTTACAGAAATTGCAATAGAATTTCCTTTGCTTTGGGATAACTTGGCGCAGTGTTGATGAACCCACTGATGGCCTTTCATACATTTAAACATACTTTGTACTTCATCTCTATGGCAAATATTGCAAGTCCAGTTGTTTTTCGCGGTTTTTTGCTCCTTCTTTTGCGACCTTTTTTGTTTTTTGTCCTTTTTCTGCGGCGATGACGTTTGAACGTTTGCCGAAGTAGGTTTCATTAGGGTTCAGGTTAAGGTAATATGTGTGCCACCTTAACAAAATCATCAATAGAACCGACGATCATAACTTGATGAGAACACTGATTTCTCGGAACTTGTGTTAATTTTATCCGTACATTGTTCTTTGTATCTTGAACAGCTGACACCGAACATGTAGCATGTTTACTTTGGTAGTCTCATCTGGACTATAAACTTCTGACTCGGTTGTTGCAACGTCGCGGCCATTAAACACAATTATACTAACAGGTCAAACTTCTGTTCTAGAGAATCCATTCACAAAATATTGGCCATTCTTGCAATTTGCTCATAAGAGTCACCTAACAGTTCTCTAATTTTATATTGGGTAATGGACCTCATTGGATGTTCTTGCATCCACACATCACAGGTTCGATTGAAATATGTGAACAGAAGTTTGAAAAAGGCCACGTCAAAGAGCTGTAAACGATGCTTATTGTGTGTTGAAAGAAGAAGCATTATTACACAGTTATCGTTAGCCAAGTTTATAGCATAGCTCGATATCATCATTCCTATTAACAGCTAAGGCTCTTTCCATTATTTTTCCCGCCTATGAACAAAATTTTCCCTTTTAGACATCTTCTAAAACCAAGAATGATAGAAATTAACGTAGCTTGTTATTAATAAAGAAATTAGCTTAAAAAAAGGTTAACGAGCACAGATTTCAGTCAAATTTTAAAAACAAAATAAGGAATTTTATGTAACAAAACTGAAATTGAAGGTTGAATTGAATACGAGGTTGAAGCTTGTAAGCAACTTACTTAATAAAAACCAGTGTGAATGCTTTAATTAGCCTAATAATTTATATTTTAAGGAATCCTAAATGCGCAATTAAATGTTACCATTAAATTATTTTCTATAAAAAAAATTAAAAAGTTTGTTTGAATTTCATGTTCTTAAACTGGACTACCGGTCCTTGTAATTAATAAAATACCCAATCAACACGTAACGTGAACAAGCACAAATTTCAGTCAAATTGAAAAACTATATTTAACAAAACTGAAATGCAATCTTATTGGATAAACACCTAGTTTTGTGGGTGGCAGCTTCTAGAAAGTGTGATTGAAAAAAACAAAAAGTCAAAATGAATTTCCTTAGTGTTGAAATATGCTCAAAATAGTCCTAACTGTTGGGAAAATGAAAGAACTTTCTGAGTCCATGTTTTTTCTATTTTTTTTTTTTTTTGCTCATTCTATCAATTTCAGTGATGAAAGTATTACTTTTGACTGAAGGAAACAACCCCATTGTCGCTATTTTATCAGGATTTTTTTTTATTACTTCATGCTTGGAGCTTAGGTAAAATTGTGCACATTTTTATTAGAGAAACAGACTCTTTCTTTGCATTTCGGAGTGGGAAGGAAAATTTATATCGTCCAAAGAGCGTCTTTTTAAACGTTATAACATGAGCGCAACCGTGGGAGTACAGCTAAGTAAAATGCATACCGCAATGGGCTCGTTCCCAAAATTTTAAAAGCATTTTTTTCTGAAAGAGCGTACAAAAAAAGATAGGATCTGACTATCTTTTAAAGTAATTTGTTTAAGTTTAATATTAAAAAAAAAATACTTTAACCGGTGCGCTTTCATTGTTTACGCTTCTGCCGATGACATCACAAATGATGAAATGCCATTCACTGTGGCCATTCACAGAGGAAAATATTTAATTATCATCTTTACTCACGTGTATTGGCAACGATATGGTTGATAGCAAGCGTAGAGCGCAATATTTAATACGCTTCTTGTTTATCATAACGTGGAAACGTGATAGAAAGATGCGCCAAAGTGCATCATTTGTGATGTCATAAAGACCACGCCTTGTTTGAAAAATCGAACATTTTAAAAAATTAATTTAAAAATAACTTTTGGGAATATGAAAGTATTTTCTAGGTCCATGTTATTACTTTTATTTTATTTTATTTATTTATTTATTTATTTTTTTGCTTTTTCTATCAATTTCAGTGACTAAAAGTAGTACTTTTGACTTAAGGAAACTACTAAACGTCTAAACCATTACCTACCATTTTGTTTAGAACACCAAGCTGCTTTCGAGACCAATCAGAACCTTCCGTCCGAAGAGCATCCATAATACTTTCAACACTGTCAGCTTCAAACATTATATTAATTTTTTTCCAGGCCAGACTTAAAGCAGAATCTTTCTTGGGATCTGTCTCTCCCTGTGAAACAGTAATACTGACTTCTTGAAAATTCCCAAAGAGAAATATATATTTTTTTAATATAAAGAAAGTCATTTTTGCTGTCAGAAATAGCCACCTAGGACTAACTGTTGTCAAAATAGTGCTCTTGCAAGTTAAACGGAGACACGTTGCATATCTCATAGAAATCAAGAACGGTACGCCGTAGAATGTTTGGAATTTCGTATGTAAGGTTTTTATGAGGGTTAGTTTTGCATTTCCCATTTTATTTGCAATCCGATGTTCCAAAAAGAGGTCCTGACGCATATTTTTCGTAGATCAACACAAATGTTAATCCATGCCTTACCAGAGTCCTCTGCACCTACCAATCCAATTGGTTTACAGGATAACCACGAAACCGTGGCAAATGTGTCGGTCACTTAGGCTTCTACAATTTCGGCACAGTACTGAGTAAGAAAATCTTTCGTAAAGAGAATAATAGCTTTACTTTTATATAAGGAAATAAAGACATTTGTAAGTTAAATGTACTTACCTGTTGTGAAACTTTCAGTATTGTTCTGTCAATATCAGCCAACGATGGGTTTGGTAATCCTAACAACGCAGTTTCTAAATAACTGAGCTGAAACAAAAAAAGGAAAGAAAAAACTTTTTAATATCATTCTAAGCAATAAAGATGAAAGTAATTGATGAAAATTTTCAACATAGTTTAAATAAAAAACTTTTGATCTGAATTGAAATCTTTAACTAGATAACTCTGCTATCTTAATGGTAGTGTCCTTCTGCCAGGGCAACTACCAGGGAACACTAGTTTTCAAAAGCCATCCCATTAAGTTTTATTTTTAATTATAAATTTTTATTTCGAATGTGCTCTTTGAGATATGGATGAAAAAAAAAGTAGCTTATGCATTACTTGAATATATTTATAGCCAAAACTACTTTAAGCCCCCCAGAATTTCCCGCATCCAGTGGGATAAAATTTTCTGCAAACTTAGCCTAAACATGACAAATTTCTCACAAAAAGCTGACTCACCGTTTTTGAGCATTTGTTAGCGAGATCCTAGTTCCTCAGGATTTGGATCTCGGAAGATGAAAATTTGCATAGGTTAATTTCAAAGGCATCTCAACATCTCTGTATTATCCAAATCGGAGGTGGTTGAGCGGGGCCTGTAGGTCACTTGACCTGGAATGACTCAGCTATCCATTCAGAAAATTGCCACCCTCGCCGTCGCTTGCTGAATGGATGCTGGGCTAGATGAAACGGCGAGACCTCACGTATCTTGGATAGTTCAAACAGTTGGGGGTTTCTTAATACCACTCCCCTCCCTATTCCCCCTACTTTCGCTTAAGTTGACCGGATTCAGATCTAATCTACAGAGCAGCATTTATACGGAGTTGAGCTTAAGCGAATAAACAGAAAAATCGTTAGCTTAACTGAATCTTTACTGATACAAATAATGTAAGAAAGACGTTCTCAAAAGATTAGATAGTAAACTCGCTATTTGTAATTTAAAACTTACTTTAGTTTTGTCAACATAGTGAGTTGCAATGCCAGCTTTAAGAACATCGTAGCCTAGTAAACGATGCCCAGTGAGAGCAAGAAACACACCCATTTTCCCAGGAAGTTTTGGGAGGAAGTAACTAGCACTCCCATCAGGAAAAAAACCTTTTGGACACAAGAAAGAAAATAATTATATAAAATGAAAAACGCAAAATATTACACAGCGTAAGAGACGAAAACAAATACGATATTAAAAGCAAGTATAAATGAGTATTAGAATAATGAATTTGAGATTTGACTTCAATTTTTTTACGTTTAAAACCAGCTGCGTGCCCAGCTTTGCACAGACTACTTAAAAGATAAAAGAGATGTTCAGTTGATGTTTTTGTAGTACTCTGACGTCAGTTTCAAAAGCTTTAAGGAATAAATAACTGTGCTTAACGCAAGGTTTGCAAAACACCAGTAACACATATTTTTGGCGAAAAACTTATTAACGTTAAGAATAGTTATGAATGGTACAAATTATGCGCATTTTCAATTAGCACAAAAATTTAAACTATATGCATTGTCAACTATAATCTGTGCTCAGATTAAACTGAACTACATGTACATATTTATGTAAAATAATAATCAGCTTTTTACAAAAAATGACGCATATAGTGGCTCCCAAAAGTGTTCGTACACTTACGATTTTCAATGAAATAAGCACCTATACATTGGTTAAAATTAATATTTCGAAACAGGTATTTAATTATAAGATCTTTGATCTTTTTTTAACAAAAATGTAGGAAAATTTCAATGATATAATAAAACTTGATTTTTAAGAGATCAATAATCAAAAAGCTCCAGAAACTTTATCTCACAAAATTAATCATACACTGCAAATAATCAAACACCTTTGAACACTTTTTTCACACGGACACTTGTCTCCTTTTTTAGAACACTTATTTCAGAACATTTATTAGAACCGTTGTAAGAACACTTTTTAAAACATTTTTTGAACACGTACACTTGTCCCCTTTTTTAGAACATTTTTTGGGTCAGTTTCCAAAACACTTCTAGAAACACAGTTCGGAACATATATTTAGTTCAGTATTCTTTTTAGCGCACTTTTTAAGCACTTATAGGATCGCGTTAAACACACGTTCTTGAACACTTCACTGAATATTTTGGGGCACACGTATAGGTACAGTTTCTAGAATGCGTTTTAGAACAATTTCCTCGCACTAATATCATCTGAGGATACCTACCGCACAAGTATAAAAGAAGCTTTTAGAAATAATAAATATGCACTAAGTTCGTGTTCATTTTGAGACTGCAGGCTGATGATGGTTTAGGCTTTGGATGAATCTAATTAATAATAAGCATAGCTACTATATGAAAATTTAAAATAAAATGATATTTCCAAAATAATTGAATAGCTTACAGCAGAATTGCACACGAAGAATATTTACTAATGAAACGGTTGCAGGAAAATGTAGTACATAATATTACTTAGTACAGAAACTGCATATACATTTAAAATATTAATTTCCATATTTACGTTTTCAAAGCTAATTCATACTGTAAAAAGTAAACAAAAGTGTACAAACAAAGGATCACAAAACTTCAGTTTGTTGCTTCATAAATTTCATTTTCAAAAATTTTAATATCTCAAGATCAAAATAAATTTGCCTTAAGTGTTTGAATTCGTGCTACCTTGCTATTCAGTGATCTATTGCTTGGTATCTGATCAATGACCTTAAACATTAGTTGTGTTCTTTTAAAAATGTAAGTGCAGCGGAATTCTTTAATGACAAATCATTTCCTTGAATATTAACTAAAGAGATGAGTGCTGGATCTGGGGGCGAAGGGGGGAGTCGGGACCCTTGCCCCCGTGAGACAACTTTTGGGGGACAACAAATTTGTTCTATTTCCGTGGGGGGGGGGGGGGTTCGTTGAAACTCAATATAAAACTTGAAGGAAGATGAGTAGGAGCATCAGTTTCAAGAATTGCCCTAGCTCGGAACAATCGTATATCCGGCACTGACAATTATCAATTAATTGTTTTTAGTTTTAGCTCCTTGCATAAGGAAGAAAAGTGTTCGCGAAAAACAAAATAAATAAAAAATTACTTAGTCATCGCAAACTAATTGCTTCAAAATAAATGATTTGTGTATGAAAAATTATTGGTGCAAAAATTGTGTGGCCGTTTCGGTTCTTAAGACGTGACTGGTTGAGTACTCTTTTTAGCTTCTATCGTATGGCATTTAATCTCCAGATGGCAACTAAATGCCATACATTCAGGTCTAACTCACTCAGACAGCTAATATCAAGTTCATTAACTAATGCAGCTAAATTTAAAATACGCATGGGATTTATGTTTCTAACTTACGCACATAACACTGAACTGAGTTTATCAAACTTATCTAGTCATTAAACACAATATGTTTAAAATGAATTTATTTAACTTTATACATACACATTAAAAAATTTATGTAACAATGTTTGAAACTATCTTGCTTTCTACAACCATGTAAAACTTTACCTTAAAAAAAATAAGAAAAAGCCTTTTAATTTTTTTTTTTGTCAAACATACGCTTAATTACGAGAACACGAGCAATACGTTATACATTTATTTGTAGACTGTAGGGGGATGTGGGCAAAGTGAAATAGCGGTGCAAAGTGAAATGGTGAAATAATTACTTTTACTGCCAATAATCTCGTAATATTTTAACTATATAGTAGCACATGTACTCTATTGCAGTTAGGAAAAAAATACATCTGGCGTTTAAAATTAATGATAATAATGGCAATTTTCAAAAAAGGACATTCATATTGTAATATTTTGATGTAAGTCAAAAATTATTTTTGTAAGAATAAAATGATAAAATTATTGTTACTAACATTTTTAATATTAATTGAGATCTTCTAATATTTGATGCAGTATTTTTTACTTTTTTCAGTTAATTTTAAGCTTACTTGTATTTTTAATATTGGCAAGGTGAATGGGACAAAGTGAAATAGTTTATTTCGTTTACTCACTCAATTACACTGTTCGGCACATGTTTCTGACATTTCGTCGGCTGATTCTTATGTAAAATGACCCCTTGAATCCGAATATGACCTCTATTTTCTTCCTATACATACATATTTTTTTAAAGGTCACCCCCTCCCCCCCCCCCCAAGTTTTTTTTCAATTTATTGTCCTTAGTTTTAGAGCCTTTTTATTTTTGTAGGTGAAAGAAGCTTTATATTAACTGCAAACATAGTTTTGGTGGGCAAGAGAGGTTCAAAGTTCAAGATGATGGACACCCATCGCAAAGAGGGGGGGGGTTTGGGGGTACACCCCCCTCCCCAAATATTAGAAAAATCACGAACAACGATCTTTTTATTCTGCTTTTTTAAAAAAGATGTTTGAAAAAAAAATTTCGGTGTAGACTGATAGTATAAGACTTCCTTCTATGACTTTTATGTCCAAAAAAATTTTCGCGATGTAAAAATAAAAAAAAAAAAAAATGCTTATGAATGTCGCACATTGCATACGAGAATCGCAGGTCCTCATTCAAATAGATATTCTTCTGGCTGATTCTTATATAAAATGACTCCTTGCTTACAAATACGACCTCCTTTCCCCCCATCCCGCCTTAGAACCTCCCCCCTCCCCTGATTCAGAGCCATTTATTGTTTTAAATTTGGAGGGGAAAATGAGTATTACAATAACCGTAAACATTATTCTGAATGACTAGAGATGTGCAAAGTTCTAAATCTTGTGCATATATAGCAAAAAAAAAAAAAAAAAAAACCTTGCCCCCCCTCAATCAAATAAAAAAGGGGGAGGTGATTTTCTACAAAAATCGGTACATGTAGGAGGAAAACGGAGATCATATTTGGATTCAGGGGGTAAATTTGCAGAAGAATCAGGCGGAATGGCATTTGAGAGTAATTTTTCCTGCACAGTGTGTTTGGAGGGGTGCCCCCCTCCCCCGTTTTTTTTTTTTTTTGCTACATATGCATAAGATTTTGAGCTTTGCACATCTCTAATCATTCAGAAATTCTAATAATGTTTACGGTTATTGTAATGTTTTTTCCCCCTCCAAATAAAAAAAGGGCGGGGGAGAGGAGGGGGGTAGGTTCTAAAACGGGGGGAGATGGGGAGAAAGATGGTCGTATTTGGAAACAAAGGGTCATTTTACATAGAAATCAGATAGAAGAATGCCTTTTTGAATGAAGACCGGCGATTCAACTCGTACACAACGTACAAGATTCAAATGATATTTTTTTTATTAATTTTTTTTTTACATCGCAAAAATGTTTTTGGACATAGGAGTCATAGAAGCGAGTCTTATAGTCTCATTCTGCAACAAAATTTTTTTTACAAACATCTTTTTTAAAAAATCAGAATAAAGAGATCGTTTTTCGTGATTTTTCTTTTATTTTGAGAGGGTATGCTCCCCCCTCCAAGTCCCCCTTTTTGCAATCGGTGTCCATGATCTTGAACATTGAACCTCTCTTGCCCACCAAAACAATGTTAACAGTTAATATAAAGCTCCTTTCACCCGCAAAAAAAAAAAATAATAATTACTCTAAAACTAAGGAAAATTGAAAAAAACTTGGGGGTCCTTTAAAAAAATTGGCGCTTATAGGGGAAAAACGGAGGTCATATTCGGATTCAGGAGGTCATTCTATATAAGAATCAGCCGACGAAACGTCAGAAGCATTTTGAAGTGTTTTTTTTTTTTTTTTTTGCCGCGCAGTGTTATTTACAAAATCACTTACGGATTCACTTACTAATTTATTTACATTCCTTCATTCATTAATTCACTTATTTATTCATGCCTTCACCCATTTTCTTATTTATTCACTATTTTATACGGTCATTTATTTTTCTTTATGTATTAAGTATTTTATTTATTTAAGTATTCGTTCATTGTTTCATTATCTTTTTATTATTCATTCTACCCTTCTTTTACTCATTCATTTGAACAAATACATTTTTTATGAGTGAATAGAACATTTTTCATTTAGAAAAATATTTTATTTTTTACTCTTTCTATGAAAAAAATGAAGGGAAAAATTTCCACTTTTTTTTTTTTTTTTATGGCGTAAGTTTACTACCAAGAACTAAAAAAAAAGTTTCTTTCCAAGTGTTGTTATAAAATACAATGTTCTTTCTTTGTAAAATGCAAGTTTCAAAAGAAATTTCCAATTTGTTCATTTAAAAAAAAAACTTAGCCAGCTTAGCAATTTCACTTTACCCCACATTCCCCTACTATTTTTTCTATAATAATAATTTTTCCGAAAAAAGCCCCTATACACCTGTCCTCCTCCTTTTCTCTTTACATCATCAAAGATAGCTAAAATGTTTTAGACGCATCAATTTTTACAATTTTCCGGAGACCACCCTCCCCCCCCCCCCCATCCAACCAGAGTTTCCTTCCTCTAACATTACCAAAGATAGCTTTGAACTATACTTAAAAAAAAAAAAACATTTTTAAAATATTGTGATTATACCTTACAAGCATGTTTTTAACACTTTAGCTTCAAAATATTTTCAGCTGAAATGAACCCCGGAACATAAAATACAAAGTTCCTTCAAAATGCCCTAAATGAACAGTTTTAAAACTGCATTGTTACATTTTTTCCTAGAGGTATCCTTCCCCCTCCCCATCTTTACATAATCAAAGACAGCTTGAACATATTTTAAGACTAGATAAATCTCCGAGGGAGATCTCCCTACGCCCTTTCTAGGACTGTAAAAATGGCTTAAACTTGCGTTACTAATATTGAATTCGGCATTTTTCTCAGAAAAAGAACTGATATATCCTGTTTCCTTAGTCTTTGGTCACCCTTAATCTATCTCTCAATGTGATAGAACATATAACAACTAAATTACAATTGAAATAGTTTTTACACTGCAACAGACATCACGTTCAGTTATCCAACAATTTTTACTAAGTCTTTCATGGAACTTTTCATAGTTAAAAAAAAAAAAAAAAATTGTTTTTGTGTTTACGTTATCAGGTAGTACCTGTTTTACAAAGAAATAAAGGGGTTTTTTTCAAAGAAATAAAGGGTGAAATATTTTACCGACATGTTTTTTATCACACGACAAATTAAAAAGTGGGATTAAAGAAAAAACTATTAAGCATTATTTTCTGAACTAGCGGTTTTAACTATTTTTGTGTCATGACCCCATTTTTAAGAACACGAGACCCGATACATGTATTGTACGTACGCAAAACACACATTTATATAAGACACCCTGTTTGCTCTAATTGCTTTAAGGATTTCAGAAATTTGACTAAGATACTGAAAAAGATTTTTAGCTAATATTTTGAACTCAGATTATTCATTCGAATAATACTTTGCTTGACATTTCGGCAAAACATTGATCATAAAACTCAAATTTCATGATTTTTTTTAATGCAACAGATAATAAAATTAATTATCCATAAATAAGATACTAAATGGTACACAATATTTTATCCTCAAAATTCAAGATAAAATTAATTGATATGTAACATTAGACAATATATTTTGTCAAACATCATTACTTAGAAGAATCTTGATCCCTGGACCTAGGTTCGAATCTCATTCATACTACTGTGGTAGATTTTGGTCATATTCAATTTTAACCTAATCTAAGCCGCAGAACCTCCAGCGATTCATTCTTTTTCGGTTTATTAAACCAAAAAGTTGTGCACAAGATGATCGATCTTATGGGTCGTTTACAAGCAAAAGTACTAACGTATCAAAAAATTGGGAACCAGAAAAATAAAATCACCTGAAATATTTGTAAAAGCAAAAAGTAGATGACAAAACTTGTAAAAAGCATTTAGATGAAAGAGATGCTTTTTTTAAAAGCTGGAAATTGAATAGCGTAAGAAATGCCCTTCGACCTTCATTAGAAATGTTTTGGGTTCATAATCGTTCAGGAGCCCTTGTTTAAACCTCTAATTCCGATGTTCTTAAAAAATTATAAATCTAAAGATAAGGACAGGAGGGAACAAATCTGATATACCCCCCTCTTGGCGACTTTTTCCTGTTTGCGCCAAAAAAGCGTCGCCAAGAAAACTATGTATGACGTCATATGTCATACATCGTTCTTAGCGATGCTTTTTTAGCGCCAACAGGAAAAATTCAAATTATGTCATTAATTATTTAATGAAATTAATGCATTAATTTTTTTCCGTTGTTCTCCGGGATACGATCCCTCGGTCTCATAGTACTTTCGTAATGAGACCTCGGCTCGCCGGCCCTGCCTCGGTCTCGATACGAAAGTACTATGAGACCTCGGGCTCGCCAGGACCTCGCTACCGCTCGGTCCGTTATCCCTCCGACTTTTAATATACATCACAGTCGGATATAAGTTACAGATCTCCTCCGTTCAGTATACAATAAAGTCACAGATTTTATGTGAAATTAACACCATTTTTGTGCTACAAAAATGCCAACCAGACCAAAATACAAACTACCAGAAACACACTAAAAACACAATAATTCAAAATATGTTCACTTACCTTTTTTACTTTTCTTTTACTTCCTCACGTGAGGCAGTGCACATATGTTCCGCTCTTAGGGAAATTATCCCATTTTTTATTATCATTACTTTACAAAAATATTTAAATTATGTTTGTTTTGACAAAAAAAATTCAAAAAAAACAACAACCTTATTTTACTTGTATTTTGTACCCCACCCAATTAATTTCGCGAATTATTTCCAAAAACTTTACAAACATATCCTCATTTTTGTATTCACAATTTTTTTTGTATAAATAATAAGCTAAATAAAATTTAAAATCCCCTAATCTATTATATGTTGGTAGAGTACTTTTAACGTGTCTCCATGTGGATTCAATTGTGTTAGTGTGACATTTAGTTTCTGGATCTACAAAATTAAGTTTATGGTTGACTGTTAAATGCTCATACCCCTCCTCCCCCAATGTATCATATGCCCTCCAACAATCGGAGTGCACCGTCGTGCCTGGTAGTATCCACTGCTTAATTGCCAAAAATAGAGTTTGACTACCCCTATCCCCAACAGCAACCAAAAAAGTTTTCCCCGAACCCCGTTCAACCCCCCCCAAAAACCCATTGTCCCTCAACTGCATGTCCCCGATTATATTTTCTTTTCCCAAATTTAGATTCATCAACTTCAATAACTTTCCCAACCCCCCCTATTTGTTCGGATTTTAATTCAATGTAATTTAATATTTCTTCATTAATATAATTTCGCCAATCGGCTAAAGTTTGTGATGAAAAAAAATATTGACTTTCAATATCAGCAGTTTTGGTCCCAATTAAAATCTCATATGTTATCAAAAAAATCTCCTCTATTTTCAACTTGCTAGAACTAAACCATGACCCACTCCTGATCGCTGCTTCTTTTCCACAAACAACACCCCCAATAACCTTTCTACAAAAAAAAAAAAAATTAACCCATCTGAACATTTTTTAGTTTTTTTAATTTTCATAACAGAATTACATCTAGAACATAACATTTCATTCTTAAGTAAACCAATTTCCCTTAAAAATTCTAAAAAAACCTCTTTATTTTCAATTAGTTTAAATATAAAAAATCTATTTAGGACTCCGGTACGTCCAAACGTTGGACGACCTGACGAAAAAGAAAAAGAAGATTCATTCAAAAATTTCAATTGATACATTTGGACAACATCACAAACCGAACTCATAATTAAAATAGAAAATTCAACTAAATTAACATTAAAAAACAACAAGAAAAAGAATACTCTAAAATAAAGTTTGAATTGAAACTTTATTTTAGAGTATTCAACTTAAAATCTCCCTAAGAGCGGAACATATGAGCACCTACCTCCTACCACACAGACACGTGCAAAAAGACAGACTTCGAGAAACTACTTTCCAGCGTTCAAGTTGCAAAACCAGGGTTGCCAAGTTATCGCCTTATTGGCGATTTTCGTATCGAGCGAAAAATTAAAATCTCGCCAAGAGGGGGGCATATCAGAGGAGAGCCGACAGGAGCCCTAAATCAATCGTCAAGTTTCAAAATTAGAATCGTAACACGTTAATCTTAACGTAACCACACAGTTGTAAAACACAGGATATCATTTTATTTCAAAACTTAAGCGGTATGGTAAATTATTAGTTTATTTAAAACAAATGTATGAAGCTCAGTAAATGTACAAATCAGTGGTGGCGCTAGGAAATCCCCGACAGGGTGGCCAACTTGCCCGACAGGGGGGCATAGCCAAATTTTACTTTGCAAGATTCCCCCCCCCCCCCCCCAGAGCCTGATCATCCTGACATTGGACATGGGGCACATTTCTATTTCAGGAAATTCATTTTGTGCCTCCCCCCCCCTCATTCCAGCTTTTTTTTATATGTTGAAGCAATAAAATATTTCTTTCGATACTTGCGTTTTTACACAACCGTACTAAATTTGGTGGTACCTCATATCACAATGTAATATATACATTTAAAAAGTAGAAGATAGATAGTAGTATACGATAAATATATAAATGTGGTTAAACTTTGCAATAAACCGTAAATACCAAAATGATCTATCATATAACTTTTAATAGTAAATACAGACTAAATTTGGAGTGGTTTTCTGATTTGCAAAGAGATTGTAGCACTCCGAATATAAAATAACGGTGTAAAAATAAAACATTTTATTCAAACATTCTAAATTGCTAAACACTGATAAAAGGTTAAAATTGAAACTTGTAAAATCTAAAAGCGAGTCACAGCTTCACAATTTCATCGCAGCTGATAACTATCACATCTCGGCCAGGTCTCTTGGAAATCGTTTTTCACCCGTGTTTAAACTTGGGTTTGCCTTATTTTCCCCGTCGCCAACTGGCGGCCGAATGGTAGCAGTTCGCTGGACTTGGCTTCTTCTCGCTGCGTCCCGCGGTTGGTCGCTGCACACTCCCCCCACAGTTCCATCGAATATACCGTATCTAGACGGTTGTCGAACTGTCCTTCCAAAGCGTGTAGTCACAACATTAGACGCAGATTGTTCGCCCCTATTCTTAACCACAGGTAAACAGTCTGTAGACAAAAAAGCTGGTTTCAGCCTGTCGATAGATATCGTCTGTTTCCTTCCTTTAATTTCCAGATCAAAAGTTTTCTCTTTTTTCGATATCACTCTATACGGTTCATCGTATGGTGCCTGCAGGGGTTTTCTTACTCCGTCGTGGCGAACAAAGGCGTGAGAACAGTCTTTTAGGTGTGGATGTACAAACACGGACTTATGTCCGTGGCAACTCGTTGGGATAGGTCGCATGTTGTCAAAATGTGTCTTGAGTTCCTCCACCAGCTCCTTTGGGGTACCTTCAATACCCGTCTTTACGAAGAACTCTCCTGGCAGTCGGAGTGTTCTCCCATATACAAGCTCTGCTGTTGTTGCGCCCAAATCTTCCTTAAATGCAGCCCGGAATGTAAGAAGAACTGTGGGCAGTGCATTTGCCCACTCTTGAGTGTTATATGCCTTTAAAGAGGCCTTTAACGGTCTGTGAAATTCTTCCACTAAGCCATTTGCTTGTGGGTGGTATGGAGAGGATCGAATTCTCTTAGCACCCAGAAAGCAAGAGAGAGCGTGAAACAGTGCACTTTCAAACTGTCTACCCTGGTCGGTAGTTATACGAGCAGGGCATCCGAAACGAGCAATCCAGTTAACAAAAAAACACCTTGCTACCGTCTGTGCCGATATGTCAGGTATCGGCACAGCCTCTGGCCAACGTGTGCACCTATCTATCATAGTTAAACAATAATAGTTTCCCTGCGATGGGGGTAGAGGACCTACGAGGTCGAGATGCACATGTTCAAATCTCTGTGACTGGTCCGAAAATTTCCCTATTGGTGCTTTTGTATGTCGGGTTATCTTTGATCTCTGGCAAGGAATGCAACATCTAGCCCATTTAACGCAATCTTTTCGAATAGAAGGCCATACAAATCTTGATCTTATTAATTTTGATGTACTGCGGATACCCAAATGTGATAAATTGTGCAGGGTGGAAAAAACTATCTCGCGGAACTGCTGGGGTACAAACGGCCGAGGCGTACCGGTTGCTATATCGCAAAAAATAGGTATTTCACATTCTGGTATGGTAATTCTCTTTAATTTTAATACTCCCGATTTTTCTATCAACAGTTTTAGCTCCGCATCGCTTTGTTGTGCTTGAGCGAGTTCTGTGTAATTAATGGGGTTCGGCATGACTATAGCGTCTATCCGAGAAAGTGCATCTGCAACAATATTATCAGGTCCCCTTATATGTCGTATATCTGTGGTGAACTGGGATATAAAATCTAACTGCCTCGCCTGTCTTGGGCTACATTTATCCGAACTTTGCTGGAAAGCAAACGTTAACGGCTTATGATCAGTAAACAAGGAAACCTTTCTCGCCTCGACCATATGCCGAAAATGTTTTATGTTAGCATAAGCTGCCAACAGTTCCCTATCATAAGCGCTATATTTTCTTTCTGCCGGTGACAGCTTCCTAGAGAAAAAAGCAAGCGGTTGTAAGTGCTTGTTTACTATTTGCGATAATGATCCCCCAATTGCGAAATCCGATGCGTCGACTTGTAATATCAACTCTGCATCCGGCTTTGGGTGTGCCAAAAGAACCGCATCTGCAATCAATTTTTTGCAATGTTGAAACTCTTCATTTGCTTTATCTCACCAATCGAGCTTAGTCTTATCGTTTTTCTTGGCCCCTCTTAAATACGCCGTTAAATACACCTGATGCCGGGCTATTTGTGGCAAGAATCTACGAAAAAAATTCAAGAATCCCAAAAATCTTTGCAGTTCCTTAACATTTCTTGTCTGTGGGTACTTTAAAATTGGCTCGACCTTATCCGGCAGGGGCCTTGTGCCACTACTCGTAATTAAGTGTCCTAAGAAAGAAATCTCTGCGACCCCGAATATACATTTTGACACATTTATAGTTAGCCCATACTCGTTTAGTCTTTCCAAAACCGCTCTTACATGAGTTTTGTGTTTTTCCTCACTATTACTAAATATCAAAATATCATCCAAATAAACATAACAAAAATCAAGGTCACCGAGAATACTGTTCATAAATCTCTGGAATGTTTGAGCAGCTCCACACAAACCAAAATTTAATTCCAGTTTTCCATATTGGTGGAATCTTCACTGCTAAATGTGATATTTGCGTCGTCACGCCGACACTATTGTTGTCTTCAACACTCATGGTAACCAATTTGTGCGACCGAACTCTATCTTAACTAAATACAATTGAAAAAGGTTTTGGGGCCTGAGGAATATCCTACAACAACACAAAACAAACAGCACCAGAACTTAAAACAACATTTGCTAAACTCCTGCATTTCCTCTAATTGTACCAAACAGGTTGACCAATCACAGAGAATCGAACAAAAAAGAATCTCAACCGCATACGTACCTCTTTAAGAAAAATTCCAAATTTATATCATATTTCTCAATTAGCTTCTGTCCGGGTCACCAGTTTGTAGCACTCCGAATATAAAATAACGGTGTAAAAATAAAACATTTTATTCAAAGATTCTAAATTGCTAAACACTGATAAAAGGTTAAAATTGAAACTTGTAAAATCTAAAAGCGAGTCACAGCTTCACAATTTCATCGCAGCTGATAACTATCACATCTCGACCAGGTCTCTTGGAAATCGTTTTTCACCCGTGTTTAAGGGATAGTTTCCTATCTTCATTTGCCAACTTTCAAATGTAGATGGCGCGGATTTTCACTCGGTTTATAGGGGGGGGGGGGGGAAATAAAGTGCCCTCTCTAAACAGCTTCACACAGAGGGGAGTAATTAGGCGCTAATAGCTGTCACCCCGGGAACCGAACCCCTCTCTCCCTTCAGGCAAATGCAAAGCTGAAGACCGGTTTGCTCTTTCAACATTTCTCAGGATGTAGTTGAAGAGCAACAAATGGTCAAATTTTAGCTTTCAAGTGATTTTTGTGATGCAGTAGTGGGAATTAGTTTTTCTGAAAGGTATTGACATCAGGGCCCAATTTCCCAATCGGCCTAAGGATGCCAAAATTTTCAGGGGCGGCAAATTTTGCTTTAAGCACATTTTTCTTTAAATTCTTTTTTAATTATTTTTTTTGTTCTAAAAAGTAAAATATTAGCATTTTTTCATTTTTCAAAGTTACAATTTTTTCTTGTCATTTAATAATGATTACTTTCACACATCTTATGAAAATCAAATGTGTTTCAATCAGGGTAATTGATCAGCGTAAAACAGTAAGTGAAGACGAAAAGAGGGTGTCAATTTCAGAAAGTATCGTTGCGTTTATCCAGAAGTCGCAACAAGATTGAAGTTTGACAAGGATTTTAGTGCTATACTTAATTTTATTCAGTGCTGGTTTCTTGAATGATTGGCGTTTATTTTCTTTTTTACATTATTAATATTTAAAAATTGTATTCTGTTAATATTTAGTCTCGAAGATAAATAAAAATGAATGACGAATGAAAAAGGCTGATTGCTTTTAACTAAAGGAAACATGCTAAATTAAAAACCGAAGAACAAAAAAGTCATAAAAACTTTTTTAAACATTTTTTTTTTTTTTCAAATATGCAGTTTTCAAAAGCGGAAACTTTAGACTCTTTGCAATGTATTCCAGTTACAATTTACTAATGAAATACCATTGAACAGTGAGGAGTTGTAAGAACACAAGTGAGTTAACGTAATAACAGAGTAAATTATTCAAATCGTGGATTCGTAGATGAAAAAAATAATAGGATAAAGATTCTGCTATAAATAAAGATGACGACTGATAAAATGGTTAACGCACAAGACATTAAAGTTCAGTGCTCATCAAAGATTCAGCGATGTAGATATTAAATAATTAAACTGGGTTTGATTCCAAAACACAGTTTTGTTCAAAAGAGCACGTAAACGTAACTTTTTTTTTCAAAAAGTAACAGAATTCATTCGGAATGTAATCGTGTTTTTTTTTCCCTTCTAAATTCAAAATGTCTTTTTGAGCAAACAATGAAACAACAAAGAAGTTATTTTTTTTTCTTCTGAAAATAAAGATGCTGTCTTATGTGAAACATACTAACATGCGTAGCATTCGAGAAAAATCTCGGTTACTCTTTATCTCCCCATTTGTCATCATTATATTTTCTCTTATAGATCTAACTCAAGTCTACATAGGCGTAGGAAGGGGGGAGCTGGGGGAGCTTGAGCTCCCTCTATAATATTTCAGACCGGCACAGCTCCCCCTAAAAAATTCTCACACTATAGCTTTTTGCAGTACATTGTCTACCTGAAATCTGATTTCAAAAATGCGATCTACCTTTTCTAGGAATTTCCATATAATAACCAACAAAGAAAGGGGAGAGATGGAGTGGTTAGTATGATCAGTACATTTGGGTTTCCCTCTTTTCAAGCCTCTCGATTCCCGGAAGAAAAAAAGTATTAAAGACAAGTTATCTACATAGGGCTGTTTTCCGCCCTCTCCACTTCGAGCTCGTCTTTTGCACGTGTATTACACATTACACTGTAGCGTAGCTCAGTTTAAATGTTCTTAGTTTTGCATGCCATTTGTATCTCACACTTTCGCTAAAAAGAGATAATTGTGAGTCAGTTTGGCATTGAAATATGAAGGTGCTCCAGACATGTATCAAAAAGAAGGTTTCTAAGGTAAACTTACTCA
The DNA here is from genome assembly GCF_026930045.1 of Uloborus diversus. Classification (NCBI taxonomy): domain Eukaryota; kingdom Metazoa; phylum Arthropoda; class Arachnida; order Araneae; family Uloboridae; genus Uloborus; species Uloborus diversus. The sequence continues at coordinate 72,702,857 of NC_072737.1, read as the reverse complement.
ATTTTAGCTTTACAGAAACTTATCTCATTTTAAGTTATCTGACCTCCCGGACGCTATTTAAAGAATTTCCAGCGAATCCTTTTAGATTCGTTGATTAAAATAAACTTGCAAAATATGACACGAAAGTGAAACTAAAATATCCAGTGGTCATATAATATTTTTATGTATTGTAATTATCAAAAAAAAAGAAAGAAAGAAAGAAAAGGAAAGAAAAGAAAAGAAAAAAAAAACAATGCAGAGAGAGAGAGAGAGAAGAGGGGGGAGAAAAGAAAAAAGCCCAATGTACAAACATATTTATTTAGCATTTTGTATCCATCGTTTATTTCTCTTTTTTATTTTTTTCATTTCTTCATAAAAAGTTCAGCCCCGACCAAAGAAAATTCTTTAGCGAGTTCTCAAAAGATTAGCAATGTAGTTTTAGAACAAAAAATAGTTCTAAACTAATTTTCGAGGGATTATGATCGTATGTTTCGGGTGTTAAATTCCATGTTTCGATCAAAAGATACGATTAGATAGCGAAAATATCATTGTTCGATGGTCTATCGAAACCAAAAGTGATCTTCTGACAGGGGGCATAGACTAAAAGCCTGAGATACAAATTCTTCGAACAAATTTTTAAAATTCTATAAAAGGTACATTTATTATTTTTGATTGTAAATATTGTCAGAAGAAACAACCTAAATAAGTGACATACCCAGAAATTACTTTTGCGGATACATATCATTACTGTGATTAAAAAAACAAAAAAAAACACACACAATTTCCAGAACTATCCCACGGTAAAAACTAAAAAAAAAAAACTTTTTATCCATTATTTTGTTATATCTAAAACCCTGAGGGATTAATTTTTTCATGAAGTTAAAAATTTGCAAAGATAAATATAATTTAAAGAATTCTAAGGTACTACGACACAGAAACAAAAATTCTCACTAATCAAAATCGGTGAAATCTTCATTAGAATATTTAAAAAAAAAAAAAAACTTGTAACACTAATAAATAATTGTAAACACTGTTACGATGTTAAAAACAGTGCGAGTTTATTGAAAACAAAATTTTTTTGAACATTTAGACTTTATGAAGTTACATTTATTCTTCTTTTTTGCTTTCTCAAAATTAAGGGGTTTTTTTGTCACAGCTATGTTTTCATGCTAAAAAAAATGCATGTGGAAGAGGGCACTCGAGCACCCCTCAAAATATTTGAGGTTCTGGGAAACTTTTTCATATCCATTTTTTACGATTAAAAATTTTCCTTTTCACTTATTATTGTTAGAAAAAAGTACCAACAATATTTCATAGTTTTTCTGAAGTACTTTTACTAACATTTATCTGAACTATACAACGAACATTTTATTTAAACACATTTCAGGCACACTGTTTCTCTACTTATTCCTCTGTTTCTAGTTCTCATAAAAGAAAATCTTCTAAATGCTACGCTGCAGAAGCCCTCCCCTACCTCCTAAAATTTTAAAAAGCCTTGCAACATTTGTTTTTAGAGAGCGATTTCCTGAAAATTCCCTTAAGAGAACCCATGACTGAATACCTTGACCTCCACAATATGATAGATTATATAATATTCCCTTCAATTTCAAAACATTGCTATGCCTCTAACATTAACAAATATGATCTATCTCGAATAATTTTCGGAGAGCGACACCCGAAACTCTTCTTTCTGATATCAAAAAAGAAGGATGAAAATTCAGTTTTTAAAACTACAATTTCTAAAACTTTAAGGAGAAGGAATCTTTTCCAATAACCTCATTGAGGAACGCTCTCTAAGACTTCAGTTTCTAAAAAATTAAAGAGAGCCCTAGAACCTCCCCCTTTCCCTGACATCATTCAGGACTGTCTTCAATTGCGTTTTTAGAACTGCAATTTTGAAATATTAGGAAAGAGATGTAAATCGATCGAGGACAATCCCTGAGTCATATCATTTTTCCTAACGTCATAAATATGGTCTGAATTAGCGTTTTAAAGACATAAATTCGAAAATTTTCCAGGGAGGGCATTCCAACTTTTTCTCTCCTTAACACTACCAAAGACCGTCTAAAACTACGTTTTTAGAACTAAGATTTCAGAAATTTTCTAAGGCTAAAGCCCCAGGACCCCCCTATTGATACGTGCGCATCTTCGAGAACTGACCGACCCCCTTCTAAAAACCAGAAGTTCTATTACCTCATTCTCTCCATATACAATTGAGGCAGTGAGAAGCAAAAAGATGTAAGTGGCAAAATTAAAAATTTGGAGACAACCAGTTCAAATAGTAGAGGGACCTCTCCTCTGTCTTGGGGCAAGAGATTGTACTAATAGCCCTGGTAGGTGCTGCTGTACAGCATGATTTAGAAAAAAAATCAATGAAGGCTTACTTGATACGTTTTACTCAAAACTTGAAGTCCACTTACATCCCTTTGCTTCTGACTGCCTGAATTTATATATTAGATATGATTGGAAACATTACTGGAAAAGAGAGAGGAAGACGAAAGGATCGACAATCATTTCAAATAAGAAATTTTTTTTCAATTGCTCCAACCCCAAAAAAAATCTGGTGGTGCTACTGCTTCTGTCCCTTGGATCCCTATCATGAGCCCCAGTTCCCCCTACTTTTATATAGTTCCTACGCCTCTGCAAGTCTATATCATGTTTCAATAATTCATCTGCGTGCCATTACAAGGAAATGTTTTAAAACTTCAAAGAATGATAGAAAACATGTTTTATGAAACTATAGGGCCATGAAAAATAAATAAATAAATAGATAACCATGCTGTAATTAATTGATAATTGCAAACAGCGGCGTAGCGTAGGTTTCTGCCGCCCGTGGCAGGTACCAAATTTGCCGTCCCTCTTAAATTTCTTTGCTGAATGCCGCCCCCCCCCCCAAAAAAAGACATTTTTAACATTTTATAGAACGAAAACAGGATTTCATTATCCAAAATACGTTTTCCATTTTAATATAATATTACGTCAAACAGGAAAAATTGTTGGTTGAAATATTTTTCAAAAATTATTGCATTATGAGCGATAATATTTTCCTTAAATTAAAACATTTAAAACGTGATCAAAAACTGTATATACTGGTATGCTGGTAGTAATTCTGAAACCTCTTATTGAAAAGAAAAAGAAACAAAAATATGATTATAAATTACCTGAGAGATACACATATTTATACTTGAAAATTTTTTTCTTAACCTAAGCTATTAATTTTCTACTTTTCATCAACGGAAAATCTTTAACAACACTATCAATGTCGATTATATCAGTCTGTTCTGTAAAATGTTTTATGAAATGTCATTACATAAAATAACCCCTTGAATCCAAATATGACCACCGTTTCCCCCTACCCATCCCATTTTGGAGTTTTGGTGATAGTGATACTTCCTCCCCCTCCCAATGTTTTCTGTTTTTGACTGTTTTAAAATCGTTGTTATTATTTTGAGTGGGAGAGGGCATAGAGAAAAGAAAAGTTTAAAAACATGAACATTTGTCGCAGGGTGGGACCTTCAAGGTGGAACTCCCCCTCCCCTAAAATATTTAAAAAAATCATCAAAACGATCTTTTTTCTTTTTTACCACAATTTGTTGTCGATTGTACTTCTCGATGAAAAATCAAAGTATCGGCTTAACTTCTATGAGCGCCATGTCTGAAAAAATGTGCACGTTAAAAATAAATTAATAAAATAAAACAAATACATATTTAAAAAAAAAAATCTTGAAGAACCGTATCATGAGTCGCATCACAGATCTTTAGTCGCAAATCTTCCCAAATTATTTATATTTACTAAAGTTACAATCACACATATAATTAAGATTTCGAATGAAATTAAATCATGCCTATAATTCACCATTAGTATCTTTATATAAATAAAACGCAAACTCTAAATTTATATGTCCGGGGTAAACTCAGAAAATACCTGACCGATTTCGTTAAAATTTTTAGTTTGCCTAGGTTAGTGCCTGGAAGGTTTATAGACCTTTTCGAAAAAAAGTCGATGAATAATTCTTTTTTTATTCGAAATTGACGTTTTGAACCCAAACACGGATATTTCTACCCCGTTTCTTTAAAATTATCGAAGATCATCTAAAATTGCGTTTTGAGTAGTGATGTTCCGGATATCGGTATCCGTATCCATAGATATCCGATTGAAAATAAAAATCTGTATCCGTATCCGTTACTTTTTTGACGGATCTAAAACGGATCTTTTCTATTCTAAAAATTCTTAAATATTTGAGTAAAAGACTTAAATTCCGTTCAAATTAGGTTATATTCCCTACATAAATTATAAGGTATCGTTTCAGAAGCCAATTAGTACCCCCCGTCGTGAAAAGGAAGGAGTAATATAAGTTTTAAAAGTGTGTTTCTGTGTGTCAATTTGTGGCATCGTAGCTCTGAAACATGTGAACCGATTTGGATAGTTCTTTTTTCGTTCAAAAACTGACTTTTTTGAAAGTGTTCTTAGCTTGGCCTCGATTTTTTTCGAACTTTAATTACCGGAGATATTAATTAAAAACCGACTTAACGTTTTTCACAATTAGGGTTGTAAAAACTTACCCGTACGTTAAAAATATTGGCATAATTGAAAGAACGAGTTTTCTGCGTTTAATATTAGTTTGGAACTTCCAAGTTATACAGTAAGGACCTACTATAATCTTGTTAAGTAAATTTTAAATGCAATTCTAAGCCTTTAAACGCGCGATTGGTAGCGATTTCATAGTCGGAAGATTAGGAGAAAAAGCTCCATGATTTAAAATTTCTATCTGCTATCAGTTCATATTTGTTAACAATGTGTGTTCTGACCCGCGAAATTTATCTTCATATGAGGTTCTTTTTTATAATGTTTAATTTAATATTAGTTTTTTTTTATTGATTTGGGGTTTCTGTTACTCTTCATTTTGGTTTTTCTCAGCATCCTTCAAAAAAAGTGAGATTAAATACTCTATTTACTGTTAGTAAAGGTGTTCCTGTCTCTGTGATATCGTCGGTCGGAGTAAGTTGGGTGGAATGGGTCAGCACTGCATTTATGCTGATGCGATAAAATGCGAAAAATATTATTTCTAGCCTATCTAGTAGCAGCTTTACCACTCTTGTTCCTGTATCCTACATCTACCGAGCAAGCTAGAAATAATTTTCAACATTCTATTTAAACATTAAAGCAGAACTGATCCATTCCTTCTAGCTCTCCCTCAGTTTTTGCGGAGATTTTTTTTAAGGAGTAAATCATAGTCTTGACTATATTTTCGCCGTAACCGACATTTTTTGAAGAAACAGTGCCATTATTCTGACGGGAATACCTTTTGTAACGAATTTTACACTTGGATAGTTGAATTGTGTAAAAAAATTTTGAGATCCGTATCCGTATCCGCGAATCTTGCCACTAATGATCCGGATCCGTATCCGCGGATCTACTTTTTTAACGATCCAGCACATCACTAGTTTTGAGAGCTTCGATATCCAAAAAAATTCTGAAGTCTTATATTTCACCCTCTTCCCTTGATATAACACCGTAAAAACTCATTTATGCACCACTTTCAATGCTGTTAAGGCAACAGATGAGGGGGTTTTCGAACTTTGCTCCGAAATCGAAAATTCAAAAAGGTAACTTGCTGCATAAACTGCAGAGTTCCTCGTGTACAATCCCTCTGAGGCGCTCATCAACAAAATGTAGCCGTTTATTTCGTGTATGAATGTTTATTTATAGTTACCGCCACATTTTTCATTATATCATTAGTCATCAAATTGCATGTAAAAAATTGTCAATAAAAAGTGAATTATGTTTCTGATTTTATATTAACTTTATATCCAATGAACCGTTTTTAAGAGAATGAATTTCGAGAATTATTTAACTACCGATTCCAGTTGAGTGAAACATTTTCCGCTTTGTAATGATATATGTATATATTCATCTTGTGAGCTGTGATGCATATTGACTGCATAAACTGCAGAGTTCCTTATGTACAATCGATTTGAGGCGCGCCTTAGCAAAATGTAGCAATTTATTTCGAGTATGAATATTTATTTATAATCACCGCAACTTTATTCATTATCAATAGTTATCAAATTGCATGTAAAAAAATGTCGATATTAAGTTGATTATGTTTCTGATTTTATATTTACTTTATAACGGATGAACCGTTTCCTTATTGAAGAAAATGAATTTCGAGAAATATTTAATTATCAATTCCAGTTGAGTGAAGCATTTTCGCTTTGTATGATATGTATATATTTATCTTGTGAGCTGTGATGCATATTGAGTGCATAAACTGCAGAGCTCCTCGTGTACAATCCATTTGAGAAAAATGGCTCAAATGCGCTTAAGTTGAAAGTTGTTTGCGCTCATCAACAAAATGTAGCAGTTTATTTCGTGTATAAATGTTTATTTATAGTCACCGCCACATTTTTCATTATATCATTAGTCATCAAATTGCATGTAAAAAATTGTCAATAATAAGTGAATCATGTTTCTGATTTTATATTTACTTTATATCCAGTGAACCGTTTCTAAGAGAATGAATTTCGAGTATTATTTAATTATCAATTCCAGTTAAGTGAAATCTTCCTGGAACAAAGTAATCTATATTTGATTGATTTAATTTGAAGGTAATAACTTCAGATAAAAATGCCTCGATCGCAGAAATAATTTACTTTCTCCAAGCCTTTCCGTACCATTGCAGATGACTTTTTAGTATCTTGTAAGTTTTGACTACCTAGGAGAAGCCCCCCCCCCCCCCACTAAAATTTACTGTTATGTGCTGAGTAGGTATTTAGTACGGAAATACTGAACAAAAAGGAGACATAAATGTTGAAGAAATTAAATTAATGATCAATTTCCATGAGGGAAAATTAAAAAGAAAATGAAAAGGAAGACAAGAATAAATTTAACAGTATCAAATTCTTATCCAAACCATTATTGAAAGGAGATTCCTCATTTTCTTGAAAAATAGTCACAACCCTAAAACTTTCAAAACAGGAAAGATTCTTGGAGTTGGTCTGCACATTTTTTCCTCTTTCGTTTTTCTCTTTTATTGCTCATATACGATGTTTGTGTTTGTCTAAATCATATACTTTTTCTCATTGAGATATTAAGTCAAGAATGTTTAGGAAAACTATGATAAAAAGTTGAAATTTCAGAAATTATTCTCAGTGTTGATCGAACAAGACATATAATTTGATGGCGCCTGCTTTTTCCTGAGAAGAAATCCCTTTATTAAGTGACTAAACCGAAGCAATCGTTAAACCGGTAACTTCAAACCAAACTCTACAATACAGCAAACGCGACAAGTTTAGATAAATTTAAAATTTTTGCTCACATATAGTTAAACGCACTATGATTTATCATTTATCTCATAAATAAAAAAAACATATATAAATGCTTTTCGTTTCAAAATAGCCAAAAAATCGCTTTTATTTTTTTTCATTTTATTAATGAATGGCATTCACAATAACAAAATACGGACCGACAAAATTAAAAATTGCGAAATGCCTCAGTGAAAAGCTGAAATTAGCAAAAGGAACGCATTCAACCACCGATGGGGAGTCGATTCCCTGGGCCCTCGGGAAAGAAAGGCGGAGCTCGCAAGTGGCTCGCGTTGGGAAAGAGGGGGGAAAAGCTTAAGTGATTTATGGTAGTAATTTAGGAAAAGAGCAAGAGAGCGCTATTTTTCAGATTTCTTACTTCAGCGACACCTGCATGAGAAAATTGAAACTAAATGTCCGGAGATTGAACAAGTTTTTTGAAACATCCACACTTTAAAATATAAAAATTGATGAAAATGAAATTTAAGAATTATCATTAAGACCCTCAAAGTCTTATGAAACATCGATAACTGTTTTTTCCCCAAATATTATTACGGGATTTGTAGTAGGACGCAAAGTTGCTCACTTTTTAGTGCGCGTATGGTTGCTATTCTGAAACCGTCGCCAAGCGAGATTTTCATTTAAAATTAATTTAAATTATAAAAACGCAAAATTTTTCTACAATATTATCTCAATCAATTCTAGACTGAAAATCCCGTCGTATGCAACAAAGATCGGGAGACTATTTGTTGTTGATTTTCATTACTTGAGTAGATTAATTTTCCCTTGGCGCCAATCTCTTGGGACAACAGCCTTAAACTTGGGTTTGCCTTATTTTCCCCGTCGCCAACTGGCGGCAGAATGGTAGCAGTTCGCTGGACTTGGCTTCTTCTCGCTGCGTCCGGCGGTTGGTCGCTGCAAGATCAACTTTTAAGGCGAATTTTTAACAACAAATAGATTTTTTCCCTGTTTTGGCATTTGCAAAACTATTAATGATATCATTGTACTCTAGATTCTGAGTGAAATCATTATTTATTTTTAATTAACATGATAAATTAAGGGGATTTTGGGCTTCCCTGAAATCTAAGAGGATGGGCCTGTGCCCCACATGCCCCTGCGGTAATCAGGCTCTGCCCCCCTCCAATTCAAGTGATAAAGAAACTAATCATTCTTTGAACACGAATTCTCTATAAAAATTAAAAGCAAGCAATAAAAAATTTAAAATAGATAAAATGAAATATGTAGGGAAAAAAATCAAATTTAAAATGAAAAACATGAAACTAGGCTTTTGTGAGCAGGGTCATCGCGAGATCAATAAACTAGAACTGTCTGAGAATTAGATATTGACGAAAAGTCTAACTATGATGTAAAATCATTATAAATGTGTGCTCAACAGAATATTATGCAGAGAAAGAAACTTAACAACAGGAATTTAGTTGTGCTTGTAGAAATTAGGGGGGTCCGGGGGTTCTCCCCCGGAAATTTTTCGAAATTGTAGCTCTGAAAACGCAATTTTAGATGATCTTTGGTAATTTCATGGAGAGAAGGATTATGGTGCTCACCTCCAAAGAATTTTAAGAAATTGAAGTCCAATAAACGAACTTTTAGTTGATCTGTAATGGTATTTTATAGGGAGTGAGAGTCGAGGTGCACCCCCGAAAAGTTTTAAAATTGAAGTATCGAAAACGCAATTGTAGGTCATGTTTGGTAACGTTAGGGTGATGGGGTTAGTGACTGATTAAGATACTGAGGGCAGTGTTGCCAGATTGGGGGAAATTTCCCCATTTTGGGGAAATCTGGTGCTGTCTGGGGAAATTTTGGGGAAATGGGTTTTGAGGGGAATTCTTTGGGGAAAATTTTTTTCCTTGGAGAAAACCTGGGGAAAAAAATATTTTTTTCGCATTTAAATTCGCGTCTTGACATCTGGTAGTTACATTGTTTGTACCAAACAGCGTTGGTTTAGCTTTGCTCAACTTTATGGAATTCGCATTTCGTATTATGTGGAATGTTATGCTACGGAATTCACATTATTTATTTTGCGTGAGTAACTAGTTGATACGTGAAACAGGCAAAAATAAGTGTGATGAAGAATGTTCTTAGATGATAAATATATATACAAAAATCATAGTTTAAATGTACATACAGAAGCAGAGTAAGTAAATGCGAGTAGAAAAAAAATATTTGGTTTTTTCTTTTCTCTTGGTCAGGCGCTTGTATTTATGACTAGTGGCACCCGCACGGCTTTGCCCGTAGTAGAAAAATTAAAAGGTATTTTGGTTCCCCTGTTTATTTACAAATAATGCATGATGAATTTCTCGCCAATTGGTTTGCCCACGTCACGGTTCCGCATTATGATAACTTGATAATTTAGTCGTCCATCTTATGATAATTTTGCTCGGGAAAATGTTCGTAAAAATTGGAAAAGAAAAGGAACAAAATCGAGTTTTCGAAAAATCGCTTAAAGTTGCACACCCTTGTGCTGCAAACTAATTCTTTGCCAAATTTCATGAAAATCGGTCGAACTGTCTATGTGTTATGCGCGAGACAGAGAGACTTTCAGCTTTATTATTAGTAAAAATAAAAAAGATAAAGATAAAGAAGACAAAAAAAAAAAAAAAAAAAACGAAAATGGGAAGAAAAAAAAAAGTTGGGGAATTTTATAAGAAAATTGGGCTATTTGGGGGAAAAAATTTTTTTCAAGAGACAAAAATATGAGACGAAGTCGACTCATTTTATGAAAATATTAGGGGAAAAATAATTTTTGAATTTGGGGAATTTTGATAGAAAACATCGCTTTTTGGGGAAAAGTTGGAAGGGAATTGGGGAAATCTGGATTCGACCATCTGGACACTGACTGAGGGTTCCCCCCCCCCCCCTTCCGTAATCAAACCTTATAAACACACAAATTTACGGAGGGAAACTCCCAGGGCTCAAGGTTATAGCGGTGCTCATCCACTAGCTCAAAATATTTATTGGGGAGCGGAGAAACCCACATCTTAAGTAAACAAAAAAAGAGCAACTAATATTAAGTTAAAAAATTCAAAAGAAACTTGTGCCCGATGCCTAGCTTTATATTAAGATGAACCTCGCGAGTCAGAACACGTATAAAATTAAATTTATTTATATTTCCTTTCATTGTATTATTTTTCCGGGATAACTTGGGAAAGCATGGAAAAGGGAAAACGACATTACAACTTGCTAGTTTTGCTAGCGCAAAACAGAATCAAGAGGAAAAATTGAAAATCTTTTGAAGAGCCTAGTTTGCTAAAACCTATTACAAGTATTTTATTTGATAACAAATAGAAACTGGAAACGGTTAAAAATTTTGCGCTAAAAAAATTAGAAAAGTTGCAAATTTTTACGAATTTTAATTAATTTGTATGGTAATAAAAGGTCTACATCGATTAGGCCTAGCTGGTGGTGGATGGAGCCGGCGGGCAACCGGGTTAATCAGATAAATAATCATGATAGTTTCATAGGGGCTGCAAACATATTTCATTCCTAGATTTTTACAAATATCATCGTACAAATCACAGCTATTTGGAGGAAAATGTGTGGGCCGCCGAAGCATGTTTGCAATAGAAAATAAAAGTTAAAATGTAGTGAGCGAGATTTAAATTATTGAAATGAATAGTCACACCAGCAGTTCTAAGCAAGAAAAATGACAGACTCCGACTTCGGGAATTTTAGAGCCTTCGACTCTGATTCCACAAGAACTGGCAGGGTTGCAGATTTTAAGGGAAAATGATCGACTCCGACTGCTGAATTTTTAAACCTTCGACTCCTGACTCCGACTTCTTTACCTCAAAATCAGTCCGACTTCAACTCCTCACCGTTGGTTCTAAGTTTTTGAATGTACTAAACGAAAGTAATGTGCGTGTTTTGTGTAATCAAAAAAAAAAAAAAAACGAAACTTGATAATATGATCGGCACTATGCTAAACTCGGTAACAAACGAAGGTGAAAAATCGCGAATCTCGTTTTTCAAATTCAATGGTTTGCCGTAGTACTCAAAAAGGGCTATTACTACTGTACACTCCCGATTATCCGCGGAATTGAGTAACAATTCTTTTAAACAATTCTTTAGTTTTGAGAAATATGCGAAAACCTAAATATCGCAAAAGAACATAAGTTTTTCTTTTAATAGTTATGTTTTACTTCATTGTTTACGTCAGTCAATTTAAATTAAAAAAAAAATCTTTTACATAAAAAGGAAATACATACAGAAAAAGAAAGTTCTATATATAAAATAGAGCCAGCAGAAATTGTGTAAGAAGCATTTTTCATGCCTCTCGACCTAATTAATTTGCTCATATTGAAAAATTTACCCTTAACATTAAAAAAATCTTTATTTTTGAGTAATATATGGAAAACTTAAATATCGCACAAGAACAAAAGTTTTATTTATTTATTTTTTTTATAGTTATATTACTTCATTGTTCACGCCAATCAATTTAATTTTTAAAGAAAATATTCTTTAATAATAATAAAAAAAATCTTTATGGAAAACTACAATAATTAGACCTAGTGATAAATAAAAAGAAAGGAAAATTCTTCGTAGAAAATTACTATCTTTAGAAATCGTGACAAATAAATTTCATGACAAAAATTAATAAAAAAAATACGGAATACTAAAAAGCGAATTAAAAAATTAAATCAATAATGGTAATAAATTGCCTAGAAAATAAATGAATAAAAACTTTTTTAGAAAAAACAATAAAAGAAAAATAACAATAATAAATACAAGAAGACAGAAAAAAGAAGATAAGCAACGCGCGTAAGCCGCAAATACTGAAAGGGGTTTGTTCCCCCGTTCCACTGGTTCCACCTCTGCGCTGGAAAAGGCATAGCAAACGCGAACCCCCTTTCATCAGCAAAAATTTCTCCCCCACTCCGATCAATGACCTTCAACTGCCCTGTCTTCCTGAAAGAAAGGATGAAAAAACCTTCATGATGTATCCGTAACTATTCCCGCAGTAACTATCCCCGCCCCGGGCAAATTCCGAATTCTCACCCACATCTGCGAAGTAGGAAAATCACGTGAAAATACGGGGGCCATCTCTACGCTACATTTGCAGTAAAACACATTTTATTTTTAAAAAGGGGGGTCCTATTACTTAAATTATATTTCCATTTTGTCAGTGTGTGTGGGGAGAAACGGGGGGGGGGTCTATACAGACTCAATTTTAATTAAAAAGACGTATTACACAAATAATTTAACAAAATTAGATGAGGCAAAGGAAAAACTTTAAAATCCGGACGTTTTGTCCAGCCTGCTCAGAAAACTGGACGTCATGTCCTAGCTGTCCAAAAATGTGGACGTTCTGTCCTTGGACCTTTTGGCCGTCGGACATTGTGTCCGTTGGACGTTATGTTCGCTGGACGTTATGTCCGTCGGACATTTTGTCCCTCGGATATTCTGTCCGTTGGACGTTTTGGTCATGGATGTTATGTCCGTGGGCGTTTTGGATTTGGACGTTTTGTCCGGATCCCGGCAGATCTAGATTGTTTACAAACATGGCGCAGCTAAGAAAGCAGTGATTTCACAAGCACTCTTAAATCTGCGCGCGATGTGTTCTCAAGTGTATTCCCAATCTTCGGCTGAATAGAGATTCCCAGCAAAACACATTCGGTGCACTTTTGGAACGTTTTCTTTATAACGGAACGGATTAGTAAAACATTTCAACTTCATTTCTTTGTACATAACACATTCGAAATACATTTTAGCACATATTCAGACAACTGGAACACTTAAAGAGTTTCAAATGTGTACCGATTATTTGCAGTGCATTTAAAAAAATTCATTTATTTTTTTCATCACTTTTAAAATGTCTCTAAATTAGTTAGTTTATACTGTTCTATAGTGAAGTGCGTGATAAATGCTTTAAAGAAAAGAATCGGATCGAAAACAAGATTTAAAAAAAAGGTCAACCGGCGAAGTTACCAAAACGTAATCGGAGATTTACAGTTAAAAAAAAAAATATGAAAAATACACATTTGAGTACTGAAAAAGTTTCTGTAGATTTTAATGAAAAACTAGCTGCGTCGCTTGGATTTACACGGTCCACCTCAAAAATAAAAGTTATGTCAAGTGAAGATGTAACAATCAGGCTTGAACAAAAAAAAAAAAAAAAAAATCAGTAAAATTTTGCGGCAGATTGCGGAAAAATAACCAAAAAGGAAACATTTTAAATCCCCCGATTACAGAAAAAGCCTCAAAACAAAACCCAGAATTTTATTTGTTCATATTCGAGAAAAAATAATGGCAACACAGATCTTTCTTCTCAATGATTTTCTTTACGCTAAAAATTTTAATAAAATAATTGTTACGGAAAGTTGAGCTGATGCACTGAATAATAATTTGAATGGAGGAAAGTCTTCGAAAAAAGGGATTTCATGTTCAAATCCAAGTATCCCAAAAATAGTTTTTAATTGATATCTCCGCTAATTATTATGGGAGGAATATGTTAAATAGCCAAACATAAAGACGGGGAAATTACGAATTCGTCGATACCTGGTTCGATGGTCAGTTTACTGACGTTCTGAGAAGTAACTTGGACATAGATATGTAGGTACATACATAGATACGCTCAGTTTTTAATTATATAAGATTTTGCGTTCTATTCCACCTAAACTTGTTCACCGAATTCTCTGAGGAGCTGGAATATGGGAGCTCTTCTAGCAAGAAAAAAAAATGTTCGTGTGAAAAGCAGAAAGCTTACATTTTCCGTCGCAAAAACAATGATAATTAAGCTCGAACATTTTGGAACAATGCCTTAGGTAACAGATTAAAATAAAGTTACTAATGTTGTATGATTTTAAGTAGAAGAAAAACTGAAGTACTTAATCTTAAGAACTTAGTTGGATCAGAGTTAATCGGGACGGTGAAGGGGTGATGCTTTTGTGTGAAACTGCATATCAGCATCAGGACTTGGTAGTTTGGACTTGATGGATGAAATAATGAATTATGCTGTGAATTTGAATATTTTAAAAGACAATTTTAAACTACTAGCCCAAAGTTTGGTAACCGGAAAAAAGAACTTTGTTTTTTATCATAATAGCGATAAGAAGCACGCGGTTTTCAACGTTTGCGTCTGGTGCCGAAAAAAATTGTCCTTAAGCTTAGAAAATATCTCCTGAATTCCAAGATTTAAACTTAATGTAACATGTTTACAGATATTTGGAGGCAAGATGACGGAAATACGACATTGAAACGAAAAGCGAGCTAGAAACAGTAAGGCTTGAAGTGTAGTTGAACACTTACTCAGAAATTGCACCAAAAAAAAAAAAAAAAAAAAAGTAAGAAAACACTGTGAAACCTATTCCCAGATGTTTAAAAGCTGGTGTGGATGTTGAATGATGTTCTACTAAATAATAACTTGTTAAAAAGTTCCATAATTTACAAACATACAGATATTTTTTAAAGAGTACACTGCAAATAATCGGTACACATTTGGAACACTTTAAGTGCTCCAGTTGCCTAAATATGTGCTAAAATGTATTTCGAATGTGTTCTGTACAAAGAAAGTAAGCTGAAATGTTTTACTAATCCGTTCCGTTATAAAGAAAACGTTCCAAAAGTGCACCGAATGTGTTTTGCTGGGAATCTCTATTTAGCCGAAGTTTGCGAATACACTTGAAAACACATCGCGCGCAGATTTAAGAGTGCTTGTGAAATCACTGCTTTCTTTGCTACGCCATGTTTGTAAACAATCTGGATCGGTCGCGAACATTTTCGTCATATTTTTGAATGCTCAAAAGGTACGCCACTTTCTTTTTTTTTATGTTCTTTACAGATAATTTTTGTATTTGTACCAGACGTGGCTCCAAGGGAGGGGCAGGGGGGGCAATTGCCCCCCTGTCGCAAACTTCTTGCCCCCCCCCCTCGTCGGGGAAAATTTAGTATTTCGTCGGGGAATCTGTTTGCTTTGGCGTTTATCGTAAATGATAAAAATTTTCTCATATATCAACTCGAAAAAAAAATTAGTAGAAAAAAGTAGAAGTATCCTGGGAACCGGACATAACGTCCAGATCCATAATGTCCACGGACATAACATCCATGACTAAAACGTCCAACGGACAAAACATCCCACGGACATAACGTCCGACGGACATAACGTCCAACGACACAATGACCGACGGACAAAAGGTCCAAGGACAGAACGTCCACATTTTTGAACAGCTAGGACATAACGTCCAGTTTTCTGAGCAGGCTGGACAAAACGTCCGGATTTTAAAGTTATGTCCGCTGGACATTATGTCCGTCGGACGTTTTGTCCCTCGGATATTTTGTCCTTCGGACGTTTTGGACCTGGACGTTATGTCCATGGACGTTTTGGATCTGGACGTTATGTCCGACATTCAGATCTGCCGCAATCATTTTCGTGATGTTTTTGAATGCTCAAAAGGTACGCCACTTTCCTTTTTTATGTTCTTTACAGATAATTTTTGTATTTGTACATTTACTGAGCTTCATACTTTTGTTTTAAATAAACTAATAATTTACCATACCGCTTAAGTTTTGAAATAAAATGAAATCCTGTGTTTTAAAACTGTGTGGATACGTTAAGACTAACGTGTTACGAATCTAATTTTGAAACTTGACGATTGATTTAGGACTCTTGTCCTTATCTTTAGATTTAGAATTTTTTAAGAACATCGGAATTAGAGATTTAAACAAAGGCTCTTAAACTACAGGTTATGACCCAAAAACATTTCTAATGAAGGTCGAAGGCCATTTCTTACGCTGTTCAATTTCAATCTTTAAAAAAAGCATCTCTTTCATCTAAATGCTTTTTATAAATTCTGTCATCTACTTTTTGTTTTTACAAATAGTTCAGGTGATTTTATTTTTCTGGTTAGCAATTTTTTGATACGTTAGTATTTTTGCTTGTAAACATTCCATAAGATCGATCATCTTGTTCACAACTTTTTGGTTTAACAAACCGAAAAAGAATGAATCGCCGGAGGTTCTGCGGCTTAGATTAGGTTAAACTTGAATATGATCAAAATCTACCACAATAGTATGAATGAGATTCGAACCTAGGTCCAGAGATCAAGATTCTTCTAAGTAATGATGTTTGACAAAATATATTGTCTAATGTTTCATATCAATAAATTTTATCTTGAATTTTGAGGATAAAATATTGCGTTACATTTAGCATCTTATTTATGGATAATTAACTTTATTATCTGATGCAGTTAAAAAAATCATGAAATTTTAGTTTCATGATCGATGTTTTGCAGAAATGCCAAGCAAAGTATTGTTCGAATGAATAATCTAAATTCAAAACATTAGCTAAAAATCTTATTAAGTATCTTAGTCAAATTTCTGAAATCATTAAAGCAATTAGAGCAAACAGGGTGTCTTATATAAATGTGTGTTTTGCGTACGTACAGTACATGTATCGGGTCTCGTGTTTTTAAAAATGGGGTCATGACACAAAAATAGTTAAAAACCGCTAGTTCAGAAAAAAATGCTTAATAGTTTTTTCTTGATCCCACTTTTTAATTTGCCGTGTGATAAAAAACATGTGAATAAAAATTTCACCCTTTATTTCTTTGAAAAAAAAAAAAACCTTTAATTCTTTGTAAAACAGGTACAACCTGATAACGTAAACACAAAAACATTTTTTTTTTTTTTTTTGAACCATGAAAAGTTTCATGAAAGACTTAGTAAAAATTGTTGGATAAATAAACGTGATGTCTGTTGCAGTGTAAAAACTATTTCAATTGTAATTTAGTTGTATTATGTTCTATCACATTGAGAGATAGATTAAGGGTGGCCACAGACTGAGGAAACAGGAAGTATCAGACCTTTTTGTGAGAAAAATGCCGAATTCAATATTAGTAAAGCAAGTTTAAGCCATTTTTACAGTTCTGGATAGGGTGTAGGGAGATCTCCCTAGGAGATTTATCTAGTCTAAAATATGTTTAAGCTGTTTTTGATTATGTAAAGACGGGGAAAAGTATGGAGAGGGGGGAAGGATAACTCTAGGGAAAAAAAATTAGGAAAGAAGTTTTAAAACTGTACATTTAGGGCGAACTTTGGGTTTTATGTTCCGGGGTTCATTTCAGCTGAAAATATTTTGAAGCTAAAGTGTTAAAAACATTTTTGTAAGGTAACTTGAGGAATAAGGGTATTATTAACCACAATATTTGGAAAAAGTTTTTTTTTTTTTTTAAAGTATAGTTCAAAGCTATCTTTGGTGATGTTAGAGGAAGGAAACTCTGCTTGGAGGGGGGGAGGTTGGTCTCCGGAAAATTGTAAAAACTGATGCGTCTAAAACATTTTAGCTAACTTTGATGATGTAAAGAGAAAAGGATGAAGACAGGTATATAGGGGTTTTTTTTGGAAAAATTATTATTATAGAAAAAATAGTAGGGGAAAGGGGGGGGGGGGAACGTTAAATTGCTAAGCTGGCTAAGTTTTGTTTAAATGAACACATTGGAAATTTCTTTTGAAAATTACACTTTACAAAGAAAAAACATTGTAAAAAAAAGTGGAAATTTTTCCCTTTATTTTTTTCATAGAAAGAGTGAAAAATAAAATATTTTTCTGAATGAGAAATGTTCTATTCACTCATAAAAATGTCTTTGTTCAAATGAATGAGTACAAGAAGGGTAGAATGAATAATAAAAAGATAATGAAACAATGAACGAATACTTAAATAAATAAAATACTTAATACATGAAGAAAAATAAATGACCGTATAAAATAGTGAATGAATAAGAAAATGGGTGAAGGCATGAATAAATAATCCGACTTACACACATAACTTACACACATAACACTGAACTGAGTTTATCAAACTTATCTAGTCATTAAACACAATATGTTTAAATGAATTTATTTAACTTTATACATACACATAAAAAAATTTACATAACAATGCTTGAAACTATCATTCTTCTACAACCGGGTAAACCATTACCTAAAATAAAAATAAGAAAAAGGCTTTTTTTTTTACAAACATACGCTTAATTACGAGTTATACATTTATTTGTAGACTGTAGGGGAATGTGGGGCAAAGTGAAATTGTGAAACAATTACTTTTACTGTGAACAATCTTGTAATATTTTAACTATATAGTAGCACATGTACTCTATTTCAGTCAGGAAAGAAATACATCTGGAGCTTAAAATTAATGATAGTAATGGCAATTTTCAAAAAAGGACATTCATATTGCAATATTTTGATGTAAGTCAAAAGTTATTTTTGTAAGAATAAAATGATAAAATTATTGTTACTAACAATTTAAATATTAATTGAGACCTTCTAATATTTAATGCGGTATTTTTCACTTTTTTCAGTTAATTTTAAACTTATTTGTATTTCTAATATTGGCAAGGTGAATGGGACAAAGTGAAATAGTGTATTTCGTTTATTCACTCAATTACACTGTTCGGCAAAAAAAAACCCTTCAAAATGTTCCTGACATTTCATCGGCTGATTCTCATGTAAAATGACCCCCTGAATCCGAATATGACCTCCGTTTTCCCCCTATACGTACCAATTTTTTTTAAGGACCCCCAAATTTTTTTCAATTTTCTTTAGTTTTAGAGCAATTATTATTATTTTTTTTTCTTTTGGAGGTGAAAGGAGCTTTATATTAACTGCTAACATTGTTTTGGTGGGCAAGAGAGGGTCAAAGTTCAAGATCATGGACACCGATCGCAAAAAGGGGGACTTGAGGGGGGGGGGAGTATAACCTCTCAAAATAAAAGAAAAATCACGAAAAACGATCTCTTTATTCTGATTTTTTAAAAAAGATGTATGTAAAAAAATTTTCAGAGCACAATGAGAGTATAAGACTCGCTTCTATGACTCCTGTGTCCAAAAAAATTTTCGCGACGTAAAAAAAAAAAAAAACATGTGAATGTTGCACGTTGCATACGAGTTGAATCGCAGGTCTTCTTTCAAAAAGGCATTCCTCAGGCTGATTTCTATGTAAAATGACCCCTATGACCCCATGTTTCCAAATACGACCATCTTTCTCCCTATCACGCCCCCTTTTTAGAACCTAACCCCCTCCTTTCCCCCGCCATTTTTTTATTTTTTTTGGGGGGGGGAAAGAGCATTACAATAACCGTAAACATAATTCTGAATGATTAGAGATGTGCAAAGATCAAAATCTTATGCATATGTAGCAAAAAGAAAAACAGGGGGGCACCCCTCCAAACACACTGTGCAGCAAGAATTTTTCTGAAATGCTTCTGAGGCTATTCCGCCTGATTCTTCTGCAAATTTACCCCCTGAATCCAAATATGATCTCCGTTTTCCTCCGACATGTATCGATTTTTGTCGAACCCCCCCCCCCTTTTTATTTGGGGGGGGGGCAAGTTTTTTTTTTTTTTTTTTTTTGCTACAGGTATATGTGCACAAGATTTAGAACTTTGCACATCTCTAGTCATTCAGAATAATGTTTACGGTTATTGTAATGCTCATTTTCCCCTCCAAGTTTAAAACAATAAATGGCTCTAAATCAGGGGAGGGGGGAGGTTCAAAAATGGGGCGTGATGGGGGGAAAGGTGGTCGTATTTGGAAACAAGGAATCATTTTATATAAGAATCAGCCAGAAGAATATCTATTTGAATGAAGACCTGCGATTCAATTCGTATGCAACGTGCAACATCCATGAGACAGTTTTTTTTTAAATTTATTTCTCATCGCGAAAATTTTTTTCGACATAGGAGTCATAGAAGGGAGTCTTATACTCTCATTCAACACCAAAATGTTTTTTACAAACATCTTTTTTTAAAAGCAGAATAAAAAGATCATTTTTCGTGATTTTTGTAATATTTGGGGAAGGGGGGTATACCCCCCAAGTCCCCCTTTTTTGCAATGGGTGTCCATGATCTTGAACTTCGAACCTCTCTTGCCCACCAAAACTATGTTAGCAGTTAATATAAAACTCCTTTTACCTCCAAAAAAAAAAAAAAAATACTCTAAAACTAAGGAAAATTGAAAAAAAAACTTGGCTGGGCCTTAAAAAAAAAATTGGTACCTATAGGGAGAAAACGGAGGTCATATACGGATTCAGGGGGTCATTTTACATGAGAATCAGCCGATGAAATGTCAGGAACATTTTGAAGGGTTTTTTTTGCCGAACAGTGTAATTGAGTGAATAAACGAAATATACTATTTCACTTTGTCCCATTCACCTTGCCAATATTAGAAATACAAATAAGTTTAAAATTAACTGAAAAAAGTGAAAAATACCGCATTAAATATTAGAAGGTCTCAATTAATATTTAAATTGTTAGTAACAATAATTTTATCATTTTATTCTTACAAAAATAATTTTTGACTTACATCAAAATATTGCAATATGAATGTCCTTTTTTGAAAATTGCCATTACTATCATTAATTTTAAGCTCCAGATGTATTTCTTTCCTGACTAGAATAGAGTACATGTGCTACTATATAGTTAAAATATTACAAGATTGTTGGCAGTAAAAGTAATTGTTTCACCATTTCACTTTGCCCCACATTCCCCTACAGTCTACAAATAAATGTATAACTCGTAATTAAGCGTATGTTTGTAAAAAAAAAAAAGCCTTTTTCTTAATTTTATTTTAGGTAATGGTTTACCCGGTTGTAGAAGAATGATAGTTTCAAGCATTGTTATGTAAATTTTTTTATGTGTATGTATAAAGTTAAATAAATTCATTTAAACATATTGTGTTTAATGACTAGATAAGTTTGATAAACTCAGTTCAGTGTTATGTGTGTAAGTTTGAAACATAAGTCCAATGCGTATTTTAAATTTAGCTGCATTAGTTAATGAACTCGATATTAACTGTCTGATTGAGTTAGATATGAATGTATGGCATTTAGTTGCCATCTTTAGATTAAATGCCATACGATAGAAACTAAAAAGAGTACTCAACCAGTCACGTCTCAAGAACCGAAACGACCACACAATTTTTGCACCAATGATTTTTCATACACAAATCATTTCTATTTTGAAGCAATTAGTTTGCAATGTAAGAACAATCCCAACCTTAGTATTACATGTTGCCTTTCAATCAATAATAAAAGCCATTATTAATTTCAGAATCCAAACCGCACCCCTTAAAAACAAGCACAAACTTAGAAGCTTATACAAAAGGTTTGTACTCACCTTTGGCGGGAGGGGGGTAGGGGATAGAAAAAAGGCAAATGAATGGAATTGCAGTTAGATCTCATTCGGTATTATCTTTTCCACAGCTCATGTTTTAATGTAGTACATTTTTTCCTCATTCAAGAAATAAAAAAATGTTTTGAATAAAGTGGCTACTAATGGTAAAAAAAAGGGCTACTAAACTGAAAGTGTATGCCAGCCACTGACGACTAAGTAATTTTTTATTTATTTTGTTTTTCGCGAACGCTTTTCTTCCTTATGTAAGAAACTAAAACTAAAAATAATTAATTGATAATTGTCAGTGCCGGATATACGATTTTTCCGAGCTAGGTCAAATCTTGAAACTGATGCTCCTACTCATTCTCCTTCAAGTTTTACATTGAGTTTCAACGAACCCCCCCCCCCCCCACACACACGGAAATAGAACAAATTTGATGTCCCCCAAAAACTCTCTCACTGGAGCAAGGGTCCCAACTCCCCCCTTCGCCCCCTAGATCCAGCACTCATCGTTTTAGTTAATATTCAAGGAAATAATTAGTCATCAATGAATTCCACTGCACTTACATTTTTAAAAGAACACAACTAATGTTTAAGGTCATTGATCAGATACCAAGCAATAGATCACTGAATAGCAAAGTAGCACGAATTCAAACAATAAATGCAAATTTATTTTGATCTTGAGAAAATAAAATTTTTGAAAATGAAATTTATGAAGCAACAAACTGACGTTATGTGAGCCTTTGTTTGTACACTTTTGATTACTTTTTACAGTATGGATTAGCTTTGAAAACTAAAATATGGAAATTAATATTTTAAATGTATGCTGTTTCTGTACTAAGTAATATTGTGCACTACATTTTCCTGAAACCTTTTTATTTGTAAACATTGTTCGTGTGCAATTCTGCTGTAAGCTATTCAATTACCTTGGAAATATCATTGTGTTTTAAATTTTCATAGTAGCTATGCTGATTAATAATTAGATTCTTCCAAAGCCTAAACCATCATCAGCCTGCAGTCTCAAAATGAACTCGAATTTAGTGCATATTTATAATTTCTAAAAGCTACTTTTATATTTGTGCGGTAGGTATCCTCGGATGATATTAGTGCGAAGAAATTGTTCTAAAACGCATTTTAGAAACTGTCCCTATATGTGTGCCACAAAATGTTCTGTGAAGTGTTCAAAAACGTGTCTTTAACGCGATCCTATAAGTGCTTCGTATGCATGATTTTTTTCGTTTTATTCTTTTTAAATTAATTTTCAAAGTCGTGTTGATATTCTGGCCCACGTAGAAAAAAAAAAGAGAATTCAAGAAGCGTTACTAAACGTTAGAAATTAATGCAAATTACGCAGTTCGTAGTTCTAAGCAGCCAATTCCACAATGTTGAATTCGATATTTATCAATTCTTTATAAAACTGAATAATAATTGTGGCCTGACAAGAGCAACAATTAATGCTAGAAAATTTAATTATATGGCATTATGAATTATTGTCAAAAGAGGATGATACTTCTTTGCCTTGCTTGGCTAGCGCTAATTGTTTTGCATTTGTAGCTGAGTTATTTTTCTCAAATTGCCGAATCAGTTAATTTTAAATTTTTCTGTTCGGTATGTTTCTAATTTCTGAGTTATGAATTAATTATGTCATGTTATGCAAATCATCAACAAAATTCTCACGGATATATGATGGTAGTTTTCTTTTCAATTGATCTACCATTATTTTTACTTATTGAATTCTGTTAATCTTTCTATCATTTTATTCCACTCATGATAAAAAATAAAAATGGTTTAACTAACATGCGCGGAATCTCGCCAAGGATACCTAGCTCGCACAATACTAAAACTATAACCCTAAACAAATTTGGCGAAACCTTTCAGCTGAGAATAAAAGCAATAAAATAAATTCTTTCTTGGTTAAACATTTTTCATTTCGTTCTACAATAATATATTCAGGAAAATAATTTGCATACTGTCCATTCCAACTATATGCTGCTACGGGCACTTACCGCTCCTACTTGCAGTCCTTGAACACGTTATTTTGCACTTTTACTTCCAGGTTCCCCTCCCTATTTTGATAAAATCACAGCAGATCCGACGCATGCGCAAATTGGCGCTAAGTCTCGGCTTAGGAAAACAAACAGTACCCATCATTAATAACCACTATAAGACTTTTTTTTTGTCGCCTGAAGCAATGCATATTTTGGGCTCTCCAAAATAGCCTGAATTCCGCCTTAAAGACTTCAACAGCGAACTTTTTCTCAGATCAATCCCAAAACGTCTCCTTTTCATCTAATGTCTCCAAAGATTAC
Source organism: Uloborus diversus (assembly GCF_026930045.1). Taxonomy (NCBI): domain Eukaryota; kingdom Metazoa; phylum Arthropoda; class Arachnida; order Araneae; family Uloboridae; genus Uloborus; species Uloborus diversus. The sequence goes on along the minus strand of NC_072737.1, from coordinate 72,679,141 downwards.
CTAAAAAAGATCACCCTGCGTTTTAAAAAAATTCCAGGAGAACCTATTGATCCCAAATATTACAAAACATAACTTAATAGCAACTTCAATGTTGGAAAAATCTCGGATCGTTTCCTTTCCTACAACATTACCAAATGATGCCTAAAACTACAGGATTTTTGACATGGATTTCAAGGATCATGCCATTGATACTGGTTACGTTGGCATGAAGTCGCGATAATTTTGACATGCAGTAAAATAACTTATACTACAGCAAAATGCTTAAAATGATACATAAAATGGAAAAAAAAATCTTGCATGTTTAATCAAAATTATAATAGCAGAAATACCTAAACTAAGATGAAAGCAAAGTAAGAGCGCCTTGAAATAAACACGTTTTAACTATAGACTAATTATGAGTCAATGGTTTTAACTGCACGGAATTCAACTGATGGTAGCCATCTTTGAAGTCTTGTGGCCACTGAAAAAACAACATACTGGAAAAGTATTCTTATACATACTAGAAAATCGCACGTCAAGGTATGACGGGTGAAAATTGCTTCTACATTTAAGCGAAATGATTGCCTTTTTGGTAAAATTTTAACCCTAACTCCGGTACCCTAAACTCCAGTAGATAGCGTTAATTTTGAACCACTTTCGTTTCTTCTTTCTCTTAAAATGGCAGTCTTACCAGTTGAACAGTTAAGTTACCGGATCGCGTTCAGCCGGGTCAAAATTAAGCCTTTCCCTGCATGTCAAATATTATTAAATTATAAACAACTTACTGAATTTTTGGTGCTTCAACAATGAAATATGACGATCATTTGAACTTTGAAGAATAAATTGCATAGCTTACATTAATATTTTATAATAATTTGTATTTTCTTTACAATTATTACTACTTTTTTTTTTGATGGGAAATATGTTTTCTGTGAGCTGGCCTCATTATAGTCTATGTCTAGTTTGACATCATAGTCTATGAACTGGTTTTACATTTACTTAACGTAAGAAAAACATTGATTTTTATCTTTGTGGCTAAACTGTAAAGTAAAGTTTTATCAACAGTTGTCTCCAATTAATTCAGATAATACGTGATAGGATAAAAAAAGCCTTCATCTCGGAACAACAAAATTTGACTTAGCACCATCAGCGTCTTTAATGATAAAATTAATGTGTTCAATATACTTAAATAGCAAGAAAACATTTCAGTCGTGTAAAGCTCATGTAACTGGTCATGGATGATTTTCATTTTCTTGTAGTAGTGAATACAAAATTTTCTCCAGCTTTTGTTACAATTTTAGTTTTAATGGCATATTTTAGAAAAATTTAAGCAGGGGAATGTGGGGCAAAGTGAAATGGTGAAATGTTTACTCTGCTTTTAGTGCCAGCTATCTAGAAATATTTTAACTATGTAATAGCATATGTAGTCTAATCTAGTCAAGAAAAAAATACTTCTGAAAATCAAAGGATATGAGGATATAATAATACAGTAAAACCTGTAAAGTTGACCACCCTTGTAAGTTGATCAACTGTCCATGTTGACTGCTTTTGTCAGGAACGGAATTAGTCCTATCTCATATAATAAAGGAAAACCTCTGTAACTTGACCACCTCTCTATCTTGACCACTAATGCACGCCAAATTTGGTTTTAAGTATTCTAAAAAACCCTTTGTAAGTTTACCACTTGGTTTGTTTTTTTAAACTTTCTTCAGAAAATTATTTTATTTTGCCCCTCACTCTGTGGGTACGCAGATCTGGACCTGCTAATGAGTAAAGTTACATGTTTCTGGTGCAAGCGATTAAGAGATAGGACACTTTATTTTTGCCTTTATGAACTGAGAGAGTCGCGCTTATTGCTCTTTCTGCTGTAATTAGTACAATAAAGGCTTGAAAAAGAAAGTTAGTTGAACTTGAGATTAATAAAAAGTATGAAATATTATATTAAAATTAATTGAAAAATTAGAAAGCCAGAGAAAATTAGTCGGCACATATGGAATTCCTAAAACTACAGTGTCTAATATAGTTAAAAACAAGGAAAAAATAACAAAATGTTTTGAATAGTATTTTTAATAATTGTTTCACTTTCAATAATGTTAAACAATGAAAGTGAGTTGAACAGAAAGAATAAGGTTGAATTACTCAAAAAATGAATACATAGTGCTAGAAATGACAAAAAAAAAATCATTACCGCCCTTTATAAGTTGACCACCTGTCTAAGTTGACCACCAAAGTACTGCACCGCGAGTGGTCAACTTACACAGGTTTCATTGTACAAGCAATTTTCAAAAATTACTCATGTTGTATCAATTCAACATACAACATTCAAAGCATAAAATTGATTCTCTTATTATATCAAAAATGAGTATCAACCATATTGATACTCGTTTCGTAAAAAAAAGTGAACATTTTCCAGATTTTTTTTTACAGGTAAACATTCACTATTAAAAATAAAAAATAATGTTTCAATGCAAGTTTTATTATTTAAAAAAAAAATGTTCTTTCTTTATGAACCGTAATTTTCAGAACAATTTTCCTATTTGTTCATTTTGGAAAAAAAAAAAAGTTATCTTAACCCTTTTACTTTGTCCCACATTCCCCTACTAGTGAAGTTTTACAAACATAAAAATTTCATATCAAACCAATAGCAACTTCAGGCGTAGCGCAGACGGTGCCCTCAGTGCATATTCTATAAGTACCATGCACGGTAATTCCAACTCCCTATTAGAATGAATGAGAGAGAAAGGACTTCAGAATTATAATACTTTATGCTGCAATATTACAATTTGAGTGCAAGATTTTTTTTATATTGAAAAAAAATCGATGCATCAATATATGAATATGCAAAGGTTTTTTTTTTTAATCTTTTTTTAGATGTGAAGATGAAAAGAAAGGAAATACACTGATTTAATTTGAAATGTATTCTGTCATTTGATGTGCATAAGTAAGCAATTTCTTTTAATTTGTCCTTGTTGGTTTTCAATTTCAGTTCTAAAGGATATTTTCGCATAAATTTCAGTTAATTCGTGAGGAAACAATTTGCACACACTGAAACTTTCATACTTAAAGAAAGATCTGCTTTTTTTTCCGATAAACTGTTCTCGAACTTTTATATTTAGTAAGAATGTCGGTAATTAACGTTTAAAGAATAGTTTTTTTTAAACACCTTTTTTACCTAATGTGTATAATAATAAATCTGATAATAACAATATTTCCTTTGGTCCCGGCATAATTGTAATTTAACTAATGTACTTATAATCTGCCTATAACTATAATCATACTTCAGATGCAGATATCCGTGCTCCAAAACAATAGACTATGCCATTTTTTTTTCGAATACAAAAAACTAGTTTGTTAAAGTACCACCACGTTTTATATCTTAAAAACTACATCCAATTATGAAATAACAAATGATATATGCACACTGTTAAGAAATAATTTCAAGAAAATTGGGAGAAAAGCTAAACTGGACAGGCCTCCAATCGATAATGGATCATAACAAGTAGATGCGATAAAAAATAGGGAAATTTTTGGCAATCATAGTTGCTGTTTTTGAAAAAGGAAAATTATGAAAATCGTTGTAGGAAAGCGTAAAACGGACATCAAACAAAAGCGGTTGAACGTTGCCAACTGTGGCCATCTTGACCAAACTTTATTTACGAAAAGATGTTCCTAAAATGGTAATAATGATATCTTTGCGTAGTATGTAAACGCATTTTCAAATTTGCTTTGAATTAGAGAAGTTAAATTGATAAATGTTGAGATAACTTTTCATTAAATTATCACTATGCCTCTAGATAGATCTTAAATTACTCGGATCAAATAAGATTTTTTTTTTAAATACTACAAAATATATTATATACACACGATTAGTAAAAGTTAAAATGTCTGATTGAATTTCCAAAAAAAGGGGGGTTCCTGGAAGCCTCGAAACAAGTGTATTCAGTATTCTTTTTATTCTTCTAAAAAACGTTGGATATTTCCTGTTATGACTATAACAGTATTTTGTTTAAGTTCCAACAGTATCATTATAGACATGTTTTACTGCATATATGCACAGTTTGACTATACATATCCTGTATATAGTTTGATCCTGTCTATTAAAATCAAGAGCCAGGGATCCTCCAGTACGAGGACATTGATACTGTGGGAAACCCATAAATTCATCAGATCAGTTCACGCAAAAGGAGAAATCCCAATTGCGCAACTATGGAAACCCCAATTGCGCAAGTTAAACTCCCACAAGGCTAACTGAGAATCAGCACTGGCAGTCAGAGCAAGATTTTCACTGGAAGAGTGAACGTGCGAATATGTGTATTAAACAATGATCTACTAAAACCGAGTCATGTAGTGAATATACTACCTCTGACATAACCACTATCACCACATAATGGTGACTCTTCAGACTAAACACCCAATTCAACAAAACTAAACTTGTGCTGCGTTTTCGCCCAAAAACTCAAAAAAATGGATTAAATTGTGTGATGAAGCTGAGCACAGCATCTTCAAAGTGTTCCAACCGAGGAGAAATGCCAAAGCAACAGTGGGGAACTTTTGCTTTCAAGGTCGCAGATAAGTGCAATTTCTGTAAATCATTTCTCTGTGCTTTGCATTTGATTCGCGTGGAAAAGTAGGTCACTTAGGTGCCCCTTTATTTCCCTCAACTTCAGTTTAAGCTCTCTTGGGTTTTTTCTTATGATAAAGTCGAAGAAAATGTTTCACATGCATGTGATTACTGTTCGTATTCATGAAGTGTTATCTTTAAAAATATAGTAGGCTTGATAATTTTTAACTTCGCATTTTTGAGTTGTATATATGTCGCGTTTGTGATTATAATGCCGAATTCCCATTAACAGTATAAATTACGCATTTATGTTATAGTACTATATTTATATGTATTAATATGATTCATTCAATGTCTGGACCTAAAGAATCTGAACCTTGCACCATGTCTGAAATAAGTGCAGTACAAATACCCCAGTACCATAGATCAGATCCTAGTTTATGGTTTGTGATGTGCGAAAGTACTTTTGAACTTGCTACTCCAAAGCCCATAACTGATTCGAAAACAAAATACAATTACGTAGTTGCACATTTTCCTCCTGATACAGCTTCTTTAATAAGAGATGTATTAATGAAACCAGATAAAACCGATCCTTATTCCCATATTGAGAAAGAACTTATAAATCTGTCAGGGGAATCATCCCAACAGGAAATTCGAAAGTTACTTTCAGGGGAAGAATTAGGTTCTCGCAAACCATCTGAATTGCTACGGAACATGAAACGTCGCGCAGAAACTTTAAATGTAGCTGAAAATTTGATGCTGGAGTTATTTTTGCAGCGTTTGCCATCTTCAGTCCAAACAATTTTAGCTGCAGTTTCCGAACTTACTTTAGACAAAGCGGCAGAAATTGCCGATAGGATCATCGAAGTTCCACTATCTCCCACGGAGACTTTTGCAGTGTCTAATAGAAGTGAACCAACACTTGAGACTAAATTACTTCGCGAAATTGAAAAGTTAAATAAAAGAATTGATCGTCTTTCCTATTCTCGCGGTCGTTCGCCCAATCGCAGAAACAATGGGTCTCGCGAAAGGAGTGTCTCTCGTAAGCGTGATTTTTCAATTTGTTGGTATCATAGACGCTTTGGAGAAAAATGTAGAGAAGAAAAATGCGTGAAACATTGCAAGTGGCAGGGAAACGAAACGAGCAAGGAATAGCGGCGACTTATTCTTTGCCTAAGGAATCACGTCGCCTGTTCATTCGTGACCGGACAACGAATATATCTTTCCTGGTTGACACAAGGTCGGACGTCAGTTTAATTCCTGCTAATATCTACCAGAAACGAAATGCTACACAACAAACCCTTACAGCAGCAAATTCTTCCAACATTAATGTTTATGGTCAGAAAACCTTATCGCTGAATCTGAATTGAAGACGAAACTTTTTATGGACTTTCCTGATTGCAGATGTTAGTTCACCTATTCTTGGAGCAGATTTCCTCCATTATTTTGAATTGGTGCCAGATCTCCGCAATAAGTGTCTGAGAGATACGAAAACAAAATTGCAATCAGCAGGCCGAATTAAAGATTCGAAACTACATTCGGTTCAAATTTCTCTTTCTAGGGATACAGAATATCATAAATTGTTGCGAGAATTTCCTGCTATTACCAAATTACCTAATCCACATCAAACAGTAAAACACAATACTGTTCACCACATAATAACAAAAGGTCCTCCCGTAGTAGCCAAACCTCGAAGGTTAGCTCCAGATCGTCTTAAAATTGCTAAGCAAGAATTTCAAAATATGATGCATCTAGGACATATAAGAACTTCGAAAAGCAACTACGCTTCGCCACTTCACATGGTTCCTAAGAAAGGAACTTTAGAGTGGAGACCAGTTGGTGATTTTAGATCTCTAAACTCTCAAACAATAAAAGATAAATATCCCATCCCTTGTGTTGCTGATTTTACAGCTGAATTACACGGAACAAAAATTTTTAGTCGAATTGACTTAATAAAAGCGTACCACCAAATTCCTATTCATCCGGACGATATTCACAAAACTGCAATTTGTACTGCTTTTGGCCTATTTGAAAGTACAGTGATGCAGTTCGGCCTCTGCAACGCGAGTGCTACATTTCAATGTTTTTCAGACGAAATTACTCGAGGATTACCAGGAGTTTACGCCTTCGTCGATGATATACTAATAGCATCTAAAAATCCCGAAGAGCATCACCAACATTTGAAAAACATATTTTCAAAATTAGATGAATACGGTCTCTGTATTAACGTGCAAAAGTGCATATTTGGTGTGTCAGCTATAGACTTCTTAGGATTCAATCTTTCCGAAAACGGAATAAAACCTCTACCCGATAAAGTACATTGTATCCAAAATTTTCCCAAACCAGATAGCTTAACCCAGTTGCGTAGATTTTTAGGTATGTTCAACTTTTATCGATGTTTTATAACCAAAGCTGCGCATATACTTGCTCCTATAGTACAACTTTTTAAAGGACATACAAATAAAAAGAAATCTCATTCCAAGGTTCGCAAAGCGGCAGAACTTTTTAAATGGAATGAAGAAGCAGAAAAAGCCTTTATTGACGCGAAAAACGCGATTGCTAAAGCCACTCTTCTGAGACATCCCATTCCAGGAGCTCAACTAAGCTTATATGTAGACGCCTTAGAAATTGCTATAGGCGGAATCTTATCTCAACTATCGCATGGACTGTGGGAACCAATAGCCTTTTTCTCAATGAAACTAAACAAAAATCAACAAAAATGGTCAACCTATAATAGGGAATTGTTCGCAATTTACTGTGCTATTAGAAAATTCAAACACATGCTAGAGGGCAGAATTTTTGTAATATATACAGACCAAAAGCCACTTACTCATGCTTTTAAACAAAATCCAAATAAATGTTCCCCAAGACAATTACGCCATTTAGATCTCATTTCGCAGTACTCCACAGACATTCGGCATGTGAAAGGTTCAGAAAATGTGGTATCAGACACACTCTCGCGAATCGAAGTTGAGTCGATTACCAAAGCTGCAAATTTAAATTTTAAAGAATTTGCAAATGCACAGAGAAGTGATCCAAAAACTAAAAAATTTCTCGAAGACGATACATCTTCTTTAAAATTGGAGTTCAAACCATGCCAAACTGCGGACTGCAATTTACTTTGTGATACTTCAACAAGTGTTCCACGTCCATTCGTTCCTGTTTCCTTTCGTAAACTAATATTTGATCATCTGCATAACATGGCACATCCAGGAATCGCAGCTTCAACCAAGCTCATCTGTGCGCGATATGTATGGCCTAATATGAAGTGCCAAATTAAGCAGTGGGTGCAGTGCTGTGAATCATGCCATCATGTGGTGGTGGTGGTTATGTCAGAGGTGGTATATTCACAACATAACTCGGTTTTAGTTGGTCACTGTTTAATACACATATTTACACGTTCACTCTTCCAGTGACAATCTTGCTCTGACTGCCAGTGCTGATTCTCAGTTAGCCTTGTGGGAGTTCAAGTGGCTGCGCAATTGGAGTTTCCACAGTTGCGCAATCGGGATTTTTCCTTTTGCATGAACTGATCTGATGAATTTATGGGTTTCCCACAGAGTATCCCCCCAGTGACTGAGGGCTGTTAACCCAAAGGAACGATTTTTTTTTTTTTGGGAATCAACATTGGAAGTCATTTCATATTGTTAAAGAAAACATAAGATACATACATATATACAAAAATAATTGAAAATTTGAGATTGATATAAATGTATATACAAAAATCTTTCACTAATACTTTGCAGTGAAAAGAAGATATATTAGGTTATATAAGTTGCTAAGTTTTTTCGAAAATGTACTCGTCTTCCGTATCTGGTGACATATTTTGCAGGTTCGTTTGTAGGTGTTTTATTGATTGTTTTTAGTTTTGTAGTTGCTGGAGTTGGAGAATGGACAGTTTCCGGAATTACATGAGCCGGTTTAACGCGGTCAAGAGAAACAGTTGTGCGTCGACCATTGATGTCTATTGTAGTTGTTTTCTCCGTTTTGTTTAGCACTTTATGAGGACTAGTATATGGTTGATGTAAAGGTGGTTTCACATGATCAACTCTTAGAAAAATATGCGAAGATGATTTTAGCAACGGATGGATGTAATACTGAACGGTGCAATGCGCAGATGTCGCAACAGGATTCAGTTGTCTCATTCTGTCACGAAGATCAGTTACGAAATCCGAGTCACATGCAGGAGTGACTGTAGGGTCGATTATGTCACAAGGAAGACGTAAGGTTGTGCCGTAAACCAGTTCTGCACAAGAAGATTGCAAATCTTCCTTAATGGCTGTTCGGATACCCAGAAGAATTACGGGTATTAGTTCTGACTAGTGCTGGGCGATGTTGCAGATATTAACATCGCGATACATCTCCAGTAAACATCGCGATATTCCGATACATCGCGATATTTCGATGTATTTTCTTTTCATTAAATCAAGGGTGTCCACAAAGGGGGAGGGGGTGGGGTAAGGCGCAAGGCCTGCAAAAGCATGAGCCACATAAAAACACCGAAGATTCATTTTAATTTCATATTTTGGAAGACATTCCCCATTTCAAACAATGACCCCAGTCCACTGCGCATTTTTTGTGCGGGGGGGGGGGGGAGAGTCAGAGAAGGGGTCTGACTGAAAGAAAGAAGTAGCAAGGTCAAGGTGAAGGGGAAACGTTTTGATTAGAGGATTTAGAGTCTTGGTTGTTTCTTTTCTTTTTTCTTTTGAGTGGAGAAGGAAAAACTAAAAAAAGGGAAGGACTAAAAAGTTTGTGTCCTAGAATTTCGGGGGGTATTTGTCCCGACGGTCCCCACCCTGTCTACGACCCTGCAGTGGCGCCGACTCCATGGGGCCTGAGGGGGCCCGAGCCCCCTCAAAACTATTTTTGAGAGAGCAGAGCCCCCTCAATAAATCAAAAAAAATATTAGTTATATTATGCTTTCTAAAACTCATAAATTTATCTTTTATTTTCTTTGTTTGAAGATAGTTTACCTTGTAAAATACATTCAGTAATGAGTTAAAACAAATAATTATTACGGTTGTGTAAGCAGGTTAACTGAAAACGAGTGGTGTGAATAATGATAGTGTTACAGTGCTGCGAGTACTGTAAAAATTTGTCCCAGTGCGCGAACTTACGGATCAAGTCTGTTGCCGGTGGGCAGCGCTGCGCACCTAAGTGTTGCTGATCCGAAAAAAAACTTGAGAGTTTGATTTGCATATAAAATGGGAGGCGTGATAGTTTTGAAACCGTTTACCCGCCAATGTTCCAAAAATGGAACATCATATTTAAGTGAAAATTTTCCCTAGAAATAACGTTAAAATAAACAAGTTTTTTTTTTAACACAGTTTAGTCTTATTTCAAAGTATTTTTTGATTTCCTGCTTGATTGTTTATATGATTTCAATTATTTATTGCGATTTTTCAAAGATGAGTGTTTTTTTAGCTTTTTGCAACTTTTTCTTATAAAATTTACCAAAAATTGGCTTTTTCAGAAAACGTGATGATATTTATTATAGTTGTGAAAAATACTTCAATGTATGACTTTAAAATGCTTGTAGAAGTGTACAATGATATTTCCGAAAGGTGTACCCCTTCAAAATAGCATGTTCCAATTTTGGAACATTGGCGCTTTTAGAGAGTCAAATTTCCAAGAAGTAAATCGTTCGACTTCAAAGGGGAAATTTCATTTTTCGTAATATATGTTTCTTTTTTTTTCTAATTTTGAATGTACTCTGATGTAGATGTTGGCAAAACCAAGTAAGTTTATATTTTGAGAGGATATGACGTTTCGTTAGCAAAGAAAATAATAACAGTCTTCTGTTTGATGGACTATATGGCGACGAACCCACACCTGCTCGGACAGCTGCATTGTCACGTGATAATAAAAAATAATATTAGTGAGCGTTTTATTCTTCATATTTTAAATGCAGTTTAATAATTCGCTTGCTTTGTTTTCGAGCGAAACGAAATTCTGTTCGATGTATACCAACTGTTCATAAATGTTAAAAAATGTCTACAAGATTTCTTACTGTAGAACAAGCTGTGGCTTATTTAGAGACATTGTCAGATTCGGATTTGTCAGATGTAGATATATGCCAATTACTCCCTGATGAACCAGGCAATATCACTGAGGAAGAATAGATGTTGACAGAGATGAAATCCTACAATTTTTTGTTTTGCTGCTATTGAGTGGGTACCATTCTGTTCCTTCTGAAGATATTTATTGGAGCAGTGCAGAAGATACATCTGTGCCAATTGTACCAACAGTTATGCCTCAAAATCGTTTTCGAAAAATAAAAAACAGCTTTCATTTGATGGACAACCATGAATTAAAACAAAATGACAAACTGAGAAAAGTATACCCTATTTACGAAGAATTGTGTAAAAACCTTCAACAATTTGGTGTATTTCATGAAAAATTGAGCATAGATGAATCTATCGTTCCTACTACAGTCGGCATTCATGTAAAATGTTTATTAGATGAAAACGAATAAGATTCGGCTTCAAAATTTGGTATCAAGTGAATACCCATATTCCATGGAGATTTATTCAGGCAAAAAAGAAGGATCCCCTGATGTGCAATTAGGATCCAGAGTTGTAAATGATCTATTATCAGTTTTGACTGACACGTCTAAGCATGAAGTGTACTTTGATAACTTTTTTACATCATATGACTTAATTTCTCAGCTATCAAAAAAGGTGTACGAGCAACAGGAACAATTCGTGAAAACCGAACTGGCCATTGTCCACTGAAATCTAAAAAAGCCCTTTCTAAAGAAGATCGAGAAAATTTTGACTATCGATCTGATGGATCAGTGTACCTGTGCAGCTGGAATGATAATGCAGTGGTTACATTAGCATCTAATTTTTATACACATGAGCCACTTGCATCTGTAAAATGTTACTCAAATGCACAGAAATGCAAGATAGATGTGCCACAACCTCATCTTATCAAGATATACAATGAAGGAATGCAATTCTTCCTTTCATATCATGAGCATTAGTTATTTCTGTATTGGATTTTCTGAATTCTGATATGTACATAAATGCAATTTAAAATATTATTTTTTCCGCAATAAAGTAAGCTAAGATAAAAACCGCATTCAAAATCTCTTAGTTTAAAAAAGTTCTCTGAAAAAAATAGAGAAAAAAAAAAAACTTCATGCAAAGCGCCAATGTTCCAAAAATGGAACACACTGAAAAACAAAGTAAAAAATTTTTTTCTGGAAATTTTATTTTATTTCTGTATTTACTAGACATAAATAGACATAATTTCAAAAAATCACTCAAATTTGATCATCCGTCAATAGTTCGGCGGTTAAACGGTTAAAAGAAAGACTTCACAAAATGATGATCCTTCCCTTCCTTGGAATTGACGTATACCATCAAAGAAGTGAAAACGAAGAAGGCAGCTCACCGCACACTTTCAAAAACCAAAAGGAATACAGTTGACTCCCGCTACTTAAGCGAAATGGCGAAAACCTACCTAACGCGAATTCCTCACCTGAAATAGGAAAATTCTTGGAAAGAAATCGTGGTCTGCTCATATCGGCTTTGTTATTGGCAACTAAAAAATTTTTTTTTTCGTGAATGGATCTTTATCCTTTTAGCATCGCTGAGAGTGGAAGTTCCCTTTTCATTTTAAATGCGAAAGTTAATGAAATATAATGACACCTAAGAGAGCTGTTTCATCTAAAGTTTGTGAAGATAAAAAGAGAAAGTTTCTGACAATTAAAGAAAAGCTAGAGCATCTTGAAAAGCTGAAGCTCAACTAAAAAATGCGTTGAAGTTTGCACGAGAATTAGGTATGAGTGAATCTTCCATGCATACAATTACAAATCAAGAAAAGGAAATCCATAAAAATTCACCGAGTAGTGTCTTAGTAAAATGCAAAAATTTATGAAAATGGAAACTGGCTCATGTATTGTGTACAAATATCATTAATGGATCGAATGTACAGTACAACTAAAGATGCATTTTGCTTTTATTACTATATACTGGGCCTATCGTATACCGGTTTATTTTTTCTCTCTTTCCCATTGATCATTGATTTTGTACATCGTAGCAGTATTTTATGTTGAGTAAAACGGTTTTTTTTTAAAAAAACGAGTAAACATTCAGTTTTTTATGTAAGAAACAGTAATGTACAGTTAGTTAAGAGATGGTTTTTAACAGTTTGAGGGGGTGTTTACAAGTGTCTAAAATAATTCGGTACGTTTATAAAAAAATTTTACACGTACCCTTTCCACAACGCGAAATTTCGACTTACGAGGGGTCTTGGAATGCATCCCTCGCGTAAGTCGGGACTCGACTGTACTACAAGGCAATATATATTGAGGTTTGTAAAATGGTGCAATTTTGCTCTATTGGGCGATTTACATCAACTGGACTCACACAGGACATTGCAGTTGAACAAGAGTGCTTGCTTTTATTAAACAGAGGTGAATCATTTTGAAAAATCAACTGAGTTTTTAAATGACCTAGACATTGAGAGACTGCGTTTATGCTTGAATAAGTTAGCCGATATCACTAATGAAAAACAACAGGTCTTAAAAAGCGTACGTAAATTAAATTACCTTTTTACGAAAATGCTGTGTGTGTTCGTATTTATTTTTTCCTCTTTTCAAAGCCAAAAAATATGTGTCGGGCTTGTCCAGTTTTTGGGATTCTAATGTTGATTATTTGACTTTAAAATGCTTTAAAAAAACTTTAAAACTAATATTTTTCATCTCAAATTTAGAAAATTTCCTGCGGCATGTCCCCCCCCCCCTCTGCCCATTATTTTTTAAGTCGGAGTCTCTGGGAGTGCCCTTCAATGCAAGTCAAGCGCCCTACCTTTTCCATGCCTAGCTACGGCACTGCATGACTCCCCATAAAATAGAACAAAGAAATGTCTCTTATTAAGACAAGTGGCATGATCTAGTTGAACCAGAAAAATTTGTAGACCAATTTTTTGATTGTTTTACTTTGAAAACGCCATGTCACATACTGTTTGTTTAAATTATACACACCAGAAAATATGTAAATTGGCATTTTCAAGGCACAAATATCGACCTTTATTTGGGGGGGGGGGAACCTCCGTGGGATTATATAACCGCCTAAACCCCCAGTGATGACTGGCCCAGCTCCCTCAATAATTTTTCCAAGTCGGCGCCCCTGCGACCCTGCCATCGACATAATATCACGATGCTTCGCCATTGGCTGCGAGAAGCGATGCTTCGACTTCAGTCGCCGAGTCATCATAAGCCGCGATGTATTCTCAAAGGCAGTTCTTACGACGCATCGTGACGCATCGCGGTGTATCAGCGAGTAGTCTCGCCGAGTCATCCGCGATGTATCTGCGAAGGCAGTTCGTCCGACGCATCGCGGTGTATAAGCGAGCCGGGGAGAATCGCGAAGGCCCCGAGCGAGCGCAATCTCGACGAATCATTATGAGGCCGTTCTACCTTCCGACGCATCGCGGTGTTTCAACGAACGCGGTCTTTCGCAAGCATCGTGGTTCGCTCAGACGTTCTGATGCCGTTGGAAACATCGCGGCGCATCACGATGTATCGTGATACATCGCGTTTCACCGGGAATCGCGGTGTATCGGAAGAACAGTAAATATAAACACCGGCGTGGCGATGATTGCTTGACACCGGTGTTTTGCGATGTATCGATGTATCGCCCAGCCCTAGTTCTGACCATCTGTCAGTATTTTCATGAGCTTTTAAAGCAGACTTTATATGCCAGTAGCGTTCGACAAGTCCATTTGCAATTGGATGATAACTAGTTGTTCGGATCATTTGAGTGCCCAGTAAGCGAGTAAATTCAGTGAACATTGAAGAGCGAAACTGGGGTCCTTGATCAGAAGTTATTATCGATGGACATCCGAAACGAGAGATCCAAGTGTTGAATATTTCACGGCATAGGGTTAATGCTTTAATGTCAGATATGGGTACTGCTTCTGGCCATCTGGAAAAGCGGTCAATCATAGTGAGAATGTATGTTTTACCGTCAGATGGTGGCAAGGGACCCACGATATCGACATGAATGTGCGAGACTCCTGCATCAGGAAGAGAAAATGTACCTTGAGGCATTTTGGTGTGTCTGTGTACTTTTGATTTTTGGCATGATTCACAGCACTGCACCCACTGCTTAATTTGGCACTTCATATTAGGCCATACATATCGCGCACAGATGAGCTTGGTTGAAGCTGCGATTCCTGGATGTGCCATGTTATGCAGATGATCAAATATTAGTTTACGAAAGGAAACAGGAACGAATGGACGTGGAACACCTGTTGAAGTATCACAAAGTAAATTGCAGTCTGCAGTTTGGCATGGTTTGAACTCCAATTTTAAAGAAGTTGTATTGTCTTCCAGAAATTTTTGAGTTTCTGGATCACTTTTCTGTGCATTTGCAAACTCTTTAAAATTTAAATTTGCAGCTTTGGTAATCGACTCAATTTCAATTCGCGAGAGTGTATCTGATACCACATTTTCTGAACCCTTCACATGCCGAATGCCTGTGGAGTACTGCGAAATGAAATCTAAATGGCGTAGTTGTCTTGGGGAACATTTATTTGGATTTTGTTTAAAAGCATGAGTTAGTGGCTTTTGGTCTGTATATATTACAAAAATTCTGCCCTCTAATATGTGTTTGAATTTTCTAATAGCAGAGTAAATTGCGAACAATTCCCTATCATAGGTTGACCATTTTTGTTGACTTTTGTTTAGTTTCATTGAGAAAAAGGCTATGGGTTCCCACAGTTCATGCGATAGTTGAGATAAGGTTCCGCCTATAGCAACCTCTGAGGCGTCTACATATAAGCTTAATTGAGCTCCTGGAATGGGATGTCTCAAAAGAGTATCTTTAGCAATCGCGTTTTTCGCGTCAACAAAGGCTTTTTCTCCTTTTTCGTTCCATTTAAGTTGTTCTGCAGCTTTGAGAACTTTGGAATGAGATTTCTTTTTATTTGTATGTCCTTCTAAAAGTTGTACTATAGGAGCAAGTATATGCGCAGCTTTGAGTATAAAATATCGTTAAAAGTTGAACATACCTAAAAATCTACGCAACTGGGTTAAGGTATCTGGTTTTGGAAAATTTTGGATACAATGTACTTTATCGGGTAGAGGTTTTATTCCGTTTTCGGAAAGATTGAATCCTAAGAAGTCTATAGTTGACACACCAAATATGCACTTTTGTACGTTAATACAGCGACCATATTCATCTAATTTTGAAAATATGTTTTTCAAATGTTGGTGATGCTCTTCGGGATTTTTAGATGCTATTAGTATATCATCAACGAAGGCGTAAACTCCTCGTAATCGTGGATACTCTGTGGGAAACCCATAAATTCTTCAGATCAGTTCATGCAAAAGGAGGAATCCCAATTGCGCAACTATGGAAACCCCAATTGCGCAACCACTTGAACTCCCAGAAGGCTAACTGAGAATCAGCACTGGCAGTCAGAGCAAGATTGTCACGGGAAGAGTGAACGTGTAAATATGTGTACTAAACAGTGATCAACTACTGCATATAAGCATAGTTTGACTATACATATCCTGTATATACTTTGATCCTGTTTATGAAAATCAAAAGCCGGGGATCCTCCAGTCGAGGACATTGATACCAATGGTGATCTGGGAGGATAGTTCAAATAGTCTTATTCTTCTGTGACGTTTTTGAGAAAATCTTCAAAAAGGTGAAGGATACTGAATGCAGAGCACAAGCACGAACCTTAGCCAAAGCGTCCGCAATCTCATTTTCCTCGAGATCGACGTGGGAAAAGATCCACTGCAGATGAATCTGATGCGAAATGGAAAGCCTTTTTAACTTGTCGAGTATTGGCACTCTGACAAAAGAAGTGGCATGTTCTTGTCACAGTTTTGCGGTTTTCCTTTGATTTTTGACGTATAGCTCGCAGCGTCTAACTATTGCAGCGATTGACCACAGGGCTTTCCGACGTATGGGTTTAACTGACATGTACTTCGCATCTACTCAACAAGCATTTGCCGGCATCGGGTTCAAAATTGGCGGGTTCCGGGTTCGGATCTTTAATCAGAGCTCGTAGGGTGCCGAACTGAAACCCTTAAGTTATTTACTTATAAAGTAAGTTTTGAGCTTTGTGAGAAACAGAGACAGATTTAGTAAAAAATACATATAATGAGGAAACTATTAGTTAACTTACCATTCCCATTGTTATTCCATCAATAAGTGCAACGTATGGAGTTTTCAATGTGTCTAATAATAAGGGGAAAATGAAATTATTAAGTGGTAAATTTTTTGACCTATAAAAGTTTAATCAGACATTCATATTTCTTGAATAAACTATGTCTTAAAATGAATCATTTTTTTTACCTAATTTTCCTATAAAAGTCAAATAATAATAATAATAATAATAATATTAATAAATAAATAAATATGGCTTAATGCATCTTTAAAATATCGCTAAAAAATAAATACAGTGGCTCCCAAAAGTGATCGTACACACTGAAATTTTTTAATAAAACCAAAATAACTCGAAACTGAATTCGAATATGAAGTCCAATATTTTTCCACATCATTCCTATGTCATTCTAAATACAACCCATTGGTTTTTTCAAAATATTGACGGATCTTCTTTTTGAAATGGGTCAGAAAACGAAGAAACAGGGAAATAACATGCCACAAAAGTCCTCGTACACTCAAATATTTTCGAATAAATTCATGATTAAAATTATCATATGTCAATTTATTAATATTTTTGCATTGTGTTGACCCTTATAAGTCATTTGGCTTTAATTTTTTTTTATTTATTCCTTAATACTGCGCTTATTACTATAAAATGGCTGGTATTCATAAAAAACCGCAAACACCATTCAAAATTTGAATTTTTTCCCCACAGTAGCGGTAAATTGGTTTGAAATGTCTCTAATGTAGTTACTTTATTTGTTTGTATAGTAAAGTGCTTGATAAAATGCTTTAAAGAAAGAAATCGGACCGAAAACAAGGTAAGAAAAGGTCAAGCGGCAAAGTTGACAAAACGTAATCGGAGATTTAAAGTTAAAAAATTTATGAAAAATACACATTTGAGTGCTGTAAAAGTTTCTGCAAAGTTAAATGAAACATTTTACATTTAATTTTCACCTAAAATTGTTCGCCAAGTTCTCTGATTAGCTGGATTAAATGGGACCTCTTCCCGCAGAAATTTTCTTGGTCGCGCGAAAAACTGAAAGCTTACACTTTCCGTCGCAAAATCAATAATAAATAAGCTCAAAGCGTTTTAGAATTACGTCTTACTTACAGATAAAAATTAATTCAACATTTTTGGTTAAATTGTTGTATAATTGTAAGTAGAAGAAAAAATTAGGAACTTAATCTTAAGAACTTAGTTGGATCAGTTAATCAGGACGGTAGAGGTGTTTTAGTGTGAGGGTGCATATCAGCATCAGGACTTGGTAGTTTGGAGTTTTTTGATGAAATAATGAATCATCATGTTCCTTTAAATATTTTAGAAACCAATTTTGAACTCTTAGCCAAAAATTTGGTTATTGGAAACAACTTTCTTTTTTATCAAGATAACGATAAGAAGCACACGGTTTTCAACGTTTGCGTCTAGTGCCTCAAAAATTGTCCTAAAGTTTAGAAAATACTCCCTCAATCTCCAGATTTTAACTTAATGTAACGTATTTAGAGATATCTGGAGGCTAGATTACGAAAATAGGGCTTTAAAACCAAAATAGAGCTAGAAACAGTAAGACTCAAAGTGTGGATGAACACTTACTCAGAAATTACGCAAAAAAGAAAGAAAAAGAATGAAATCTATTCCCAGACGTTTAAAAGTTGTTATGAATACTGTATGATATTCTACTAATTAATAACTTAATCAAAAGTTAGATTATTCCATAATATATAGACATTTTATAAAGTGTACGAAGACTTTTGTGAGATAAAATTTCCGGCACTTTTTGGTTTTTGATTTTAAAAAAATTCAGTTTTAATATTTTTTAAAAAAATTTCATGTAGTTTTGTTGAAAATTGATCATAGATCTTATAATTAAATATCTATTCTTAAATATTAATTCTAACCAATGAATTGGGGCCATTTCGTTGAAAGTCGAAGGTGTACGAAGACTTTTGGGAGCCACTGTAAATGGAAATGAATAAATAAATAAATAAAATAATTTAAAAATTAAAAATTCAAAAGTGGGATTTTGAAATGGAGTAAATGTGTGTCGGTGTGTCTGTCTGCCCCCTCGTCCAGCCCCCTAAAAACTATTTAATGAATATTTTAATTCGAACATTTTTTCATTCGAAAGATTTCGGCGAGGGCCCCTTATTAAGATTGATTACACTTTCTGATTTGAACAATCTTTCGTTCAATTTTTAAAAGGTCAAAAAATCTTAACATAAGTAAAAAATAAATAAGTGCCTTTGTGCAGAGAAGTAAAATGAAATCAACAATATTTTATGGGACAAATTAGCAGATCAGCGACATGTGTTTTGAGGTTTCAGAGAATCCTATTTTCAATGCAAAATAGTGAGCTACCGGATGTAAATACATCCGGTAAAAATAACAAGAGCAGCAGAAAGTTTAGATAGCAAAAATAGCAAATTAACAAAACAAACAAGATAAAATGGAACTCACATTCGAAATTTATTACATGATTTCCTTCGAGGAAAAAAAAAACCCGCTAAGAAATAAATTTCTCCAAGAATATTGTAAAAAAAATTTCTGACAAAATGACACCGCTAATTATTTAATTAGCTATAAATGTCATGTTAGAAAAATTTTAACTATTTAATTGTCTCATTTAGCGAAAGTAAGAAAACACAGGAAATACCTGAAGAATGTTGGGAAAACAGCAAATCAAAATTGCAAAATATGTATAAAGTGGTATACGCCCAAAATGTCGCGGCCAAAATGTCGCGGGACAAAATGTCGCGGCCAAAATGTCGCCGGCCCAAAATGTCGCCGGCCCAAAATGTCGCCGGCCCAAAATGTCGCCACTCCAAAATGTCGCCGGTCCACAATGTCGCCGGCCCGAAATGTCGCCAGTCCAAAATGTCGCCGGAACAAAATGTCGCCGGTCCAAAATGTCGCCGGCCCAAAATGTCGCCAGTCCAAAATGTCTCCGGTCCAAAATGTCGCCGTCCCAAAATGTCGCCGGCCCAAAATGTCGCCAGTCCAAAATGTCGCCGGTCCAAAATGTCGCCGGCCTAAAATTCGCTAGTTCAATTTGTACGAAAAATTTAAATGTACGTCGATGCTTTCCAGCATAAAAGTTGCGAAAGAATATTAATTGCCTTTCAAAGTAAGTTCCTTCAAAAATTACAAACTTTTTCTCCTGTCTTAATTTGTAAACATCAGATTAATTCCAGAAAATTAATAGTTTTCAGAAAAACATACGTTTTTCTGTATACTATTACAAACGTAAACATGTGAAAGGCTGCTGCAACGGAATTCTCTTTCTCGTTTAATCTGATTAATAATAATACTCAAGATGTAACATAAAGGATCAAGATGTAACGCAAGGATTCAGACAAAAAATTGGTATGGAAGTAAAACTAAACTGTTCTAAACGCGAATGAAAGAATAGTGAGGCGCAATTTGAATATGGCAAGATAATAGGCGGTTTGTATTTTTTGGCGTGACAAAATGTCGCGGCCAAAATGTCGCCGGCCCAAAATGTCGCCGGCCCAAAATGTCGCCGGCCCAAAATGTCGCCACTCCAAAATGTCGCCGGTCCACAATGTCGCCGGCCCGAAATGTCGCCAGTCCAAAATGTCGCCGGAACAAAATGTCGCCGGTCCAAAATGTCGCCGGCCCAAAATGTCGCCAGTCCAAAATGTCTCCGGTCCAAAATGTCGCCGTCCCAAAATGTCGCCGGCCCAAAATGTCGCCAGTCCAAAATGTCGCCGGTCCAAAATGTCGCCGGCCTAAAATTCGCTAGTTCAATTTGTACGAAAAATTTAAATGTACGTCGATGCTTTCCAGCATAAAAGTTGCGAAAGAATATTAATTGCCTTTCAAAGTAAGTTCCTTCAAAAATTACAAACTTTTTCTCCTGTCTTAATTTGTAAACATCAGATTAATTCCAGAAAATTAATAGTTTTCAGAAAAACATACGTTTTTCTGTATACTATTACAAACGTAAACATGTGAAAGGCTGCTGCAACGGAATTCTCTTTCTCGTTTAATCTGATTAATAATAATACTCAAGATGTAACATAAAGGATCAAGATGTAACGCAAGGATTCAGACAAAAAATTGGTATGGAAGTAAAACTAAACTGTTCTAAACGCGAATGAAAGAATAGTGAGGCGCAATTTGAATATGGCAAGATAATAGGCGGTTTGTATTTTTTGGCGTAATGAAGTAAAAACAAATAGCTCCTTCACTCTAGCATATTATTACGGTAGCGACAGGTCAGTCATTTAGGGGATCAGGCGGAATGGCCCTCGACTTTGAAATTTTTTTTTATATACAAGTGGGAGTGGTTTTTATAGCAATCCTATGAAATTTGCATTGGTAATACATACGCCCGTTATCCTCCCTCTCCCCTTTCACTGGAAAAATTCGAAATCACGGGCCAGGGTGGAAATAAAGTAGAAAAGTATCTTAATGAAATTTAATTTTCTCATAGCTTTATCAACATTACCCTAAGAACTGTAAAAAAAAAAAAAAAAAAAAAAAAAAACTACGTTTTCAGTGAGATATACGTTGGTTAAAGTAAGATCAAAACTGCCGTGGGAACTCCTATCTCTTATGAGTAAAATTCTGAAATTACGTCGAAATGTTCACCGTCAAATCTTTTGAAATCAATGAAACCCGTAACTGCTAAAACAGGTGTCTTTCACTCAGATTTTTGAAAAACTCTACGCGATGACAAATATTTTCAATTCTCAACATTCATGAAATTTATATATTCAATAGAACATCAAGGGACAATTTCAGAACGGGCTATTTTATTGAAGGTTTTCAAGAGGATACTTTCATGCATGCGAAGTAGCGCTTGTCAGCTAATCACATTTTCCAATTTTAAATAGAAAAGAAAAAATTTCATAATGTAGGGTGAAATAACTGATATCAATGAGATTATTCAGATCAATTTTGACCTAGACTTATTTTTAAAATGAGTTTCAAAAAGTAATAGTTCCAGCTCAATATAGCTTGGTAATTCAGAAAGAAAAGAATATCGATAATAATAATAATAAACAAATAAGTTTTTCTCTCTCAGAAAAAATTGCTGTTTTAATTAGTGAATTTTTACTACGCAAATTATATAAGAATGCAAACTCAGTTTTATTTAACACTCACGCTAGTTAAAGTGCTACAAAAACGAGAGGAATACACGGCTAATTTAGATTTTATTGATATCATGCTCAACCTCTCATATATAAATTCAGTATATTTTTCATTGTTTATTTAATTACAGTGACTCACGTAAACGATTACGAAAGTCAACTTAGAACAAAAATAAGGCTTGTTTTCGTTTAATTTCACTTGTATACTACATTTTTGTATGAATCCTCGCATTACTTCTTGAGACATAGCAGTCACATAAAACGATAAAAATTATTCTGTGATCCATCCTTTTGGGATGACTGAAGCCAAAAATAAATGAGCAACTCGCCCTTTAAGATATTCCTGTAGACCAAATTTTGTCTTAACCCTTGTACAGTAGACCCTCGTTTTACGCGGGGGTTATGTTCCATGGAAATGCTGCGTAAATCGAAACCGCGTAAATTGAGACCTAAAATTAGTGTCAAAATAGGGATTAGGTTCCGTAGATAAAAAAATACTTCATTCTAGTGATGACTAATTGTATAATAAGTTTAATGTGTACTTATATCAATTTTTATGCACAATATGCATAAAGAAAACAAACTAATTTCGTGTTCTGTTTATGAAGAAGAGCTGACTATGATAGTTTTTTGGTAGTCATTAAGAATTTTTCCTTCAATTCTTTGCTTAGCATTAACTCATCCATGATCACTTGCGTCATTTCCATGATAGAATCTTCTTTCACTAACAAATCAGAAAGATCATTCCTATTGTCTACGGATGGTTCGAAAATTTTCAATGTGAGCGTTTTTGGTTGTGTGTCACCGGAGTCGGTATCCGCGTTGGTATTGACCTCCTTTGTCACTCCTAAAAGCTCTTCTTCCAGTGAGTTCTGAACTGTGTGAGTTTAATCACTTTACTTCTGATGGAAAAAGCACTGGAACCAATCGCATAAAATGTCTCCAAGGACCCAAGTTCGATTATTAGCACGCCAAAATGCAGTTAGTTACGTGTAATCTGCAATCTTTAGGAGCTTGGGTTTTGAAAGAGAGGAAAATGTTACCTGTTTGCATTGCCGCATCTGCGTAAAACCGAAACTCATCTGCGTAAATAAAATAAAGGTGTCAAATCTTCAACCGCGTATAATCGAAACCGCGTAAAAGAAACCCGCTGAAAACGATGGTCTACTGTATTACTTTTTGAGATATATCAATCACAGATAATAAAAAAGAAAGGAAAAAACATTCGATTGCTCCACCCTCTGGTGTTATTGAGCCCAAAATCTGTCCCCCTGCTGCTTCCTAACATTTTATTTGATTCCGTTCATCATTTTTTGAGCAATGACAGTCACGCATATCGATGAAAATGTTCAGTTACTCCACTATCTTGAACGAATTGACGCAATAAACCACGCAGCCCTAAATCATATATGGGTACTTGCGGGTATCGTTCGAATTCTTACTACAGGTTTTGACAAAGAATGTCCACAAAAAATCGGTCACATACAAACGCACACTATTCTTGAAGAAAAGTTTAAAATAATTTAGCGAACGTCAGAACTGAACGCCGTCAGAACGTTTTACAGTTGGTAGATAGCGAGTCACAAGAAATAAGATAACGTAACACTTGTATTCTATTTGTTTGCTGAAAAACAGCCGAGAGTTGCGAATCAAAACGGAATAATCTTTTTAGAATTTATCATGAAACTCAGTTAGTCCAGTCCCATTTTTAACGGAGACATTCATTAAAGGCAGAAACCATTTATTCTGCAAATTTGGTGTTAAACATCGTTTTTGTACATTTAAATTTTTCTTACCAACTGAATAAACGAATTTTTTTATCTACAACATTTTGGACAGGCGACATTTTGGCCCGGCGACATTTTGGACAGGCGACGTTTTAGCCCGGCGACATTTTGGACCGGCGACATTTTGGATCGGCAATATTTTGGCCCGGCGACATTTTGGGCCGGCGACATTTTGGACCGACGACATTTTGGACCGACGACATTTTGGACCGGCGACATTGTGGACAGGCGACATTTTGGACAGGCGACATTTTGGACAGGCGACATTTTGTCCCGGCGACATTTTGGATCGGCAATATTTTGGCCCGGCGACATTTTGACCCGGCGACATTTTGGCATGGCGACATTTTGGCCCGGCGACATTTTGGACCGGCGACATTTTGGATCGGCGACATTTTGGCCCGGCGACATTTTGGAACGGCGACATTTTGGCCGCGACATTTTGTCCCGCGACATTTCGGTGGCGACATTTTGACCCCAAACCGTATAAAGTAAAACAAGAAATGAAAACGTAAAGACTAATAAAACAATTAAATAAGACACAACAACAATATCCGTATGACTAAAACTATAGGAGTTCGAAGAAAAGGGGGGGGGGAGGAACTGATTAGACGCAAGGTCGCCAAACTGCAGAAAAGTGCGGAGTTGCAATAAAATTGTTGTCTACTAGGCCGTCCCAAAAGTTCGTAAACACTTGCTAATAATGGAATTTTTGGCATTTTGGATACATTTTTGTTGTTTTTGTTGTTACTTGGCAAGTAAAATCTTAATTTTGTAAATGTTTATGATTTTTTTGGGACACCGCTAGTAGATTAGAAATTCTTCAGACTGAAAAGACTCCCAAAAAACAAGATGTGACGAATTAAGGTGTTTCTAAATAATTTTATAAAAGTTAATATCAAAAGAGTGATTTGATTCCCAGCAGTTTTGAGCAATACTAGACATATCCAAATATTGTTTTTTCACGGAATTGTTATGCTCATTTAAGCGAAATTTCAAAGAACGACGGGTCTGTCCAACAAAAGCAAGATCGCAATTGCAATTTATTTTATAAGTTCCACATCAATTAAGAGGATTAATAGGATCCTTAACAGGCGATAACAAAAGTTTATTATTGGAGAAAACGTCACCTGGAATTGAAAAACCTTAAGAATATTAGTAACCTGAAAACTAACAGAAGAAAATAATGGCAAAGCAATCAAATTATAGTAAACGAAAGTACTGTTAAGAATATTACTTTGGAACACTTTTTACAATTAGAATCAGTCTTAGCAGGCAGATTATCTGTATCAATTTGCCACTGCTATAAGTCTTTCTGCATTAATAAGTTTCGGTGAAAAACGAGTCTTAATAGCGCGACAGACAAAAGAAATAAAATCAAAATATTTTTGACTAGCTGCGTTGCCCGGCTTTGCCCGGTCTACCTTGAAAATAAAAATTGTGTCAAGTGACGTATATTCAACAATCAGGCGTACAAAATAAATAAATAAAAGAAAAACATCATGATGTCCCCCCCCCCCAAACATTGACGACAGATATTAAAATACTTTTAAGAAATTAAATCCAGAAAGATAGATTTAAAATGCGTAACCATGGAAACACAAAATAAAATAAGTTTAAGGAATTAAAATACGAAAGAAAATGGTTCACAATTTGAATGGAATCGAGATTTCTTAAACTTGATTTAAAAAGGCTTGTAACTTTTTTTCCTTTCGAGATAAAAGCTTATTTTTCGACCATGGGTCGAGTTAGATCTAGAGTAAAAAAGGTCGCTTTTTCGAATGACGTCAAAAAGAAGGCTGTGAGACAATTCCTTCACTTTTTATTGATTTATTTAATGAGGAAAGTAGTGCCTAAATTTCAGCTAAAAACGCAAATAACTCCCGCCGTAATAAAGTTAGAGCATTGAAACAAATTACGTAGAACGCGGAAAATTCTACCCTTTCTAACGATATGTAATATTAATATGTGCAAGTACTTAATCACCCCCATATTTGAGAATTTATGTGTAAATTGGACGTAAATTGGAATAAAAAAAGAACTATTCATCGAATTTTATTCGAACTGGTCTGCAAACCTTTTCAGGACTCAAAGGAACCAACTGTGAAAATTTCAGCGCAATCGGCCGGTTAGTTCTCGAGTTTTGCGAGTTCAAACACACAGACGCTTTTTGGGGACTTCATTTTATACTATGTAGAGATTACGTGGATGAGGCGATTGTTTATAAGAGGAGGTAATTAAACAGTAAAACGTTTGCGATAAACAGTAGTTTAACAACCGGACTCAGTTCGAGGAGCGAGAACATCAAGAAATGAACAACAGTTATTGTGTTCTGAATCATACGGGAATTTAATATGAGGATATACGGAGTTTAAAATAGATACAGCTTCACCAACACTAAGTTTAGTACATGAAAAACAAAACAGTCATCAACTTAGCGAACATAAAATTGAAACTAGTTTTGAAACAGTTTAACCTCTGTTTACCTTTCTTGGAAGGAGACTGATCTTATAAGAACAAGGTAGCCCACATTGTTGTATCACGTAGTGTTTTGTTAACCATAGACTAATAATAAGAATAGACCGAGCTTTCTCATTCTTGCTGATGAAGAAAATTGGTTCAAACATGTATCTTGTGACTGGTGTGGGGGTTTGGCGAAAACTTTGGCAGCGTGGTTGCTAGATGGCAGGATTATCTATAATTTGGCACTCCACATTTATTTTAAAACCGAATTTAGATAACAGTTTTCAGTAATTTTTATTTCATTTGGAACTGATCATTTTAAATGTAACGTTATGTGTTGAATAAAAGTATTCGCTGCAAACAAGTTGAAACAAGTTGCCGTGTATATTATGCTGAAACATACTGCCTATACTACATTTCTTGCAATAGTGAAATAAATTAGGGGACACTACGTTTCTAATGAATGCCGAAGGAATTTAGAATTTCAAAAAGTTGCTGTCTATGGAAGTTGTCCGCCGTAAACTATACTAGATAGTAGCCAATTTAGAATTCCGCCACTGTAGTAAACTAAACACTGAATTATTTTCCCCCTTTACATTCTTAAATCAATATCATAAAAATAGGTTGTCTTCTCAAAACGAGTTTGGTATTTAAACTGTGTAAATAACGTAAAAGCACTCTTTAACGGATATCAATACAAATTAAGAGGGATCGAATTTGACAATCCCGAAAATTTTAAAATTTCAACATAGAAATACGAATTATTTAAAAATAGTATGTGTACGTAAAAGAGCAAACTAAAAATCAAGATTGTTTTCATTTTGAAAAGGGGATCGTTCAAATTGGTGGAAAAAAATTGTCGCCAACATTAAGACTAACTTGCTAACACTTAAAAACCTTTTTAAAATGCATTTCACTTATCTGAGGATAAAAAAAATACCTTCAGAAGTTAGCAAAATCTTAATATATAAAAATCAATGTCCTGAGATAACATATATATATACATATATATATATATATATATATATATATATATATATATATATATATATATATATATATATATATATATATATATATCAACGCACAGCCGAAACCGCTGAAGCTTCAGACTTGAAATTTGGCAGGCATGTCCGCATGATTACAAAAGTAACCACTAAGAAAGGATTTTTCGAAATCTCAATTAGTTCGGGAGAAATTAATTAAAACCCCTTAATTTCTGCGAAATTAAAAACCTGTCATTGAAATTCAAATCCCTTATTTTCGATGGCTTTCCTCCATTCAAATCATTATTCAGTACTTCATCTCAACTTTTGGTCGATAGCGAACTATAAATTTGATATTGTTTTTGTTTCTCACGTGATTCTTCGAGGCTTTTCACAAGTCAAATCATAATGTTTCTGTCTTTTGCTTTTATTTTTTCAAAACTTAAACGAAGTTTTTAAGAACATCATCACAGGCGGACTATCCTTTTGAATTTAGAAGAGTGCAGTTTCTTGTTAAAGTTTGCTTTGCAATAACCATTAATAAGTCACAAGGACAGACATTAAAAGTAGCAGAGATCGATTTAAGAGAAGACTTTTTTTCACACGACCAATGTTATGTTGCTTGCTCCAAAGCCAGTTCATCAAGTAGTTTAATAATTTTAGCACCAGAAAAAAAACTAAAAATGTTGTATACAAAGAAGTTCTAGCTTAAACATAGGTATAACAATAAAATGTGGATGACCTGTGTTTGCAAAGATAATCAATACTTTAAAAGGATCGTTAATAACAGTTAAAGATCAGTTAAGGATAAGGGCATATATATATAAGGAGTCCAGGGTCCCCGGGATCCTCCCCAAATTAGAAAAAGTTATAGGTAATAAGTAATTATTATAGGGGATTTTCGAAACTAGGTGCACCAAGCACTGTTAACCCCTGCTAATTCCATTACCCGAGCAATGCCGGGTACGGGAATGCTAGTAGTGTATAAAATGTATTCCTATGAGTTTCACTGATATAACTTAGTATTTAATAGAAATAGTTATGAACTTCATATCGAAATACGGCTCGGAAAAGAATAATTGCAAGAAATGAAAAAAAATTTAATATTAATAGTACTGCATACTTGTGAAATGTTACAGGTAATGCTTTTACATATTTTCCTATGCAGGGAATTGCGCAGCAATAGTGAATCATTTTTCTTGCACTTGGGTGTCATGAATAAGAAAATAAACTTAGCGCTTGGCTAACATAATTTCTTTAGATATGGAAGACGTCGTCGTCTGCTACGATCAACACTTGCCGTTGCTAGGATACCCATTAGTCACATGGTTTGGTTCGTGAGCAGCAAAAGGGTTGACATAGCTCGGTCTACTCTTATTATTAGTTTATGTTGTTAACGTTTTAAGAATTTTTATTTGTTTTTTTTAGCCGTTAAATGAAAACATGCGGTTGGGGTAATGGCGGTCACCACACTTGGGGTAATGGCGGCGCCCCCCGAGAGGTATTTATGTGACATGCGCTCTGGAAATTAAAACTAACTTAAACTTCTAAAAGCTCATAGACTTGTGTTGGCACTGCCCTTATATCTGTAATCCCTTTTTAATCATGGAAAGTTTTTTATTTATTTTTTAAATAATTGACTTCATATTGTGTCTATACTTTCAATTCATGTTTGTAATCTGTAAAAAGCGGACTTATGTACTAAAATAAACATAAATATGTCAGTTTAACGTGCTTAGGTTATTGAAAATCGTCATATTTCTTATTTTACAACCATTAAGTAGTAAATGACATTATTGACTGGTATTACCCCAGGGTTGAGGTTAAAGTTGATTTTGCAATATTTTTAATTTTTCCAACAGGTAAGATTAGTTAAGGCTCAATTTAGGTCTTTAATAGGTAAACTATACTATATGTAAGCAATTTTGCATGATTGCATTTCAAATTTAACACAAAGTACAGTTTTATATTCTTTCTCCCTTAATTGACTGCCATTATCCTAGTCTCCCCTATCACTAAGATGGAGGCTAAATGGGTTTCCCATAGCCAGATCATCTAGTATAGTGTAAAATGTTTCATTGAAAACAAAAGAATATTGCTTGAGACAGGAACTAGTAAGGAAAAGTATCTCTTCAATTTACTTGAGATAAAACGAAATTCATAAAATCTACTCTTAAGGCATATTAATGAACAATCAACCTGAGCGTTCATTAGAATTAAGTGATCATTTTATTTAAGGAACAGCAAGAGCGGTGTGAAAACATGTTTCTCTTTTCGCTGAAAAGTGTTATCTCATCAAAAACAACCCTGTTGTAAAAATTTCCCCACCAAGAAAACCTTTAACTTTTTCGCACAAAAAAGAAAACCTGCATCCTAAAAACCCTCAGCCATTAAAAAGTTATGATATCTAGTTTGCCCGCCAAGTATCTACCAAGCTATCATCCTCCCTCTTCTTCCTTTTCATCACAGCTACTTCCATTAGAACCTCCTCCCACCTTCAACTCCTCAGAAATATTAATAGATCTTTTAAATTGTTTATCTTGTTTGGCGGGAAGCTTTTCAAAGTGAAGTGGTTGCTTGGTGAGTAAAAAGCTGCCCGCCAAACAAGATAAACAATTTAAAAGATCTATCCATATTTCTGAGGAGTTGAAGGTGGGAGGAGGTTCTAATGGAAGTAGCTGTGATGAAAAGGGAGAAGAGGGAGGATGATAGTTTGGCAGATACTTGGCGGGCAAACTAGATATCATAACTTTTTATGGCTGAGGGTTTCTAAGTTTAGGATGCAGGTTTTCTTTTTTGTGCGGAAAAGTTAAAGGTTTTCTTGGCGGGGAAATTTTTACAACAGGGTTGTTTTTGATGAGATATCACATCTTTTTGCATTGATATTATTACTTTGTCTGCATTTTTAGAATTGAGAACTTCAAGTTATTTTCTGACTATTAAAATTCTATGTTCATTTTGCGAGAATTGGGCGGTTTAAATTTTATTGCAATCCTTGTATCCTCTCTGTGGCAAAGAAAACTTCTTGGATAATAAAATACTATATTTTAAATTATATTGTTTTCGAGTATTTTACAACTTCGCAATAAATTCTATTAGTTTCTTTATTCGACAGATTATTCAACATTTTCATGAAGGTTTCTTTAAATGTTTTACAGCTTGAGGGCTATTTTAATCTAGCTTTTCACTTTTTGTTTGATTACATTTTTAATTAAATCGTGGATTATTTTACGTTTTATGGGATAATTTTAATTGTTTGGTGATTTATCTTTTTCATGATAGAAGTCTTTGTCTTGTTTAATACCTAGTTTTGTTTAAAAGTTCATTTAAATAACGAAATAACGCTTGTTATCACCAAGCAAAAAAAAAAAAAAAAAACTAAGCCATCAAATATTTTAAATTTGAATGTGTCAGAAGATTTATACAACTTTATTCGATGTCAAATCGCGGATATCCCAAATGTGCCATAGCGAATGCGCATGTTGCGCACGGACTAAGCTCATTAAAAGTCTTGCTTAAATTAATTGCATAACTTTTTTCAGCTAACAAATTACTGCAAAGCACGGATATCCACACACGTGTTTCATATATTTTCAATTCATTATGTGTTGTTTGTGAAAAATCCATTAATTTAGAAAGTAAGCCAACCAATAAAAAAGCGCTATTTTTCGCTTTCAATTAAAAAGTTATATGTGCCTTATTCATATGCGTACAGTTTCATATAATTTGTCACATAAAATATTGTAATGGTTTAACCCCAATTTCGTGCCGACATTTAAAATTTCTTCCCTCCATAAATATATCAAAACTGAAAAACAGAGGGAAGGAAATTTCGTATCGGCAAAACTTTGGGGGGGGGGGGGGGGAGGACAGCATTCTAATCTCATTCATTAATTTGTTTCTCTGCTTAAGTATAAACAAACAACATAGAATCTGAAAACAGAAAGTCCAATGAGCTAAGTCTGCGCGCATGCGCAGTCGCTGCGGCAAATTTGTGATATCCGCGATTTATTGTCTAGTTGCAACTGTTGGATACGTTTTAGTCTTGATTGAATTTGATTTCCTAAGACAACTTTGGAATAACTGTTAGATCTGTCCTAACTTTGCAATTGCAGTCCGAGATAAACAAACCCTATGAGCTGAGAGTAAGTACATAAGAATTTAGGGAAAATTAGTGATTTTCAAACTACAATTACTCCGGCCCATGATGTCCCTGGGGGTTGAATTTTTTGTTTATGTACTCAATGGCCCCCCAAGAATATGTATACAAAAAATCATTACCGTAGCCTCCCGGGGGGCTGTGATAAAACCCCGGGAAGGTACAATTTGGGGGTAAAAACGAGGAGGGAGGGGAGGGGGAGGGGTCAAATGGCACAAAAGGCACATCAGTAGGGCACAAGGAATGTGTGTGCGAAATTTCAGCTTGATTCCTTTTTTCATCTGGGCTGTAGCCCTGTCAAAGAAAGCGAAAACTTTTTTGAACAGCGATTTTATAACTTTAATACCTCCTCCCCCTGATGGTTCAGGGAATTGTATTTTGGTTTACGGCGTCAGGGGTAACTAGAGATTCAGTGCACCAAAAAATCCACTCCGGGGGTCTTCATGGGGCTGAGATACAGAGGGGTGAAAAACCCAAAAAACCCCAACTTGTTCTGTCGTGTAATCTCCTTGGTCGCTTTAATTTTCTTTCGTCTTTGGCGGTGGATTTGCTTCTGCTGGCTGCTGACGCTTGGTTTCCTTGGCGGGGCGGGACGCTCCAGCGTCCCGTGATTTGCTGTTACAGACTCACTTCAAGACTCAATGAGTTAAAAACATTTTCTTTTTTCGGTCAAATTTTGAACGTTCTTTGCTCGGAAAAGTTTCTTTTTTGTGCATATTTTTCAGACATGTTTGTTTTAAATATTCATTATACAAAGCATGATAAAAAAAAATTATAAAAAAAGGTTATTATCAAGACATTTTAATCTGCATGATGTAAATATTTTGGAGATAGATGTTACTTAAAAAGTCTAATTTACAAACTTAAACCATTTTGAAGCTTAATTGTACCATGTTTAAATGCTTTCCTAAGATTTTAACAGCTTAGTCCATGAGCTTGACTAGAGATATTACGAAGTTAGCATTATATTTCTAACTTATATCTTGCATTAACCACCAATTATCAAGTTTGGTACACATTTTAAAAATACAAAAAAAAAAAAAAAAAAAAAAAACACATCGCAGGTCGTTAGTTCTTTTTAAAACAGAATCTGCTTTAAAATTTTAACATCAATAAAAAAAAGTGAATTTAAAATAAATGAACAAAAGTAAAATAAAAACAGACCTATTAAGTTAACCAATTGATATGCTTCCCGACACGTATCTTCCACCAACTTCAGATTTCCATCCTTATATGCATGGACAAATGCTGTCAAAAGGAAGCAGAGTAAGTTGAACTGCGATACAAAAAATTGCACTCGAGGCTAAAATACACACGACAACGCTAGTGTTAAAGTGTTAAAAAAAAGCGGGTCGTTAGGTGTATTTAAAGACCAAATATTTTGCTTGGATTTTAAAAGTTATTCATTCCATATAAAACCAATATTCTGTACTCAAAAGCTATTTTATTGGTTTAGTTAAAACTTTTCCCCCTGAGACATAGCTATTATTTTGGTCCACATAAAATTTAAAGTTTTCGTTTTAACCCGTTTTCCTAGAACTACAGTAGTTTTATTTAAATGAGTAGAGAGATCAGACGCGGCTTATTCTTTAGCTGAAAGAATGAACTTGATGTTTTGCACAAGAAGAACCGATTTAAGTCAAACATAACTGATCTTTTAAGGTCAAATCGTGGCTAAAAAACTTACAGTAGGGTGTTTTTTTTGTTTTTTTTTTTTTTTTGCAATTATGTTTACGGTAAAGGAAGGTATGATGACGAATCCGGGAAGTATTTCTGCAATTCTTTCAATAATATCGACTTCTGTCAAAGTACTTTCTGATACTAAGTGTTGTGTAACAAAATTTGCTGCAAGCAATGTTTTCACCAAGAAGGATGTACTATTTTACGATTATAAAATGAGGCTTATTTAGAGTTTTAAAAAGTTATTTATACCGACGTGTTTTCGCAAAGACAATAACTCATTTTGTCGTCAAATTGATAGATTTTAATGGAACAAATGCATGAGTACTCTTTTGGTAATAAATCCTTAAGTGGTGCTAGCTGGCTCAAAAACCATTAATTTGTCACTCTGCGTGCAATATAGATGCAATATTATTTAGAATTAAATCGTAGCTATTTTGGTTATTTTAAACCGCCAAAAAAAAAAAAAAAAAAAAATTCAAAGTTTTGTCCCAGATTATAATTTCTAGGTTTCCTAGCTTTTTATATTGGAGTTTCATTGCTTTAAACTACATTTCTTGGTTAGATATTTTTATTTCATTTAGTTTTAGCGCAATGCATAGATATCAAAATAGACTATATTAATATCTAGATATTTCTGTATATTGATATCTATATATAAGGTTAAAACCAAAAAAGTCTTTGTAAAAAGAGTCATTGCCAATAAAAAGTAAATGTAACTAATGTTCAATTTTTTATTCCTCATTCAAAGCTTTTCCTCTTACTAAAATAAATTGTAAATATTAACATGCAAGCGGTAAAAATTTTAAAGTTATCAGCAAGTATCTTTTTTTTATTTCCCTTGTTTCAGGTTCATAATTAGTAGCCATTTACTCATAGCATTGAGAATAAACTGCCCTCTGAAATACTTTAAAAGCAGGCCATGGGTGTGTATCCTTTTGAATACTTAGGACGCAAGAGGGAGGGGGGGGGGCGGGACATTCCAGAATCCCGGTTGAATATTTCAGAAATCTGGCAAGCCTAAATGTACTTTGGAGTTCAAAGTTCGCCTTGTTTCATAGGTATGAATTTTATAAAGAGTTTAAAATACATGTTAAACAAAGAAAATGCTTTACTTCTCATATCTCCTCCAGCACAAAATGCGTGACCACCAAAACCTTTAATTATGACCATTTTCACCGCAGGATCCCAATCCCATGACTAATGGGAAGAAAAAGAAAATTCTAACAATTTTTAATACCTTAATAAAGTAAATGTAAAAAGGTAAATCCTAATAACAGACATTTAAAATAAGCAGATAATTATAGATAAAAATAGACAGTTACAGAACCTTCAACTGCGAGGATACTTTTCGCATCATACTCAAAGTCAGGGAATTCATTGCTTTAGGACGATTTAGAATTATGACACCTTTATTTCCTTTTGTCTCCAAAATAACATCACGTTCTGTGCTCATTGGTCTCTAAAAAATATGAAACAAATAATTCTATCAAAGTAAAACAGAAAATAACTGCTTAATTTTTCTTTTTAAAGTTAGCTTATTTTCAGTATTATTACCCACCTTTACTGTTCTAACTAGAATTCTGGGCACCCAGTTCACACTGAAAATAAAAAACTTACTCTTTTTAACCTGAAGTATTAAAATTTGGGCAATCCAATGGATAATTGAAAGATGTTCATATAGCAGAATAGTAAGTAATTTGAGACAAACATAACTACATAATACAGTATGCAAAACATAAATATTAAAAACATATTTTTCCTGGTTTATAACTTTTTTAAAGCTAAATTCAATGGTGTAATTGAATTTCTTAAATTCAATGTGGAAGATTTCAAGGAAAGAAAAACATGATAATCGACTGACATGAAAGTAACCTATGTGAAAAGTAGTATAACTCCAATAAGAGATTCTTTTGAAAGTAAAAAAGGTTTTTTCATAAAGTTGAACTGACATTACGGAACAACAAAGAATCTTTAAGCATATGACATTTGGATTTGAAAGTATTGCTACAATATAGAATTACAATAATTAGAACAGCTCGTAATTGACTGACATTTCTAAATTCCTTACATACTTTAATGCAGAAAATTCACAGTTATGCTGTAAAACATACAAATAAATGTACTGCACAGAAAATCAGAACTTTATTTGTCATCAGCATAGGCTAAAGGGACTCAGTCAAAATTAAACACCGTATGAGGTAGTGAGAAGCAAACGGATGCAAGTGGCAAAATTAAAAATTTGGAGATAGCCAGTACAAATAGTAGGTGAATCTCTCTCCAGTCTTGAGGCAAGAGATTGTACTAGTAGCCCTGGTAGGTGCTGCTGTACAGCATGATTTAGAAAAAATTTCAAAGAAAGCCTACCTAGGATCTGATCTTTAAACGGGTTTAACTTGAAATTTAAAATAGTTCACTTGCAACCCTTTGCGTCTCACTGCCTCATATAAAGAACGGTGTAATAGCAATATTTTAATAATTTACTGAACTTAATTCTATAAAACTAAGGAAATAAAACAGACAACTTTTTCCTTACATTGAAAATATTTCGATTTAAAGTCCTTTCCAATAAAAATAAAAAGTCCGTTTTTAAAAATGTTTAAAGCAAAAATAACACAAAAAACAAGTATTAAAGCAATCAAAGGGACTAAAAGACATAACCATGTTCACGTACACACACACACACACACACACACACACAAAAGGTATTTTCTGTTTCGAAAATAAATTCCATTTATCTTTAATTTTTGATTTTATACTCGAGCTTGATCATTTAAAATCGTTTGGCTTGATTAAGGTAAGCCTTGGATAGCGGCTTTGTTAAAACAATTCTTAAAGCTCTCCTAATGTTAATAGAAACTTCGAACAAAACTTCATCTTATGCAGAAAATTTTAAGCTGTTGAATGACCTCAAACTTAAAATTGTGAATGAAATGCTTCTTCCCCATATTATCAAATTTATGTCAAACTGAGCTTAAAATTGGATAGAGAAAGAACAAAATCGAGCGTTTAAAAAAATGTTGCCTGCCATATCTTCGGAGGCTGTATATACAGATTTTGAAGTTTTGAAGCTCAGGCTGACATTTTCGTAAAGTTATCCCTCTATTTAAAAAAAAAGTTAAAAAAAAAAAAAAAACTTACTATACAATGATATCAAATAAAAATAAATATATAGATAGTAGGGAAACGGGGGACACGTAAGAATTTTTTTTTCTTATTTATTCAAAAAACATCATCAATTTTTCGTAGCAGATATGTTCCTATCTTTGAACAGTCTTTTCTTTGTATCCTGAAATTTTCTCAGATTTAAAAAAAAAATATTTCTTTACTTTATGGATTTAAAAAAAAAAATGTCTTCAATTGTTTTCATGTTCCCAAAGAAAGAAGGGGGGGGGCACATGTGAACAAGCCTGAGGCACATATGAACACGATCGAAAAATACAGGACAAGCATCATATTTTAACGAAAAATCCTTTAATCTAAAATATACCAATTAGATTGAGGGGTTTGTAACCCATACTGTGTCAGTTTAAATTGTACAGTAACTGTCAACTAGAGACTTATTTTCCTGGTTTGTATAACCCTGCTCACTGTCAAGTTTAAAAGTTTTGTAGCATGTTCCAATTACTGGATTGACAAGAAAACAATTAATAAGACTAAACAATACAAATAATGTTTTACTATGTGAAGTTTATTCAGTTTTTAGTTAAAGAATATATTTTGTCGCTTTCTTTTCCTTGTATTTTTTTTCTCACACTAAACTGTTGGCCAACTGTTTAGTAACAAAAAATAATAAATAAATAAATAAAAATACTGTAAAATAAGGAAGAGTAAATTTACAAGCCGATTGAAGGAAAATAATAATGGTGAATTCCAGGAAAATGGGGACATGACACTTGAATTTAAAAAAAACTTTCTGTCACTTGCTATGTACCACTCTTCAGAAATAAATGAATTTCTTGAATCTTAACCTGTTTTTTCCCAATAGTATGATGACTTTCAGAAAATCAAGGGCAAAATCAAGTTTTCTTTTTGTGTTTTTACAGAGCAAAAAATCTCATTTT
The DNA here is from genome assembly GCF_026930045.1 of Uloborus diversus. Lineage (NCBI taxonomy): Eukaryota > Metazoa > Arthropoda > Arachnida > Araneae > Uloboridae > Uloborus > Uloborus diversus. The sequence continues at coordinate 72,642,210 of NC_072737.1, read as the reverse complement.
TTTACATACTGTAATTTCAATATACTTGTTATCAGCATGTAATATTTAGGTTAAATTTTATCTTTTGAATGTCTAGTTAAACCTTTTGGGTAAGTAATTCAAAATTTCTTTTTTTTCAACCGTGAAATAGATCTATTACGAAGGTGACAGTTCGATGTCCTTCCGTTACCAAAATACTACATCTCAGTTAGTTCACCAAGAACCTATTGGGTATAGAAACTAACATTTTTTTTATGCAAAGCAGAATTATGATCCTTGTCAAGGAGGCTCAGTTAGAATTTTAATATAGATTTAATTTACATGGTTTTTAATGGTAACGGAAGGACAAAAAAATGCGGTAACGGAAGGACATCTATAAGCTGATACAGGGTAAAATTTTAGAATGCTAGTGGAAAACAAACTATTGTTTATAAACTTTTATTTAATTTTTTTAAGGAATGTTTTGTGATTTTATTTATTCTATTGTATGTGATAAAATCATAAAAACTACACTTAAAAGTTCCTAAGCATGAGAAAATCCTTTTGGTATGACATGTTAGTGATATGACAAGCCAATTTAAGCAAAAACAATAGCTTACAAACTTGATATTTATATTGAAACAATACAATATTGAAACTGCTTTCAGATTTGTTAACACAAGTCACAGGAAAGGACTGTTGAGAGCCTTAGTTCAACCGTTAAACATACTGCGAAGAGATCAGTGAAATCAAAGATCAATTTTCAAAAAGATGGAATAATATCCATTCTCATCCTGACACATAAAATATGCACTATTTGAACCCTGTAACAAGTTATGTTATTGAGTGAAGTCAGCATTTCAACAGATCGAAGTAGATTTCCCTTCAGACTGACGGTCAGCAGACTGATAGTTTTACGTAATATTAAAAAGAAGATACAGTTGAATCAAAAGCACTAAATAATGAGAATATGCGAAAGTATTCATAACACTTGGACAAGTTTTGTTAGTTGAATGGAAGGGAAATGTTGGACAGGGACTTCATATAGAAGATGAAGTAGTAAAAATATCTTGTTTACGAATGCATAATAATGTGGAAATGATCTTTGTATTCCCTGACAAAGAAGATAAATATTTTATGGATTCTGTTTATATTTTTGAGTATTTCAAGAATTCAGAATTGTAATAGATGAGTCAGGTATTATATGTCATTGTTTCAGACTGCTGTATTAGCTAAATAAATGATTGTAAGTTGAAATTTACCAAGTTAAATTGTTTTCGACTTCTCGACCTTCCCTTATACCCTTAACAAATACATGATTTATAAGCTTAAAATAATTATTTTTTTAAACTAGAGGTGAAATTTCAATGATTGAACACTCCCGTATGTGCTCTAATTTTTATAGAATTTTCCCTTTTGTAGCTTGGCTGAACTTTTGGGGAGAACATAAATGCGTAAAAATCATGTCGCAAAAATGTCCTTCCGTTACCGCTTTTTAAATTTCATTTTTCAATAAGAGTTACTGGCAAAAAAATTCCGGTTTTCGGCTTTTTTAGCAACTTATTATGATGTGCATAAAAGTCTATGCATCAATTTTTGAAAATTATACATTTTGATATGCTCACAGACAAATAAATCGATTTGTTTTTGTTCAAACTGTCCTTCCGTTACCGCTGGAATTCACCTAATTACATATACTTATACCTTTTTTTAACACTTTTAATAACCCTGCACTAGTGTTATATTACGAAGAAGATATGGGAACTGCTTACATGTGCCCCTACATCTCGTGTTCACAAGTTTCCCGTCATCTACCATAGAACTAATTTTCAAACATAAAGAATTCTTAATTTAATTAAAAAATTTAAACGTCATAAATTTACTTGAATATTCGTATAATGGATTGCAATAATTAATTTTAGCTTATTAGTTAGCTTAAAATATATTTTTACGTGAAGAAAAGAGTGAGATAAAATTACATCAGCATCTGCTAAAACTAAGAAGTTGCCACCAAAGGGCGATTAAAGGTCCTTGCTCTAAAAGTTTGGTCAAGAAGTAGAACTGGTACTGCCATTACTAGAGAATTTTTCAAGATTCTTTGCTTCACAATATCCAAGTAAAACATTCCATGTTCAAATGCACCCCCTTTAACCGTATATATAATGAACAAGCTTACTACCCGGCGTTGCCCGGGTGCTTTTCAATGCAACATATCTTTTGGATTATCAAATGAATGAATTCTATCTAAATGAGCGTAAGAAAATACATTCACAACGCTTTCTAGGTTCAAATCTTCAAAATACTTTAAATAACATAGAAAATCAATCATTTGCCGAAAAAATAACATCAACTTAAAGCGAAAAAGTATGAGGAATATTGTTTGGGCAATGTAGTGTCCACTGTTACATTGTCTGAGGTTGAATCAGACGGGCGGTACATAAACTGTCTTAATACAAAGACAAATGATTGTCTTTTGCACGTCTTGTGGTACAACCTTTTACGTGATGCTTCGAAACAAAAGCGTTGTGCTGCCTTTGTTAGTTTTGCTTTCCCCAAGACTTTAAAAAAAAAAAAAATGCAACAGTACTTCTCACGTACATTTTATTCGGAAATAAATCATTGAATGTTTCCTTAGAAAGAGTCGTGAGCTTACCAAAAAAAAAAAAAATAATAATAAATAAATAAATAAATCCCTATTGTCAGGCACAAATATATACAAAATAGTCTTTTTGGACACAGTCATAATATTTTCAGATTAATTTAAAGACATCCTCAATGTTCAAAAGCTAAACAGATAGTCCACCGTACAGAAAATAAAGAATTCAGTCAGTGTTGCTAATAGACGATAACACTCAGTTTTATGGATTTTTTGGCGGTGTTTTTCGAATGAAGGTGTGAAGTGATATGTTATTTTGTATGTTTTCAGGCAAGCACATTTCGCAGAAAAAGTTTGCTTAGTATAAAGAAACTTTACAAAATGTGTCTGCTTGCTCTTTCCAAGGTTATTTAGTACCATGCCATAGAATAAAATTGGATAAGTGTAACTTGCCTGAAAAGGCGCACGTCAGCTACATTTTATTTTATTATATTGACGTCAAATTTCGATTTTTGTAGGTAAAAGTGACAGTTAGACAGTAATATTAATGTCTTGTAACGATTTGAAATTTGTCGAGATTTAAGTTCTAGTTCAAATTTCTAAAACGTAATACTTGCCGCGAATGTTATACATGATATCGCACACTGGTGCAGGTAGAGAGAGCACGTATTTAAGTTTGTTGCTTTAGACAGAGTATTCTTTTGAGAACATCAAAATTTTAATTTATAGAGACACAGTCGTTGTGAGAGGTGGGAGTGGGTCCACTGATTACATTACAGTCATTATTTTAAGTTATGTAAAACATTGAGAATGGGAATGGGTGCACGTGAACTTATTGAACACACTATTTAAAAACCTTCAATTAAACTGCGTTATAGAGAAAGAAGTAAGAGTGCGCATTTTGGGCCCTATCCGCGTTAGATTTTGTTTTTTAATTATTTGCAGCCCGTGAAATTCTTTGAAAAATAAATGTCTTGTTTGTACTTAACTCTGGATAACAGACAAATCTTTTGTTTGCATTTTACAGAATCTTGTTGCATATTCTGTTCTCCTTATCCACAGCTTGAAAGCAAACGAAATGTATTTCACGTTTCGAAACGTAGTTTAAAAATTTAAAACTTAAATGATTCAAATTTTTTTAATCCATAAATTTAATTCAAAACTTTCTCCTAAATATTGTTTTTAGTCTTCCTTTCAGCAGCAAGAAGAATTTCATTTGTGAGTGAAACCAACCTTAAGCAAGTAACATAAAGCTATCTATATCGAAAATAGTTACATCTCAAAAACATTTACAGCACTTAATCGTCCATTATGGTTACACATGAGATACAAAGTATTTCACCTCATCCCTATACTGTTAAAGAGAGTTTAAGCTATTACAGTGATAATTTTCCATTCATATTACTAATTTTTTGTAGTTTAAAACAGTTTAAATTTAAATTAATATTTATTTGCATTTTTTCGAAACTTAAAACTCCAACCTTCCCAAACTGTATGAATTCCGCCGAATTATGTTTCCGTGTGGTTTTGCGGGTAAAAAAGGTGCACAACCTTTAATTTTAGCACGCATTGGTAATCTTAGTAGGTTAGTTTATGTGCATGTAATAAACGTCATAACCATCCCCTCCCTCCCCATTGGAAAACAAATTCCAGATACGCTACAAATACCTACGCACAAATATAATTATTTTGCAATTTATTTGCGAAATTTGTATTACTCTTTTTCTTTGTTAGCATTCAGCGATTAAACTTAGTTGAACCGAATTAGGTAAAGATCCGACGTAAATCAGAATAATATAAAGAACATATGCATATTGGTTTTGAGGACCATCCAACGTTAAATTGTTGAAGCTTGTATATGAATAATGAACGTATTATTGATACCGAGCTGATTTTGGTATTTTCTGGGCTGGTCATGTGGGAAATACTAATCTATAACTTCGTTCTACCATTACTGCAACGGAAATACCAAAAGAAAGCATGCAAAATAAGTAGAACTGTCGGAGTCCGCAATGCATTCCTGCTCTGCAGGAAAAAAACGCTAAACAACAGCACTTCGATTTCGTTCGGTTTTCTTGCCAACATGCTTTACGCTTATCGCGAATCGACATTGACGACCAGCTTTGAGAATACCTTTAGTTTTGATTTCATTTAAAATATTTCCTTGTGGTTATAAGTTGCAAACCATTGAATCAAAGTTTCTGAATTTAACGATAGTAGTTAATCTTCGAAGAAACTTCATCTAGGGCAGTTTTTTACGGGCTTTTCATTTAGACTAAATTCATAACTATGCAAAAATTCGTTCGTGTAGAAAAGAGCAATTTTATGACTCAAAATATGAATTTAGACCACCTTGGGTCTTTTTTAAATTCCAAAAACTCGCCTATATAAATTCTTAATTAACAATTTACCTTTGTGACAAATTTGGAAGAAATCCGACGAAAACTGTGGCTTTATAGAAGGAACATACACACACACAAACATACATCCATTTTTATATATATAGATACATGTAGGGATAGCCTTGACCACATCCCTCCCCTTTAAAAGACAAATTCCGAATGCGCTTTTATGCATTACTATGATTATTTTGCAATTTATTTGCGTTATTAGTACTTTTACTTCAGTTCTTTGACAGCCTGGAGCGACTTCTATTAAACCGAATTAGGTTATCGGTTATAGTTGAACCGAATTACTTAAAGATTCGACGTAAATCAAGGAATAGTATAAAGAAAATTTATACATTGCAAATTGGTTTCATAAGGATCATAGAACATTAAATTAAATTTCTGTTGTAAGAATGAAATAGGTGAGGTTTTAATAAAAGTATTCTAATGCTGAAACAGTCGAAGATTGTACGTCAATATTGAATGCAATATTATTACCTTATTCATGTTTGTACTTTCTCTGCTATTAATGGGAAAAACACTGATCACAACACGCAAAAAAATTACACGCAACCCTTACTGTTGTAGATTTTATAAGTAAACAATATTTAAAAATTATAATTTAACGGTTCAAATTAAGTAGAACCATGAGTAGCATCAATGGATCCCTGGGGCCTCGTAGGTCGCAGTTTAAGACACGATGTACAGCATCATTTCTTACATCTGCGGCGTTCTCGCCAAACATGCTTTAACACTCATCGCTAAGCGGCATTAACGGGAATCGTTCAGGATACGTTTTGTGTTGATTGCATTTGAAATAGCTCCTGGTGGTTATATGCTGATAACCGTTTTCATTTGGTTTGAACCAAGGTTCACAAACTTAACGATTAAACTTAATCTTTTAAGAAACTTCATCTAGGACAGTTTTTACGGACTTTTCATTTAGACTAAATTCATAACTATACAAAAATTCGTTCGTGCAGAAAAGAACAATTTTACGACTCAAAATATGAAATTAGACCTATTTGGGTCTTTTTAAAATTCCAAAAACCCGCCTATATGAATTCCTGAGCAACAATTTGCCTTTGTGCCAAATTTGGAAGAAATCCGACGAAAACTGTGGATTTGTATAAGGAACATACACACATACCCACACACCCACAAACACACATCCATTTTTATATATATAGATAAACTACGTACTTTTCGATGAAAATGGATAATTTCGTAAGCATGATCTTTATTTCCCTTGATTGTTATGACACGTCCTAAATAGAAACAAGTTTTGTGTAAAATATGATGCAACTGATTCTAGTGGAAAACCAAGTACATTTCAGTTAAAAAAGTAAATTTTAACAAAGTTCAGACTTCATTTTCTTCCTTTTTCAATTATAAATTATTTTCTACGCACTCGCATAAATGTTGATACTAAAGTGTTAGAATAGGGAAGGCGTAGAACAGGCATGATTCCATCATTTGAGCACATGATTATATAAAGTTGCCTTAATTGTTTGTCGCCATTCTGAAGTAAGGAGTAGATGAGACCTAGGCATTAAGGGTGGGCTGAAAAACAATTTCTTGTTTTTCGATGATGGGTAGTGCGGAAATGGTGCCATTGGTGAAGCAAAGTGAACATAAAAAATTTGATTTTTTTTTTCACAATTTCTTGATCTGCAGCAATTGGGTTGAAGTTTCGAAATAATGCTGTTTTTTCATGTTTTTAGCCAAAAAAAGTAAAATTAGTATGTTTTTATTTTCAATGATGAGTTGCATGGAAAATGTGCCTTTAGTGGCACTAAACTCCTATTAAAAGAATTGAGGTGTGTGGTATAGTTCTTTCTTTGCTACAAATGAGTAGAAGTTTTGACAATTTTCAGTTTTTTTAACGTTTTCAATAAATTTTCTCGAATTGTAAAAAAATTGTTTTTGCAATATTTCTCTCCCATAATTATCTAGTTTTATCACAAGTGATTCATTTTTAGATGCGTGGTGTGTCATAAATTAATTACTTGTTGCGTATAAGATTTCAAATTTGAAATATGCTATTCGAAAACTTTTGTGCAGCTGCGTTCAAAATTAGGGTTAAACAGCAACTCAACAAAGAACTAAAGGTGGTATGGATGTACAGAAAATTTCTTTTTGTACTTTCAACAGAGAGTTTTTATCTACACTGCTTTAGGTAATAGAAGTTTTTCGATTTTAATTTCTGCATTTTAGCCCTTTTACTTACACTGGTGTGCAAAAATTAAGGACGAGACGGTTTTTTCAATATAACTTTGTACAAAAGCTTTCCAAATCAACACATTTAATACCGTAAGATCCCCAATACGTAAGGACATGTGTAATGTAAGCAACACATACTAAAAGAGAAATCAGAGGGATAAAAAGAAGCTTTATTGAAAAAGTAGCATGGAGCGCAATGCGACTGAAGGCCGAAACATCCCTGTGATGGGTGTCCAGCAAGAAACATCCGGTCTTTAGAAGGGGATATGATCTCCCCCGACTGCTAGGCAGGTTTCACAGCGTCTGCCCATGCTGAGAATGAGGGTGTCAATGAGTTGTTGAGGCATTGTTGCCCATTCGTCTTGGAGCGCCAATCGAAGCTCCCGAATCGTTACTGGTGGTAAGGTACGAGCTGCCAAGCGTTTGCCTAGAAAATCCCATACATGCTCGATGGGAATGAGATCCGGAGATCGTGCCGGCCAAGCCATACGTTCAATATCCTCACTCTCTAAGAGCTGTTCGGCAGCTACTGTGCGATGACATGGTGCATTGTCGTCCATGAAAAGGAACTGCGGACCCATAGCACCTCTAAAAAGCCGCACATATGGAAGAAGAATCTCGTTACAATAACGGGTCCCGTTGACTGAACCTGCGTCGAAGATGTGAAGGTCTGTACGACTACCAAGCATGATGCCTCCCCAAACGAGAACACCGCGACCTCCATACCTGTCCCTTTCAATGATGTTTGAGGGATGATTGCGGCTTCCCCGCTCTCTCCAGATGAGTATGCGATGAGAATCGCTACTCAGACTGAATCTGCTCTCATCTGTAAAGAGTACTCGTCCCCATTCATTGTCTCTCCAATTCCGGTGTTCCCGGCACCACAGAGAACTCCTTCTCCGATGGGCAGGCGTTAGAGGTACACACCGTATAAGGCGTCGTGCAAACAGACCACCACCGTGCAGTCTTCTGGCCACGGTAAAACGCGATATCGGTCGTCCAGTCGCCTGTGTCGTGTGTCTAGCGATTTCTCCCGCTGTCTGCTGCCTGTTTCTTCTGGCCTGTAAGACAATATACCGGTCGTCTGCGGGTGTGGTTCCTCGTGGACGACCACTACTGAACCCCCGGATAGCTGTTCCTATAGTTTGAAATTGTCTCCAAAGTCGTGAAACGATGCTGTGAGCAATTCCGAACTCTGCAGCTCCACTTGTCACACTGCGGCCTTCCTCCAACTTCCCAATGATTCGACCTCGGGTAAAAGCCTCCAGATGTCGTCTAACAGATTGATTATTCGCCATTTCTCGCTGAGGCAGCAACTCGGTGTGATTTTTAACTGCTATACGGCGCGCAATCTCTTTGCCAGAAATACTGTTCTTACTCCGACAACATGCTTTATACTACTCAGACACTCCCCCATTACGTCTGCCTGCATATCTGCGCATGTGTTACCGTACATCACCTTACTTAATCTCCTGATTGGTCTTTCTGTCCGCTCTGCCTCTTCGTTCAGCTAATATGCTAATTTTTCGACTTTCGTCCTTAATTTTTGCACCCCATTGTATGTTACAGTATTGCTACATGAAAGCATCTTTTCCTTTGTAGCCATCTGCAAATTCCGTGCTAATTTAGTAGTATTTCTATTTACTACACACAGCAAGCGTAGGACTTCAGATTCTAAAATTGTTTCGAACACTATATTTGTTTCAGTTTCTTGTGACGAAAGACATTTCATGATTCGAAGTTAACTGATATTAGTTGAAAACCAATCCTACGAGCATATCGAAATATTCAGTTAACCAGAATTTGAATTTTGGAACCTTAAACCTTAAACACTCAAATTTCTTGATCCTTGCTTCTTCTTTTAATTGACATCTATTTATTCAATAATTATTCATCACAATGTTTTGATACATTGGTTTTCGTCAGTTTCCGTTGCTGTGGTAGCATTTTTGTGAATTCTTAGGTTGGTCGTGTTATTTACTTTTTTAAATCCCTTTTGCGTAGTCTGGTCGTTTCTCTAAGGGAATCATATGGGCAAATCAATTTATATAACGATCAGTGTGAGACATCGTAAGGCATCTTTGGGTTTCGAGGTACTTAAGCTAAGCAAAGAGTTCTGTAGGCAGCTGTGAGCCGCCTAGAGGCTGGTCTAATAGGACCTGGTTGGGTTGTTCTGAAGCTCTGGAGAACACAGTACAGTTGAAACAGTTTCACAACTATCCAATTACGTGATTTTGGGCTGTGCTCAAATTTTCAGTATTTTCATTTTCTTTTGCCAATGTAGAAATGCATGACAGAGGTAGGTAACCTAGAATAATAGCATAAGTAGGTTTTTGCATGCCATCAGCTTGGGTTTGATTGGGCCAGAAAGGTTATGTAGTTCCTCAGTCTTATTTATCAGGCGTAAGACTGGGAGTTCGTCCGTATAAAAATGTGCACAAAATGTTGCAATTCTTTAATTCTTTCGTTCTTTTTTTAACACCTGCAATGAAACCGTTGTTTTTAGTTTTTCTTTTCATGCTCTTAGAGCAGTGCCGTTTTACGCGACTGTTTTTAGTTAAGAGATAATAACCATGTACTTATTTAAAACGATTTACCAATGATTAAGAACGAATTCTGCTTTACTCCCACTGGTTTTGAACGCAATACAAACAGAGAGCTGCACTAAGTTTCCTAATAGCATATTTTAAATTTAAAAACTTATACTCAATAAGTGGTTAATTTATAACACACCACGCATCTAAAAATGCATCATATGTGATAAAAACTATATAATTATGGTAGAAAAATATGGTGAAAGCAAAATTTTTACTATTTTAGAAACTTTATTGAAAACGGTTAAAAACTGAAAATTGTTAAAACTTCGACTCATTGGTGGCAAAGGAAAGAAATATACCACACACCTCAAAAAATTTATGGGAGTTTAGTGCCACTCGTGTCACCTTTTCCGCGCAACTCGTCATTGAAAACAGAAATATCCTTTTTTTTTACTAATTTTGGCTAAAAATATGAAAAAAAACAGCATTTTTTCGAAACTTCAACCCAATTGCGGCACAGATCAAGAAGTTAAGCAGAAAAATCAAATTTTGTTTTGTGCACTTTGCGGCAACAATGGCACCTTTTCCGCACTACCCATCATCGAAATAAAAAAGAAAAGTTGTTTTACGGCCCACCCTACTGGGCATGTGGCGAATTTTTTTATCTTTATATTTTTGAAAGATTTTAATTGGAGTAGAAAAAAGTTTTTTTTATTACCTTATCAAAAATTCTTCATCTGTGATTATATATAATGCATATCGATATATTGAGGGTTCTTCTGATAAGCGAGGTAGGTATCCATTAATAAATACAATCGAACACACAAAAACAAAACTCCAATATGCTATACTAAAAAAATGATAAACTTAATATTATTAAATGCAACACTATATGTTCTTACAAAAAGTAGAAGGAGAGAAATGAGTAAGTTCTAGCTAAGGAATTTAAATTCCTGGTTTGGCTTCTGGGCGACAGCGCCGTTCGGAGGAGGAAATGGGCAAAATACATTTTGTAACAGAGAATAAGAATAGTATTAAAACTCCACATTAAGAAAGAATCATGATGTCTTTATAAAAATACCACGCTAAACATCCAATCCAAAATTAATTTCTCATTGTAATGATTTGTAATTCGAAAACGTTACTAAGTACCTTTACATTTGTTGCTAATCATAGAACAAAAGTTCAATATCTTGTAGATCCGTCTCTTCTTTTAGCTTTATCCCACTTATATTATTTTTTCCAGAGATTCATTCCATTGGAATGGCATTAAAGCATGATTGTCCCTGGCAGCGTTGAAATGCTTGAGAGAAATGCAGCTCCAATTTTCGACATCCACGTGCACTGTCACAAGTTTTGCTGCATGTACAGAAAATAATTTTTTAAATTAAATCTAGATCGGGGCATTGGATTGTTTTCTTCTCGATTTAGCACATTGTTTTTCATAATCCAAACCCGTTATTCATAGTTCATGCCGTTGCCAAGCCATGTCAGTATATTTTAATAAACATGAAATGAATGTTGTTGCCCTACACTTGAAGTAGGGGACAGTGATTTAAATTTACCGCTTAAGTTTTCGCAACTGATTAAGTAAAGTGAAGATACCGACAGTTATTTAATGAGGTCTCATTGGTTGGTGCATCATAAAGTGCTGGAAATCTTTTTGTGCCATATTCTGCTGTATGCGAAGCATTGATTTCATAAAATAATCGCGCACAGCGTCTTGCAAGTCTGGACTTTTCCAAGCAATTTCATGACTGCTGATTTTCCTTTCTGGAACATAGAAGTTGCTCCATCGCAGCCAGAAAAGGCATCAAGGAATAAGATTGACTTTTTCAATGTTCCTTCTTGACTGCTTGAGGAGTAAAGTTTCTGCTCCATCTTACCTGGCTTGAGAAAACAAACCTCTTTTTTAGGAGGAGTCCTAGCAGTTAGAATTACTAGATCAATACATTGACCCACATTAACTGCAACATTACAGATAGTTTGTATGGTAGTGAGCATTGTTCCAACAATGAGAAAATCAGCATCATCTTCGGCTTGCTTTACAAGTACATTAACTGTTTTTAAATGTTTTGTGAGAAAATAAATTAATCTTATTTTATCGTTTTCTTTATTGAGTATTTATCTTGACTTAGGGTGGCAGTCATCACTTCATCAAAAATAGTATCCGTTGAAACTACTTTCTAGCACCTCCGGAGGTTATTCACATCTTCGAGAGACAGTATGTGAAATCCCCCCCACCCTCCGAATTTTTTTCCTATTATTTTTTTACCAATTTTTAGGGTATCGTAGAAGTTTATTGTTTTTGGATCTCCTGTAACTAAAGTTGAAAATGACATAACAATTTCTACTCTTCGTCGAAAAGGATTGTGGGAACTGAACTATCTAGGTAATTTCCTAACGCTCTCTTGGTCCAAAATCCTCAAGGATATGCAATCGAGATCCCTATTTTACACTCTCTCTAAAACATAATGTTTCAATCTTCAGAATTTCGCCCAAAATTTTTGTTTGGACTTGACTCGGCCCTCTTTTCACCTCTCTTTTAACACATAATGCTAAGGGAAAAAAACCTATAAACTTGACTTTAAAGGATGGGTAAAATGACGTTCAGGGAATTTCTTTCTTAAATGCCGCAGGAGAAAAATGAAGTTTAATTATGTGGAAAAAATCTATAAAAAAAGAAGTATTTTGTCAATTTTCTTGTATAAAATCATTTATAACTGCTAAAATATGTATTTTTCGAACTTAATTCTTATCTTATTCAACTCAGCTTAAAAAAATACGTTACAAATTATACCCCACTTTCCTTGATAGCAAAAAGTTAAAATTTCTCCCACTTCTCCCCCCTCCCTCAAAAAGGGGGGAAAGCGTACAGCAATGAGTCGGGGACTTTTAAGTTGTCGTTGAGAAAGACGTAAAAAAACTTTCTGTGAGGAAAAACCTTGGGTTTCAATATTTTCCAAGTGACACCCTTTGTTAGACTAATTTTACTGGACTAAAAGTGAAATAGTGGGGCAAAGTGAAATGGAAAAATATTTACTCTGCCTTTCTGGTAATATTTTAACCATGTATAGTCTATTCCAGTCATGAAAAAGTTACCTGAAAATATGAGTATATGATTTAAAAGCAATTTTCAAAAATTACTACTCATAATGTAACTTTTTGTTGTAAATCAAAAATAATTTTTGTTATTTTAAATGATAAATTTCTTGTTAACAACAGTTTGAATATTAATTAGGGCCTACTAATATTCGGTGCAATATTTTTTGTTTAGGATTGTTTGTATTTCAAATGCTTACTACAAGTTAATCAAATGCGTGCAGAGCAATGTAGATGAGCCAAAATGAAACAGCTTATTTCATTTACTTATTCAATCCTTTGTCAAATTATTTACGCATTCATATATCTTAATATATAAAAATCAATGTCCTGAGATAACATATATATATATATATATATATATATATATATATATAGAATCCTAAGAAAGGATTTTTCGAAATATCAATTAGTTCAGGAGAAATTAATTAAAACCCCTTAATTTCTGTGAAATTAAAACCTGTCATTGAAATTCAAATCCCTTATTTTCTCAGAGGCTTTCCTCCATTCAAATCATTATTCAGTACTTCATCTCAACTTTTGGTCGATAGCGAATTTTAAATTTGTTATTGTATTTGTTTTTCACGTGATTCTTCGAGGCTTTTCTCAAGTCAAATAATAATCTTTCTGTCTTTTGCTTTCATTTTTTCAAAACTAGAAACGAAGTTTTTAAGAACATCATCACAGGCGGACTATCCTTTTGAATTTAAAAGAGTGCAGTTTCCTGTAAAAGTTTGCTTTGCAATAACCGTTAATAAGTCACAAGGACAGACATTAAAAGTAGCAGGGATCAATTGAAGAGAAGACTTTTTTTCACACGGCCAATTTTATGTAGCTTGCTCCAAAGTCAGTTCATCAAGCAGCTTAATAATTTTTGCACCAGAAAAAAAAATGTTGTATACAAAGAAGTTCTTGCTTAAACATAGGTATAACAATAAAATGTGGATGGCCTGTGTTTGCAAAGATAATCAATACTTTAAAAGGATCGTTAATAACAGTTAAAGATCGGTTAAGGACAAGGGCATATATGTAAGGAGTCCAGGGGCCCTGGGATCCTCCCAAAATTAGAAAAAATATAGGTAATAAGTAATTATTATAGGGGATTTTCGAAATTAGGTGTACCAAGCACTGTTAACCCCTGCTAATTCCATTACCCGAGCAATGCCGGGTACGGGATTGCTGGTCTTTTATAACAGCAAAAAACGTAGTAACAAAATTACACAGGATTGTTACTCGCAAACACTTAATCATTTGTAGTTCAGCTGCTATGGTGTAGGAATGACACTCCAAATATGCCATGTTGTTTATTAGATGACTATAATTTATTGCACGTCCAAAGCAGGAGTTGTGTATTTAATCAAAATAAAGAGCAAATATTTGGTACATTGACAGTTTCGTTCCGGCTACCATAATTTAGAATTATATCATTTCAGTGAATATATTTTTTAAATTTAAAATTTGATCTGGATAAGCCGGAGACCTGGATAAACGTGTGCAAGACTTCTACTGTAATTATAAATATGCATCAAAAGTACCAAACAAAAATTCAAGTTAATAGCCGCAAAAAATTGCTGATTTCTGACACATTGATTGACGTTGATGATTTAAGAATATTTAAAATATTGTGTGGGTGGAAAAAATATATTGAAACTAAATCAAAAACTTGTCGTTTTAGTTCAATTTATCCTCAAAATAACCCTAGTTAAATATAGTATTTGCATTCCTTCATTTAATAATTTCCTTAGTTATTCTTTCATTCATTATTTTATTCACTCATTTATTTTTTAATCTTACATTAATTTATTAATTTATTTTTTCGTCTATTGTTTCATTTTCTTTTGATTTATTCAACCATTCTTTTATTTACTTATTCATTTGATAAAAAATATCTTTAGTAAATGAATAGATAATATTTAATTTGGAAAATATTTTCTTTTTCTCCATAAAAAATGAAGTGTAAATTTTTTTGGAGGTACAAATTTACTGCCAAAAATTAAGAATGAAGTTTCAATCCAAGTTGAACAATAAAATACATTGTTTTTTCTTCCTGTACCGTTATTTTCAGGACAAGCCAAATTTTTCATTTTGAAAAAAAGTTATTTTTCTTAACAACACTTGCCTCACATTCCCCTACATTAAATGAAAACATAGAACTAATTCTGTCATGCTTCTAGTTTTATTCTATACTAGCTGCGTCGGTCAGTCTTGTAGACCTCTTTAGGCCACGGTCTACCACGGTCACCCTGGTAGCAGCACCTACCAAGGATACTAGCACTATCCTATACCTAAAGCAGAGGACTGGTTCTCCTCCTACCATTCGAATTGGTCAGCTAAAAATTTTTAACTTTAATACTTACATACTATGCTTCTCACTACTTTGAATGTAAAACTACTAATCAAGAAATAATAAAACTTAAACTCAAATGGCAAAACTTTGAATAAAAGTGCAAAGCAATTAAGTAAAAAATTTCACACCTTTGAATCATGCAATAAAATTTAGTCAAGAAAATTTAAAAACAGTATTGAAGAACATTAGTAAAAAAACAAGTACTAAGTACAAAATACCAAAAACTTAGCTTCATCCAATAGAGGTTAGTATAAAAATGCAAAAGGAAAATATAAAACTTGCACTTACATAGTAAAACTAATAATAATAAAAATATTTAAAAAAAAAACACTTAAAAGCTGCAGATCAGAATTGCTCTAAAAACTGTTCTTATTCTTTAAACAACATGGATAATACTTTCAAACACAATTTTGAAGTTGGCACAAAAACAAAAAGTAAAATCATGTGTTCATATTTTTCCAAAAAAAAACAAAAAAAAAAAAAAAAAACACCCAAAATTAGGAAAGAAACTTTTATATCGTTGCACAAAATATGTTGTCATTGATGCGTAACGTTTACAAGTGGTATTGAAGCACCTGGGTCCGTTTGGATAAATAATTGTATTGAATTATGGCTACGAATGGTTTTATCTATCGTTTAAGCACCAACATAAAAAAATATGTTTAACAGTATTATCAATGGTGTTCAAAGAATAAAATTAATTTTCACTTTTTAGAGTAATTTTGATCAAAAATGTTCATTAGTTTTTTTCTTTAAAAAGCGGAACTTCATTTTGTCTCTTTAAGCTGATTTTTTAAGAAGTTTTACGGCTTACCGACTTTTGTAGAAAAAAAAAGATCTTGCCTATTATGCTCGTACTGTCAGACAACAAACTTATTAATTTTGAGGAAATATTCTCGCAAGGAAATGTTTACAACGCAAATGCATGTTCTCATAGAATGCATTTAATTAGTAATTGCATTTCAACAGACGTTGTTCAATAGCGGAAAACGTTATTTCTAGACTACATCAAATGACGTGACTCACTTAATGCTTTATTTCAGGAAATGAAAATAACACGATGAAGTAGGAAGTAAAATATTGAAAAAGGGTGAGTTCTCTAAACATCCAATGTGTATTTTTATGGGTAAATATAGCCATGGATATGTTTTAAGAAGAAATACTTTTTAAAAAGTAAGATGGAAAACGTTGCATAATTGTTCCACTGAGAAGCTTGTAGCCTTATTTCTTTTAAAAACTTTATTTATTTTACGATTTAAAATTTAATAGATAAGTTTAATTTTCATTTAACTTTCTTGCTCTTTACTTAAATTAGATTTTTCATGGGAGGGAGAGTGGAATTTTCATTTTGTTACAAACGGAACTCGTAATGCGCTTTTAATCTGATTCTTTCTAATTGACGATTTAAATATTTGCGAATCAAATAAAATTGCAAAGCAATTTTGGGGTTTAGTGAGTGTTAACGAGCAGAGTGGGGAGCACCCCAGTTTTTTTTATAAATAAATACATGGCCTTAATGCAAAGTTAAATTAATCAGACACTTCATGATTTAGTATGAGTGAAGTAGTTTAGTATGAGTGTGTATTATTTTATGAGTTGTAAGTTATAAAAAGGAAACTCTTCTCTATTATTTTTTAATATGGGACATTCTTCATATTTTCTTAAAATACATGCAGGTCAAAAAATTTAGGCTTTTTATGTGACTTTTTTGGAAGTAAATCTGTCTGCAAAAATTTCCCTCTGGCAATATAAGAACAAAAAATCAAGTTACTTTTTTTTTAATGCAATGTGCTGTGATGGCTACCAAAACATTCTTATTTCATCAACTAGTTTTATGCGCCCTCTAGTAGCAGTAAGAGGAACTTTGATAGGTCAGTGAAGAAATGACGTAGGAAGGTGGGGGCAACATATAAATTACAATAATGTCATATTATAGTTCTTACTTGAATGTAAAAATCGAATTATTAAAAAATAAATAATACTACTTCAATATTGCAAAGAATAATTTGAAAAGTTGAAATCTTGAGGGGGGGGGGCAGTATGAGGGAGTGACAAATGATTGGGTGGATTTACAGTATTATTTAATTTATAAATATCTAAATCTTAAAAACTACCAAAATAACTTGGAAACATCATATTATGCATGTCTAATGAATTGATTTCCAAAACGATGATTAACTAATGAGATGTAGTCTTTGGACATTAATTTGTCCTATTTGGGGAGAATTTTCCTTATACGCGCATATACCCTTTTATACTCGTATATTATATGTGTTACTTATATACTCATGTAGATTTGTTTACCCTTGTATGGACATTTATCACACGCCTTTTACAATAAAGATTTTAAGGAACAATTCATTAACAATGCTTTTTAATTTCATCAAAACTATATTTATTTAAACCTGCCTTTTAATAATAATTTTTATTTTGGTATATTTTTGGTTCACAACATGTGTTTTCTCACCTCCGTGGCATGTCACACACATGGTGTAAATGTTTAAGTTGCTTTATAACTAGATTAATTAAAAGTATATACTTATTTATTTATTATTACTTCAACAAGTGACTCAAATACTAATTGTTTAGGTATATTTAATTTTTTTACATTGTGTATTAGTTCGTTTTAGTAGGACAAGGAGTCATGTCACACAATAAATTCTCACTTCCATTACCTAAACACAAAATGCCATTTCTCATAAACATGCGGCAGTAATGACATCAAATTTTATTTTCCATGATACAAGGGAGCCCCATTGTTTATTTTTTAGCCATAGTTGAAGTTGTGAGATTTTTGTTGAAAAACAAGATGATAGATTTTGCATTAAAAACTTTGTGTGGTTACTCTGACTTCTCACCTCCTCACCTCCGGGAACTTAAATTTCAGAGATGTAAATTAATGTAAAAAAAAAAGTTAACATTTTTTATATGCTTAACATTTGTGCAGATTGTTGCAACTAAGGAAACTAATATTTCCCTGAAAAATGTATCTATTAGGTCTATATTAATGGAAAATTCCTCACCTCCGTGACAGATCTTATCAATGTCATTATTTCTGAGGTAAAAATAAATGATGGAGGGGAAATAGACCAATCTAGTTCACTCTACCAAGATATAAAATGCCAGTATATTCTCAAATTTACTTAATACTATTTTTTAACATGCATTTGAACTGAAAGGACAACTACTATTTTAGCCGTACTTAGATTAGGAGAGCTTAATATTAGAGTCCCACTAATCATAAAAAGAGCTCATTTTTTTTTACAATTAACAAAATTACTACTTTGTTACTAAATTGGTCTCGATTTTTAAACATTAAATTTTTTTTTTATATATATATTTCCGTGAACAAGGCATTTTTTTTATTTATGAATAAAATGATTAGAAATTAGCTGGGCCACTGTTTATGGTTATTTCTAGTAGGTAACACTTTCATGTAAGAATGGAAAAAAAGAAAATAACGGTTTAAAAATTGAAAAATATTTGTGTTCAAAAGAAGCATTTTCTGGAGAATAACCCTTATATACTAATATATTCACGTATATATTCGTGTGTACACTCATTATACTCGTGTATATTCTTGTAACCATTATAAATAACCATAACAAATGAATATTATGGTTATTAACAACTATTTTACATATATACTCAACTATGACCACTTACACCACCCATTGGGGCAAATTTTACATGGTTTCTTAATTGGTCAAAAAGGAATAGGCCCCGACTGTTGATCCTTCTGTTCTGCTTTTGAACTTATGATTTGTCTTATGTGTGTATCGATTATAAAAACTATTTCTATGGTGTAGTTATTCAGTAGTACTTAATTCTATACATTCTAAACAACTGGGCTTATTTTTTTTCTTTTTAGTTTTTTTTGGTTTTTTCGCAGTCAGGGTTTTTTTTTATAATTAATTTGTTTTACTTTTTTTTAGTTAATCTTCATTAATTGCTTTGTCATCAAATTCTATATAAAAGCCTGTATAATTCATGATGACGCGAGCTCGGAAACGTCGTCAGTCAAATTTTTCTCACAAAAATAAAAAAAGCCCGTCAAGAAAGTACACGTCGTTAAACTCAGTCCCCTGAATCACGATAAAAATAAATGCAACAAGTTAGAGATAAAAATAGACTTAATTATGATAGTCTTTCACCCACGACAAAGAAAAAGTGTTGTATAGCACTGCGAAAAGGATGGCTGACTATCGCAAAAGTCGGGAATGTGATCAAAATTGATTTAGTAGACTTAGTAAGCAAAAATGCAAGCAGCGAAAACGTGTAATCTGGAATCGCCAACGAGACAATCTCACAGATTGACATGTATGAGGACACACGCATCTCAGATTCGAAGCGACAAATCTCCCACGATATGATCCTAAATTGACAATATGGCGTCTGGTTGTTGCTGTGGTGAACGTTGATTATTTTCATGTGTTTAGTGACACTCCCAAGGTTAAGACAAATCGATTGCCGTAAGAATTATCAAAATTGGCCAAGGCGCTTAGCCTCTACTGCGCCACATAGGAACAAACATATATACATTGACTCATAAACACATTACCCTCCTCCGCCTCGCGTACACTCAGTCGAGCAAAAACGGTCTTATTTCTACTTATTCCTTCATTTACGAGAAATTTAGTTGTATCGTCTCTTAATGATTCAATGAGCGCTGGACTAAATAGCAGTTTAAAGGAAAAAGTCTTTACATTATTCGCAGAAAGGAGCTTTTGAAATGTTTGAAGAAACGCGTTTTGGATTCCCCATGAACACTAGTGAAATGACGAAATCTGTCGAGTTTTTTTTCGTGTTTTTTTTTCTTTCTTGTTTTTGTTTTTGTTTTCAGTGGAAACCAAGCAAGCTTGCACGATAAAGCTGAAGTACAATAAATGATAAAATGTAAAAAAAAAAAGGAAAAAAAATTGCAGATACCACCCTTTATCTTTCCACGGCACATGTGGGTACACATACACACCAGATCGTAATTAATGTCGTAATTAATGATGAACTGAAATATAATCATACCATGTTAATTGAATGTTTGAACATTTTTCATTATTTTTATCTTATTTTTATTTTTTACTTAAATACAGTTGGTTTATGTGTTATAAAGTCCGGTCCCTAATGGTTGTATATTTCAGAAAAATTTCTTTTGACATTTTTTTAAAAACTTTTTCTTTGTTTTCTTGCATTTTTAAAGTCAAATTTTCAACAGTGAAGTATACTTTTATTTTACACAGTCTGATTTAATTGAAACGTGGATGTGTTCACATGAAAGCAATTCTTCTGTGTTTGAACATGGTCCCACTTGATTCTTACGGGCCTTGACAATTTATCAATTTTCTGTGTTTACTGATCCAACTAGTAGCCTAGGATGAACTGCTCTTGAAATTCTCGAAAAATTCCAAACTTCATATGTCGCCCATTTTGACGGCAAGAGGCGCTGAACCGAATACTGTGCATCCACCAATCAATAGACATTTTGATTCTAAGAATAGAAAACAGGGATTTCCTGTAGCGCCCTCTTTGCTGCCACGAGTTTCAGCGATTGTCACGGCCTATAAGAATACAGGGGCTATGGTTTGAAAATCAGATACATCTTTCAGTTTATCAGTTCTTTGAGTAACTATTTGTTTTTCCTTCGATCTTTTCTCCTTGGTATACACATCCTCGACTGTAAAGTTGTAGTTTTGAATTTCTGCAGTTCCAAAAATGCAAAAAATAATTGCTGAGCTCATGACTATCACAATACCGACGATCAAGAACTTGTTCCACTGTTGGATTGTCTGCTGGAAAAATAAATAGATTATCTCACTACTAAAATTTAAATACGCATTTATCACTAGTAAATTTTTTTATCAAAAGTTTTTGAACCACCCTAAAGGGCAAACATTACTTAAGAGGATATGTGTTATCTCTAGTTTCCAATGAAATAACCTTTAGCAGTGAACCAAACATCTCTTTTTCGCACTGCTTCAGTAACCTATCAGTTCCATTCTTTTAATAGGGGAATTAGAGGGATTAGAGGGATCAGGTGGAGGCGACAAAGTTTCTGAACCGTCAAAAAGATAAATTTCATATTTAGTTTTCATAACTTTTCGAATAAAACTGTCTTGTGTTTATAATTTTGTGCTTTGGTAGCAGCTAATTTCTCCAATACTGTTTGACCGCGGATTGTATGTAATTCGGCAATCTGCCAAGTAAAGACTATTCCATCTGAATTAATCTAGCAGGGGAGAAAGAAAAATAACGATGGGATTTTGATGCACGCTTTTTATAATGTAACTAGTGCCTTATTCATTTATTGCATTCTCTAAAATAAAATAAGGGAAAACAAATATAGTTACCATAGAAACAACAAAAAGAAAAGAAAATATTTTCATTTCGTTCAGGAATGTAAAAGCAAAATGGTAAGCTCAAAACTTTGTTGTGAATAAATAAATCAATTCATTTTTGTCGTGAGAATATAGATCGAATATACTTTAGATTTAAAAAATGTTGCTCCGAGCAAATTTTCATTTTTACAAAACTAAGGCTAAATAATAGAGAAGCAAAAGTGCACATCTGTAGCAAATCAACTAACACCCCTATAAACTAATAGATACGTCCATTTCCGCCTATAAACCGGATATCTGCCTTTCCATGTAATCGATGGTCAAACAGTAGCTATTTCTTGATAAACGAAATAATTTTTCACGTGATCAAGGTTTGTTTTTGGTAAGTGGAAACATAACGTTTAATCCAGATGCTTTTGCCACACATGATATGTGATTACCACTAAAGGTATAGTTACCACCCTCAGAACTTGGTACAGTCAACTCTTGATAACTTGTCCCAAGGAACCGGGTAAAACTTTCGAGGAATCGGTAGTTTGAGCTATCAAAAGTGCCTTTCCCCAGTCTTCTCAAGATTTTTTTTTTTCATTAATAGTGCATTATGGGTCGACTTTTACGCTTAGTTTGGATAAATTTAAATATTAGGACTAGGAAAAGATATTCTTTCAGAGAATAAATTTTATTAAGATACTTCGAGAAGAGAAGTTATGTTGGACTGCTTAAATTTTTATCGCAACTTAAAACTTCATGAAGTTTGTATGTCATAGCCCCAATATATTTTCTATTGATTTCAGTTAGTATTGCTTTTAAACGTCTTTATGCTCTTCAAGCAAATTATTTGAGTCATCCAGAAAAAAAAGCCTTCCTTTTTCATTTTTTGCCACAATTCTAAATGTCTCAAAGATTATAAGAAATAACATTTTAGGTCGTCATCCACACAAAAGGAAGCCCAATCGGCTACCCCTCACGTAATCGTGCAACACTATGTGCATAAAGGAGCACTATTGCAAAAAAATTATCCCCCTTGCACCAGCTGATAAACAAAGCAATGCGTAAAAAAACTTTTTTTTTTCTTTTTTTGGCTGCATTTTTATGCAAAAAATAAACACGAAATTTTCCTAAAAACTTCGACGCTCAGTACATGCGAGATATAGAGATAATTTTGTATTGAAAATACTAAATTATTTTGGGACCGAATGAAAACTTTGAGATAAAGGAATATTCAAGTTATAAGACTTCGAGTTATCGAAAGTCGACTGCACTAAGTTGTCTCTAACGCCCGTATTCAACAGAATACTTGATTCTTGTCTTAGTCGGTCGCTTTAACGGCAGATTCAAGCTTTCTCACTGGCTGAAAATTGTTTAGACCGGCGATTTGACTGATATCCAATGAACTAAATCATACACCGAGGGCAGGTAACAGTATTTGCAGACATGAATTTTCGAGACATTTGAAGAAACGCGTTTTGGATTCGAAACAATAGGAAATATGTTGTAATTGACGTGATTTTCATCCCCCCCCCTTTTTTTTTTCTTAGCGGAAACGAAATAAGCAAACTGCAAGCTTGTACAATAAAACTAACGCACAATCGATGGCAAAAGTGTAAAAAATTGAAAAATTTGCCGTGACTGCCATTTGCCTGCCCTCGGCATTACACCACACTAAAAAACGCAAATCTAAGTGCAAATTCCGTGTATTTTACTGCAAAAGTTACCGGTACCGAGGATACTATCAACTTGTTTAAAATATTACAAGGTGCTATTCTAACAGTGCTGTGAATATTAGGGTAGAGTGTTGTACCTTGGGACACTTTTCATATTTTAATTTTAAACATTTAAAATCAAATTTAAAATCTAAAAGTCACGTTGATATACCCCAACATACTTCTATGCAATATATGTATTTTTTAAATTCAGACAGTTTAAAAATGAAATATTGCCAGCCATTTAAAGTAAAAGTTCCTAGTTGTCCCATGGTACAACATACTATTGTACCTTGGGACGCAGCCTGTTGTACTATGGAAAAGTTTTCATAATTCAGGAAACAACCATATACTTGAACTAATTTTACACTATTATTTTAATATTTTTTTCATGGTAGTGAATTAAATCATGAATAATTAATTATGAATAATCAATAACGAATTATAAATTATTATCTAACATTAAATTTGTTTAAAAGACTAAATAGGATTAGAACATTGTTCCATGTTTATAAACATATATTAATTATTAAGAACCATGCATATGTTGTACCTTGGAACGTGTTTTAAGGTACAAAATGTTTGACTGTCCCAAGGTACAATCACCACGTGGTTTAAAAAAA
The DNA here is from genome assembly GCF_026930045.1 of Uloborus diversus. Lineage (NCBI taxonomy): Eukaryota > Metazoa > Arthropoda > Arachnida > Araneae > Uloboridae > Uloborus > Uloborus diversus. The sequence goes on along the minus strand of NC_072737.1, from coordinate 72,618,402 downwards.
AAAAACAAAATTATGGTTAATCTAGATGCACTATCATTATTTTCTCATAAGCAAAATTTCTAAAGTACTTCTCTTTTATAACAAAATTAAATCCAGTTGATTAAAGACAGAAAATGAATTAAAAATGAAGAAAATAGTATTTACTTTGGTGTCATGGAATTTTCTTTCTCTCATAAAATCGTCAATTTTACTCATTTGATGCTAATTTTTCCAATGGCACTATCACCAGCGTTGATTCGCTGTTCCACACAGGAGCCATCGATGTAGATTCTCAACCACTCCGGTTCAGGGTAAAGCGCATTGATAGTTGCATAGGATAAGATCTCTACAACATCACAGCTAGTACCTGACTTTCGGACAGTGGAAACAAAATCTGTAGCAACATCAAAATTCGATAGTTTAAAGGACTGCGAGGAGTAGGCTGATTTTGACACTCAAAATTGAGGTTATGGTAATCTTTCAGGTTCAATACTTCCTGCAGGTAACCTGCCTATGTCTTTAGACAACGTTGCCTGGAATTCTCCAAGTTCCAGAGGGCAAAGTATCTAGGAAATAGCATTTTTTCCCAAAGCACCAGAGCTTTTTCTTTAATTATTGTTTTTAATGGCTAGTTTTCAGTGCAAAAAGTATAGCATTTACATGGGAAGTTTTTACAGCACCAGTGATTAGGCGAAGGAAAGTATCAGTTACTTCAGTTTTCAGTCATAGAAGAATGTAAAAAACACAAAAGGACCTAAAAGTATTTTATGTTTATTTAAATGAAAAAATAATCCAACGGTAATATTGTTTTTGAGAATAACATATCAAAACACATGAATTGTATATTACCAAATACATAAACAATTATTCATACATTTTTTTTTCAGTGATAGAACACATCTTTAGCTTTAATTTAAATACCTGCAGTATTGAATAGCAGCCGTGCCTCTTAATGAAAAACTACTTTTGTCAACTCATTTTTTGCACAAAAAACTGCTTGTAATGTTTTTTAAATTAAAATAATATTAAATTATATAAGTTCCATTTTTTAAAAAATAAATCCTGGTGAATTTACCAAAAAATATGTTAAATTGCGGACTGATTGATTGATTTCTGTGTCGGACACTATTTACTAAAGTTGCACATGGGCATACAGATTAGGCTTAGTGCAGGACAGGAAATGAAACATTTACAATAGTTTGAGAGACTGTAACATATAAACCTGACCACACATGAGAGAAAACTTGCACATGATTACTTACCAGCATTGACATATGAAGTACACCAATTGTTTTCAAAACCTGAAAACGGGGGTTACAAAACATTTTTCCTTTTCGTATGTGAGTGAAGTGTATTGACCCTGTTGTCATTGCTAACAACTGTATAGATATTCCTTCCGGCGCAAAGCTTCTTGCATCCCAAACACTCTCTCGCTAGATTCAAATCTATCCATAATTTCAAATGGATATTTAACAATAAAACAATGAAAATCTGTTCAAGATTAGGGCCAGAACATCATTCATACTATGATTTCTAAAGGACTGCGACTTACGAGTGCTATAACTTACCTTTTGATTACCACTTCACCAGGTGGTTTTTTTCTTTCAGAACTTTCCAGTTGAACGATGACATTACTTCGATTTTTCTCATAAAACATTCTTGCAATAAATAACCGCTCTTCCAACTTCAGTGATTCTACGTATTTATTTCCGATAATTCAGTATTCACCTGAAATGTCAATATATGTGCTATTACGCAATGGAAGCAATGTAATTGTATAAATACATTTGAAATCAAGAACTTAAAACACTTTGTTTTATGTTTTTGAACCAATCTGTATAAAAGTGAAGTCCTTTTCCCATAAATAAATATCTGAGGACAAATAGTGTCTGAGCACTTGTACTCTTTTCCTGAGAACAAATTTGCAAAGTGACGAAGAATAAAGCATGGTAAAATCTTTTACTAGAGGATGTACAAGAATAGGTACATAGGGTATAGGTACATAGGAATTGCGTTTCAAAATACAAACTGACTGCAAGAGGGTGAAGACCGCAGGCTTAGGGAGAGAGAGAAGCATACTCATTTCAGACAAGGGCCCCTAATCTGACTCAAACTAGAATTTACCCGTGGGGACCGTGCTAAAAGAGACACCCGTAACATCGAATCTTATAATCAGGATCGCGGAAGTGGCGGCAGGTGTCCGTGACACACCTGATTAGTTTAACAGGTCTGTGGTTCCATGCGTCGACATTGCGAAACGTGAATTTTGATGACAAGTTTTGAGCATCTGCTGTGATATGAATATGCTCTGTTGTTAAAATTATATCACCATTTCCGAGATCATTTTTTTTTCTAATCTTGCATACCTGCGATCATCGCTCTCTACTGGTCATAGTTTGCATTTTCGAACAGAAGTTCCTACGTAAATCCTACCGATATAATTAAATATGTTTGTATAGAATGAATTATTTTTATTTTATTTATTATGTTATTTTATGTGCATCTATTTCTAATTTTATTACAGGTTTGAGTGATCCAACTTAACTGGAGAATTATAACTGGAGAGCCAACAGTCATAACAGATTGATGCTGCTCCTTAGCAAATATTCTCACGTTTTTGAGCATTAATCGAGCTTCGGTCCAGTATGCAGAACTAATAATCTGTTTTCTACCAAGTCTAGTAAATTTTGAGTTGAACGTTTTGAAGCTTATTGTGAATAAATAATACGTAGTTAAGAAAAATCAAATATATAAAAATTAGCAGAATTTTGTTCTTTTTTGAGGATTGCATTTGCATGAACTGAGACGTTATTGAATTTTTTTGCACGTTAAAAATAAATCCAAACTTGTCGACGGGGCAAATTTACGCGTTGAACGTCGGAGCACCTTTGCGTACGTTCTTACTGTATCTTACTTAAAAGTTCTCCTGAAACTTTTTTCGCTCAAAACTGTTTCAAGCATTTTTAGTATTTTCCAGCTATTAAGTTTTGAAAATTACCATTTAATTTTTAATTAAGTTACACATTCCCATTTTATAGCTTACAATCATATACTACTGTCTTCATGCCCCTTCAACTCTAACTTTATACACTATTCAGTCTGTAATAAATTTGCTTTATTTTAGCGATGGTAAGACCTTATGTTCAAAACACTAACAGAACCACTTTTGGTGTCAAGTTTATGCAACCGACTTGGACTCAAAAATAATTTTTTTAACAGTTAAAAACACAAGCTAAGCAACAACTGAATAAACCAATTTTGACTCCATTAAATGCTTCATAAAACCGCAATGTCTAAAATTTCATAAGTTAAAACATTAAAATTAGAAAATTCATTGAAAAAAAATCCGCGTAAACGTGCCCCGGACACCCTAAAACATTTTTTCTTTTCTTTTTTTTTGATGAAGATATTAGTTGGTCTTTTTTTAGGTCCTTTATTTTTTTAATATATATTAATGACATGTCATACATTAAATTATACGGTACAATTACTCTATATGCAGATGATACAGCATTAACATATTCTGCAAGGAGCATTAATGATATAAAAAACCAAATAGAACTTGAGTTAACTGCTATAAATAAATGGTTAACTGACAATATGTTATCTCTTAATATAAATAAAACAAAATATATAAAGTTTGATTTAAAAAAGAATGGAATTAATAAAATTGATTTAGGCATAAAATATCACGAACTAACATGTGACTGCACAAATATCTGTAATTGCCCTACCATAGAAAGAGTCGAAAATATAAATTATTTAGGTATAACTTTTAGTGAAAATTTAAAATGGAAATGCCATACTGACAAACTTGTGAAGAAATTAAGAGGTAGAATACATTGGCTTTATCTATTGAGAAATATAGTTGGGAAAAAGTTTCTTAGATGTTTATTTTATGCTTGGATAAACTCAATAATTACGTATGGTATTTGTGCATGGGGAGGTGATTATGAAACAAATCTTACCAATTTAAATAGAACTTATGCAAAAAATTTTAAAATAATTTATGGATCTAAACAAGAACTTAAGAAAAACGATACTATTTTACAAAAGTCAGAGAAAATCTATAATATCAGAGAAATATATGCACAGAGAATATTGTATTTTTTGCTTAACAACAATAACTGGTTTGAAATTAATGAAAAACAATATAATACTCGAATTTCAGGTAAACAATATAAAGTTATAAAACCAAATAAAACGATTATTAAAAAGCAATTCTTTTACTTGGCACCGCGGCTGTTTAATGAACTAACGGAAGATGTTAGGAATGAGAAGAACTTCAAAAAAATATAAACAAGGGGTCAATGAATATATACAAAATAATGACATTCTATCAATAATTAACTTTTAGCTGATAAAATATACTGACTTGCCAACCGGGGGGGGGGGGGGATTTTGTATTTTATTTTTTATACTATTGAATGTTTCAATGCAAGTTATTGTGTTTTTTTTTCTGGAGTCAAACAGTCCAATAATTGTTCTGTGTAAAATTTTTATTACTTGTGTAAAATTAATTTGTAAATATTACTGTTAATACATATTTGTGTTTGTACTCCATACTAAACCAATTAAAAAACACTGCGGACAGTGCCTTTGGCGCTCTTTAGTGTTGAATTTAATACTAACTCATGTTGAACTATAGTCAAGATTTTCTTAATGTTTTGTTATGACGTTTGTAATTTATGTTTTATAATTTGTAAGTTTTTTTTTAACTTTACTTTTTTAATTTTGATTACTGTTATGTATGTGTATTTTGTTTGTTAATAAATTTTATCTTATCTTATCTTACTCCGGAGATATGACTTATGAATTCTCCCAATTGAAAAAGCATAAAAACTGACTTTAGATGAAAAGTGGCAACACCCCACTATTCAAAGCGTACTTCTGTTGTTTACACTGAAAGAAAAAAGTACAGTTGGCTCTCTGTTTAACGACGCTCTATTTAACGACTTTCTCTACTGAACGACGGCTTTTCACGGTCCCAGATGGTCCACTGTAGTGTTAAAAGCATTCTATTTAAGGACGCTTTCTACTTAACGACGATTTTTTGTGGTCCTGTGAAAGCCGTTAAACAGAGAGTCAACTGTATTAGCTTGAAATTTATACCTAATTCAGCTTAATTGGATAAAAAATAAAGAAAATAGAGAGATTTTTTAAAAATTCATACCAAAAAGGTGGCTTCAAAAAGTGATCAAAAATCGAAAATTTGAAAAAAATCTCCAAAGCTTAATTTTTATTCAAAAAATCTAAAATAATAATAGCTTCATGGATATCTATTCTTTAAAAAAAAAATGGATACAATCTGAGACATGGCGGCACATTGCAAAAGGCGATTTGACGTGAAATGACTCTACTGCGAAAAAATTAAATGGTGATGTACTAAAAAAATAAATAAAAAAATCAGAAGCATTTAAAAATAAAATAAAAGTGGTTTATTTATCAAATAATTGTGTTACTTATTTGTATAATTATTAAGTGAATAAAATTTAATTTACATTTTAAACATGCCTATGTCATTATGACTAATCTTATTACTAAACTTAAGTTGGATGTTTAAAATTTATGTATTATTATATTTTTTCTATAGTCTTATTAAAAATTTCTTTTTTTTGATTATATCAGAAAAAGAAAAGAAAAATAACTCATTAAGAAAAAAAAAAACATACACTTGTCTCCCAAGAGTTGACAATTTCTGTTTAAAAAGTATTTATATTAAACAGTTGATCTAAGTGGAAAGCATAAGTAACTCTCTTCCTTGTTTTCATGTTTATAAAATAAAATAAATTACAAAATAAATAAGTTGTAAAACTTATATTATTAAAAAAACAAACAAAAAAACGAGCTGATGTGTGCATCACATGACTTCCTTTTACTCCAAATAAATGTTATTTTCTCATTATTGGCAGTTTTAATGTGATTCAATAGTTTACTCTCTAAATATCACCAACAGTGGCCAAATTGAAACCAGATTTAAAATTTAAAAAAAAAAAAGGCAAAATTTCTCCCCAAGTTGGCGACAAAACTTGACGACCAAAGGACTGACGATATATCGCCAAGTTTCCGCCAAATTATAACACCACTTGAGTTTACATCGAAATTAACAATGATTCGCCTCTCAAAAAGGGGCAAAAGACCGCCTTTGGAGCATACGAATGCAACCAAAAAAGGAGGTGCACAACTAGACCCCACTAGGAGTCTAAGTACCGAATTTCAACTTTCTAGGACATTCCGTTCTTGAGTTATGCGACATACATACACACATACACACATACGCGCATACATATGTACATACAGACGTCACGAGAAAACTCGTTGTAATTAACTCGGGAATCGTCAAAATGGATATTTCGGGTGTCTGTACGTTCCTAGGCATATATCCACGTGTGGTCAGGTTGAAAAATAAACTCAACATCCATTCGGGGGTGAGCAAAATGGAAATTAAGGCCGATTTTTGAGTGAAAATTTTTTCGCGAATACAATACTTCCTTTTTGGTAAAAGGAAGTAAAAATACAGGGGGTTGCAAAAAAAAAAGGAAAAAAATCGGACAAAATTTGCATCATCGAATGGAAGTAGTAAACTAATTTCTTTTTGATTAGTTTGTTTATTTAGTTTTGTCTCTCACTTTATTAGAAAATAATTTGCAATATATCTCCTGGTTTTATGCATCGTTTTTCGGTTTTCTTACAATTTTAAGCAAAAGACCTACTATTTTAATGTTGTTTAACCAAGGAGACAACATTTTGTTTTCTTGTTGTGTCTTGGTAAACAGTATTTGATGCAGTATGCCGTTTCAAGTGGCTTGGAAATTATAGCCGACGTCCAGGAAGTGTACAAAAATGAACTGTGAACATTTCCGTTAATCGGCAGGCCATCCAAAAGTGAGTTCAATGAAATCCTTGAGTTTCCACAAGAGAAATCGTTCGTAAGACGGGGAATTTGTGAGCGATAAACGCAAAAAGGGCAAAAACATAGCTCGGACAAAAGATTTACGAGTTCCAAAAAGTTCAGTCTTTCACTGAAAAAAAAACAAATTCGTATGATTCCAAAGATGCCAGAAACGTTTGAGACGGGCCGCAAGTCCATGCTGGAAGATATACCTTTCACTGATTTACCGTTCAACCTACGCATAACCGCCAGAACGATAGGACTTGGCTCCAAGCTCCTTAGTTAAACATCGCCAAGCACCTAATGTTAAACATCGCCAAAATCCGAAGTCAGACTTGGTTTATGATGGAATCAGCACAAGTGACAAAAAAATCTCTGGTTTTTGTGGATGAGAGACGTAAAATAAATCAAAAAACGTACCAGAAGGACATTTCAGAAGCTGTTGTACTTATGTGGGCCTAAGAGTACTTTGGCAATGTAGACTTTCCATTTTAATTCGACTCCACACCAATTCATATGGCTAAAAAGACTTGATGTGGTGTAAGGCGCATTGTTTTTGACATGATATCATATTTAGAGTGGACGCTGTACTCGCTAGACCTCAATCCCATTTATTGCACTGTATGGCCTATTTTAGAGTCAAAGGTCTACCCTAAGCTACATAAAAGTTTGAACTTTCTAAACCAATTGCTTTAGAGGGAATAGGATTGATTAAAGACAAAATACTTTCGGCCCTTGGCTGAAAATTTCAACAAGCAGGTGCATCTCTGTACCACTGCAAAAAGCGGTCAGTTTGAAACCAATTAGATTTATTGATTACTAAAGGTCTACTTATATTATTATTTTTTGTGTTTTGTTAATTTATTTATTTTTAATAAAGTTACATGAAAATTTGCTTGTCCCGGTTTTTTATTTATTTGTTTTATTTATTTATTTATTTATTTATTTTTGCCACACCCTGTAACATAACTTGTGTTTAGTTTTTGCAACATTTTGGTACAGCTCTTATCCATATCAACTAAAAAACTTTCTTTCCAACAAAAGAATTAAAATGAAGAAAAAATATTAATGATTGTAGAGTTTATTTATTTTTATTTTGCTACTTTTTATGAAAAATATTTTTTATTTATAATAAAATTTATTTATTTATGTCAACATGTTTTAAGTATGTTTTAAGTTACTCAAGTAAATAATGCTTTGGAATTGTCAGTACATTTTTTTTTATGATTTCAAACACATGTAACGCTGTTCCTATAGCAAACATTTCATATTGAGTTCGAGAGAGTCATACACTGTTAAAACTACAGGTTGCGTTTGGCACCTGTCAGGGGTGAAACGCTTGTTCACCAGCGACACCCGATAGAGAGCCGAAATTGCACCCTTAGCAAGGGTGAAAAACTGACTCCCTTCACCCAACGTGCACCGTAGGTGAAAAGATGGTACCCTAGGTGAGAAAAATGGCACCTTTATTGCTTCCTATAGGGATTCCCCCCCCCCCGTGTTGTGTGCGTTTTTGAATACAATTGTGTTTTATTTATTTGATTTATATATACGAGGGCATTTGATCACATTTCAACTTTCGAACATAGTTTACAAGTGTTCATGACTTTAATTTGTCTGTTCGTGCACTAACTTTCTTATATTCACACTTGAATTGCTCAGTAATTAATATGTTGTTGACAATTTTTACTATAATCCGTACCGAAAATGAACAGGGAAGGTATTTATCAATCATTTGCCGGAACAACCAGAAATATTAGGTAACATTAGATTAGAATCATAGGAAAATAAAAGCGTTTCATAAATGTTTAAAATTTTAATCGAGCGTAACTTATCAATACTTATTATAAAATTCGATATTTGAGTATCCTTATGCGTACAAGATAAATACTAATTTAAAAGCCCTTCTTTCCAATGTCAAGTTTTCCGTCAGATTAAAAATAAAAACGAGCAGATAACTACATTAGCTTCATGCAATAACGCCTGAGAAAGATACGTTAACCAAAACACGATGTGAAACTCATGAGTCAAACGCTAAGTGAGATTTCTTTTCAAGCAGTTTTTTTTTTTTTCCTCCGCCTTTGCTGCTCTGTTCGTTTCCACTACGTAATTTCATTGAGAAGAAATAGACATTGGTATATAGGCTGTTTACGTCGATGCATTTTTATTCCGGAATTAGCAATTCAATTATCAGCTGATTTAAACGTTTTTATTTTTAATGTTGTTGTTCAAGATAGTACTGATAGATAGTTTTAGGTAACAGTTTTGCAGGATATAAATAACAAGACATTAAATGTTTAATAAGGTAAACGAAACAATAAGAGTTGTCAACATACTTTAAACACTTTAAATATGTTCGAAAGTTCTGAGAGCTACAATATGATCAAATGCCTTTACTTACGCGAGATTTCGAAGATTAATCCACGAAATTTTCAGTTTTGTACTTCATTCAATGTGAAAGTAAATTTCGTTGCACCTTCCTTCGTTCGCCATTCAAACTGGAGTTGTCGTTGGACGATAAGTCAGAGCGCATGCGCAAGGAGTCGCTCTCCTATTGAATGGTCTTTTATCACTTTTGTTGACGTCGTTCACCCACTGAGGAACCAAAAGCACCTTAACGACACTTCCTAGCCTCTGTTTCACCCAGAGGCACCGTTTTTTCACCCTTGGGTGAAATTCTTTACCCCTGTGGAACTCCTGGTTTTAACAGTGTACTCAAGGTAGTGACTAATATTTTGACTGCTCAGGTTTTAGGTTTCCCAAGGTGTCGCATTATTTAAAAAAACTATGGTAGGGTTACGGTAACGCGGCTGCGGCGAGTTTTTTAAAAACTTGGCTCTACAGCCATTACATAAGTTCCTCTAAAATAAAAAAATCCGTCAAATACCGGACACAAAAAGAATTAAAAGCTCATTTAAAAACTAAAATTATCTGTGAGAGAAAGTAGGGAAAAAAATTGAGAAGTTTAAAGTATCATTTAATTAAAATAATTTTTCAACTCCATTGTTTATCATTAATCTAGCCAAACGACTGCGTTAATATAGCCCCGTTTGAAACTTGCCAAGTTTCTTGACACTAATATATTTGTCCATTGCACTAAAAGATATATTTTTTAAGTCCGAAGATAAAACAATAGAAAGCACATGATCTGCAATGGTTCGGTTAGTTTCTAAAAATAGTTTAAATTTTGAATTGGATGATAAAGCCAAACTAATTGCAATATTTCTTTTCAAATTGATAATGAAAATCACATGTATGAAAACAATTGATTTATATATAGTGTGTTTCCGTTTAACCTGCAAGACCATACTTCCAATTGCAAGAATGTTTAAAATCAGATGCAGAGTTAAAATATTGAAAGTTTAAAGCAAAAAATGAAGTGAGTCAAAAAATACAAAATTTAACTTTTCATACTTTCTATCACTTTTTGTTAGTGCTTATTAAATCGCACTGTTACATTTTGTTAATTAATAGCTTATTTAGAATAACAACTCAGATGTCGTAGACAAAATAGATAGCTTGCTATTTCATGTCTGGAGAGTAATATTCTCGTATGTCAAAATTGTTTTTACGCCTTTGGGCTTTGTAGGTTTGGAAAAATATTCGCGCCATTTTCAGACAGGCAGATGTGTTTTGTGATCGCCCTGGTGATTTGATGCGGGTTTTACTGAGTCAGTATTAGAATATTATTGCGGTGTATTATTTTGTTCAATACTTCGAACAATTCTATTCGTTAGTCATATTGTGTGTTCTAGCGGTGAGAATAGTTTTAGGATCTCGTGTTATCCATTTAAAATAAAGGCTATTGGATTACTTGTATCCAGATGCAATGGAGATACTTAAATTTAGCACCGCTGGTCACATGTAAGTATTGTTGAATATCTTTGTACATGTTAATATACAAATGTATTTTTCTTATTAATATGCATTTGGTAGAATTCCTATGGTAGCTGATTTAGAATTTATAGAAGTATTATAAAGTTATTGTTTTTGCTCTAACGCATTGTATTCTTGAACGTTATTAAAACGTAAATGCCAACATTTCGTATCAACCGGAGATTATCGTGGTGTGCGAGCAAGACAGAAAAAAAATCACTCAGTTTTTTTTTTTTTTTTTTTTTTTTTTGACAGATTGAAAGTAAACATTTTAAATCTCTAAATAAAAGTATTTCTTGCTGTTATACTTTTTGCGAAAAGGCGTAGCAGATTGTTAATCTTTGAAATTACGATTAAAATTTTGACAAGAATAGGTTTTCTTGACTACTCAAAAATCTGGAAACATTCATTACTCCTTTCAGGATTTTATTCATAATAATAAATATAAATTACTTAATTTATTTTATTAGGATCTCATCCAACAACTTATTTGAGATTATTGTAAGTTTCGTGTAAAAACGTTTCGGGTAAAACGAAATGATTGATATGTTTAGCATAAGCATAATGATTATGCATTAAAAATCTATGTTGCTATTCCAATGAGTGAAAAATGCGGAAATCACCGGGGGGGGGGGGGGACATCATCTGAGCCAAAAATTCTTCACGTGTTTGTCAATGATTCTGTTTTTAAACACAGTAAATTGGAATGCGGTACTCTCCATCAGGTATATTATTCCATGATAACGTCAACCGGATTTTAGTGGTATTTTATTTGACTCATTCTGCAAATAAAAATATTCTATTTTTCATGTATGCTTTTCCATGCCACGCCAGAATATGTACGAGGGGATGTCGAAGGAAATATCAAACAGTATCAGCATCAAAAATTGGTGTTATATTCAAAATCCACTAATTTCCTTGTTGGTACTTTTCGATTATTTTTATTCATCTGAAGGTTCGTGAGGAAATTTCGTGATAGATGCTTGAAGAAGAGCTGTATGGTAGGTAAAATATCAAGCAAAATTTTCGCTTAAAATATATTTGAGTAATAAATACGAATTAAAAAAAATAATAGTTTTTGAATGGTTAACTATTTTTCTATTACATATCATTTTAAAAATAGGATAGAAAAACGAGAATGAAATTTCAGTAAAACATGTGAAAATGAGAACCGAAAAAATAGCGCAACGAAAAATCAAGAATCGAAAGTTCTGTAAAGACACAGAAAATTTAAAAACAGAAAAATAGATGAACGAAAACTTTAAAAACGGAAAAATAGATCAACGGAAAGATGAGAAATTTAATTTTCGATAAATCACGGGAAATTTATAAACGGAAGAACAGAACTAAACGAAGAAATGAGAAATGGAACTTCTGTTAAGTCACGGAAAATAATTTAACGGAAACGTAATATTTACGGCAAACTTTGCTGCCGGTACTTTATCCGTTATTTTCAGGAAATTTTTTTAACAGTGTACCAAATTTCAATAGAATCGTATCATAGAAAGTGGATGAAATTGAATTGAAAGTTTCCACCCGAAAACACCAAACCAAGTTAATAAAACTTATAGATTAAATAAAAAAAGTTTCAATATAGCATGTTTTTAAAACTAACTATAAAGGAGAAAGTAATTTCTCTAAGCTTCATGTAGATACAGTTCTATAATTTCTTACAGATTTTCTGGGAAAATTGTCAGTGTGAGTTTTTAATAGCAGTCAAAATAATTGTAAGTTTTAAAAGGAAAAACATGAAGCTTACACAACAAACAGTTGATGCTATTTTTACCCGACTGCGCGTGAGCGACGCAAAGGAGGGCAATGTGTTTATCAGTCTATGTATGTATGTCTGTTCCTATGTGGCGTTCTACAGGCTAAACGCCTTGGCCAATTTTTTTAATTCTTACGTCAATCGATTTGTCTTAACTGGATATCGAATTATATATATGCCACTATTAATGTCAGTAATATCTGAACTTTGTTGTCCAATGTGTTTCACTGACAATCTTCTGCTTCAAGAAGACTCCAGATATGGATTGGGTTCTAATCTTTCAATAAGTTGCAAGAAATGCACTTATAAGAAAGGATTCTGTTCCTCTTCAAAAAAGGACAATGCTTACGAACTGAACACTTTAGCAGTGTATGGGCTCCGGTTGATGGGAAAGGGTTATACTGCTGCCAAAAAGCTGTTTGCTGTAATGGACATTCCTTTCCTATCCAAGGCAACCTTTCGCAAGCATGAGCTTAAAATTCATCAAGCTGCCTCTGAAGCTGCTGAAGAGAGCATGATAAGTGCTGCGAAGGAAATTAAAAATATGAAAGGCAGTAAAAAAGCTCGTGTTGATTGTGGGGTGTCAATAGATGGTACATGGCAAAAGAGAGGTTATTCCTCTTTGAATGGCTGTGTGACTTGCATATCTATCGACACCGGAAAAATTTTGGATATTGAGGCTCTGACGCTATATTGTAGACACTGCTCTCAAGGGAAAACCAGTGACATTTCACACGAATGCAGAAATCACACTGGATCTTCATCCAGCATGGAAACTATTGGTGTGTATAGAATATTCGAACGCTCGATAGCATCCAGAAACTTGCGTTACTCTCAATATTATGGCGACGGAGATTCGAAAGCTTTTGATAGTGTGAAGAACATATACAAGAAAACCTCCGTTGAAAAACTCGAATGTATAGGCCACATTCAAAAGAGGGTCGGAAGTAGACTTAGAAAACTAAAGAAGAACACAAAAGGTCTCGGGGGCAAGGGCAAACTAACGGATCGCTTTATCGATAGGTTACAAAACTACTATGGTATTGCGATCCGTAGTAACGTTGGAAATTTAGCAGCGATGCAACAAGCTGTGTTTGCTGCCTTTTATCACTGTTGCTCGGGCACAAAACGTTCAATGCATGGCCAATGTCCCGACGGCAAGGAGAGCTGGTGTCGAATTAAAAAGGCTGAAGCTTTAGGCAAACCAGTAAAAGAAAAATCTGTAGGACTTTCGCAAAGTATCATAAATACCATTAAACCAACGTTCATGAAACTATGTGATCAAGAACTTCTCAAGAAATGTCTTCATGGGAAAACCCAAAACGCAAACGAATCTCTCAATGGCGTTTTATGGAATTTGTTACCGAAAGAACATTTTGTGGAACAGAAAACTTTACAGTTGGGGGCTTCTTTAGCTACACTGCAGTTCAACGATGGAGCTAAAGGGCTTATTTCAGTGTTTTCAAAATTGAAAATTACACCAGGAGCATACGCCTTAACGGCTTTGGAGCAGTCGGACAAAGAGAGGGTAAACGACTCAATCAGGCATTCTTTGCCCACAGCAAAAGGACTACGAAAAAAATTGAGGGCATCAAGAAAGAACAAACTAATGAAAATAGAAGAAGAAGAGGGTGTAACTTATCAACTTGGGTCATTTTGAACAGTGTTGCCCCCTAAATAGTGACTGTCACTGTTAATACAAACTTTGATTCCGTTTTTCTCGAAACTTTATTTTGCGAAAAAACTCTCAACCATTTCTATGATAACTTAAAATATAATCAAGAAATTTACTCCAAATTTTCACAGGTTGTTGAATATAATATTGATCACCAGCCATGCTAGAACTGTTATTCTGAAGGAGTTATTATTTTATTTTTTGATGTTTTCATGTTACGTGATGTTAAAATATTGTGAAATTTTCCTACAAATTTATGGTTCACTCCGTAAAATTTTTAAATATCAATTTTTTTTTTAGATTCTAGTTCCATTTGAAGATAAGGGTCACTTGTTTTTTGTGTTCCAAGGAAATTTATATTTGTGCAATACTCTTTTATCAAGAGCGATAACGGTTTTGGTAAAATTTCACTAATTTTTTGCACAAAAATCCAATTTTTTAAAAATCTGAAATACATTTTTTTTTAATTTAAATTTTCTTATCTATTTTGAGTCACAAATGTACCAAAAAATTAAAAAAACTGTTATAAAACTGACTTTTTCAAAAAATCAGTCCCGCAGGTAGGCGGATACCTTAACCTTACGAGTGTCACTAAACACATGACAGTAATTAAAAGTACCATTTCAAAAACCATTTGCCATTTTGTCAGTTTGGGATATGCGTACGCTGGGTGTCGCACGCTACCTGCGTGCGTCAAATGTAGGTAGTTTTCACTGCCTGAATTTTTTGTTTACTAACAATTAGACGGCACGACCGTGGGGTCGGAGATTTGTGTCATTTTTTTTTTTTTTTTTTTGTGGTGAAAGAAGAACTCTAGTACCTTACGTGGTTAAAGTAATACGACGCAATACTCAGAAAATTATGAGAAAAATCGATTCAAAGTCGCCATGCAGTCTCCTAGCCGCCTTAGGAGTTTAAAATGTCATTCTCCTGACGAGCCGCAACTAGCCTAGTTGGTTAAGGCGCGATATTGTGCTCCAGAGATAGCACGATCGAATCCTACTCTGGACCCTTTTCTCTCTCTCTTTTTTTTTTTAATTTTTTTTTTTTTGCTATAACAACAATTAGTGGAAACGCTTTTCACCCCTATATTACTTTCTGAAATTCATTTTTGCCAAAGATCGCAAACTTTTTCATTTACTGAAAAGCATTCTTGTTCGTTATACTGTACGGTTTGTTTTGCCTCGTAAAGGTTTTTGATCTGTGGTCCCCTTAAATAAGGGACATCTGCTCATAAGACTGCGCAACCCTGTGAGAATTGCACTGCAGTTAATTTTTCTATTTCGTGGTGAACGTGAACCTACGTGTCTATTCCATTAAACGCAAAGTTAACGTACAAAAAAAATATAAAAATGTAGGCTGAAGAAGTTGCTAGCTCTTCTGGAAGAGGAGAGGAAATTCCAAAGAATCCATGTACAATGCACTTCCGTGGGGCAACCTTGAGATGTTTACTTCTACAGACAAGTCGAAAATTTCATAAAGCGCTTGCAAAATTGCAGCGAGTTGTTAGAGCAAAATAGAGAAATTAATCCCGGAAAGATTGTATAAAAATTAATTCAATTATTCACCATCAATTATCGTCACCAATATTCCAAGACATGATTCAATACGCCTGGTTTGCGTCCAAATTATCCACTATTCGAAATATTTTCATGAATGTTAATGAGGTATGTTTTTTCTACTGATATATTGCAAATTTCCGGCAATTGCAAAAAATACGCTTTCATTTGTTGCGCAAGATGTCGCAAAAATTATTGCTTTTTTTGTTTCTATGATAACTACTACTTCGGTTTTTGTACATAATCATTAAAAAAAATTGAATTTTTCCTTAATGACTTAGTTATTCTCTCTAAAAACTCAATGTTCTTCCTCACATACTTTAGAATGAAAAATAAGAATTGTTTTAAATAGTTTTGCTGGAAGAAAAAGAAAATAATTTTTTAAAAAATGATTTAAATAAATTCTTAAAAATTATGAAGGGAAGAGAAATTATCTTTCAATAACTGCTGTGATAACAAAAAAAAAAAAAAAAGAAGATCCGAATGTCCTATGAGCAGATGTCCCTTATAACCGTAAGGGGACCACAGGTCAAAAACCTTTATTAGGCAAAACAAACCGCACAGAATAACGAGCAAGAATGTTTTTCAGTGAATGAAAAAGTTTGAGATCTTCCGCAAAAATAAATTTCAGAAAGGAATATAGGGGTGAAAAGCGTTATCAATAATTGTTGTGATAGAAAAAAAGAAGAAGAGAAAAGGGTCCAGAGTGAGATTCGATCGTGCTATCTCTGGAGCCAAATATCGCGCCTTAACCAACTAGGCTAGCGGCTCGTCAAAAGACTGACATTTTAAACTCATAAGGCACATAGGAGACTGCATGGCAAGTTTAAATCAATTTTTCTCATAAATTTCTGAGTATTGCGTCGTATTACTTTAACCACGTAAGGTACTAGGGGTCCTCTTTCACCGCAAAAAAAAAAAAAAAAAAAAAAAATGACGCAAATCTCCGACCCCACGATCGTGCCGTCTCCTTGTAAGTCTACTAATTGGGGTCTCAGTGGCCGAGTGATCTAAGCGATTGCTTCTCTCACTAGAGGTGGTGGGTCAAGACACCCTCGCTCCGGATGTACTTTCCCCTCTTTCTGATGTAAATTCTTTCATGTGTTCTTTATATGTATTATGTACTGTAATAAAAAATATATCATGCGTAACGAAGGGAAGTCACTCAGATTGTATTCCTCATCAAAATAAACCTGTGCAAATAGCACCAAAAGAAAGAGTCTACTAATTCGATTTTCATCTCTAACATGTTGCCTTTGTTTTTGCCTTGATTCAAGGGATTGAGTTTCGCGACGTGTTCTTTCTTGAGAGGCTTTTTTTACTTTTGCTAGAAAGATTTGACTGACGACGTTTCCGATTTCGCGTTATCATGAGTTATACAGGCTGTTTCAATAGATGTGCTATGGTTGACTTAAGTTCGTGCAATTTTTTCGAAGGTCAAGCACATGTAGCTTTAAGCCGAATTAGGTCCATAGAGGGACTAATTATCAGTAGTTTAGATCACCGCAAGTTACTTAATAAACTTCACGATACAAACAAACTCTCTCAATGAAATGACAAGGTTGCGAAATGTACCGTCTTATAATCATAATAACTAAGTCAATGAAAATTAACTAAAAAGTGTAAAATAAAAAATCATTAAATAAAAACAAAAAACCCGACTGCGTAAAAACTAAAAAAAAAAAAAAAAACTGAAAAGAAAAATGTATAAGCCAGTTGTTTAGAATGTATTAATTACTACTGAATAACTACATCGCTGAAATAGTTTTATAACCGTACACAGATAAATCAAATCATAAATTCAAAAGCAGATCGAAGGATCAACAGTCGGGGCCCATTCAAATTTTACGGGGTTCTTTGAATCAGAAAGGAATGGGCCTCGACTGTTGATCCTTCGATTCTGCTTTTGAATTTATGATTTGACTTATCTGTGTACGGTTATAAAACTATTTCAGAGGTGTAGTTATTCAGTAGTAATTAATACATTCTAAACTACTGGCTTATGCATTTTTCATTTTAGTTTTTTTTGGTTTTTACGCAGTCGGGTTTTTTGTTTTTATTTAATAATTTTTTATTAGTTTAACAAACAATTTTATCGCTCTGCAGATAGTATAAACTGAGTTATAAGTCTTCTTATTGAAAGCAACCCTCTTCCCGTATAATTATATATCGTCGCCTCAGAGCGACACTAAGACATCTTCAAACTAGTATGGTGTGGCCATCACGAAACTTTCTTCTATATTTTTCTTATAATTCTGATCCCTCTTCATGCTTGACGAGGAAGCAATATTCCCAACAAAAACAAAATTACACATGCAAAAACTTGACGACCATCCCAGTAACTGAATTATCGCAAAATCAAAGAAAAGAGCGAAAATTGAAAGTTATTTTAAAAGACTTGCTTGAATTAATTACAAATATTTTATTTGTTAACAAACATAAGATGGCAACAGCTAAAAATTTTCAATCATTTTGAGATAATATTTCCGATTGTTTCCATACAATTAAAATCACGAGAAATATGCAGACGACAGTTTATTACGATTTATCTTTCTTATTGTTGCATTAATAAAGCTATTTTTATTCGCAAAAAAAAAAAAAAAAATAAATAAATAAATAAATAAAAATAAAAAAAATCAGCACCTCTTGGAGCGATTGGCGCCAAAGTTGAACCAACGCCTGTTTACACATGGATTCACATTTATTCCAAATTTCATCCATAACGTAGCATTACTTCTTGAGATATGGCACTCACAATGGAAAAAGAGAACGTTCCACTGCGCCACCCCCTTTTCAGCTGTTGCCACCAAAATATAATCGGCTCTTATACACTATAAGGGCTACTTGTCGATAAATTTTTGTTTGATTCCGTTCATTATTTCTTGAGATACAGCAGTCACAATTGACGACAGAAAACGTTCTATAACTCAACCCCTGTTTGAGCTATTGACGCCGAAATTGAATCAGCACCTGCTCCTGTTGGGGGCAACATATAAAAAAATTTTTATTTGATTTCACCAGTTATTTCCTGGGTAATAGCAGACACGCATAACTTAAGAAACGTCCCATTGCTCCACCCCCCTTGGAGAAATTCGCGCCAAAAACTAATGGGCACAAGTTCACATAGGGGCACATATGTGTACCGAATTTCGTTCGATTTCATGAGGTAGTTTTTGCTGTACAGCGGCCACAAAAAACTGGTCACACACATATGTGACACACACACACACAGATATTTTCCAAAAATGGTCGAAATGGACTCAGCACACCTCAAAACGTTCGAATCCGTCAAAATTCGAAATTCGAAAATTTGCATGAATCCAATACTTTCTTCTATATATTAGATATAGAAGAAAGTAAAAAATAACTAGTATGTTGTGGCCATCACGAAACTTTCTTCTATATTTTTCCTTTTTCTGATCCCTCCCCATGCTTGACGAGGAAGCAATATTCCTAACAAAAACAAAATTACACATGCAAAAACTTGACGACCATCCCAATGTCTGAATTATTGTAAAAACAAAACAAAGAGCGAAAATTGAAAGTTACTTTAAAAGCTTAACTTGAATTAATTACAAATATTTTATTTATTAACAAACATAAGATGGCAACAGTTAAAAATTTTAAATCATTGAGATAATATTTCCTATCATTTCCATACAATTAAAATCACGAGAAATACGCAGACGACAATCTATTACGATTTATCTTTCTTATTGTTGCATTAATAAAAATATTTTTATTCGCAAAAAAAAAAAAAAAAATCAACACCTCTTGGAGCGATCGGCGTCAAAATCGAACCAAAGCCTGTTTACATATGGATTCACATATATTCCAAATTTCAACCAGAACGTAGCATTACTTCTTGAGATAGGGTACTCAAAATGGAAAAAAAGAACGGGTGATTGCGCTACCCCCTTTTTAGCTGTTGACACAAAAATAAAATCAGTTCTTATACCCACTAAGGGTTACTTGCCGATAAATTTTTCTTTCATTCCGTTCATTATTTCTTGAGATACAGCAGTCACAATTGACGACAAAAAACGCTCTATAGCTCAACCCCCGTTTGTGTTATTGACACCAAAATTGAATCAGCACCTGTTCCTGTTAATACCAACATATGGACCAAATTTTGTTTGATTCCGCCAGTTACTTCCTGAGGAATAGCAAGCACGCGTAACTCGAAAAACGTCCCATTGCTCCACCCCCCTTGGAGGAATTCGCGCCAAAAACTAATGGGCACAAGTTCACATAGGGGCACATATGTGTACTAAATTTCGTTCGATTTCATGCGGTAGTTTTTGTTGTAGAGCGGCCACAAAAAACTGGTCACACACAGACGTGACACACATACATACATACACACACACACACACATACATACATACACACACACACACAGACAGACATTTTCCAAAAATGGTCGAAATGGACTCAGCACACCTCAAAACGTTCGAATCCGTCAAAATTCGAAATTCGAAAATTTGCACGAATCCAATACTTTCTTCTATATATTAGATATAGAAGAAAGTAAAAATGAGTTTATGATTTTGTTTATATTACCAATTGTGCCTTTATTTAGTGGAGTGTTTAAATTTTTTTACTTTCTTCTATATCTAATATACAGAAGAAAGTATTGGATTCGTGCAAATTTTCGAATTTCGAATTTTGACGGATTCGAACGTTTTGAGGTGTACTGAGTTCATTTCGACTATTTTTGGAAAATGTATGTATGTATGTGTGTGTGTGTGTATGTATGTGTGTCACGTCTGTGTGTGACCAGTTTTTTGTGGCCGCTCTACAGCAAAAACTACCGCATGAAATCGAACGAAATTTGGTACACATATGTGCCCGTATGTGAACTTGTGCCCATTGGTTTTTGGCGCGAATTCCTCCAAGGGGGGTGGAGCAATGGGACGTTTTTTGAGTTACGCGTGCTTGCTATTCCTCAGGAAGTAACTGGCGGAATCAAACAAAATTTGGTCCATATGTTGCCATTAACAGGAACAGGTGCTGATTCAATTTTGGTGTCAATAACTCAAACGGGGGTTGAGCTATAGAACGTTTTTTTGTCGTCAATTGTGACTGCTGTATCTCAAGAAATAATGAACGGAATGAAAGAAAAATTTATCGGCAAGTAGCCCTTAGTGGGTATAAGAGCTGATTTTATTTTGGTGTCAACAGCTAAAAAGGGGGTAACGCAATCGTCCGTTCTTTTTTTCCATTGTGAGTACCCTATCTCAAGAAGTAATGCTACGTTCTGGTTGAAATTTGGAATATATGTGAATCCATACGTAAACAGGCTTTGGTTCAATTTTGATGCCAATCGCTCCAAGAGGTGTTGATTTTTTTTTTTTTTTTTTTTTTTTGCGAATAAAAATAGCTTTATTAATGCAACAATAAGAAAGATAAATCGTAATAGATTGTCGTCTGCGTATTTCTCGTGATTTTAATTGTATGGAAATGATCGGAAATATTATCTCAATGATTTAAAATTTTTAACTGTTGCCATCTTATATTTGTTAACAAATAAAATATTTGTAATTAACTCAAGCAAGGCTTTTAAAATAACTTTCAATTTTCGCTCTTTGCTTTGCTTTTGCAATAATTCAGACATTGGGATGGTCGTCAAGTTTTTGCATGTGTAATTTTGTTTTTGTTGGGAATATTGCTTCCTCGTCAAGCATGGGGAGGGATCAGAAAAAAAGAAAAAAGAAAAATATAGAAGGAAAGTTTCGTGATGGCCACAACATACTAGTTTATATATTCAAATCTTTTGTGTGGAAAACATAACTTTGTGTTGCAGAAGTTCCAAAACTCATCTTAGTTTAGGGCAAAACTAGGTTAAATCAGATATCCTTCTGTTTTACTAAAATACGAGCACCAAAATATTAAATTCGCTAATATTGCTGTAACATATTATCACTCGATAACTTTAGTTACTTTTTTCTCATGATTTAATAGTTTTTCTGCAGCAGGCAGGTGATAATTTTATTTTCAACTAAAAAACTCTCTTAAAATGGGAATTCAAGTTACGATACAGTGCTCGAACTGTTCAACATTACAAAAGGATAAAAAGTTTCATTATGTGAAACTAATGTCATGGCAAACTCTTACAAAAATTCATAAAAGGTCAAGGGTTGAGCGTGCCAAAAATGTATTGTTATGGTTAAAAAGTGGGATAATGAAATGTTTTCCGATGAAAAAAAGATTATTTAGGATGGACTCGTAGAGGACTAAGTTTTACAAGTACAAATCGAAAACATACGCTACCAGTCGCCCAGATTTAGCCAAGAAGGTCTTCAATAAGCATAACAATGAATAGCATTGAAACCACAAAAGCATTTAGCTTTTTTTACATTTCTATGTATAAGTTCAATGCGAGTAGAATTATTAATTGTGGCAATATAAACGAACTTCATACATAAATTTCTCTACGAATGAACAGGAAACATAGCCGATTACAAAAATCTACCAGAGATGAGTCAAGCATAAATAAAAACGCATATCTGATAAAAGATTGAAACTAAACCTAATATTTTATTTATATTTTCCATCATTTACATTGAAATATCTCCAATCTGTAATATATATAGGTAGTGTTCCTTGCATCTACACATTGCCATAACCCATGACAATGTATATTATTTTGAGCATTTGAGGCACATTTAAAAAAAAAAAAACATTGTTAAACAATGACCGTGATCTACAATGAATTTTCAATTGATGATTCAACTTTATTTCTGCATGAAATTAGTTAAAAACAATAGTCATTCCTTTTCTAACTATCTTGGAATGTCGAAATTTTTTTCTTTATCTGAGGAAGAAAAATCAAGGGTTTCCATTGATATTTAATTTTAGTTTGTGTGAACTTTTTTTTTTTATTTTTTTTAAGGCACATTAGCGTATTTATGGGAAAATGCTGATTAAAATAGGAATAACTAATAATTGATAGTTAATCAATTATTTTGACTATACAATATTACATTTTCATCGATGTTGGTGGTCTCACACAAAATAACAAAAGAATTCGATTACAGGAAGTGGGTAAAAATTGAGTTGCAAAATTACGCCCAAATAAGCATACAGCGAACCAAATTAATAAAAATTCGAAAATTTGCACGAATCCAATACTTTTTTATATATATTAGATATAGAAAAAAGTAAAAACATGGAAAAAATTCAAAAAGATGAAGAAATTGCAGTTACTGCCCTTTACCTGGCCACTGTATAGTACATTTCAGGTGGCGAATGTGGATACCACTTCAGTACGTTCAGTATAAAGAGGAATATTTTTACGTTTGAGGGATTTTATTATTTTTATGAAAACTCCACCACGGTCGGCCGGCCGCCTCACGATGCTGCTCCTCTAGCGAAAACCGTCTCCAGGTTGCGTCACTTACTTGCCTACACTTACACATACACCTGCACACACACATACACCTGCACACACACATACACCTGCACACACACATACACCTGCACACACATACACATACACACACGCATACATACATACACCTACACATACACACACGCAAACACATACACACACCTACACATACACACAACTACCCACAGATACACATACCCCCTACAGAAACACACAACTACCCACACACAAACACACATGCCTACACACGCATACACATATCCCCCACACACAAACAAACACCCCCCCTACACACACACCTGATTACGAAAACATAATTTGAATTCAAGATCTCAAAGTTCAATTTTTTTTTTTGAGCAATCACATTGTTTATTGTTCTCATTTGACTGTTTTGAATTCCTATGATTTTAATTTCCCCGTCTCCCTCTGCAGCACCACCGTCGACTGGCTTCACGATGCTGCTCCTTTTACGAAAATCGTCTGCAGGTTGCGTCCATATCCTACAACACACCTACAAACTCACCAACTTGCACACATATACACACATCCCTAAACACATACACACTCCTACACACACACACACACACACCCTACACACACACACCCCTACACACACACACACACACATAAACACACTCATGCCTGCACACAGACACAAACACTCACGCCTACATACACACACTCGTGATTGCGAAAAACGTAATTTGAATTCCAGATGTCAAAATTCAAATTAATTTTTATTTTATTTTATTTATTTATTTTTGTTTATAAATTGTAAAGAAGTTCCAAAACTGAAGTATAATAACGCTGAATTATGCTGCTGCCATCTAATGGTATTATTCCCAACTTCTTTCCAGCATTGCCATTTGATGGTTTTGCGTCCTATTTCGTGCCTATTGTTGCCGTCTGATGGTTCAATGCACTAATTTAATTTTTGGTGCTGCCATCTGATGGCTCCCTTCAATATTTTCATTTTTAGTGCTGCCGTCTGCTGGTTTTATTTCCTATTTCATTTCTAAGTGCTGCTATCTGATGAAAGGTATGTGAGTTTGTTTAACGCTTTTGATCCTTACAATAATGTCATAATAATTAAAGAATAGTATCATAGTAATTTTTAGGTCTTTTCAGATTTTTTTTTTTTTTTAATTCTGAAATTTAACGTATCATAGACTTTTATGGCGCAGACTGTGCCACTAAAGTTTTTAGTGACGCAGTTAAAAAAAAGTTTCAGTCACTTTTTTCGAGGGGGCGGGGGAGAAGGAGGTCACCACCATAAGGTGTGGGAGTTTCGTATCAGTTGAGGGGAGTACCGTAGTACCATCGCTCTTGGAACGATGGACACCCCTAGTTTTTTAAACAATTTTTTTTTAAACTCCCTCCTTTTTTTTTAAATCGGTTTTCGAGAAAGCTCCGTGGATTCTGACTCGATCCTCCCTCTCCCTAACATTATCATAGATCGCCACAAAATAAGTTTTTTTTTTTTTTGTAACTTCAAACTTTCAAAATTTTCCTAGAAAAGCCCTAAATTCCATTCACTTGCTTAAATTTATCAAAGACGGCCTAATGGCATATTTGGGGCTTTAATGTCGAAAAAATTTCTACGAGAGCCCAGAACCATATCTCCTCTCCTATTCTAACGTAATCAAATGTGACATACAACTGCGTTTTCGCAACTTCTTTTACACAAAAATTCATCTGGAGAATCTTTGAATCCCCTGTTCTTATAATCGAAGGTTATCTAAAACTGCGATTTTAGAACTTCGAAAAATTTCTCGTTGAAAGTACCGAGCTCAATCATCGAGCCCAAACATCGTCAAAGATAGTCTAAATTTGTGTTTTAGGACTCCCTTTTTGGAAAAGTTCCGGTTGACAGACTTGGGAACCACCCTTATATCATTGAAGTATTGAAGATCACATAACGATGAGGTTTAGGAACTTTTAATTTGGAACATTTCTTGGGGGGAGGGATAGTCTCCGAACCGCATCTAGTAAGTCACAAAAGATGGTACATTAATGCATTATTAGGACGTGAATTTCAAAATATTTATGGAAGGAAAAAAGTCTTGAACTCTATCTTTTTCCGTAATATCAAAAAAAAAAAAAAAAAAATGTGGCCCAAATTTGAGTTTTAACTTCTACTTTAACTTGGATTCGGAATTCAGAAAATTTTCCTTGGGAAAGCCGACAAACTACTAGTGACTGTACAGCTAGAACGCTTCAGCTTATCTCAAAATAAAATCGACTTACACTATATAAAATAATATTTTGTTAAGCATTTTTTCGCATTAATTCGGTGATTGTAAGTTTCTACCTGTTTTTATTTTAATGTGCTTAATTTGTTGCAATCTTGCTAAATTTTCGTTCATTCCGTTAATTTTCGCTCAAAATTACCTTACTTTTTAAAGCTTTTCTTGTATTTAACTTCAGTTGTGAGATGGAGATTATCTGCTTGGCGAGACATTGGTGACAAGGAGGTTACTGATTGAGAAACATTTATATTTATATATTTGGAAGGGGAGAGTTAGCGGCAAAGTGAAATGGTGAAATAGTTGCGTTGCTTTTAGCGTCACCTATCTGGTACTATTTTAACTATGTAGTGACACATGTAGTGTAGTCTATTCCAGCCAAGAAAAAGTTACTTCTGAAAATCAAATAATTTAATAATAAAGCAGTTTTCAAAAATTGATTCTCATTTGTAATATTTTGTTGTAACTCAAAAATTGTGTTTGTTATTTTACAATGCTAAAGTTGTTGTTATTAACATTTTACATATTAATTAAGACGTACTAATATTCAGTGTTGTTTATTTTAAAAGCTTTGTACAATTCGTCAAGCACATGCGGGGCAAAATGAAATATGGTTTACTTACTCAATAATTTATTAAATAACTTTCATTTCCGTTTATTACTTCATTCATTTACATTCCTTCGTTTAATAATTTCACTTCGTTATATATCCATTTAATCACTTATTTCCTTGCTCATTAACTGTTTTTTTTCAGTCATTTATTTTTTCTCACATATTAATTAAATAAAAAAAAGTAATTAATGCATTTTGTTTCATTATCTATTCATTTATTCATTTTTATTTTTATTTGCTCACTCATTTGTTAAAAAAAAATAATAAATAAAAACCAAATACAGCATTTTTCATTCAAAAATTTTTAATTTCCACTTTCCCACCTGAACAAAAAAAAAAAAAAAAAAAGCGAAAATTTTCCACTTTTTATTGAAGGCACAAATTTACTGCAAAAAGCTAAAAAGTTATTTTTCAGAGCTAGTTGTATTACAAAATACATTGTTCTTTCTTTATGACTATAATTTCAAAACAGAATTCCAATTTGTTCATTTTGAAAAGGATACGTTATCTTAACTATATTTTACTTTGCCCCACATTTCCCTACATACGTGTTTGCTAAGTTTGGCAACAAATTACCGAAGTTTTAACAAAAAGGAAAGCGTCATCGTTTTTCAAGAATATATGAAGTCAAGGTGAACTATTAAATAATACCTGACTGAACTACATTGTAAATTTATTTCTTGCTAGTTAAGGCATTGATTTAAGCTTAAAAGTGCATGATAAAAAAATCTTAGTCCCTTCCAACAATGGCACACCCACGGAGGGGGCTAAGGAGCTAAACACCCCCCTCCCCACCATAAGCCCTAAAAATGCAGAATTTACTATATATTTTTCAAAAATTTTTCACGGGGGAGAAACCGCCGGACTTCCTAAACTTTTGGATATTCTACATCCCACTTAAAAGGGGGCCATGCATATCAATCCTTACTTCGTAGCCCTCCTTCAGTTCAATCAAAACAAAAAAGAAAAGAAATAAACACTCAGTTCAGAACAAATGGTAGAATACGCACCTTAAAAAGAGTAAGTCAAGCAAATCCTCAAACACATGTATTTAATGTAGCTTTAGTTTTACTACTTAACAGCTTCCTCCCCTCTCTACAAAAAACAAAAACAAAATGCAGATTATGAGAAAATAATTTTCAAAAATAATCGCAGGGGGGGGGGGGGGGCGCAACCACTCCCAGGGAGCCTCTTTCCATTAACTTGCCAACCACTCGAAAAGGTGCTAGTCCGAGCCTGCTTTGTAGTAACGCAAAGGGACTGTAATATGATGGTCACACCATGCATCCCCTTTTGAGCACTGCTATTATTGGGTAAATAGTGACATTGCCGTGGGAGGACAGTGACGTAAAGGTAAAATTGCGCAACGGTCATGAATGGGTCAGATTTTAGTCACTGTTCTTTTGGAAAGTTATTAGAATTCTTAAAATTTTGCTTTTGCCTGATTTTCTTAGTGAGCGAATGATCAATTTATTCTTTAGTCATTAAAAAAGTATTTGCATTTGTCACTTCAAGGTCAGTGTAACGTCTCCTCAAAGTTACATAGTGACCGGTCACAATTCAGTTGTTACAGCGACATTATAGTGAAGTCTCATGAAAGTTGTCACAAATGTGTAACAATGTGACGTTTGTGTACGTCACTATAGAGTCACTTTGTGACTGCAGGGCCCAATTTCCATATAGGTAGAGTAGGCCGCTGCCTAGGGCGGCAAAATTTTCAGGGGCGGCAAATTTTGCTTTAACCACACGTTTTTTAAATTAATTTTTTATTCTTGAAAGTTAAATATCAGCGTTCTTGCATTTTCCACAGTGACAATTTTTTCTTGTAATTTTATAATGATTACTTTCACACATCTTATGAAAATCAACTGATTTTCAACCATGGTAATACTCGTCGATCAGCGTAAAACAGTAAGCGAAGGAAACGATAAATAAAGTTAGGACTGCCGAATCGTCAGCAAAATTTGCCGACTAAGGAATGTTTTGGAAGATCACTGTGACCTCCCATCGGGGCTCCCCTGAATGTGAAACATCATCATTTCTTTATAAACTTGACGGTTTGAATTTCATCAACACTTTTTTGTGTTTTTGAGTCATGGAAATTTTGCTCCTTTTAGGGGGGAGGGGTGGCAGATTTCAAATCCGCCTAGAGGCGGTATATATGGAGCTAAATTCGATTTTTTGTGGGAAAGGGTTCATACTCAAAGCATTTTCTGGAAAAAACAATCAAAATACACGCAAAGTGCATACGTATTGCATTATGATTTTAAACATTCATTTTATTTTAATGTACCTTCAAGTTTCAACTTTTTAAAGTTAACTTCTGACGGCCGGTGGGTTCAACCAATGGCCAACCCTGAAACTGCTTGTTTTTAGGTGACAGTAATTTCGAGGCTTACTCGTGCTGCTACCTATGCAACGCTTGAGTCATAAAAACATTATTCGTTATAACATAATAGGCATTATAGTAAAAGTGAAACATGCTTTGTTGTAACAGGGGGGAATATTCTTTTGTTAGTACTAGATCAACAATATATTTTTTTTGCACACAAATGTTAAGTCCAGTCCACTCCTGAAACCTGCTCTCCAATAGAAGCAGGGCTGAATTTAGCTCCTGACGTTTCACTTTCAGGGGCAGCCCGATGGGCGGTCACAGTGATCTGCCCGAAAATTCCTTATTCGGCAAATTTTGCTGACTGAATATTGCAACATTTTTTTTTCTTTTTAAAAATGTTTAAAATTGTTTTTTCAATCATGCGTAACGTTCCTACTCATTAGATGTTACGTAGAGGAAGGTGGCCCAAAGCGGGTAGGCCTTCGTATGCCCCCCCCCCCCATGGTGTGTTAGCGGCGACGAATACATATGTCGTGTTTACCCGAACAACCCAGAGTTATTATCAGTCCCAGCGAAGCAACAGTGAAGTGGCATGGCGCAATCAGGCTTAAAATTTAAAAAAAAATGATACATTAAAAAAATGAAGTTTTGTAAACTTGTGATTAGTCGAAAGCCAGCTTATTTCTATTTTTATTATTATTTTTACTGTCAATAATATTAACTTATTCTGACACTATCCACCCATAAACTACCATGGTCATTCCATTTTTTTAGTTATTAATTTAAGGTTGTAATTATTGAAATAAAAAACGTGCTTTTGTTCAAAGCGGGTCGGGTAAAGCGAGTATAGAGGATTTAATCATATATTTATTTATAATTTCTTGACTCGTGTGCTGACTTTGATTTTCTCTTTCAATAGGATAAGTATAACTTTAAAAAGTTATTTTTTAGGATGGCAATTAATTACTCTATTAATTAACTCAGTTAATTCTTTGTTTTATAAACAAATGTACAGACAAAATTGGATAAGTACAACTGTTTTATATTTTTTAATATAATGGCAGGTAGCTAGTCAACTATTTTAATCATTTATACCTTCATATTTGATTGGAATATGTACCAAGCCACAATTAGTTAAACTTACCCGCTTTAGGCTCAATGGTAGGGCAAAGCGGGTTTTTCACATGTGTGTTAAGTTTGATAATAAAAAAATATTGGGTTTGAAATAATACAAAAATCACTTTTTATTTTGAAGTTCACGCGAGCCCTGCTAGGAAATAAAACCGAAATTGTTGCGATTAAAATCCAAAAATTACAATTTTCGAGTTTTCTTCGAAAACCTACCCGCTTTGCCCCCCCCCTCCCCTACAGCAGTATGATATGCGTGTGAGCTCGTTATCTATATCATTCGGTAAAATTAGAATTTTCCTACTTCCCAAAATTTTAGTTCGCTGCTCCTCTGTTTATATTTTGTGCATCATTCACGGTTCAAATACTGCTCTTGGTCAGCTTAAAAAACGATTCACATGAGGGCAATTTAAATAATATTTACAGCATGTATAAGGGCATTTTAGGGGAGGGGGGGGAGGGGGCCCGGGCCCCTTCCAAAGAGATATTAGATTAGATACTAATTGCACTATTTCATGAATTATTTTTAGTTGACTTCTCTATTAAATAAAGATTTTTTTTTAAATAGTTATTTAAAAAGAACACAAAACATTTTTGAGAAAAAACATTTCTGTTTGTTGTTCTAAAGAAGTTATTTTTATTACAAAGAAGAAATCGTTTGTTAAGCTCTTTTTCTGGGTAAAAATGTAGCTTATCGGATTTTATTTTTCCCGTTGCCAAACGAAAGTATTATTTTTAGCTCTAAAAAATAATCAAAAAGTAATAATAAGTCAACATAAAGCAATGATTTTCATCAAAAAAAAAAAAAAAAAAAAAAAAAACGCCTGCGCAGCTCTGTATGTTGAAAACATAAAGGATACGGAATTTTGCTTTATTTGCCGTTGCGAAAAATTGAATACATAAATTATAACTTTAGAGTGAAAATAATAATCCATATCAATAATAAATTATTTTACAGTAAGACACGGGGTGTCGGAATCGATCTGATTTTTAGTTAAAGGAGTCGGATTCGGGAGTCGTATGTTCTAAATTCGAAGACTCAGAAGGAATAGGTCATTTTCCTCCAAAGCCCGCAGCTCTGCCAATGCTGGCGGAGTCCGGCTGATATAGAGATAAAGGTGTTGGAGTCGAGAGTTGAAGACTTTAAAATTCCAAGAGTCGGGAGTCAGTCATTTTCCTTCCGTGCCTAAATTTCTGCTAAAGCTGCGGAGTGAAAGTCCGAGTCGGGGAGTCAGAGTTCGAACTTGTTTTCGGGTATTGTCCGTTTTGCACGAGAAAGCACTTGACTCTGCCTTCGTCACGTGATTTCCGATGATTCTATTTCGCTGTTTTCGGCGGAAGGCATATTTGGATCAAAGCATTTTGTCGTAAAAGCAGCAGTTTTTTAAAATGTAATCAAAAGTAGCAACAAAGAAGCAAGTGATGTAAAGGATACTAAGACTTTTTTTGTACATTAAAATGCATGCCAAAGTTAAAGTTGTCTGATTGTATCATTTACATGCACGGGGATATGTTTATCGAGCACCCCTGCGTAAAAATGAACTCTGCGTTCGACAAGGCGGGGCGAAGTGCCTCCTCATATAAAACGGACAATACAGGAGTCGATATCGGAGTCAACGGATATAAAATTCTAGATGTCGGAGTCCAGAACCGGTCCTTATTTTCCCACCCACAGTCACTGCAAAAATATTTGCGCTTTGTATTCATTTTATTTTGATTCAGTCACATTTATCTCTGTTACCAGTACGACCCACTTCAAGAAATTCTTTAAATAATGACACAAAAGGATGACACAGTTCCTGAGAAAACACAAGCGATTTATTAACAACTATGCACAATTAAATCGTTAACAATTGCTAAATTAACTGCACAAATTAGGCAAATGTCATCAAGCACCGTAAACACAATAGCACGTACTTAAATCAAAATACGCCCAAAAAAAGAAAGAAAGAAAATCATGTTGCGTTCTAGAACTTACATACGCATCGAATTTTACAGATTAGATGTAACATTTGTGCATCTTAGCCTCTTCTTATGCTTTTACACTCCAGTCTCGATTTTTTACGCATTTCAATATCCCACTACATCCGCTTCCTAAAAAAAAAAAAAAAAATACTCGTTTCCTTTACAATTTGATTCTACTATTTGACCCTTCATAATTTTGTGTCTAGCACAATTTTTATCCCTTCTCATCTAATTTTGATGCTGGTTCAAAATACCGCTGGTCAAATAAAAAACGCATAGATAAATTGACTAATGCCTAAATTATAAAAGTTCCAAAATAATGCAATAGGTTTGGCAGGGCATGATAAAGGACGAACAAACAGGGCTGTCGCCCAGGGTCTCATTTTTTTAAATTTTTTTTTGCATGAATGTGAAATATTAATAAAATCGACGTATATGCTTTTGCTGAAAAGAAATACCATTTCATCACAAGCGTAGCCAGCCTTATCTTTTGGCGGAGGGGTTGGGTTCTTTTGTCATGACAGCCCCTTGCACTAGCGCAGCCAGAGATACCTTCTGGAGAGGGTTTTTTGAAGAAAAATAACATCTAGAGGAGTTTTTAGATAAGAAATACCTTCTGAAGGGGGTTTTTTTTTCATCAAAACAGCCCTTTCATATGAATAAACTATTGTATTGGAATTTGCATTTATGTTAAAACGACTGGCACTGGGGGGTGTTTTCACCTCCCCCCTCGCTGCGTCACTGGTCCCTTGTGTTCATAAATGATCCTAATAGGATTGGTAATATATGTGAAAATCGAAGGCCTCAATTGCTTTTTTGACCCCTTCCTTCGGTGCGCCACCTAGGTCAATCCATGTCAAATCATTCAGGACATGACACCCACTATCTCCGATCTTATTCATTTTGTTTACTAGTAGACTTTTTTAATTCCGATTATGAAAAAAAAATATACATTGCGATAGATGAAGGAACTGAAAAGTTATGAGCTTTATATATGCCAAGATGATTTTCTCACCGCCATTTTCAATGACACAAAGATAATAAACTGCTGTAACTCCCTAAAAAATCATTACAAAACTTTTCTTCTTTTTGTATTTGTTTAGAATGATGTAAGTTTCAATTTAAAGTGGATTTTAGTTGTATAACCACCTTACATTTTTTTCTTGTGAGAGTTTATTTCTAATTTTTTGACTCGTAAACAGAGTAACTTTGAGGGCAATTTACTCACAATGCACTGTAAAAAATCTCGAACAGCTCTCTGAATATACAAAAAGCTTTCCGTAATAAACAGATTCGTAGGCCCTCAGCAGTTTTCTGCTCTTATCAAATACCTTTCTCGTTTAACAAGAAAGTAAGAGTCGACGCCTGCGCAGCTCACACGGCAATTTTATAGTCCAGCACCAAATCCAAACTGAAACTCGTGAAAGCACGCAATGAAGAATCTTACTGCGCAAGAAAAAAAATCGGTATTTTTTTTTTTTTTTTGTCTCATAGAAAAATTCTTTGGAATAAACAAAATGCTCCTGTCAAATGCATTTTTCTGATCTAAAGCAATAAGTTGTTCTTCTCTCTAGAAAAGTAAGGAAGTGATGACTCATGTGCGAAGTAACACTCATCATGAATTCACTGAAGATAATTTTAAAGGGTCATTCCATAGTGACTAACGTAACATTCTCAGCTGATTTTCAAACTCTTTTTATTTACACCGGGAGTAAAAATAAATGTGTTTTGGTTTAATATGCAGATTTAAAATGTACAAGGTGACTATTTTTCATTTATACCAAGAATTTGAAACAAAATAAGCGCTGACAGGTGTTTTTTCACCAAAAAAGGCATCGTGACTAACGTAACATTTTTGCAACCTTGAGAAACAATGCTTATGTTACGAGGCAAATTTTTCTGAAACTTATGCAGGCATTTAAAATTGACCGATATATTTGTAAGAGATAAACAATCAATTTTCAAAAATGTACTAGATTTGTTACAGATGAATCTTTTTTGGCCCTTAATGGTACTTTTACGAAACACTGTATGTGACTAACGTAACGTGACCAACGTAACCATCGAATAACAAGCAGTGAATGCATATAAAAAAACTTTTTATAATTAATTTCTTGCTCTTATATTACTTTTACACTTTTTAGGAACATTCTTTGTGTTGCATTATGGTTCTTTCGTTGCTTTTTTTCTATATTAGTGTAAGAAATTGAATGGAAGGATTCAGTTCAATTAACTCAATTTGAATGTGCGAAAAAAATAAACAAATAACTGCTAACAACTGCTTTTACAAACTGAATAACATCATTTTTGGGCTAGTTAAATTCTAAATATCTCTCTTTAAAAAAATTAACTTTATGCAAGTTTATAGTTTCACCGAATTCTAGTATTCTACCGATATACTAGTTATCGTCATAAGAAATTCCGAAGTACTTTTCAATGGCATATTATTTTTTAAGGTTTACTGATTCATCGAACGAACAGTGTTGTGCATGCTTTTGAATTAAAATGTAATATTGAAAAAAAATATTCGTAAGTTTTTGCAGAATGAATTTTAATTCCAGATATCACCGCAAATGTTTGAATTTCTAAATGATCATTCTTGCATTTTCTGAAATATATGGCAGCAGCACTTATTGTCACTGTTTCAAGTAACATCTTTAAATGTTTTCCAACGAGTAGCCATTACTTCATTTTAATAATACGTGGAGATGTATTTTCTAAAAAATAGAGACGTTCTCCTTTGTTAATACTGTATTCCTATTATCTAAATTCTTAAGCTTGGATTCTTGTGTTGAATGCACATTCAGCAGAGTACTCATTTTGCTTTACTCACATTTTTTCTTTTTAAATATTTCTTTAAATTGGAAGTATCTTTATACAGACCTTGAAAAAAGTATTTTTCTAAGGAAACAGAAGGTCTACAATGTAATATTACTGGTATTTTTCACCCTTTGCACTTTTAATCAATAGAGAATGCCTACATTTCCAAAATTATTCATGAAAATGTACATTAAATTAAATAAGTTTTAAATATTAGCAGTATTTTCAAAATGTTACGTTAGTCACATGCAAACTGTTACGTTAGTCACAGCTCAAATGTTACGTTAGTCACACTAATTATTTTATATCTGCTGATACTAAAATAACTATTTTGCACTTTTTAAGTAGATATAAAACAGATGTAAGAAAATAAAAAGTGCTGTTTGGTTCAATCATCTGGTTTAGATTTTAAGCAGAAAATAGTACATTTTCGTGACTAACGTAACGTAAATATCTTCGGTGAAAAAACCAAACTAATTAAAATACTTATGTTAAAATGTATGCAAAAAAAACAGTCAATTTCATTGGGCCAAATCTAATGATTTAGAATAAAAATAGTTCTTTTAAAAATTTGCAAAAATTTTTACATTATACAAGAAAACGTAGACGCATATTTTTTGCACATGCTAAGCCTTTTCTACAACCTCGCACGTTTAGAGCCAGAAGAAAAACACCGAATGAATTTTTTGCAAACTGTTACTGGATTTATGTACTAGAAAGTATGCTGAATGACACGATAGGTCACAATTAAGGCTTTGTGGAAAAAAATTTCTGAGGTTGAGGTTGACATTTCTATGGAATGACCCTAAAGTCTTATATTTTCTTGCTAATGTATCGTCATGAGATTGAATTTGAAGCTATGTCACTTATTTTTAAGTACGAAGTGCAACTTCTCGACGCATGCTCGCGGGAGGAATACAAACTGAAATTAAAAACCAAATAACTGCCTAGAGGACGCCATGTAAATTCGTTGCGTCGCATTACTCGTGTAGGTAATTTACTTTTTTCTTGGATACTTTTCTTCTTTCTACCAAATGGGTAATTTTTGTTGGCAGAATTTTATTCTGTCATAAAAATCACCTTTTTGGTGACCAAAGCATGCAAAAGACCACCACCGACGAATAGGTAAGTTATTACTTTAAAGTGATTTAGTTCATATAAATCTCATTAAAAAAAAACTATTTTCCTGAGTATCATTTTTTCGTTGTGAACTATTGCAATTTGAAAATATTTTACATTACATAGAACACATATTTAAAGTGCAAGTGTGTCTAGTTTTATTCTGTAAAATTTATGAATTGAAGATTATAAAAAAATTTAAATAAGTGTTATTGTGTACTTTGTTTTTTTGTGTCAATCTCAGTTAATATTTGACTGAACATTTATGTATCAAGCATTATGAATTAAATGTTATAATATGCAAATTGTCAGGTTTGATAGTTCGTTTTTAATGTTGCATGTTTTCATTCTCTTGTAAACAGTAGGACTCGACCGATGCATCGGCCTGGCCGATGCATCGGCGCCGATGGTTCAACAATTTAGCCATCGGCATCGGCATCGGCGGCCGATGCTAACTTGCAGAAACATCGGCCCATCGGCCTTAAAAAACATCGAAAAGCCGATGGAATTGGCCGATGTTTTTGAAAAAAAAAAAAGGACCTTTGTTGTTTTACTTTTTAATACAAAGTGAACGGAGTTCTTGCTTTCATACAAAATTGTTTACTTAAATTTCAGTATGAATTTCTATTTTAGTCACCCCTGAAAGAATTTTTAATACTGCATTCAGGTACCAAACAAGTTAATTATTACGTTGTTTCTTGCGGCTGGATGAACGTATGTTTCTCTTATAAGTCATAACTCAAAAATGGTAAGCTGTAGAAGGATAAATTTTCGCATGTGGGGTGTGCGTACGTTCCAGTTGTGCACTTCCCTTTTTGTTTTCGATCGGGTGTTCTAAAAAGCCTATTTACTCATTTTTTTTGTCTTCTTCCCCACGATGAAGTTAAAGCAGCAGCGCAAGAGGCCTTACAGGAGGTTGCGATAAATGTCCTCCAGGAGTCCTTCTAAAAACTATACGAACGTTGGCAGAAGTGCGTCATCATTCAAGGTGACTATTTTGTAGATAGATGTACTTCGGAAATGTGAACTATTCAGGGTAAGGTTTTATACAACTTGTCCTAGAACTTTTAGATCATACTACTTACGTATGAGTTTTCAACTTACTATTTCATAACGTTTATGAGTGACGTAAGTTTTCGCGCTTGAAGACATCACAAGAGAATTTGCGATAATTAACGAAGGAGGCGTTCAAAATGGATATTTCGGTCATCTATATGTTCTTAAGTACATATGCATGTACAGATGTGCCGAAAAAACTTGTGAAGTTTAAATTGGGCGATCGTAAAATAGAAATTTAGGTCAAAATCTGATTTTTTTTTTTTTTTTTTTTGTGATTACAATTCTTTATTCGTAGAAGGGAAGTAAAGTGAATTGAATCTATGAGCCTTTAAATCCCTGACAATCTTATCAATTTATTTCTGTTAGGTTTTTTTTTTTGAGCAATCACGATTGCTTATTGTTCTCATTTGACTGTCGACGTTACGCTGATTTTATTCCCTTCCCCCGCCTCCCTCTGCAGCACTTTCGCCCACCGTCCTCTGCAGGAGTGGATCCTCCGGTCTTGAGCAATGTCCCCCGAAACCCGCTTCTCCTGGTCGGTGGCGTCCATGTCCTACACACGCTCATACATACACACACACGCCTATGTGCATGCACAAGTCTATGCACACACAAACCTACTCATGCACAAACACCTACACACGGAGACACATACACGCCTATTTGTGTGCACAGGTCTACGCACACACAAGCCTACACATGCATGCGCGCCGACACATACACTCACAACTATACACACGTAACCGCCCAGGAGAAGGGGCAGGTTTAGGGGGACAGGAGCAGTTTCCAGAAACAATAACTCCAATAAGTAGGGTCCTGTCGCAACTCGTGATTGCGAAAAACATAATTTGAATTAAAAATATCAGAATTCAAATTATTTTTTTTTTACATTTTCTTTTTCTTGCCATCGGCCAACGGCATCGGCCATCGGCCATCGGCAATCGGCCATTTGGAGGAAAAGAATCGGCCATCGGCCATCGTCCATCTTTGAACAATCGGCCAACAATCGGCATCGGCCCATCGGCCAAAAAATTCCATCGGTCGAGCCCTAGTAAACAGTGTAGCTAGATTGTATGAAGTAAAAAAAAAACTATCTCTTGTAATAAACATAGTGCTTCAGTATTATCTGAATGACGATATCTCTTTAAATATTTGCATTAGCGATACGCTTTAAATTAGTTAAATGTGTATTAGTTTCTTTAAGAAATAGATTCATATATGTATTTAAAAGTGTCTTCATTTTTTTCGTTTTACGAGCCTCAATTTTACCAAAAGCAAAAAAAAAAAAAAAACTTAACAAAATAAATAATTTTGTATTTTTACACCATATTAACGTATTTGACTTATACTTTGATTTATAATTTTATATTATACATGAAATATTATTTATCTCAGCAGAGCTTCATTAGTACGATTCATTTTAGTTGCAATGTACCTGCCCTTAAGGGAAAGAAGCTGCAAATATAACAAACAAGAATTATTTTTCAATAATATATTTTTGTATATATATGAAATACACAAGCAATGAATAGCAATGAGAAAAAGAAAATTAATAGTAGCAATTATTAGAATAAAGTTGAAAGGTTGAATTCGGAGCTCATCAGCCGTGGAAGATTCGATAAATATGGTCAAAAGACCAAAAGATATTAAACTATTTGCTAAATAGAGAGTGTTTAAGCTCTAATATATGCATTACATTGGGCCAAACGCACCATATGCTAAACTATATGCAATAAACAAGAGCTTAAACCTAAAATTAAAAGTAGAGGTTTTTTACATCGGCTATATTAAGAAACAAGTCCCTATAATTTGTCTTCCTCAGGACAGTACCTACTGCATGCATACTAGTTTAATGTAGGACAGTCAGGAAGAATGAGTCAGTGGCAAAAATGGAACAGCTGCATTTACATGCCAAAATAAAAAGTAATATTATTTC
The DNA here is from genome assembly GCF_026930045.1 of Uloborus diversus. Lineage (NCBI taxonomy): Eukaryota > Metazoa > Arthropoda > Arachnida > Araneae > Uloboridae > Uloborus > Uloborus diversus. Next base: position 72,580,039 of record NC_072737.1, on the reverse strand, counting down.
ATGTCATTGTTTTAAAAGTGATCATTTTTAAAAAACTATGTTATTAATATACAATGTACATATGGGGAGAAGACGAGGGGCGTTCACCACGCAGACTGTGCCATTGACATTTTCAGGGGGTTGCTTTTTCAATGGGGGTGCTTCATAGCATTTTATGGGTGCACCATCACTCTTATGGGGGGGGGATTCTCGTATATATGAAATGGAATAATCATGTAATAGAGTTCAATGTTTTAATAAATAAAATATATATTGCATTTTGCGCACACTGTAGAAATAAAATCAGTAACCTATTTTGAATAAGTATCTATATTTGTGATGAGCTGGACAAGGGAAAGAACAGAAGAATCAACCCGAATGGTTCCAGCAGGGGGACTTGCTGTAATATTTAAATTCATCAATTTCTCTGTTGGTACTTTTCGGTACACTTTGTTCGTCAGAGAAATTGACTTGAGGTGAACGAATTCCGGAACGCGAAGGGTAGGTAAGTCCTGTCAAATTTTATCCGAAGATAAAAGCTATCAAGTTTGATACAAGATATGTTTTTAAGTTCTGCATTAAAAATACAATATGTTGATAGTTTTGTCTTGAAAATATTGAGAGAAAAACTGAAGTTTAAGATTTTTTAACAAACCATCCCCACTTTTCAGAAGGTACCCCCCCCCCCTCCAATTCCCCGACGATTTTGTGATTAGGAATGAAACTACTAGATTATTTAATCATTTTTCAAAAATTTATAACTGTGCATATGTTATGCTTTATTTTAACCATGCTATTTGTTATTAGAAATTCAAAAAAAAAAAAAAAAAAATCCACGAATGATTCCAAAATTGCTTGCATTATTGCTCTTAGATGTGAAAGAATTGAAACTGATATGGTATGCTATACTATAATAAAGAATTATATTTTTAAAAAAAATCACGGAAAAAGGATTCCGAAATTCTCGGAAACGTGTTTGAAAATTGTTTGGAGAATTCCGAAATACTCGGAAACATTTTCGAAACTTTCATGAACCACAGCTGCACAGAATACTCAGAAACATTTCTGGAAATTACGGAAAGAGGATTCCGAAATACTCAGAAACGTTTCTGAAAATTACAGAAAGAGGATTCCGAAATACTTAGACACGTTTCTGGACATTACAGAAAGAGGATTCCGAAATACTCAGAAACGTTTCTGAAAATTACAGAAAGAGGATTCCGAAATATTCAGACACGTTTCTGGACATTATAGAAAGAGGATTCCGAAATACTCGGAAACGTTTTTGAAACTTTTATGAACCACAGCTGCACGATATACTCAGAAACGTTTCCGGATTTTTTTTACAGTGTGGACCCCCTTCAATTTTAACCACATTTTATGCACAGGTACCTATTTACCTTTAAGTGTGTTAAAACACGTAATAAAAACCTCGGTAAGCCATTCGCAGGCAATCATTAAATACAAAAGCTTTATTTTCAGTCAAAAAAATGAAACTCTTTTCAAAAATAATGTTTTTTACACTGTGTTTCACACGAACTTTCAGCCGACACATATAAATGGAGCCACAGCATGAGAGTTAGGCGTCTTCTCTACTAATAATAAAGCTGAAAGTCTGTTCGGATATCTGTAGGGATCTCTGTGACGCGCATAGCGCCTAGACCGTTTAGCCGACTTTCATAAAATTTGGTACAAAGTTAGTTTGTAGCATGGGGGTGTGCACCTCGAAGCGATTTTTCAAAAATTCGATTTAGTTCTTTCTATTCCAATTTTAAGAACATTTTCCGGAGCAAAATTATCATAAGATGGACGAGTAAATTACGAAATTATCATGACGTGGAACCGTAACATAAGAAGAGCGAATGAACCTAGCCAATTGGCGAGAAATTTATCATCCATCATTTGTAAATATACCGGCGAACCAAATGACCTTTTGTTTTTCTACTACGGGCAAAGCCGTGCGGGTACCACTAGTACAAAATACAAAATAAATCCAAACACGAGTATAAGTTTATGATTATAGGCCGGCAAAGATATTTACATTACATTTCTAACTTCGAGTGGTTTACTTCTTTTAACAGAAGTTTCGTCACAATGCCCTCTCTTTAACTGCGACAAATAGATGTGGACAGATACGTTTGAGTGTGTTTAAACACATGGTAACCAAATTATGATAATCAACTCAGGATGTTTTTTAAACCTAAACTGTCTAATATTTCAGTAGAAAATTTTATTTATGTGTGTTGTGTAAGAATACTTAAACGATAACAAATGACACCAGACGGATATTTTTTTTTTCATCCAATTATATTAAGATCATTCGATAGAAAACCCTGACTGATGACTGAGTGTTAAGCAGTCACATTTACCCTATTTGCCAGAGGACTAATTTCTGCCCAGTCTCTTTCCGCAATTTGACTGATACTATAATTCCATGTATTGCTATCATAGTTTGCTTTTATTTCCAGTTTAACTCGGAAAGTCCTTGTAAGTGATGATTGTTAGACCTCTACTGCTGAAAAAGTCTAGTATTGCAGAAATCTACTCCAAAGAATGTGATACAACAATTTATCTGCATCGTTCATCACCTTCTTACCTTGTCCCAAAATGTTACAGCTTTTACTTACTCCTTGAGCAGCTGGTATTAATAGAACAGCATAGGAAAGGTAGATTTGTGGGGTGGGACTGATACCCTTGTCTAATGAAACTAGACCAGATCCATGAGGCCAAAAATGCCTAAAAAGTTTTAAAACAGCAGTGGATCAGCCCTAGTCTCTTCACAGGAAGAACCAAGACATTGCAGAATGCGATGAGAAGAAAAGAGGGTGACGTCCCATTTGGGGCATGGTGGAAATCTTCTTTCGCCCATCCTCAAAAATCAGGCATTTAAGGTGGTTTGTGGAGAATCTCGAGTGAGCCGATTGATGTAGCCCTGGAGTCCTTGAATGTCATGGTGACTCTTGGGTGTCTCTGGAAGTACGAAGGAATAGCAGGATGCTCTACCCAGGTTTTTCTCGAAAGTTCTTGTGCAATTGAATATCTTGTGCAATTGAATATTGATATATCTGCTGATGTTAGGAGCATGTAGTCTTTCGGGTGGATAGGATTACATAGAGAGCTGGTCGTCAGCTACCTCATTTCCATGAAGGCTAACTTGCGAGGGAATCCACTGCCCTGAAAAGAAGGCACTGAAAAGAAGGGCACTGAATATATGGGCACTGATATGGGGCACTGAAAAGAAAGATAATTTAATAGGTAGGACACTCTCCTGCTTCTGCTATTGCCAAAAGACGGCCGATTCGAAAGATGCTGATTCGAAGATCGGCTGTCAGACAGGAACCAGATCTTCGAAAAAGCATTGTCTTGCATGTTGTCAGCTGGTGTATGGTGCAGCTCTGGTTAGTTGAGCTGTGACCTTGACTGTGTTTACCTTATTTAGGGGAGTTTAGTGAAAAATAAACGTGTTATTGGCTCAGATTTTAGTTGAAATATTTTTGAAAAACTACTAAGAAAGTTCCTCAACTCAACTTAGCGCCAATTATCCCTCCTTATTTTCCGAAACAGGGGTAAACATTATCAGAGTCGGAACTCAACTTCTCAGGGCCTCACAATAGAAAGACCACTTATTATGCAATTATGTTCTAAAGATAGACCCGTGGTCAGCGATTTTCTAATGCAGTTTGACGGAGCGATCTCAGAGCTCAATTTAAACACCGATTCCAGTTGTGCTCCTTTCTTATCTTCGGCCATGGGTATACATCTTGATGGCATCGGATTGTAATCGGTCGTCTACTATTTGCAAAATTGGTGATAAATCGAATGTTTCAGTGTTCGCTGCGGGGGTAAAATATGCTTAAAAACATAGAACATTCAATTTTTATAAACTAGTCTATAGATAAGGGAAATGAAGTAAAATATTGCTGCTGTTTTCTATGTAATGGATATAATCTGCAATCACTATTTTAAAATTTTGTAGCAATAAAGTTATTCGAACAGATCATTTTAAAAAATATAGTGCAAGGAAATAATATTTGCTATTCTTATCTTGCACTTCACACTAAGCAGAAATTACGCAACACTCACCGATGTTTAGTCATCGAAATGCAAATAAAGGGTGTCCGAAAATTAACGCAAGAATTGCCGCCATTTGAATTTGCCGCCATTTTTGCAATAAATGGTTGGCAGCCCTGAAAAAAGAACAATTTGACAGCTGAGAGTTTAGAGTAATCAAAAGTGGAGCGTTATACGATACAATAACGCGCTTTCATTATTGAATAATTGTTTCAAAAATAATGAAAGTTGAGGCTGTCAAGCAGTTACTGTTATTGGCGCTCGGTATCGCAACACGGTAATGCACGGGTAGTTGTGGGCTTATTGACATAGACCTTTGAATTCAAATAACCCCATAAGAAGAAATTTAAAAATGTTAAATCACACGATCTAGGGTGCCAATTCTGATGACCGAAATGAGAGAGTACGCGACTAAGAAATACCTTATGCAGTAAATGAAATGTTTCACTCTCTCTAGCTGTACGGTAAAATAACACCCCATTTTTACTAACCCTAAACTCTCAACTGTCAAATTGTTCTTTTTTCATGGCTGCCAACAATTTATGGAAAAAATGGTGACAAATTCAAATCTTGCGCTAATTTTGGGACAACCTTTACATCACCTCAGGTAAGTCCAAATACATTTTATTATATTTCATGTTATTATTCGTTTGAAGCATATTTATTGATAAGATAATTCACACATATCTATACTAATAACATAAAGCTGAAGAGTTTGCTTGTTTGTTTGTTTCCTTGAACGCGCTAATCTCACAAACGACTGGTTCGAATTGAAAAATTCTTCTGTTGTTGAATAGTCCATTTATTGTATTGAAAAGTTGTGTATGCCTTTTAGTTGAAGAAAAATTATCATTTCACATCTGAAGGGGAGGATGTTGGGGGGAGGGGAGGATATGGATTTTTTTTATTCGACGTACTTCCTTTAAGCTCCTATCACGGGCTTCGCAGTGCAGGTACTGCTTTTATTATATACTTTGTAACATAATAATAGTTTTAGATTCAAATTCATAGTTTTCAGTGCGTTCCGTAAGTCGAAGTAGTAAAGTTCCTTTACTGATTGACTCTTCCAACTACTTCTTCTGATGTTTGCATTCTTTTTGTAAGACATCTAAATTCTTTTGCTATATCTTCTTTTATCTGAGTTGGCATTCACATTGTAGGGAAAAGAGTCGTGAAAACATTACTTTTCGAAAAGAGTTTCTTTGTCTTTTTTTTTTTTTTTTTGACTGAAAAAAAAAATTGTGTTTTTTAATGATCGTCTTTGAATGGCAAGTCAAAAATTTTTACCGGGTGTTCTAACATAACTAGAGGCACTTGTGCATAAAATTTACTCAAAACTCAAGGGGGCCCCATTGTGAATAAATTTCTGTCAAAGTTACTCCATTTTCGAGTCACAAAATTAGAAATAAACACTCGCAGGAAAAATGTAAGAGATCTAAACAAGTTCAAAATCAAGCTTACGTCATTCTAAAAAAATGAAGGAAAAAAAATCCAATCTGTGACAATTTTTAGGAAGTTTCAGTCATTCATGCCTGTCTCTGTGTCATTCAAAATGGCGGCAGAAAAGTCATCTTGGCATATACTAGTATATATCAAGTCTCATAACTGCTCAATCCTTTCACCAATGGCATTACAATTTATTTTTTCATAATCAGTATTAAAAAGCTTACAGGTACACCAAATGTAAATAAAATTGGAGATACTGGGTGTAATTTTTAGAAACGCCTGGATGATTCGACATGGAAGAACCCCACTGCCTTTCAATTTTATGTTTGGAACATGTAAAAATTAACAAATTAATAAAGTTTGAATTAACAATTATTAATTGAATTCAAATAACTGAAGAATTTCTTCACGTTTAAGAGACTAATAAAATAATGCAAGAGCGAGAACTTAGATGCGATACAGTCAGTGAAAAAAGACATTGGCTCCGCATGTTTAGTCTAGAAGTTTTCTTTTGATAATCATCAAGTTAAATTGCTTTCGATATGCACTTATTTTCCCTCATTAAGACGAAGACATATCAGGAAACAGTTCAACTAAGAGTGAAAAGGTGAGAGCGTTTATGATCCCGCAGAAAATAAAAGCATCCAATTTTAAAATTCTCATGCAAACCAAGCCATGCGAACAGCTAAAAAACGATTTGAGCAGTTAAAAAAATTGTTAATACATTAAGGATTTTTTTAAATATAGCTAAGCTGAAAAAAACAACCGATTATCTAAATCATTGCAATCGTTTAGCAAGTTTATTTGTCGTCACAAAAAGACAAAAATGTATGGACGAATTAACCAGATTTTCTTCGTTTAATTTTCGGATAGTTGAACGAAAACAATCATAATGAAAAATTACAATTACGAGTGCTTATCAGTGCTTTCAAAAAATCTTGTGCTTTCCCTATAACATTGCCATTAGAACGGTCATTTTCGAAATTAAATTGAAAAAAAAATAATTACGTTCAACAATGATTAGTTCTCGCCATTTATTCTTACACTGCAAGTTCCCAGCAAACTTTCGGAACAGGTTTGCAACATATTCAGGGTTGCAGTGTTGGAAGAAGAATGGTCGATGAAAAAAAAAAGAAAGCTTGTCTTATGTTATAGGATCTTGTGGGTTAGCACTTTCGTACCAAACTAACTTGAACTGGCCATCCCCTCGGACGTTTCCAGCCGGAACATTGACAAGGTCTGTGTTATCGGTGGGAAAATAATGACCAATTTACGACTCCGACTCATGTTCTCCAAAATTTGTCGCACTTCGACTCCTCCATTCAGATTGAGAATCCGTAAGTTTGGCAGAAATTTAGACTCGGATGGAAAATGACTGACTCCAATTATTGGAACTCAAAAGGATTTAACTTTCGACTCAGAGTACGACTCCTTTATCCCAAACCAATCTGACTCCGACTCCGCAAGTATTGGCAGAGTTGCGAACTTTGAGGAAATAATGACCGACACCGACTTCGAGTATTTGTTTAAAACCTTTGACTCCCTTCTCCAAATCCTTTACCCCAAATCAGATCGACTCTGACTCGAACTCCGCAGCCCTGTTTTCTTTTGCGAAATATTGACATTTGGTATGATTTGTTATTATTTTCACTCTCTAAAGTTTTAATTTATGTATTACATTTTTGGCAATGGCATATAAAATGACATTCAGAGTTCCTTATGTTTTAACATAAAGAGCTGCGCCGATTATTTTTTTCCTTTCATTTTTATGATGTTTTTAAATTATGTGTACCTACATATATATATATATATCGTCACCTCACAGCAACAGTTGGACATCTAATCCCAGTAATAACACTAAGATATCCTGCTGTGGCTCTGAGGCGACAATATATATTAATCATTATTATTTGGCAACGGGAAAAATAGAATCCAAGGCGCTTTGCATTTGTTAAATTTGTTAAAATGAGCAGAAAAAGCTGTGGAGATCACCGAGACTGATGTCTTCGACAGCTTTGGAGTAATCTAATGCTTTTCTTTTGCACATCATGGACAAGACAACAACATTAATATTAAATTGAGCTTATTATTTCTTTTTTTTCTTTTTAAAAGTGATGAAAGGTGTTCTTTTTAATGGAAAAAAGTAGCTGCTTAGTTTATTGTTCGTTTATTTATATATTTCACCAGTACATATTTCATCAGCTGAGCAAGGCATATTTTTATTTTTCTAGAAATTATCATAAAATGTTAAAACGGTATGTTTGACATAGTTTGCAGACCTTGCTAATTTTGAGAATATTGATTAGATACTAGAAAGTCGATATCGTTATACGAAAAAGTGAGCTCGTTTAGTTCTGGTCGGAACTTCTTGTTTGCTCTCTCTTACTTTTTTTTGAGTTAATGGGATAACATGGATTATTTAATGTATGTAAAAGTGGTGAGGTGTCCAGATCAATTTTTTTTAAATTTAAGTTATTGCTTTTCAAATTTCTTATCCTATAGTCTTTACTCTTCGCAATGGGGTCGTACAACCCCATTGCATACATTTCAAATTATATTTTCAGAGTTTTTATTCATACACATATCGCACCGAAATCCATCAATAAATCGCAATATTGCAAACGTTGTAGCATAATACACAAAGTAGTCACTACAAAAAAAAAAAAAAAAAAAAAGAGAGAGAGAGATAGAGAAGTGTTTACAGTTAGTAAGAAATAAGTTCAGTTGTAATATTAAACCAAAGATACTGTTAAAAAACTATTTATTTTAAAGCAGACGAAATGAAAATGAAGAAAACATTCTAAATTAATTTATTTAAATAACTTTAGAGTAATAACTATGTAAGTTGGATATGAAACAAAATATAATCATTCACAACAACTGTATATCAGTATCCTTATATTTTTTCCAAAAATATTAAGGGGGAAAAAAACAAGTACATTCGTATTAAATTGCCAGGAAGAAAAGAAAGAAAGAAAAACTAATTGTGTATTTTGCATGTAAAAAAAAGGAAACGAATATCCCACTCACGCGACTAAGAATAAATTTTCAAACAACGTTAGTAGATTGTATTACTCACTATCTACCAATCACAAAATGAAAAAAAATCCACTATAACGAAAAAAAAATCATTAAGCAAATCTTGAGTGCTTAAAAAATCATGCTTGTTCTTTAAAATTGATGGGTTATTTTCAAGACTAACTACCAAACTGCACGACATTGAGAATCACCGATCTGGATGAAATTCTGGATTTAGGTTAGTTAGCATCACTAGATATGAACCCAGGAAGAGGCAACGATTGAAACTGAAAAAGGGAGGGGGTTCAAAAAAACCAACAACTAAAAGCCATTGGACTTTTAGCAGCAGCAAAAAAAAAAAAAAAAAAAAAAGAAAAAAAAAGAGAGAGAGAGAGAGTGAGAAAATGAACAAAATTTTGCTGGAGCTTAGTTTTGAGAGGAGATGAGTTGTAATTAATGTAAATCTAACAGCTTAACTCACGTTTTTTTAAAGATTTTGATGAGTTTTGTACACAATAACCAGGGCCGGATTTGGAAGTGTGGAGGCCGCGGGGCAACGAAAGAGTGGAGCCCCTCCCTTTCTGATATATCGATAATAATATAAATTTTAGCAAGCATTCTTCGTAGAAACACACACACACACACAAAAAAAAAAAAAGTCTGTGAGAAAAAACGTAAAATTTGCTGACCCGTGAAAGTTAGGATATTTTGTAAAAATTTTATTGTGGGGGCCTCTTTGTTGTGGAGACCCTGGGGCAGTAGCCCCGCCTGCCCTCCCCTAAATCCGGCCCTGACAATAACTTTCCCCGAAGAAACCCGAAGAGATGAATTAGAGATTATACTTACATTATTTACCCCCAAAGTATTTTGAGATGTCAAAAACACCTGGTAATAATTTCATTCAACAAGAATTACTTGTTTAAGTAAAAGAATTGATTTACTATTATAAAAACCATAAATACATAAAATAAAAATTTTTGCTTTTTCTAAATAATGTTTCGTAAACAGATATACAAAGTAAGACAAATAATTATGTTCCAAAAATTTTGACATTTCTGTTTTGCTTTTAAATTGGAAAATAAATAAATGAACCTTAAAAAGTGCAAGGGTCGTTCCCGCCCTCCCCCCCTCTTCAAATCACAGTCACTGAACCCAGATAAAGCGGTTTGACTGCATAGGCCCTAGTTCGGCGACAACGGATGTCTAAAGCTGTTATTTGAGTCCAGAAAAGCAATGGTTTTTGTTTGGAAATTAAACTTTTTTTTTTACCCTTTCTTACATTAGCATTGCAGTATGAGTCAATTAAAACGATTAACAGCTATTACTTATTTACTATTTATTAAAATTAAAAAATAATAATAATAAATAATAGACAGCGTCGATAATGGGACAAAGTACCAGGCACTCAGAAAATGAGTATATATCAGAAAAATTAATAACAAACGAAGTAATGTATGTTGATGGGTAAAAACCGACACATATGCTTAAAATGACATGGAGTTTTACAAGAAAGTACAAATTTCGGCATATATATATTAAAAGAAGACGACTTTAATAATCTTTGAAGCATAACTGCTCGCGTTCCTCTAGGGTGCCACAGGAAGATTTTGATGAAAGTCACCGTCAAATACGAAGGTGATACTTCTCATAATTTTGTCTGAACCTTTTGGGCCTTTCATGGGTTTTATCTACGCCTTCTATATCCGAACGGTGGCTCATCGAACATTCGTCCTCATGAAACACCCTCTTGAAGAAGTTCTTCCACTTGCCTGATTTTTCTTGTGGCCAAACAGAGTCTTTCTGGAATTGATATTTCAAGTATAGTTTACCTGTGGAATGATCGGTTTTTGCACCTCTAAGTAAAGCAGTTCCGTATAAACCATTGTAAAAGCCTGTTGATCGATAATTGCCTATTATTTTCTCCATAGCTCCACCGGCTGCCGATAAACATTAGTTTGCGTTCTTGGTTTTCATGTCCCAATCTTGTTTTTATAGAACTGATTTCGTTCATTCTCTGCGGCTGTGGCAAACAAAAGTACCTACGTACTTTTCGCTTCATTGACACATTGGCCTTTTATTTAAATTAGATGTTAGTTTATATCGTTTGAAATTAAACGACAGTTGTAATATCTCTGCTGACGCTCTACTTGCAATATGTCGTCACAGAGATCTTTCTTAAATGATTGGCATACAGCAATAAAACCTTAAAGTTGACATAAAAGTTAAAAATAGTTTTAAACAACTCTCTTGAGTTTAGGAGCGGAGTCAGAAAGTTATACGTATCGAATAAGGTTTGCTTCCATACATTCTTCTTAATTTCTATACATGCTGCTTGATAGGCCGGCAGGACCTTTAACTGCAAAAAGACTTCGGCAGTACAGTGTAGTTATAATTAAAGTTACCCTGTTTAGACCCCTCTAGTGACCGTTCTGCGCATCGGATTTCGATGAAACTTGGAATATAGATTATATAGACCATGGGGAACAGGATTATGCAATAAAAAATAGTTCAAAAATCGACGATAGGAGGCGCTCTACACACATAAAACATCCGGCAGCAACAATGTTGTGTATGAACAGTCACTGCATCACGATAACATTACCGTATGGTGTAGTTTCACCGGTGATTTCATCCTCAGTACCTATTTCTTCGAGGAGACCCCCCCCCCCCCCCGCCCCAAGGTCCTAAAAGGTGTTCCGTCACCGGTCCCTGATATTGAGCGCTTCTTGAGCAGCAAGTCCTTCCAGCTTTGCAACAACGAGCGTGTTGGGACTCAAGTGTCTTTATGCAAGACGGTGCACTCCTCACATGGCTCGTCCACTAAAGGCACTGCTTCGTATGCATTTCGGTGATGACAGGACAATTTCCTCAGCATTTCCCTACAGCTTGGCCCCCCGCGAACGCCGGACGTAAATTCGTGTGACTTCTGGCTGTGGAACTTCTAGAAAGATCGGGTCTATGGTGAAAACATACAGACAGTGCCTGAATTAAAGGACAGCATAAGGCACCATGTTCATGCTATTGATAGGGAAACCCTTCGTGCAACTGTGGCTCACGCTATAACACATTTTGAACACGTGATGGACGCAGATGGAATGCACATTGAACAAATTCTGTAAATAAAATCGATTTTATGACACAGTCTCCGTCTTATTTGATTCATGCGCCCTTTTCTACTCTGGTGGTCGATTTTTGAACTATTTTTTATTGCATAATCCTGCTCCCCATGGTCTATATAATCTATATTCCAAGTTTCATTGAAATCCAATGTGTAAAACAGTCACTAGAGGGGTCTAAACAGGATAACTTTAATTATGACCACCCTGTATGTCTGATCACGAAAATGTTGTAAATGAATTCTTAAGTGAGAAAACTCCGATTGGATAATAGGATGAATATTGTATCGTCTACTAACAGGTGAGTCTTTTTCAATCCCGGGATGCCTTTCAACCTCTTGTACTCGTTTTCTTCGGAAAACTAGCTTTTCTCACATGAAGTCTACATTTTGGGGGGAGGGGGAGCGGATTTCTTTCTTATAGGATATTCATAAGCTATATTATTTAATTATATATCGTTTTAAAGTCTTAAACACGGTCATTGGGAAAAATATTTCAAAATAATTTTTATTTATAATTTTCTCTATTTTGTCAATTTCTTTCCTATTGAATATTCTTTGTTCGTTATAGTTTAAACTCTTAACATTGAATGTACGGCAATTATGTGCAATTACAATTTGAGTTGAGAATTTTTCCAACAAAATGTTGTAAAGGGAATTCATTACTAGCAGATGTTTTTCATTTCTATCATAGTATGAATAAAAAAATTTAAAGGACAGCCCGAAACCATGCAAAATTACAATGTTTAGAAACACGGATTAATATCGTCTATCTGCACCACCTGAATTCACTAACTAATTGCCCGAATTGCATTTAGTTATAATCCGTTTAAATGTATCTTGAAGCTTAAGCATTCTGTGACTCTAAGTGGTTTTCAAAATCCGAGACTAATAGTGCTGTGTACGGTGTACCTTATCCTACGCAACCTCATACACATGTTAAGCTATTGGACGTTCTTTTGCTGACAACGTATTTCTTTCCCTCAGCATTCAGTTCGAAGAGAACCTTTAACAATTTGCTTAGTGCCAATGCAGGAATATCAGGACTTGTTGTTATGCAGATAAGAATAAAACCGTTCGAAACAAACTGGTAGCGAAGATAAATTATTGTTTTAAAAAATTAGTATAAATACATATATACATAATTTATAGCCTATGTCACTCAGTAAGAATGCATTTTTCATCTAGTAAAAGAATTTTTCAAATAGTTGTAATGATTCCAGAGATTACCTCGAACATATAAACATACAAAAATCCGCTTCCTCTCTTTATAATATTTTAGTATAGATATATATACATATTTTACATTTTCATTGTTACTATAAAATCCTATCTTTTTTCAATTATGTGTGTGAAATTTAACCAACCTACATACTTCATGCCGCATATTATTTATTTTCAAACATATATTCAGTTTGTAATCCCCCAGAATAATGCAATAACGCAATAGTAATGTACATCACCTCATCTTTCCATATCATTTAACACATTATTTATTTTTCGCCGCATACTTTAACGTAAAAGTAAAAAAAATAATAATAATAAAAAAAAAATTAAAAACAAAATATACCGAAGACTTAATTATCTTAGAAATATCTCTAAAAACAAACAAACAACAAAAAAAGGGGAGGGGGCAAGAAGAAATGAAATAATTAAATAAATATCAAAGAAATGGGAAAAATGCATGTCCGTCGTTCTACCGGTTTGTCTGTCGACAATTGTACTGTACCCCCGACGATAAGTAATAAGCTCAACTCCTGTGCTACATAAATAAGAGTAATTCATAAATAAATTATAGCCCTAACTGGGTACTGAGAACTCAAAAACATAAGTTTTTAGTTAAAAAGAGGCTATCAATTGAGTTATCCCTTAAAAGCCTCTTCTCGAGTCTGCAACGTATGAACAGTGAATTTACACACACACACAAAATTGATATTTGTATATTAAAACACACAAGACTTGAGTTACATGATATTTAACCTTGAGTTTAGAATTTAATTTCATGAAAATAGAAGTTTTCTCTTCCGTGAAGTTTATGTTTGAAATAGAATACAGAGTAAATACGTATTAAAACAAAATAAACATATTCTACAATCAGTTCCCAGTCTTCCTTTAAACACAGTAACTCAATTTTTATTTTACCCAAAGATATTGATTCATTTCAAGAAAATCAGTTTCATAAAGCGCTAGATAGAAAATATTTATCTACGGGATAGCGTTTACCTGATTTCAATCTCTTAGTAAATATTGCTCTAACTTGGCAAATATTGAAGTTCACTTGCTCCGCCCCAAAAATGAAGCCCTTCCCCACTAAATCGGTGGGCGGGCACGAGGGCGTATCCTCCCATTTTTACGTCACACATTTAGAGCTACAACTCAGAGGCGGGGCGTCACGTCCAAAGTGGCCGCCGTCGCAAGTCAAGAACCAGGAGTTGTCCTGACGGCTCCGAAGATAGTCCAGAAAAGCTGCTTCGACGCCGTAAAGCATCCAATCAAAAACAAAAAGTCAGCCCAAGACCAGGGTAAGTGCAGATTAAAAGAATTTGGTGTGAATTCAAAAACTGGGAAAATTAAAAATTGAAACAATTTTACGATTATACAGACTAATTTCCATGCTGACAATGAGGGTTGATGATGGGTAATCGATTCCCAAGGAAGCAAACACAACTCATTATTTAACAGATTTTGTGTCAAAAAATGCACGACCGTCACTGAGAACAAAATTTCATGCAAATTAACCCGAATAAATCGATCATGGGGAGGGATAAAAATGGAAGAGCAATTGAAGGGCTCGGAGCAGAAATGTGACAAGCCACAAGCAATGACTGCTCGATCAAAAATTTTGTTTCTCACAACTAAAAGTAAACATGACAATGGATTATGCCATTTGGAGGGAAACACATTTGGTTTTAGTATTGCAGAATATAGAATGTATAATACCCTTGAAACATTCTACAACTACTTTTTATAAATTGGAAATTGGCCTACTGAAAATTCACAATGTGGCATATGACATTCTTGCCCCGAGCCCTTCAATTGGAAAATGCAAATGACGGTGAAAATAATAATTAAATTGGGAAAATTTATTTTCGGAATAAATTTTTCTTTCGAAAAATTAAAATTTTTCACATAAATGTATACATTTATGGACTATTTTCAGTACTTTTCGTTTTGATTTAAGCTATATCAAGACAATTAACTAATGCTTTTTCTGTGTAATGCTTGTTATGCGTATTAAAAACTTCTGGAGATGAGAGAACGGATGCTTATAGTATAACTCAATAGTTTGAGTCTCGGAAGTACAAAAATATAAGAAATGGTTTCGTATTATCTCTAAATATATTTAAACATAATAATCAGCTAAAGTCAAGCATCTGTTGCACATCTTTACACACATAGTGACCTTCTTTCAATTATTTGAATTCCTTAAATAGCAAATATAATACAGTTTTTTAGACTTAAAGCAGAAAATGCAATATGATTATCTATCTTGCTTTATTGCACCACTTTTTGTTCGATATAAAAACAATATATTTTTAAGGTTGCAACATTTGTAACTTTTCTAAGGTTTCTATTTACAATTTTATCTTAAGCAAAGCTGGTTGCAAAGGTCACTATGTCGTCTGCTATCCACCTATGCACTTCACTGACATTTAAATGACATTGGAAATTTATCAGAATCCAAAAACGTTTTGAGTGTGGACGGTTTGCGGTTTACTGAACATATGTACACCATTTTGGAAAATATGCATCACCTACGCTTCCGAAGTTAAAAAATTATGTGAAGATTCATTTAAATTTTTATACGGATAGACCTAGGTAGGAACTTAGACAGTGGTATACTTTGCCCTCCCCGCAAGGATTTTTGTCTTTTGTAATATTGTATGTCAACGTGAAATTCATACAATTTTTAGAAACATAGTTTCATTTATGTGGTATCCCGTAAGTTGAAGTTAGCTAAAAAGACCGATATAAATTAATCTCATATTTTACATCCCTTTTAGATGCATACATGATATATGTATCTATTTCTTCCGAAAAATATACAATGTTTTTTAATTTTTACCTTTTTAGTATATTTTAAGACTCTCAGTACTGAGCACATACGCACTCGAGAATTAAAGTTCTTGAATCAAGTCAGCCCTTTATCAACAAGACCTAGTTTCCTACTGTTACGCTTAAAGTATTTTGCTGTTCCTAAGTCCATGATATACCGTCGAGCCCGCTTATTCGAATATCGGTTGATGTAGTACGTTTTCAGTGTGCCAAACCATTTCAATGTTTAGTTTTTGTCCCGGCTTGTGTGTCTCGCTTGTAATGTCTCGCTTATTAGAATTATTTTTCGAGGCAAATTGGCCATTCCATTAGTGAAAAATGCAAGCAGAACTTTTTGCAATCTTTTGCTTAAAACTATACTTCTTGCTTTCTGCTGAGTTTTACTTGCCGCATTTGCATACAATAAATTAATTTATGACCAGAATAAAAAGAAAGAAAGAAAAAAACTACATCGGTCAACACAAATGATTTTTTTTATCAAGTACTATACATGATTGGACAACTGTCAAGGAGTACAAAATATCAAGTTCATAAATTTTTTTTAAGTATTCAACTTCATCTTCTCGTTATTGAAACATCAACTGCATGTTAACTGATTATTCAGAAGCCCAAGCTATAAACAAAAGCAATGTTTACACACTTTGTGACTCACTCTTCCAAAACCCCCAGTCTGTAGCGACATTCTTCTTTCCCGGAGCACTGAATATTTTCAGAGGTACTTAATACTTTATAAGTTTACATATGTCTTTTTTTTTATTGTTTCTGGTTGGAGCACTTAGCACCCCCACAAAATTTTTTTCAAAAATGAAGTGCTCAAAAACAGCTTCCCCCTCCTCTTCGCCTTGAGTCAGTAGCGTAACTATGAGGTCTAGCGCCCTTGGCGAACTAAAAAAATTGCGCCCCTCCCCCCAGGGTCTTCCACGTGGGAAGTCATCGGAGGTCATTGTTACCTCCCAATTTTTTTGGGAACATTTTAACTAATTGATTCGACAAATAGTAGGCAGCATTGTAATTTTTTTCTTATTTTCTTTTTTAGAATTGTTTTCAATGATGCCCAATGTTCCTTCTCTGTGGATTATATAAACCCCCTTTAGCACTTTTTCTTGCGAGTTTTTTTTTTTCTTTTGAATTTTTCTAAAGCAATTTTCAAATTCTATAATCAAAATAAATAAATAAATAAGTTTTTTTTTTTAATCAGTAGAAATGCCGCTCCCTGGAGAGAGCCACTCCTGCCAACCAGTAGTTACGCTACTGCCTTGAGTTACTGCCTAGATAGTGAGAGAGAAAATTGTAGTAGGCTGAAAATTAATCGCCTACTAAAAATTAGACTAACCAAAAATTGGCACAGCTCTGGAACCCTATTTCTAGTTTTAAAACCGTTGTTTAATACAAATTTGAAAATATTACGTTAATGGCTTATATATTTTTGCACAAACAGCATTGTAAACATCATAAAGTGGACGTATTTAGTAGCATAAAGTTTTCACCTCTGTATTAGTAACATTATATTCCCAAACAGAATCTTTGGTCAAAAAACATATTTAATCAAAAGCACGATTAAATAATAAATTATTAAAATTCCGGATGAAAGGGACACTGAAGTATTGTAAAGTAACAAAAGAAAAAAATAGAAAATAGAAAACATTTAAAGGGCTATTCCACGGAAAGCGGTCATTTTGTCCTGCACGTGACGCCTCATATATGTCATTAGAAACAGTACTATAAAATATTAATGACACATTTTTTTTCTGCTTAACAAATTACAAACCTATGTGTGATATTTTCAGCAAAAAATTTCGTGATTTACCCTTTAAAATCATTACTTTTTGATGAAATATATGATCCGTCAAGTGCGGGACAAGATGTTGATTTTTTCGTGGAATGGCCCTAAACCGATGTAGGTATCGTAAAAAGTTAAAAATAAATAAATTAATTAAAATCCTTTATCGTTTTCTTTCTGTTTAACAACACACATCAATACTTGAGTGGATTACAGTCACATCCTTTCTGACCAACCTTAACTGTATTTGCTGGAGGCTTAGATTAACATTAAATTAGATCTGAAGCTCGTTGCACTGGTTCAATAACATGCACATTTTTCTGCTTTAAGGGGACGCAGTACCATACACAAAAACAAACTTTTATATTCATTTTAACTCAAAACTTTTTATTATTTTATGTTTATGATTTAATACAATAAAACATTTTAGCAAAAAAAGTCGTGTTAATACATCATCTTTACTAATAATAAAGCTGAATGTCTCTCTGTCCGGAGGATGTCTGTAGGATATCTGTAGGATGTCTGTAGGATGTCTGTGACGCGCATAGCGCCTAAACCGTTCGGCCGATTTTCATGAAATTTGGCACGAAGTTAGTATGTAGCATGGGGGTGTGCACCTCGAAGCGATTTTTAAAATTCGATGTGGTTCTTTTTTTATTCCAATTTTAAGAAAAAAAACTATCATAAATTACGAAATTATCATAACGTGTAACCGTAACATGGGCACAAGCCAATTGGCGAGATACGAAATTATCATAACGTGTAACCGTAACATGAGTACAGGCCAATTGACGAGAAAATTCACAATACATTATTTGTAAATACAGGCGAACCAAAAGACCTTTTAATTTTTCTATTACGGGCGAAGCCGTGCGGGTACCACTAGTTTAATATAAAATTAAAATTTTTTAAATTTTTGAAATTTTTTAAAAAAAATCTATCTCCTTTTGCAATTTTTGTCGTATCGAATCCATTCTTTTTTTAAAACACTATTCAAACTCTTTTACATAAAACTAGGTATTTTTTAAAATATTAGAGCTATAGAAAAATATTTATGATTTTTTTTATACAGTATGTCTAAAAAACTGGTAAAAATCTCTTATTTTAAAGTTTGATTAAAAAAAAAACTGTTTCACTTAGAGTTTCAAAAATACCCAATTATGTGAGGCAAATGCTTATAAACATGTGCTAAAAAATTTCAAATTGCTATCTTAAATACAAAAAAAAGCCTTTGCACTTTAAATACACCAAAACATGTAAAAATTAGAAACTGAGAAAAACGCATTTAAAGTTTTCAATGGATGTGAACTACCTGAAATTTAAAGGGATCACAGCAGACATGATGTTACGAAATCGGTTATAACTTTTTTCCCTTTTAATATTTCAGAATGAGATTTAGAACATACAAATAAAGCAGTTGAAGGATCCTATAAAGACTAAAATTTAAAAATCGACAATTTAAAGAAAATTTCACATTTTTTCGGTACTACATCCCCTTAAACGAAAGAGTAAAGGTTTCCACACATGCATACAAAAACATTAATAAACACGCCTCCTAGTTCTGAATTTTGCAAAAACGCTCTTAATATAATAAAAAGCAAATCGAGAAACTATAAAACATAGGCTCCAGTTATTTTGAAGCTGTTGTTTTCCCCCCATCTCAACGTCGTCGCAATAAATGCGACAAATGGAAGAAATTAAATTTTTGGATAGTTGTGTGATGAAATAAGGTTGGGAAACAAATTACATAACGTTTGCTAGACTAAATCAAATTTAAGAAATTCGAAAAAAAAACATTTCAAAATTGAAGCATTTTTTAAAATTTCTGAAACTCCTAAAATCATTGGGGTGCACCTCTTCAGAAGGGTGTCACCAGGTGCAAACGCCCCCGGTACGCACCTAATGCAGTAGAACGAACGGTACGCTACTGCATTTGGAAGTTGAAACATAATTTTAAATATTTTGCAAAAATTTCGGAGAATTTAAGTTACTTATTAAACTTTTTACAAACTCTTAAATCTGTTTGTGTGTCACCTCCTGGATTTCGTTCAAGAGGGGGGGGGGATGCTCTCAGGTATTCATACAGCACTAACGTCCCCTTTCCCCCTCCCGTAGTGTTGCGAGAACATTTCATGTATTAAATATAATTTGAAATACAGGAGAAAAATTGTGGAATTGAAGAGCTTATATGGCTCATAAACTTGGATATTTATTTTGCTACCCCCCCCGCCCCCTATACGTTTGACAACGGCGCATACACACCCCTCCACCAGCCGCTGTGAGTTTGCTGCGTTTGATTGATTAAATATAGTTCGAAATATTGGGGAAATCTTTTTTTTTTAAATATTTTTTAAGTGCTTAAAATTTTATTTTGGGTGTCACTACCCTAGACGTGTGACGCATAGTGACATTACTGACTTACGAGTGTTAGGTTTAGGCGGAAATTGCGAAACTATGCACCAGGGAATTGAACATTACTCTCAGTAAGCATAAATGATTACTAAAAATCATAATTCTTCAATAACACAGGGCAACAAAAAAAATGTTTCTTCTTTGGTGCCCAGAGTTTTAAAACTGATTTTAGATATGTTTGGGGCTCTGAATCGAAATATGAAATTAGTTTTTCTCTAGCAGCTCTACTTTTTCAGATAAGTACGGCTTTTTTATCCAAAATATGCAGCTTTAACTCTATTTTGTGCACTTCTAAAGCTGGTATAGAATTCTTAAACAAGGTTTGCTTCCAGCATATTTGCCCTATTGTCAGTCTGCAATTCAGTTACGCTCAGGAAAATTCACTACATGAAGTAAATATCTGGCAAGTTTATTAACAATGATTTAACAAATTAAGGACAACTTGTAAGATCTTGCTTTGCATGCATTTCCTTCGTGTGACGTGTGACGATTTGGATGTTTGTATATAATATTTTCAGGGCTCAATTAATATAGAGGGTAACATTAAACAAAAAATTTTTTGGGGACCTCTGCAGTCAAATCTAAAAAAAACATAAAACATTATTGGAGAATCAGGGGTGGTGGTTTCAGGGGTGTCTTGGGGTTGAACCACGCATTCAAAATACTTGTTGGTGAGAAGCAGAGCACATCCTACACTTGTACAACTAAAAAAATTTAAACAAATAAAAAAGAATACCTTGATTTTCTTTCATTTTCTTAAATAATCTACTAGTACAATTTTAGTCTTTACGGGGCCCTTAAAAATCAGAAACCCATGGCCAACAGCCTAATTGATCTGTTTGGTAATTAAGCTCTGATTTATTTGTATCATACAATATGAATAAAAATTCCATGCTTCGTTTTTAGTTTGATATATGGGTGTAACTTAAACCTATGTCACATATATTTCAAGTTCAATAATCTTAGAAATTTGAGCTCCTGTGCAAAAACTGATGTGATATTTGAACTTAGTGTACCGAATTCGTACTAAATCAGCTCAAAATACCCGTGCACCAAAATGACTGTTGCCCTGTGTAATCCTTCAAAACTATTTGTAAGATATCAAAAAATGGCATGCTTAGGGAATTACTGATGCTGAATAAATTTAATGTCAAATTTGCACGTCCCGATATCACAAATCGAATGTTCTTTATGATATTTGAATTTCAGCAAAACAATATAAAGTTATAAAACCAAATAAAACGATTACTAACAAGAAGTTTCTCCCAAAACCAAGCAAGCATACTTTTCTGTATACTAATATCGATTTTCTAGGTTCTGATCAATATTCTCAAAATTAGCTAAAATCGCGAATTATTTCAAATGTATTTTTTTTTTATTATTTTAAGCTGATTTCTAGGAATAAAATATGCCTCACTCATCTAAAGAACTAGATGTGTAAAAAATAAATAAACGAACAAATAAAGTAGCAGCATCTTTTAAACAAAGCAGCTAATACCTTTTTTCCATTAAAAAATCCTTAACCGCTATCAAAAAGAAAAAAACAGAATTAAAAGTATTAATCTCATTAAAATAAATATATCATATCAAAAAAAATTCGTTTGTTTTTCCCCTGTTGCCATTTTGTTTTCAAAAATCAATTAATAAACTTTCAAAAATAATTAAAACCAATTAAATGTCAACTTAAAGAAATAATTTTCATAGTCGAACAAAAAATGGTCAGTGCATTTATTTAGCAGAAACATAATGGACTCCGAATATTTCCGCCAAAAACTGTATGCATAAATTAAAACTTTAGAGTGAAAATGAAAACAAATTACATGAACACTAACTATTTTTCAGCAAAAGCCACGGCGTCGGAGTCGGAGTCAATCTCATTTTGAGATAATATAGTCCGATTAGAGAGTCAAAAATTTTCAATTCAAAAACTCGGAGTTGGAATCGGTTATGTCCCTTCAAGTCCGCAACTCCGCCAATGTTTTGGGGAGTCGGAGTCGAACTTCTTTTGGGATAAAGGAGTCGGAGTCAAATTTCCAAGAATCGGAATCAGTCAGTTTTGCTCCGTGTATACATGTTTGCCAAAACTACGAAATCAGATTCCAAGTCGGGGAGTCGGAGTCCGACTAATTTTTGAGCACAAGAGTCAGAGTCGGAGTCAGGAGTTGCTCGTCAAGAGCTATTTCTAACAAACTTTGAAGTAAATCCGCCTTTAAGTTAAGAATATATATTGACTTTCAGTTTCTCCGTAGCCGCTTATGTTAAGGGGCTTGAACTGTTCGAAATTGAGTTGAAAAGTGTTAAAATAGAAAAGATATTTTCTATACATAATCTTTATTTAAAGCTTTTTCCTACAAACCTTGTTTGAAGCAAATTTACCTCTAAATATACAAAAAAAAAAAAAAAAAAAAAAAAAAAAAAATCTATCAATAATTAACTTTTAACTGATAAAATGTATTAACTAGAATACCGGGGGGGGGGGGGGGGTTGTATTGTGATTTTATTCATAAAATGTTCAATCACAGAGTAAATGGTTTTATTTATTTATTTTTTTTTTGGAGTCACACAGACAAATTATTGTTTTATGTGAAATGTTTACTACTTGTGTAGATTGTGCTAATTCTTTTGAAAAAATATTATTTGTTTAATATATTTTTATGCATTTTTACTCCAAATAATACTGATAAATAACACGGCGGACAGTGCCTTTGGCACTCTACTAACTCATGTTGAACTACAATCTAGAATTTCTTAATGTTTGTGATTTTTTTTGTAATTGACGTTGTATGTGTAGCTTGATTCTATTTTGTTTACTGTTCGTTATGCCATGTATGCGTTTCATTAATGAATCTAATCTATCCTAATCTTAAACCTAATTGGTAATTATTAAGTAGTTTCGAAAAAATGAAGGATAAATTGGCATACTGAAATGTATGAATGGATAAGTACAGTAGTACTAATAGCATATTTTTGAAAATCACTCCAAGGAAATGGGGGGGGGGGGAGGCGGGGAGGTGAGCACAATCGAATGTTTTCCGTTTTCAAACAATGTGTGAGAGGAATTCCTAAAAAAAAAAATCATAGCTTAAAAATGTATGAGCTATACAATAAACTAAAGAAAAAATCAAACGACGAAAGAACTACAAAACTACATTTTTTTGTAGTTAATCTTCGCCGCCTTGCATGGTCTACCTCTAAAACAAAAACGCTAATTAGCTTGAGCAGACGACTCTGACCAATTTAAAACTGATTTTCTCTTAACTAAAATTGTTTTAACATTTTTTGTGTTTAATTTAGGCGTATCCTGCTTCGGAATCGCAGGAAGAACGTCTTATAAGAGGATTTTTTTAAAGGGTTTTCTAATGAGAAAAATATTGCGTCGATGCAATAGCTATTTGTAGTAGAAAAAGCCATTTTCGAGTCCAAACATTTGATTTCAAACGGTTTAGAGCATTTTCAGTTTTCAACTTCCTCCTCCCCCCGTATAGCCAAGTAGTTCCTTGTCAATTTGGATCAAGATACAACGTAAACTGTGGATTTGTATAGAGACCATACATCATACACCTGTAAATGTATCTATATATAAATTTTCTGTTTTGTAAACATAGATTGCAAGTTATACCGCAACACAGATGCTGCTTTTAAACACAATTATTCCACAATTATTACTTGGTGCAGTACTGTCAACATTTTAATGCATGTAAAAGTAATTGAACTCATTTAGGAATCTAGACCGGGATCTGAAGGGGGTTGAGCATGCATGGAAAGGCTGACGCAATATTATTTCTGATTATTGTTACAGGCACGATGGTGATTATGAAACCACATGTCGTCGCCCCCCTGGGTGTTCGACAACCCCGGGGGAGGGGGGAAAGCAGTGGGGGAGCCGTTTTCTATAACACTCATAACTCGCGAACTATTTGAGATAAAACGCTGAAAAAAGTGGCAATCGACGCAACAAAAACAAGGGCTTCATAAAAGCTAAATATAACTATGGACCTATCTTTGTTGGTTTCTGAGTAAAATTCCATTTTTCACAAACAAGCAAAATTTTTGAATAAAATGCGCAGAACAAAATTTTTTTCACCAAAATAAATTCCAAATCAAAATTGTTTGATTTTTTTTTCAAATAATGTCCAAAATATCATTATTCAGTTTGTTAAAATCATTTAAGTACTGTTAACGCGTTGAAAAACAAAATGACAGTAGCAAGCTCGAACACGATTTGCATTATAGTTCAGGATCTGAAGGGGTATTTTGAGCATGCATGGAAGACCTGACGCAAAATTATTTCTGATTAATGTCACAGGCACGATAGTGATTATGAAACCACATGTCTTCGTCCCCCTGGATGGTCGACATCCCCGGGGGAGGGGGGAAAGCAGTGGGGGGAGCCGTTTGCTAAAACACTCATAACTCGCGAACTATTTGAAATAAAACACTGAAAAAAGTGGCAAGAGACGCAACAAAACAAGGACTTCATAAAAGCTAAATATGACTATGATCATATTTTTGTTAATTTCTGAGTAAAATTCTATTTTTCGCAAACAAGCAAAGAATTTGAATAAAATACGCTTTTTTTTTCAAACTATCAAAATTATTTAACTATTTAAGGAACCAATAAAATCTGAAATATCATTATCCAGTTTGTTTAAAATTACTTAAATATTATCAAAGCGTTGAAAAGTGAAATGAAAGCAAGCTCAAAAAGCATTTGAGGCAATTTACAAAGGAAAAAAAAAAAAAAAAAACAAGTTTGCGGAATGTACCTTGAAGACTCGACATAAACCAAAGTAAATTTTGTGGCTCTCCTGTTTTGGCGGTTTTATTTCGTAATATTATCAAACAATGTCCCAGTTAAGCTTTAACGCATTATAGCTGCTTAGTATGGGTCACAATGGGACTTTTTTAAAAATTAAAGCATGCAAGTTTGCAAGTACGAAGTAATTACGGAAAGGATAAATGATCAGGATAACCC
Source organism: Uloborus diversus (assembly GCF_026930045.1). Classification (NCBI taxonomy): domain Eukaryota; kingdom Metazoa; phylum Arthropoda; class Arachnida; order Araneae; family Uloboridae; genus Uloborus; species Uloborus diversus. The sequence goes on along the minus strand of NC_072737.1, from coordinate 72,555,187 downwards.
TTTTGCAGATTTTACACCTGAGTTATGAAACACAGTGAGCGAGGCTATTGCCACAAAAGCAGCATCAAAATTTCAGTGGAACGTTAAAGAATATGTGAATGGTCTCTTATCCAGAGAAATCCTGCAATGGCAATGTCTTCAACAGCGACTGCAAAACTGCAAAAGAAAACCAAAAAAACATTTAACCTGGGAAACGTTAGCTCAAAAGTGATGTTAGTACATCTAAAAATCATTCCCATACAATAAGCCCAATGCTAGGTTAGGTTCATCAGAATGGTTCACTGAAACAAAGCGCGAGATCCGATTTCGTGAATGTAATTGAAAATGATACTTCTTGCAGCAAAACTCTTTAAGAAGCACCCTATTTTAAGAACAAAGTTCAAGTTATCGATGGAATGAATGACTCTGGTCCATAATGTCCCAAACACTACTTTCAAATGTAGCAAAGATTTTGCAGGTCTCCAAATAAAAAATAATAAAATTTTCTCTCCAATAGTCAAACTACACGAGTGGACCTTAAACACGATCGATACATCTCTTTGTCGTTTTCATAACTTGAAAACCAGAAGTTCCGGAGAGTACATTACACAATAATTTCTTGTCATTTCCATCAGAAATAAATATAATATATCAGCTCTTTACCATGCTCCTGCAATTCTTTCCAACATGTGCTAAGAAGTATTGCTCAACTGTACTATTGAATCAATTCCCCTGTACCTTAGCAGTGCCTTTAGATGTAACCAAGTTTGGGTTTCACTTGAATGAAAATAAAACAATAAAGCCCCACACCTTATGATGCAGCCAGTGTTACCAGAGAGTTTAATTCCACCCTGCGCAGGCAAGAACTGTAAATAATCTTGTAAATGTTTTATTAATAATTCATCTTGCTGTAAATACTGTGTTTTTAAGGCTAAAGCAAAACCCCATAAACTACAAAATACTCGGAAGAGAACGATTCAATAGAACAATTACAAATCAACAAAAAAGAGTATGATCCAGCTTTCAGAATTTCTGATATATTAATGCTTTATGTATGCATATTGATATTCTACAATTATTTTTGAATACGCATTATTTTACTAATTTTATTTAATTAGTTTTACTAGAACTCTAGTGTATAATTTTATATTTATATTCGTTTTCATAAAAGCTCAAGCTTCTCATTTTTTATATTTATTTAGTACATATTATTTCTTGTATCATTGTTCTTTGTTGAGTAAATTATAAAAAGCAATATCCGCAAAACAATACCCGCAATATTCTTTTGTGCAAATTGAAAACACAAATTAATAGAAATAAATTAAAATAATATTTGAATTGAAACTACTCTGAGCCTGGTTCCCTAGTTCCTCTCAAATTTAAAGCAGTATATAACAAAATTAAAGCCATAGTTAAATACTTTGCAATTAGAATAAGTTTGTAAACTGAAGAATGAATAGTTCGTTATAAGGATAATAAGGCTATTTTTTTCTCCTTAGCATACTGCCGTTTTATTCAATGCGCTAACTTAAGCAAGTGCTTGCATTTTCTATTTCGCTTTTTAACGCTCACGTAGGTAATAATTAAGTAGTTTTAAACAAACTGAATAATGAAATTTCAGGTTTTATTGATTCCCTAAACGGTTAAATAATTTTAAAAAAGAACTTATCTTTGAAAAAAAAGCTTTTCGTATTTTATTCAAAATTTTTGCATGGCTGCTAAAAAAGGAATTTTAATTAAAAACCAAAAAAGATAAGACCATAAACATATTTAGGTTTTTCAAGCCCTTATTCTGTTGCATCTTTTGCCACTTTTTTCAGTGTTTTATTTCAAATAGTTCGCGAGTTATGAGTGTTTTAGCAAACGGCTCCCCCACTGCTTTCCCCCCTCCCTCGGGGTAGTCGACCATCCAGGGGGGCGAAGACATGTGGTTTCATAATCACTATCGTGCCTGTGACATTAATCAGAAATAATTTTGCGTCAGGTCTTCCATGCATACTCAAAATACCCCTTCAGATCCTGAACTATAATGCAAATCGTGTTCGAGCTTGCTACTGTCATTTTGTTTTTCAACGCGTTAACAGTACTTAAATGATTTTAACAAACTGAATAATGATATTTTTGGCATTATTTGAAAAAAACAAATCAAACAATTTTGATTTGGAATTTATTTTGGTCAAAAAAAGTTTGTTTTGCGCATTTTATTCAAAAATTTTGCTTGTTTGTGAAAAATGGAATTTTACTCAGAAACCAACAAAGATAGGTCCATAATTATATTTAGCTTTTATGAAGCCCTTGTTTTGTTGCGTCGATTGCCACTTTTTTTAGTGCTTTATCTCAAATAGTTCGCGAGTTATGAGTGTTTTAGAAAACGGCTCCCCCACTGCTTTCCCCGGGGATGTCGACTACCCAGGAGGGCGACGACATGTGGTTTCATGATCACCATCGTGCCTGTAACAATAATCAGAAATAATATTGCGTCAGCCTTTCCATGCATGCTCAACCCCTTCAGATCCTGGACTAATCTAAATAAACTCTGGCTCCATTCAAATTTATATTTGAACTTTATTCATTCTTAACTGTATCGCCCGGCGTTGCACTACCTGTCTCGAAAATAAAAGTTAAGTGATGAATAATCAACAATCATGTTCAGACAAAAGAGGGGGGGGGAGATGAAAACATTTACGTCAGAATAAGGACAATAGTCTCTAAAAATCCCCGTTAAACGCTAGTCCCGAAAAAGTGGCAATTGAATAAGCTAACGCCAAATTATAAATTGCTGGTAAACAAGAATATGTTGAAAAACACAGGTTCCAAAATTTACAGTTATTATTACTGTTATTATGATTATTACTAATATTGTTACATCAACGCCTACGGAGGATTTTTTTTTTCTTTTCTTATTTTTACTTATGGTGACCGAAAATAAAAGGCAATTCAGAATAGTTTATTATTTACCTCAAGAAAGATCTGCAAACATTTTTTTTGTTAAAAATCGTTTATTTAGATGAAAATTTATAAATATCGTTTTGAAATATTATTTAAAGAAGAATTTTTTTTTCCTTTTAAGTTTTGGCAACGAAAACAAAAGAGATGATTTTTTGTCCAAAAAAAGAGCTGCTTTTATATTGTCTTATTTTGCAAACGTCTAAAATGAATTTTTTATAATAAAATTTAATATGTTATCCGTCTTTGTATTGTTTCTCTTACTTTTTTTTTTGTATTAGCTACGTCGCCCGACTTTGCACGGTCTATCTCGAAAATAATAGTTTGGTCAACTGACGCACGTTCAACAGGCTTGAACAAAAAAAAAAAAAAAAAAAACACTAAAATGTCCCTACAAATTTTGGAATAATAAATAACATGGAAAATTTTTAAATCTCCCAATTACAGGACTAGCCTCAAAACAAAAGCAAGAATTTATTTGTTCATATTCGAAAAAAAGTGCAACGGATCTTTCTTCTCGATGATTTTCTTCTCACTACAAATTAAATTTAAAAAAAAACGTTGTTCAACAATGATTGTGATCATCAATGAGTTTTTAATTGAAGGCTTACCTACATTTTAGCATAAAATTCATTAAAACCAGTTATAATTCTCGTTCTGATTACCTTAGCACATTGGAACAAATTTTATCTGATGTAGAAAAATAGGGGTTTCCACTGATATTTTACTATAATTTTGCGAGAATTTTTTTGCCCTCGTATAAGAAAAACACTATTTTGGGTCCTAAAATTAAAATTCGAACGGTTCGGTTCCTTTTTGGCATTCGACTCCCCCCTCCGTTCCTTCTTGGGTGCCCAAGTACCTCCCTGCCAACTTTGGACGAGATCCTACGTAAACCGTTGATTTGTATAGAGAACATACATATACAGGGTGTTGCAAAACTAATGGTCCATACTAAAAGGGGTGATAGACCTTGCCAAAACAACCAACTTTCACAATGCAATGTGCGGGTCGGAATGCAAACGGCCTGCCGGTAGAGGGTAATGGGTTCGCAAAAATGGGGAAGCAGACCAAGAACAACAATATGAATACAGATAACTTTTATTTTTAACTTCATAACTACGTTATTTAGATCAACATAAGTAGGGGAGCTAGGGGCTTGATGTAGCAGGGGTAAGTAGTAACAGTGATTTTTCACTAAGAATTAGAACTTTATTAACCTATTTTTTTGACTCATTCTTACTGTTATAATGTACCACGTCACGTCATCACCGCCAGCGTCCCGCCAGGCGACGCAGTGAGTGGGTGTGTGCTAGCCCTCCGTTATTGGCAGGTAACGTATTTTGTGACCTTCGTACATTTTTGGTTAGCTTTATTATTTTTGACTAAATAGAGCTTTCAATATTTTATTTCGTATTAACATTTATCTATGTATGATGTATTATCATAGTTTTCAAGGTTACAAAGATGTTTGAATAGTTAACACGCTAAATATGAAAAACTATGGTTTGGGGTTAATTGTAACAAAATCTCGAGGTATTCTGTAACATCTTACAACTTGCCCCATATTGCTGTATGTTATTTGTAATGTAATAAGGGATTTAAAGCTTCCGGTGTTTGGCCTTTAAATGTAGATATTTTCCAAGACAGTGACTTTGCGTCCTCTTTTGTCACTGATTGTCCAGATCCCACTGAACAATCAGAAAATTCTCTAAATGTGATTGAAAATTTATCGTTGAATCTCGAAACTGCAAACGAACCAACTTCGAGTTGCTCTGGTCTAAACAAATTTTCCCTATCGAAAATTAGACCATTACCAATGGCACCATCATGGAAAACAAATATAAATAACAGGCGTAAAAGAAAGTCCACTGTTTTGACAGACAAATCTGAAAAAGAAGCTTTGAGAGTGGAATATGAAGAAAAGATGAAAAGAAAGCAGAAAAAAGATGATAAAGATAAAGGAAAAGTAAAGGGAAAAAGCAAAGGTAAAAAATCTGCAAACAATAAAGATGGAATAGAAAGAGTAAAGAAAAGGGTTTTGAATTCGAATTCTGAATCTGAAGAGTGATATTGTCTAGTTTGCAGCGAAGGGTACCGTCATTCAAAAGGTGATTGGGTTGAATGTATTATATGTAAGATGTGGACACATGTAGGATGTGTCGGAGGAGATACTATTTCTTTTGTTTGTATAAACTAACTCAGATGAAGACTGAATTCATTGATAAATAGACTTATGAACAGACTGATTATTATAAGATGTAAGAACTACGAGATAATTAAAATACTTAATTTGGAGGTTTATAATTTAACTTATTGTGATTTCGAAGTGCCTAGTTTATATATTAGTACCTATGGTAGAATTTTAATGCAAAAAAGGATTAATAGTTTAAAACTGAAATATTTAAGTTGTTGATTACCTAAAGAAATGTGTATTTCAGTTAATTATTTAATAGTAGATGCATTTAATAGAAATATCTTATTATTTTCGTTAAATACCTAATTATTTGTTGAAAACAAAGCAAAATGTGAAGAGAATAAATTATTAATGATGTAAAATTCATGTTTTTTTATTGTTGTTACTATATGTCCAAATAGATGTTACAACAAAACCCAAGTACGGGGTAAGTTGTAACAGTTCCCTTTTTTAGAATTTTTTTTTTCCTGAAAGAGATACCTATAGATGTGATGTTTTTTCAATTAGACTTCATAGAAGAATAGTCAGAGTACCAATCAAAATTTAGCTAGTGATAATTTAACCAATACATCTCAAGATATGACACCATTTGTAAAAATCGTTACAACAAGCCCCTCGCTCCCCTACTGTATCTTCCTCCAGCAGGTGTTGCTCCATTTATGAACATGTACCAGCAAATGTTCGAGGCATCATATCATTCCAAAACGACGGAGCATCAGCTGATTGCGAAACTACCTGGAAACTGCCTTTCCGAACCGATGATTGGCCATAAAGGGAGAGGGCCTCCCGGATCTTCCGATTTGTCCTACTTGGATTTTTTTTCTCTGGAGCATGCTATGGGGGTGTAGTGTACGAGACACCTATCGCGTAACCAGAAGACCTTTCCCGAAAAAGTGCACCAGATTCAGACCTTTGTGATATGACATGAATATTCAAACGTGTGCGTTGTTCAATGCATCGCTGATGTGAAGCTTGTTTTGCAGATTGCAGACGCTTATTTAAGCATTTTTAAAGGTTTTTTGTCTTTATATTGTTGTTCTTGGTCTTTATTGCCAAGTACCCTCTCCCGGAACGCCGTTTGCTGTTCCAACCCCACATTGAATTGTGAAAGTTGTTTGTTTTGGCAAGGTCTATCACCCGTTTCAGTATGGACCATTAGTTATGCAACACCCTGTATACACACACATATATTCTCTGTTTTATTTATGTAGATTTATATTTTTTTTTACATACTTAGATTCGTGAAATTTCTTCTGTAATATTGTTCTTAAATTTATCTCTCTTATACCTTTGAATGTTCGAAAAAGTAGCTTTTATTGAAGTGCTTAAAATCAATAGTGAAAATTCACAAAAAAAAAGCTCAAACTTTGATAAACTTAACTTAATACTACCTCTTCTACGTCATCAAGTGTTTTTCTTCTCCCTTGCATAACATGAATACCTTTATTTGTTTAAAATATTTTTTTTTTCATGTTAAAAAGATACGTTTGACAAACTTTACCACCACAACTAAATGAAAAAACATGGATTTCATGTAGTAGAACCCTTACTAGTGCAGAATTCCTTATTAATATGGACAGTACATTTGACTTTATCTAGCGCTTTTGCGCTGATTTCATAAAATATATTAGACTTAGTATAGTATAAAAAATGTTTAAAAAAAGAAAAAAAAAATGCTTAGGGAAATTTAGAACTAAATAAATGATCGTTCGGTTTTCCTTCTTCAGTTTTTTTTTCTTAATTTTTAATTCAGGGTTTTTTATTTTACCCTCTTAATTTTCTTTAACTTGTAGTTATATTCAGATACAGTAAAACTTGGGGATGCTGACCATTTCCGGTGCACTACTTTTGTGGCTAACTTAACCAGGTGAGAAACGTAAAGAGGTTGATCTAAATGGTTTTGGAGAAATTCTGTACATGAAAAAAGTGCTTAACTTACACAGGTGGCAAACTTATAAGGGTGCTCAACTTTACTGGTTTTACTGCACCCTATATTGAGATGTTTAGCATGCTCGATAAAGATGTTCAAAAATACCAACAGGTGAAATGAAGCGGAGATTTCTGTATTTAAAAGCAATTTCTGGTATTATTCGCCTGGAGTAAATAGTGATAGTTGCTAAACTGTTGAGCTAAAAAAAAAAAAAAATCAAGTGCACAGGAGAAAACACAGTTTGTTGCAGTTAGCAGAAGCAAAATCACCAATAACACTGTATAAAGTTGTTTTCTTTGGAAGTGCCATAAAGATGCAGCAAGCAGGGGCTCCATCCCCCCTTTCCCAAGTTTAATGGCGCAAATTCCCCCCCCCCCCCCCAACATTTTCTCACCCCTCTTTCTCTTTTTTGTTCTTTATTTTGTTAGCTCTCTTTTTTATTTTATTTATTTTTTAAAATATTTTTTATTTATTTTTTTATTTTTAATTACTATTATTTTATTAAAAGTTTCTGTGCTACGCCTGTGACATACACACACACTAACTAAATAAATAAATGAAATAAAATATAAACAGAAGAAAAAATAATTAAATTAAAAAAATCCCCCCTCCCCCCCCCAAAAAAAAAACATTGATGGCGCAGCTTGCGCCATAATCCCTCCGTGTGGGCACCACTGGTAACAAGTGTCATACTTGCTGGATTCTTATGTTCTAAAATTCCCAGCGAACGAGTATTATATATTTCCCTAAAAATTTCCCTCGCTGTTAAGATTTCTAAATATGATTTTTGAGTAATATTTTTTGTAGGCTCAAAGTTTTACATTTAACTGAAGTTTGTTAATGAAATCAGCAAATATTTACTTAGCAGAGCATCTTTAACAAGCTCAAGTTACGTGAAATCTCAAAATTAGAACAACGTGGTGTCATTTTTTCCGAAGTTCAAAAAATGTTTTAGGGGTCAAAGCAAAACATTTTAAGGGTTCTTCAGAATATGTTACAAGATCATATTACAAGATCAATTTTTAGAGAACTCAAGTTTTATAGTTATCTTAATCTTATGAAAAGTTTTTTTTTTTTTTTTTTTTTTTTTGCGAATTGACTATGTACAAACATTAATCTTCAACATATTTTAAACATGATTGTGCATTAGTATCGGGTGAATAATGCGGACGTACCCAAGAACTACTAACTTGTTGCATTTGACAACTTTAAAAAATAGTTCTGAGATACTTAGGATACTCATGATAGTCATTTTTGTATTCGACACAAACAAAATGCTATGAAAATGTTACTATTCTTAAACGCTTCAATGAAATTTTACAATAATAAGCAATGGAAGAGTGAAACCTTTACAAATTATTTATTGTTCGAATAAGCTCCCTTAAAATCAAATGTTCATAAATACTATTATTCCAAGCTTAAGTGTGCATTATTTAAAGAGTTAAAATGTTTGTATATCATTAGGCTTAAAGAAAAAAAGGGGGGTAATTAAACATGCACAGAGACACGCAAAATAAGTTCGAAATTCCGGCATTGAGTTCGAATTTGATTCTAATTCTGAACTGTGGTTCTTTTCCAGGCGGAATCTTAAAAGTCAATCGGGAGCATTATTTACGGGAAAGAACAAAGCAGCATACTATAGAGCCACGGAATATAAAAGTTCCATTACTTAACATTAAAAGTAAGTATTTGTGCATATCAAACAATTTGATATGAAAAATGTCACTTCACACATAACAAGCAAGCGTATGTAAACATTTGGAAACTAAAAATGAGAGAGCAATAGTGTATCGTACAAAAAATGAGGAATGCACAGTAGGTGGGCCGAAAAAAGGAAATTTTCGAGAAGCAACTTCTAATAGCAAAAAAAAAAAAAAAAAAAAGTTGTGTATTGCCATCCCAAACATGGGAAAAAAATATAAAAAAATTAATATTTATTTCTTCAAATCGCGCATTGGCAGCAAAATTTGAAAAAAAAAAAGTAAAAAGTGGTCAATTTTCGAATATTTCTATAAAAATCCAAATGTTCAAAATTTTTGTTCTTATCGCATTTAAATTCTTCCTTTTAATAGTCTTGTAATATATCTTTGAAAATATTTACATTCCTTTACAGTTTTTAGTTCACGCATAAATTACGTGAAATCAACCAAAAATCGACGTTTTTTGCTTATTTTGTATATTGCAGTATTTCTTCTTTTAAATCCCAGCTGTGCATATTTTTTACAGTAAATGTGCGCTATACATCTGTTTGCTGGAACTGCAATTAAATTATGTTATATTAACAACCCAGAACCCACCCCAATTTGGTGGTTGCACTTGGTGTTCCACCTGCAGTTCCCAAGAAAAATCGTATTGACAGGACTCGTACATTTGTAAAGTAACTTGCAATAATAATAACTATTTGGTTTTAAACAAGTTTCTAAGTTTTGATCAAGGTTTGAAGTTGGACTTGAGACTCAATATTTGCATTGAGGATCGCGAGCATAAAGGTTTTCACAACAATCCATATCTTGTCTCATCCCAAAAAACACCCCACCTACCGACTCACTAATCGGTTTAATGTCCCATTTTACAGCCGAAGTTGTAAAAGAGGACAGTTACTGATTTATGGGTAAAGCATCAGCTGTTTTTGTAAAATTAAATTTTTTTAACTTAGAAAGAACTCGGTCGGAAGAAATCGAAATTTTGGAAACTGACTTAAAAAGCGAGCAAAAGTATTTGATGGATATTGTTAATGTAATACAGGAAGGAAAATGTGACTTGATCTCGCTCCCACAAAAGTAAGACGTTTTAGTCATTAGCTTTCGTTAACGTGTGCTAACGGAATGCCGGGTCTGTATAATATTCAAACTAAACTACTAGTGGAATGAAGGAACTCCTAAATAATATCTTTAAAAATTATGCTTCTATGGTTTGATATAATTTAAATTTTAAAGAAAAGAGCAAACTTCCGTGAAACATGGACTTGTACATTTATTTAAAGTTACAAAATCTACAAGTCAGATGTGTGATAATCTTCCAAACATCGTGGATCCGGTGATTCAATGAAATGTTTACTTTGTTATTTTTTAAAAATTGTTACTGGTCATGGAAATGCACTAAATGCGAAATATAAAAGAGTTGGATTATAGTAGGGTATCTATACAACGCAAAAAAATACCAATCAAGAAACATTTCAAAAGCTACAAGAGAATTTCTTCCATCAATATTAAGATTTGAAGATTCGAACTACAGCAGTCAGTTTCAAGGTCAATGTGTTTACTTCCTCCGCTTTAGTGATGATGTGAAAAACAAAAATATTTTGTCCTTTCGAGAAACTATACAAGTATTCTAAAGTATGTATTCTTAAAATTTCCATGTCACGCAGAGGAAGTGGAATGGATCGTGGAACTGTTCAGTGAATCTGCAGAAATTCATTTGAGGTATTAGACGGAAGAGATGGATTTCTATGAAAACCTTTATATTTTTCAAACATCAGTGCCAAAACTGAGTCGTAAGTCCAACTTCACGCCTTGATCAAAACGTAGAAACTTGTTTAAAACTAATTAGGTGTTATGAAAGTTACTTTACAAATTTATAATTCTTACCAATTAGTCCAGTCTTCTTGGGAATTGTAGGGTGGAAGACAAAGTGCAACCACCTACTTGGGGCGGGTTCTGGGTTGTTAATGCAACACAATATAATTGCAGTTCCAGCAAAGAGCTGTACAGTGCACATTTACTGTAAAAAATACAAAACTGGGATCTAAAAGAAGAAATGCTGCAATATACAAAATAAGCTAAAAATGTCGATTTTTGGTTGATTTCAAGTAAGTTTGAGGCTTATGCGCCACTAAAAAATGTAAAGGAATGTAATTATTTTCGAGGATATATTAAAAGATTATTAAAAAGAAGTATTTAAAAGGGATTAGAACAAAAATTTTGAACACTTGGATTTTTATAAAAATATTTGAAAATTGACCATTTTTTACCTTTTTTTCAAACTTTGCTACCAATGCGCGATCTGAAGACATAATAATTATTTTTTTAGTTATTTCTCCCAAGTTTGGGATGGCAATACACAACTTTTTTTTGCTATTAGAAGTTGCTTCTTGAAAATATCTTTTTTTCGGCCCACCCTAATGTACAGCGGGTCCCCGTTTCACCTTTAAGACTTATATTTTCGTAACCGTTTTTTCTCGATGCATACTTTCATTTGTAAAACTGCTCAAAGTAACGTACAGAAATAAGACATAAAAATATTAAAATGAAAAAAAGTGAAAAAAATATGAAATCAAACTTTTTATACGGCATCTAGTTAATTACAGTTATATTCAGGAAAATGAGCTCCGTTAAAAACAAGACTAACACAAAAAGTATGAAACATTTGCGTCGAAAAGCTTATATACGAATTAAAAGTTCCAAAAAAAGTTCCCTATCTGAAGAATACCTGTAAAGGGCATTGCTGAAGCAAAATACTACTTTTAAATCCTTTTCATTTTGTCATTGAAAAATAAAAGGAAATATTTAACATTGTGCAGCAAATAAATCTTCCGTATTTGAAGAGTGCGTTGCGTAAAGGTGGTGGGGAGGAGGATCCAGAAATATTTGTAAGGGGAGTCAAGTTCCAGCATTATATCTCCTTTGAAAAAAAGTATCAGCTAAGCAGAGGTTTCCCCAAGGAGGATGGCGCACACCCCCTCATATGCTACGGAGAACCCCCTCAGATGATATCAAAACCCTATCAAATTAGACCCCCTCCCCCTCCAAATTCCAGCACACAGATTAGTAACCGTGCAAAAAATAAGACGAGAACACTTAGGACTATCAGAAGAAAGTATTCGAAGTAACATGAAGATTCAAGATATTAAAAGTTTTGACACAAAAAGTAATTATAAACAAACACAATATAGTGGGCCGAATAAGTACATTTTCCCCCCAACTCTAATACGGTGGGAAAGTTAAAAGTTGGGAAGTCGTAAAAAGTGAAAAAAAAAAAAAAGACGTAAAATCGGTGCATATCTGCCACTTGTGCAAGAGGTCTAAAGTTCGTATAAATTAAAAAACCCTGAGTATTCATCATCATCATCCTCGGCTTGACTGCCCAGGGAAAGCCAAGGCGGTCTCCTCCTTTTCTGAGATTCATCTTGGACAGTGCAATTCTCTTCCACAACATCCATCCAAGGCAGCTTTGTTTGGCTATGAAAACTTTCTTTAGAGTAATGCTATTTGCAAGGCGAATGATGTTACCGACTCAATGTAAATGACTAATCTTAATAATGTGAACACGAGGGCGCTTAAATAGATTGTACAGTTTAATATTGCGTCTTTTACGCCAGACTCCACTTTCGTGAATTCCTCCAAAGATGCTTCTTAAGATTCTACGATGAAAGGTACCCAACAGTATTTCCTCCCACATGTTCAGAGTAAGTTAGAACGAGACCAGTAACAGTCCTGTATAGAGATAACTTTGTTGTCCGTCTCGCAATTGCAGCAATGCGTCTCGTATTTGCAGAAAAATATCGTTGTTCTGGGTGAACAACGATCCTAAGTAAATGAAATATGCAACTGTTTCAAACTTCTAGTCCCCAAACACAAGGTAAATACGAGAGGAAAAAAAATCTGCCATTTTGTTTTATCTTGGTTTATTATATAAAGCCCATCGGAACAACCTCTTTCGAAATTGCTATTAAAAGCTTCCATAAGGAATTAATTGCATCTGACTACCAGCATATTGTCATCGGTAAATGTAAGCAATTGGACAGACTTATTGAAAACATTTCCACTGTTGCTGATTTCAGAATTTTTGATAACACTTTCTAAGGCAATTTTGAATCAGAGACACAAAAATGCATCACACTGTCTAACTCTTCTGTCGACGAAAAACTATCAAAGGAGAACCCCAGAACCAAAACTTAGCAGTAAGTCGCATTAAGTGACATATTTATCAAGTTAACAAAAATCAATAGGTTACTAAAAATTTTGATGTTTTTCAATTATTCACTGAGGTTGATGTAATCATAGGTCGCTTTATAGTCGATAAATAAAAGGTGCTAATCAATGTTAAAAAAATTCATATGGTTTTTCCAGTATCTGCTCAAGATAAAAATATGGTCTACGACAAAATTACCTGAACAAAAATCACACTGATAGTCTTCAACAATATCATCTACTTAAGAGACAAGTCTTCGACAAAAACTTCGTAACAACTGCAAAGTAAGCTAATCCCTCTATAGTTATCACAAATTTAGGGGCCTCCTTTTTTGTGGATTGGACACAAAACGGTTTAATGCCAGCCCTCTGGTATAACTTCAGAAACCCTATAACTTTCAGTCTGGTATAATCTGAACATTGCCGTGTGAAGTTAAAGGGCAGTAACTGCAAATTTTTCAGTTCCTTTTTCTTTTTTTGAATTTTTGTCATCTATTATACATTATCTTTATTGTACAAATTCGCTTATTTGGTTTCCGCTGAAAAAAAGGTGCTAAAAAGAAGTCTAATTCCAACATTTCCCTATTGCTAATATTAATCCAAAACGCGTTTCTTCAAATATCTCAAAAACTCATTTCTGCAGATACTGTCATTTAACTGCACACGGCAGAATAATCTTATGAATGAACTCGATCACCTTTGGTCCTCCAAATTTGAAACGTTCAGTCAGTATGAGATCAATTCCAGGTGCTATGCAGTTTTAAGTTCTTTAACAACAACTCCAGAGTTCCTCAAACCTGGTGGATTCCTGAGATCTGGCTCAGCTAATTCCTGAGGAAAAGCAAGAGAGACGGGATTTTTATTTCCATTTAATATATCTTCAAAATTCTCAACACATCTCTCCAAAACTTTAGAGCAATCACTAACTAGCAAACCTACCTACGTGTGAATCACCGATTCGAATAAAACTTTGCACACTTAAAAATACTGGACCCTTTTTTTATTTATCGACACTAAACACTTTTAAAGGGATGAAATATTACGCTAAATAGCGGATAATTGGGAATTAGAGGGTACAATATATCCTTTTATTTAAAACTAGTGGTACCCGCACGACTTTGCCCGTAGTTGAAAATTAAAAGGTCATTCGGTTCGCCTGTATATTTACAAATAATAGATGACGAATTTCTCGCCAATTGGCTATGTTCATTCGCTCTCCCATTCCACGTCATGATAATTTCGTAATTTACTAGTCCATCTTATGATAATTTTGCTCCGGAAAATGTTCTTAAAATTGAAGTAAAAAAAGAACAAAATCGAATTTTTGAAAAATCGCTTCGAGGTGATTTGCCTCAATCCTGCAAACTAACTTTGTGCCAAATTTCATGAAAATCGGCCGAACGGTCTAGGCGCTATGCGCGTTACAGAGATGCAGACATCCTACAGACATACAGACATCCTCCAGACGACATCCAGACATCCTCCAGACATCCAGACACAGAGACTTTCAGCTTTATTATTAGTAAAGATTTTAATTACAAAAAATGATATAATGATTGAAAATACTAAGCAAACTAAAGTTGATGTGTTTCAGGATTTTTCAGAAAATACTATTAATAGGGGTAAACCATCCTTCACAGTATTACCCCGTCACGATGAATAACCGTAAAACTTAAGTTTATCGTAAGAAGGTTATGTTACATATCAATAGAAAGCTCTAATACTTAGCTTTACAATATGTTTTGAATTTTTATTCTTCTATAACTAGGGTTAACGTTACATTTAAGAACACACTTTCATTTTATTCGCACATTTTGAGTTTTTTTACTAGCTTATATTTCAAAACATTTTCAACATAAAAATCTAACAATGGGCATCATTACTTATATTGTCATATGTGTCTTTCATGCCAAATTTATTGAAATCGGAAATGGGGAGGTCAAGTAGGTGATTTTTCCGACATGGAATTGCTCATAGGCAACTAGCCGCGCGACGGGGTAAGATTGCGACGGATGGTTTATTCCTATAAATAGCATTTTCAGAAAAACTTTGAAACACGTCACAGTCTGTTTAGTTTTCTCAAACCGTCAATCATTGTTTTGATTTTTTTAATTTAAATTTAAAATAAAACAATATAACGTACCCTCTAATTTCCAAATATCCAATATTTAGAGGTAATCTATTAAAATAAAGAATAAAATTAGCAGATTTAAAGTAGTGACGTTAAAATAGCTTCTAACTCAAAAAATAATTGAGAAATTTACAAGATGCAAAAGAATTGAAATCTCAAATACTTCATGCAAGTTTCGGTGCAGTACAACCTCGATGTTGGCAAGTAAAAAAAGAAGAGATTTTTATGCAATGAGTTATTAATTGTAAAATTTCAGTGAAATGAAATTATTAGTTTTTTTTTAAAGTAGAGTCTTATTTAAAGAATAAATTATGAATTCAAGGACTAAAGATACACTTTAACTCAAGCTATAATAAATGTTTCAGTTTTAAAATAAATTTTAAGACTTTGTTCACGTGGTGGGTTACGACGTCATTACTGTCAGTTTCCATAGCTGTTTGCTGAAAGATTTTAAATTATTGTAATTATTACTTAATTATTATTTAAACTATAATTATTATTTAATCGTAATTATTATTTAAATTATTTTAATTTATTGTATTAAAAAGTTTTATCGTCCCCAATTTCTATTTGTTAACAAATAAACTATTTGCAATTCATTTTAGCATATAAAAATGATGGATTTTTTTAAAATATTGAATTTTCAAAACTTTCAAGTTCGGTAGCGTTCCCTAAAAGGCATATTGTATGTCGGAAATTTTTATGGAAATCGTCTTTTAGAGCATAAAGCTCTAAAGGATGATAATAGTGATAGCCACCCATGTTTATAATTTTTTCCCCTTGAGAGCCATTAAAATCAAAAATAAGCAATGTGACCGTAAACAGTAAATATAAGTATTATAATAATATTAATAACATGGATAACCATTTCCAACTAAGGATAAAGGGCTGAATAAGTATTTTAGTTACAAGATGATGGGTTGCAGAAAACGTTTACCTTTGTATGAAAACCAAATATAAGATGTGTGTCATTCTCCAGAAGAAGTAATTTTTGAACGCAAATATTTTCCAATTTCGAAACCTTTTGCTTTGTTTTCTTTTTTTTTTTTTTTCATTCTCACATGAAAGTGTTATCAACTAGAAAAAACCATAAACAATGGCCCAGCTAAATTCCAATTATTTCACTCATAAATAAAATAAATAAAAAATGCCTTGTTGACGGAAATGGAAAAAAAAAAGAAACAAAAAAACTTTTAATGTGTAAAAATCGAGGTCAATTTCATTTCAAAGTAGTAATTTTATGAATTGTGCGAACAATAAGCTATTTTAATGATTAGTGAGAATATAATATTAAGCTATCTTAATTAAAGTACGGCTTAATTAGCAATTTCAAATGTATGTTAAAAATAGTGTTTAGTAAGTTTGAGGATATACAGGCAATTTATAAATTTGGCAGAATGTCTATTATTGATGTATTTCCCCTCCATTTTTTATTTTCACCTCAGGAATAATGACATTGATAAGGTCTGTGACGGAGGTGAGGATCTTTCTATTAATATAGGCCTAATAGATACATTTTTCATGGAAATTTTTTTCTTCGTTGCTACAATCTGCATATGAAAACATGCTCACTCCTTTTTTTTTGCATTAATTTAAATTCCTGAAATTTAAGTTTACGGAGTTGAGAAGTTAGAATAACCACACTAAGTTTTTAAAGCAAAATCTATCTTCTTGTTTTCAAACAAAAATCTCACAACTTCAACTATAGCTGAAAATAAACAAGGGGGGCCTTGTATCATGGAAAATAAAATTTAATGTCATTCCTGCCACGCGTTAACGAGGAATGGCATTTTGAGTTTAGGTAACGAGGTGAGAATTTATTGTGTGGCATGAGTCCTTATCCTTCTAAAACAAACTAAAACACAATATTAAAAAATTAAATATACTTAAACAAATTAGTATTTGAGACACTTGTGAAAGGAACAATAAATAAATAAGTATGCACTTTTAATTAAATAAGTAATTAAGCAACATAAACAGCCCCACAAGGTGTGTGACATGCCACAGAGGTGAGAATTCATATGTTGTTAACCAAAAATATACTAAAATAAAAATTATTATTAAAAGAATGTTGGCAGGATTAAATAGATATATTTTTGATGAAATTAAAAATCATTGGTAAATTAATCGTTCCTTAAATTTTTTTTGTAAAAGACGTGTGACAGAAAAGTTACACTTTTTGAAGAATGATCCATAACATTCTTGTCAAGTTAAAAAAACGTATTGTGTATACGCGTGTCTTTCTGCTACAAGAAATCCATCTTGCATTACATTACGTCAGAAGTGCAATATCAAGGAATTTTGGGACTGCTGTTTAGTGTCCAGATGCTCGAACTCTTTTGGCATATAAAAACGGTTTTTCTTAAACACGCTTGGGAAATATTTTTGACATTTGGGCTAGAAAAACGTTGGTTGGTTACAAGATTACATTTTATTTTATTGTCTAACGCCATACGCATACATTTCTCTCGTGCATATACTTATTCATACTACTTCCCAACTGCTCGAAAATAACCAAAAAAATTATTAATGAGCTCAAATAAATAGGATATCATGCCAGAAATAATTAATGCTATTATAACTGCGTTTTTCTGCAGAAGAACAAGTTTTGCTGTGATGATAAGCAAGTGCGTTAAATGCAGCTTATTTTTTAACCGGTCGGTGAAGAAATTTTGTGGGAGGGGAAGAAAACAAACTAGTGAAATTCTTTAAAAAGGTGCTCGAACTGTTCTGAATATATGTTTCAAAATACAAGTCCTTAAATTCAGAAAGGGCGAAATTAATCGAATAGCTGTTATAGGGAAATTACAAACGTTAACTAGGAAAACGAGGCAAAATCTTCTCAGATAATTCAGTCTATTTCAAATACTGACTAATTTTACTTGCTTATGAAAAACAATTTTGCTGTTGATAGTAATTATGATAATTAGACATCATATTTATTTAGAAGATATTTTTTTACTGTATGTTTTCAATTCTGTAAAAATGATTTATGGTTCATAAAAAGTTATTCTCTCTATTTTATCAACTTGACAGCTCAGGTATAGCCTTAGTAAAATTGACTTTGTTTAGTATGTTTGTTTTATACCACTCGGCTGTGAAAGCTTTGCTCGTTGCATTGTATCAGGCGAATTTTGTTTTTGAACAATTTCGGTGCATTATATCGAAATTGTTCACTATAGCGAAAAAATAGAAAAGCGGAAACTAACCCAATTAAGACTTAAGACTTAGACTCTAAGTCTCTTAGATCCTAAGACTTAACCCATTTTTTGTTTTTTTTTTGTTTCCCTTTTTTTTTTGAATTGTAAGAACGAAATAAAAAATATACATATATTGCCATTTTTCAAATAATTATAAATAAAAATAATAGCATAACTCTGAGTAGAAATAGCAAAAAAAAAAAAAAAAAAACTATGTTCCTAACTTCTGCATATGGGTCAAGTATCCCCCCTTGATCTAGGGAGACTTGACCCAACACCTAGGGAGACGTGATCCCCCTTCATGAATGTAAGAAAACTCATAAATACTGAAATCAAAAACGCAAGTCCGATGGTTTTTTTTGCTTAAAACTTTGCTTTTAATTGATACTTGAAGTGAATGAACAAATGTTCACTCCTTAGGTGAAGTGTTACATATATATTTTTTTTAAATAAATCTTACTCCACATCAGCAGAAGGGCAGACGTCTAATTCAAAACTTTATCAGCTCAGACCTAAACAATATTTAAGCCGTTTTAATAAATAACAAATCATTGGGCTTAAAGATTATTAGTATTTTAGTTATTGTCAAATAAAAACAATTTATTAGACCGAAATACTTTAGCTATTCATTAAGTTAAAAAAAAAAAAAAAAAAAAAAAAAAAAAAAAAAAAAAAAAAAAAAAAATCAGGCCTTCATGTTCACAATACTAGAGTCATTACTTAATTAAAATAAAACCATTAGGCCTCAATCATAAAATCTCAGCTATTTATTAGCAAAAATTCATTGAAAAAACATCAAATTAAACAAAAACCTCAAATTAGTCTTAGCTAGGGTCAAAGCATCCAAGGTAGCTTTCTTTTGTTTTCCATAATTTTTTAGCAACGTTATTTAAAACTACCACCTATCAATATATAGCTAGAAAAGTGATTAAAACATAAACACTTTGAAATTCATTTCCCTTAAAACTGGAGGTTAAAATTCAACAAATTCCAAAATCTTCATAAATTTCTTGAAAACCACTGAACATTCTGAAATGGTTTCGCCCAGCAAAATACTTTTGTGTGATTGGTAAGCCAATAATATGTCTAAAGTTTTCCGTAAATATCCTTTTCATGGAAAGAAATCCTCATGGGTCAAGTCTCTTTATGGGTCAAACCTTCCTAGTTTCCCCTAAGTTTATAGGAAGAAACCTACTTTTCTCAAAGCTCATAGGATTGATTGTCCTGTATTTGCGGTTAATAGGAAAAATTAGAAAATCTTAACAGGTAACCTAAAGACAGCTCAATTACGAGGTATAGCAACCAACCATCAATTTTACTGTATAAACTGCCATTTGATACATATTTTATGACTGTTGAAGTAGTATATCATTTTTCATCAAGTCATATATCATTTTCATCTGCTTTTTAATAGTTTATCATTTTATAAAAAATAGAGCGAATTCAAAAATTTAATATGTTTGACAAAAGCAGTCTAAAATTTCTACGTGTCTTTAAGCAAATATTCAGCAACGCTGTTTACTTCTGTTACTACCTTTGCAGGAACAAATCATTCTTCTTTTGTACACTTTAAACACAATCACAGATCTTGTCCATAAAATCAATAACTTTATAGATTCTTTGCTTTACCCATTTTTATGTGTTTAACTTTATCCTCGTGATTCCAGAGTATTCCACCTGAACATCTTCAAATAGGCTTCAGTCAATATGATTTTTGAAGCTTTTATTTATTTCGTTCGCTTCATTTTACGTAACGTTCCAGTGGTATTTAAGCGCACTTTTTCTGGAAATGGTTTCCATTTGATTCACTTTTCGCCTTCGAGATGTCACAGCGATAAAACTTAAGCAGTTATCAATGTTAGAAGGATAATTGCTTTTTTTTTCTAAAGAAGCTGCTTAGTAAGAAGTTTTTAATGTCTTATAAACTTTAACATATCTTAGACATACGACTTTGTCTAATAGTTTGAATTTGTCGACAGTCGCGTAGTAAAAAAGATAGATCGAATTTAATTTTAGCAATTAACCTACAGAAACGACTGTATTAAAAGTCTTTGTCGACAGTTGTGTACAATCAGACTAAATCCACGCATTCAAATAAGTGGGACTGTATTTAATAAATTAAATTGGTCGAGGATTCGAGTTCAAATAATTTTTTTCAGCTTTACTTAACTTACTTTACTTCACTTTACTTAATGAATTGAACTCCTTGAGAAACTTAATAATATGCGACTGCAGTTAAATAATGAACTTTTAGTATGCGATTGTATTTAGACAATCTTATTTTCCGAGAGTCATATAATCAAGATTGTTTTCAGTCTTTTATCGGTTTTAACAGCGGAACATATAGCTCATCGGCGACTTCAGTGGCATACTTCAAAAATTCGAACAGAAATAAATAAACAATGGAGCAAAAAATAAAAATTAAAAACTTAGTGTTTAAAAATCAGAGATAAATATTTTTTCCTGCCACAAAACGGCACAAATCTAAATGACATTGTTATTAAGTGGTAGGTACAAACCACGTAATCAGTATTAGCACATACTTAGAATTTTACAATTTGGAAGGATATTTATCAACTACACATTATGAACTTTAACAACAAAATACAAACAATAACTGTAACGTTGATTTTTTTTTGTGAATATTATAGTATTTGAGAATTAATCTGTAAAAAATAGTATTGCGTAAAATCTTGAATTTCTTTCATTCTTCCAACATCATTTTTATTATTACTGGAAAGTCGCCCGTCAAGGTATGACGGGTGAAAATTGCTTCTACATTTGATCGAAGCCATTGCCTGTTTGGTAAAATTTTGATAGCTGAAATTGTAACCCAAACTCCAGTGGATGAACCCTAAACTCTAGTAGGTAGCGTTTATTGTTGACCATTTTTTCGTTTCTTCATTCCCTTGAAATGACACAGTCTTACCAGTAAAACAGTTGAGTTGCCGGATCGAGTTCAGCCTTGTCACGATCAAGTATATCCCTGCATGTTATACATTACCAAACCATATTATCAAATTATCATGCCTTGAAGCGAGTTTCATTGTTGGACGCGCGTTACTCGAAAATCGACTATTATTTATATGAGGATATTTATTTATTTATTTATTTATTATTATTATTATTTGATATGTGGTATTGAGCGGTACATTTTTATTCGAGCGATACAGGAACTCCATCTCTTAGACGGGTAAATTGTTTTTGTATTTTTCACATTTTGATTCACAGAGAGTCAGAAATTTTTTTTGTGGTGGCACAACTTAAATAAAATACAATGGGGAAAACATTTTAAATTTTATTTCGACATTGTGCGTACAGTGTTCAGACCGATTAAAATTTCACGGACAGCTAAGTATAACTAATAACCTACACTATATTCACCTAGGAGGTGGGTGTTCTGTCGAAAGGGTTTATATGATGAGTTTTAGTTAACTTAATAGTTCCAGAATCAATTAATTCAAAGAGTTATTATAAATAAATTTTCAAAATATTTTTTAAATGTACTGATTTTTAAAAAGTGCATTCGTCGAGGATTACATAATCAAAAATGTGTTAGCACTTATCATCTGATTTTAAATAACGTATGCATTTAATTATGTTACTTATTCATGAGTCAATTCATTTTAATAGACTTTTCAATATATTCTTAACTTGAAAAAAAAAAAAAAAAAAACTTAAAAGAGAGGTAAAAGTTAAAAAAAAATAGCGAATGTGACGAAACTTGCATAAGAGGAATAATGTTTTGAGTATTTTATAAATTCTTGAGCTGGCGTTGCCTTTGAGAAAATAAATTTGGAAATAGTCACATAGTGAGAACGTTTTGCATATAATCAGTCTTAACCGTTTACACCCCGAACTAGTATTGACGGCCATCAGATCGAAGTAATTGTTTAAAATTATGTTTCCGTCATTTTTTTTCGGAATGCCAAAATTTCTTTAATTACTTTATCAAATTTCATAAGTAAGGCATCAATTTAAATATTTGTTTCACCGCTTTCTACGAAAAAGAAAAAAAAAAAACGATTTGGGTGTACTGTCCAAAAAAAAAAAAAAAAACTTCATATTCTGTTCTTCATATGCATCCCGGAATAGAAACGCATTGTCTAGTTCGTGCGTTAATTAGTTAAAGCGTCGTGATACTGCAAGGTTCGATACCTCATGGCCACAAGGTCGAAATAAATCTTTTAATTACTTTTTTTTCTAACGGATTTTTTAACTAATTTTTTTTTTGAATGTAGGATCCGAACGTGAAATGGTAGGCAGCATCCCGGATGATTACAGACCCGTTTTCAGTCGATCAGGACGATATTCTGGACCATGTCTATTCTTAGAGAAAAAATATGTATTGTTATAAATATATATAAGCTCCTTATTGAAAATAAATTCGAATAAGTGTCAAAATAATCGCTGGAAATTCCGCAATTTTTAATATTCGAGTAAAAAATTCTTTTTGCTTTTTGTTATTGAAAAATGTTCACAAAAATTACTATAGATTTGCAGATACTGCTTGGTATGAATGTCTTACAAATTTTTAAAGCAGAACAACATTAAAATCAAATACAATTGCGTTGACATTGTTAAAATAAGTGCAACGTCAAAAGGCGCAAATATACAAAAACTTAATTTTGATTTAGGTTTTACTAGTGGTAGAGCAAGGGAAGGATCACTCTCCTCCCTCCAAGTCGATCTTGGAATTCGCTAAATTTGGAAAGTAGATCAGCAGTTACTTTAGGTTGTCTATGGATAATCTGAACTCTTTTCTGGATTCTGAGGTACTGTTCCGTTGTTGAAATTCGGAAACATGAAATTAATTTCAGCATGAGAAATCGTAGTACAATTTTGTATAAATATTTTTAAAAAATGGAAGGGTCCATTACTCCTGTTGTTAAGATCGTCCTGTTAATAGCGCGAACGCTGTGGGTTTGAACCTTTCTTAAGTCAGAAAATGTAGTTTTTAAATGGCTAATTATCCTCATCCTAATTCTGATCAAAATTTCCATAAATACCTAATCATAACTCATTAAGGCAGGATTGTAATAAACCACAGTTGTTTTATGACACTGAAATCCCCCCCCCCAAGAGAGAAAACAAGAGAGAGTTTGTTTTAACATGGTTTATCGCAGTATTATATACATGATTTCTCCAAGACGTGTATTTTTTTTGGGGGGGGGGGGGAGAGTACGCCATAACGTCCTAAATATTTCATCAAGCTTCAAAAGTACTATAGCCTTTTGAAGATGTTTTTTCGCCTATCAAGTAAACAAATCACATTTTTTCTGTTGCTCAGAAAATTACTTAAAAAACACTCGGTCACTCGGTCGAGCGCAAATGCTTTGCACGGATCAGCTAGTAAGTTGTATTGCCGATCTTAGTATGTCATTTTACTTATACGTAAGATTTATTGCAGCGACCCCTCTCCCCGAAAGTAAACGCTATTTGCGCTAGAGATAAGAGGAAAGAGATAATGTTTCCATTTGTATTACGGTATTATTTTGCACTTTAGTTTTCAGAAACCGACAAAATTCAAGAATTAATGACACATTTTCCAGTCATCGCAATGAAGCATTTGTATATCACGAATAAAATTAAATGTTTAAACAGAACTACTAAAGACTGATGATATTGAAGAAAAGGATTAGCCACTATTTTTAATAATTTTATCTCCGCTGTCAAATGGAGAATGCTAAAAATTGCCTCTGATGAGGATGCTACTTCGCGATAAATATCGAAATCCTAATCATGGTACGGACATTACCATGATTGTTTCGAAAGTTAAGGCATCAGTTGATTGCTATGCATTCACGAACATTCGAGTATCTTTCAAATGTCGTTATTTTTGACAATTGGAGTTGGCGAGCAAAACGAGCAAGAGTGAAGCCCTATAGTACATAAGTAAATGCTGTGATACTTGATAGTTAGTAATCAGTTTTAAATGGAATTTTTCTTAAATCAAACTTACACAAATTCAATGAGCTTTTCTCAAGCAAAACATGCTCGTAGTTAAATTATATTTAATCGAAATTTGAAGATGTATCTATATATTTACTAATACAATGTTTTAAAATAATCCAAATTCATTAAGAATTTTTCTGCCGGATTTTTAAATTGATATCCTTTACGAAGAAGTTGACTATCTATTAGTAAAAGTTGGGTTTGAACAATAATTTCATTCAATACCGTATTCAATCAGATACATTGCTTTACTATAAATAAGTACATTTTCCAGGTACACTCACTCCACCAGTTTTTATAAAGATAATATGGAAAACACTTATAAACGTTCCGGTAAATCTCACCAATTCATTTTTTTTTTAAACAGCCAAAGACAATTTGAATAAGAAAGAAAAAAAAGCCTTCCAAGAATTATTTCCAGGCACGTTAACAAATTCCTTTTTTTTTTCCGCTTGTAGATTCTCAGGATGTTACCTCGAGGGAAATGGTCCTTACTCTTGGTGGCACCTTTTTTACTCCTCATACTACATTCTGCAACAGCCCAAAAGCTTACCCTTGACGCTGATGGGACAGTAAACTTTGAAGTGGTAAGAAACATTTATAGCAAGCTCTTGGTGTAGGTTATTTCCATGCAAGGTACACCATAACACAAAATTGTGGATTTACCTTTTCTTTTCATTTTTTCAAAAAATAATTACACAGGGTGATTTAAAAAAACGTTGACAAAATGATATGGTAGATCAGTCATATCATAAGGATAAAAAATTGCATGGGAACAGAGGGTCGCAAATGCAATGCTAACGCGCTACATGCACACACAGTCAGAAACTAATGGATGCAAAACAGGTCACAAATTCATTACACAAAGGTGATTTTACACAACATCTCAGTTTTTAAGACTGGTTTAAAGCGGTTGTTGAAATGTGTGACCTACAGCTGTAATACATGCGTCGTAGGGGCAAAGCATGCACTGTCGCAAAAACGAACCATTCATCGATTGTTTTGCCGTTGCTGCGACGAATGTATTAGAGCTACTCAAGGCCGTAATTTTTAAAAGCTGCTCTAAGCCTTTCTTAAAAACTAAAACGTTACGTAAAATCTTCTTTGTGACCTGTTTTGCATACATTAGTTTCTGGCTGTGTGTGCGTGTAGCGCGTTAGCATTGCGTTTGGGACCCTCTGTTCCCACATGCAAATTTTTATCCATAAGATATGACTGATCTACCACGTCATTTTGTCAATGTTTTTTTTAATCACCCTGTATACACATAATAGATTCAACTTTAATATTTGTGTAAAATTAAGAACAATTTGTTTGTTTTTTTGTTTTTTTTTTTTTTTACGGATTTTTTGTATGTATTTTTACTGTCAATAAAAATGTTTAGGGGAATTGTAGTGTGAGTCACATTGGTCATGTGTTGTGAATCACATATAAAATGTCAGGTTAAAAACTAATTATATATTCCGTAAATCAAGTAGCAATATAAAATTAAAGAACTACCATTACAAGTTACAACAACCTAAAAAAATTTTTTTTTACTCAACAGCGGAAAAATCAGAAGTTTTTTGTCTTAATAAAATGTATCACTTTCTTTTCGTGTACAGTGATTCACAACTGAGCTTTATCCATGTACACAGAATATGCAACGCTACTGTAGTAGCTACATTGTTTAGTAGTTTGTAGTGTAGCGCACTACTTTTTAAAAAAGTAGTGTAGTGCGTAGTTCAATACAAAAAAATAGTAGTTTGCAGCAATTTCTTGAAACTATACTTTTCAATAAACTTTTTAAATAAAAGCAGATTTTTTAAAAAAGTACTAAGCACTTTTCATAAGAACAGAATAACTTTTCCGAGTAAATGTTATAGTTATGACACATTACTATAATATAATTACTTTATATATGATAATTACAAAATAATTCTACTATAATTACTGTAATATTTCTACATTAATGAGTTTCCCACATAGTACTCAAAGATATGGATTTTTGTAAGGTTAAGAAATATTTTGAATTTTAAATACATTATTTTTTCATTATTCATTTGCAAATGTTGATCTGAAAATGTGTAAGCTAAGTTTTTGAACTTGATATTTTATTTAAATTTATAAGAAATTTTTAAAAAGATGAATAGAAAAATAAAATCTATGTTTTGAAGAAAACTTTGAATTTTAGGGCAAGTATGGGATATCTAAATGTTTTTGAATTTGAAAAAATATTTTTGTGGTACATCTGGGGTATAGGGACGACGTTTTATCAACAGAAAGCTCGAGTTTCTAAATATTTTTTTTTCTTCGATTTGGCCTAGCATACAAGTGCTGGTTTACACTTTCAGACGCCAAGTGGACACGGGTTGCCGTTGCTCAAATTCTATGAAACATTTTTGCGCAATTCTTTTGACATAAGAGAAAAAATATAAGAGGGTACGCAAGGGTTGAAAAAAATCAACTTTCATTTTTTGTGGGACACTATAGTGAGTATGCTCTTTATTTACTTATTTTTTGAAAAGTAGCGAAGTAGCGACTACATTTCAAAAGTGGTTTGTAATCGCTACATTTTCAAAAAAGTAGTTGTAGTTGTAGTTAACTACATTTATAACAAAGTAGTTGTAGTTCGCTACAAAAAAATGCAGTTTTTCCAACCACTGGTCTGGGATACATAAATCAAATATTAATCAAGGTAAAACAACTTATAAATCTCAATTTTTTTGTCATAATAGTATTTTCATAGTCATTTTAAGATTCAGGTTTAGAGCGATCGTCTGAGCATCAAAATCAATCTTTGACCTCACCTTATAGAAGGTACAGATACAATGGTGACCGATCACGTGGGTGACAGGAAATAAAATCGTCTGCTAAACAATGACCTTTAAGAAAGAAAAGTACGGGACAGTGGGGCAAAGTGAAATAGCGGGGCAAAGTAAAAGTAGTCTATTCCAGTCAAGAAACAATTGCCTCTGAAAATCAAAGAATATAATAATACCAGCAATTTTCGAAAACTGATACGCATATTGTAATATTTTGTTGTAAATAAAAAATATTTTTGCTATTATTAAATGATAAAGTAATTGTTATGAACATTTTAAGTGTTAATTGAGATCTGTAAGTATTCAGTACAGTATTGATTTGTTTAATAATATGCTTAGGGGAAACCCGGGCAACGTGAATACCTTAAGATTTTCTTGATTATTGTCCTTTAGTTATAACTTTGAAAATTGAAACAAATGTTTATAATCAGTCTTCATTTAATGAACTTACGTAATGCAGTAACAGTTTTCCTTAATATTAATTACACTATTATATATTAGGCCACTTTTTAACAATGGCATGAATATCCACTTTGCCCTACACCCCGGGTAAAGTAGATTCGGTACTAGGGCAAAGCGAATAACAACATTATTTGTCATGAAACTAAACATCAAAAATAAAATAACTATCGAAAATTAAAGGAACATATCCAAAAAACATTATTTTGCTACAATGCTAATTATTGTAGTTATTACAAACAAAGAAATTGAACTTAAAAATAAAATAAGCATCGAAAATTAAAGGCTCATATTAAAAAATATTTTTTACAATACTAATTATTGCAGTAATTATTAAAATAAAAAAGAAATTAAACTAAAAAAAGTCAACATCCAAAATTTAGGAACATATTAAAAAAAAAAACATTTTTCTGCTACAATACTAATCATTGCAGTTATCAGAAACAAAATCATTACCATTTTCGAATGCTGAACACTCTTTATGACACCACTGAGTACAAATACGACAGTGTATGTAGTTTTCAGTTGACTGATCATCTTCTTCAATGAACATTTCACCACAGAAAATGCACTTTACATCATCAAATTTCTTTACTTTTTTCCTCTTATCGTTCTCTTATGCAGTCCTTTTTTTGTAGCAGATATTTTTGATTTAGTGTTTTTGGTAGTGGTCTTTTTAACAGTCTTCTAAGATGCTTTAGTTGAAACATCACCTAGTTGCTTCATGACAGTCTTTTTTGATTTTTCAAATTTTTGTTTCAAATTGTCCCTTACTGGAGCACTTGTCAGTAGTGTAGATCTTTGTAGCTTTCATTTACGTGTTGTTATTGGTTTAACAGGTTGAGGAATAGGTCATAAAACTGAAAGACTGTAGTAGTTCTTAGTACATCCAGGTTTGGGTGAAGCGGCGGGAACATCATTACCTTGGACTTATTCTGTTGTTTCAGATTCCATGGGAGTATAAGGACAGTGTTCAATGGTAGCATTTTCTTGAGATCTTAAAATTGAAGGACTTCCAGGTTCGGATGAAGAAATTTCTCATGACCAAGCATAGTGAATATGGTATCCACTTTGCCCAATCCGCTTTGCTTTTCAGGTACATTTTTGAGGTTACTAAAAGTTACTAAAAAACCAGAGCATCTAAACTGGTCGTCTACGGATAGTTGAAAGCTATATAACCGTACATCAAATCCTACCCATAACAAAGAACATGTCACAAATAGTATTAAAGTTATAAATGAAACACTAACCTCTGTAAACTAATATTGTTTTCCCCAAAACATACTTTGTTCTGTCACTGGCGTCGCGTGACGCGAACTCGTCGCGACGTGTTTGTCGCACACGTTGCGGCAACAGGCGACCGTTGCTATGACAACGCGGCTGCCGACCTACTAATTATTTGGGATTGGGAGTTATAGGCAAAATTCGCTTTGCCCTGGGTATCCACTATAGTCGGGTTTCCCCTATTTGTATTTTAAGTGCTTGCGGGGCAAAGTGGGAATAGTTCATTTCATTCACTTATTCAATCTTTTGTCAAATCACATACGAACTAATTTATCAATTTATTTGCATTTTTTCATTTAATAATTCCCTTACATATTCATTCATTTACTTATTTTCTTACTCATTCACTACTGTATTAATAGATTAATTTTTTCATTTATTAACTTATTATTTCATTTATTTATTCGTTTATTGTTTCATTTCCTTTTCATTTATTCATTCTTTCTTTTATTTATTCATTTATTTGATCAAAACTATCTTTAATTATCGTATAGAAAATATTTCAGTAGAAAAGTATTTTATTTTTCACTTTGCCCCATGAAAAAAAGAAGTGAAAATTTCCACCCCCCCCCCCACGAAATTTACTGCCAAAAATAAAAAATAATGTTTCAATGCAAGTTTTATTTTAAATATATTGTTCTCTCTTTATGTACTGTAAATTTCAGTTTAAATTTCCAACTTGTTGATTTTGAAAAAAGTAAGTAATCTTAACTACTTCATTTTGCCCCACATTCCCCTACCTGAAAAAAAAAAAAAAAATCATGCATGAAAATGTCTTAAACAGTTTAATTTGGAGTCCAGTGTGGTGGACAGCAAAACCTTCCATCTTTAAACCTTCAAAAGATACAACGAAGCCTTGCCTTTGCACAAATATGTTTGTCAGTTACGAGCTCTCAAGCAAAGGAAAAAAAAAATTCAACAATCTATCAAGATTCCAAGTATATTGTATGTTTTTTTTAAATCTATTTATTAATTTATTTTTGTAAAAACTCTTGGCTACTAAAAACCTGCTAATCAGCATTTTTTTTTCAAACATTTACGTAAAATACCCTACAATCATTGCTTTGATTTACGCATTACATATTTTCTAAACGCATAAAATTCTGTCAACGTGTTCCGCCAAGAAGTTCTAGAAAATCATCTTAATCATCATGGGTTAGGCTCAAAGTCTGTTCTATATCCGCTGATCAGTCCACTAGAGCCGTTATAGTCTGCGTCGATTTCGGCGACCTCTAGATTTGTAGTTCATCATTCTTTTTAAGCAGTCGGTCGTTGTTAGTTCGTTCCACTTGTTTCTTCCAGTTATCCTGATAGTGTTATTTTATGGTTGATAAGCAGTATCCACACGGCGATGCCCGTTCTAACAATTTAAAGGAAGTCCGTTGAGTAAAAAAAATCCACGCCCCCTCCCCCTTCAGCTCTGAAGTGATTATTTTTCTTAAACTAAAATGTGTACACACAATTTCAAACAACATCTTAAAGTCTCTTTGGAATTTAAATTATTCGCCCAAACACAAGATAAAAAGATGAACAGTAGCTTTAAAACTCAAAATAATCCTTCAAGCATATAGTTCACCGCTTAACGAGCCAAGCAACCACGCTACCGTAACCCTGCCCATTGGCGAGTGAAGCGGTTTTTTTCTGCAATTTAAAATGTTTCGCCAAATAACTAATACTATAATAAAAACGTTAATCAGAGCAATCACAATTGAATAATACGACAAATCAAATTATTTACTTAGATAAGAAACTATCATTAACCATAAGAACAAAAACAAACGTTGAAGAAATGAGGAAAACAAAACCCAATAGAAAACCCTGAAATCGGTGCCTGAAAATCAGGGGGGGGGGGGGAGGAGGAAACAAAAAAAAAAACGCATAAAATTAGTTTGCTGACCAAAATAGTCACACACTAGCGTAGCGTCTGAGCCGTGTGTCATGGTTCCTCGCAGCTATCGGCACTGTCTGCAAGCACCCTCTCGATTATTTAACTTACTTCGCCATCTATTGGGAATTCGTAGAACTCAACAATTAATTGAGCATTTAATTTGCAATCAAAAGTATTTCGATCAATCTGATTTGAAAAAAGTACCCTATAGCCCTTCTCGATAAATGGAGTAGTCAACGCAAAATGAGTTTTTTAGTTCAAACCAGCAATTCCTGAGGTAAGCGCGTTCAAACAAAAACTCTTCAGCTAAACATTATTAGTATAGATGTCATATATCTTTGAGTCTTTGCGTATGTGATCATTAGTTAGTTGATCCTTCCTTCAAGTCCCTGATCCTTCTATAAATATCGGCGTTGCCATTACCTTTAAATTTTTATCTGAGTATCCTTTCGTGTTTTATTTTTTAGGATTCTGTTTAAAAGATCTGTCAAACATATTGGAATTCAAGTAGCTTATTTTCTAAAAGTTCATTTTTATTATATGAGGTGTCACAACCCAGATATCTAAAGATTGAGAGAAAACATTTTCGTTTTTGGCTAAAGTTATGTTGCAGTATTCTCAGTCTCTAAATGTAGCAAAACAATAAAATCTTTTAGTTCATACATTTTATAATATCTTTACTTTATTTTAAAATGTGTAAATTATATTTACTTGAGTGAATAAAAAACTATCAATATATTAGAATAATGTTTGTGAAATGTATTAACAATCGTAAAATGAAAGCGTCAATCCTGACCTAGCATCAGTATACTTATGCTTATTCACCGTACCTTTCAAGCAACTCGTCGCTAATGCGCACTGCCTCTTGAAAACTATTAGCAAGTTTGAATAAAAAACTTAACATAAAATATGCATTTATATCGACTGCAAGGGTTTAAAGGTTGTAAGGCAATATTATAAAGTTTACAAAATTAACATCCACCTATTCAAGTGTTTTAATTTCAGTAGCAGTCGTTTGTAAAAATTGCGCTTACTTTAAATAAAAATTACGAACTATATGATCCAACCACGCTTTTCCATGCAAATATGAATTGTAATATATTTAATTTTTATAGTTACATTACAACTGATATCAAACTGCGACATTGAAAGTTAGAGCTTGAATCCCCATGCAATCATTTCCCAAAGCATCATCTAAAGTATTAACTTTAAGTTAAATTTTTAATCAGAAGAACTTCCATAGTTTGGAATATGAAGAGCTGTTACTAAAAAGTATAAATAAGTTTGCAAGTGAAGAAAAATATAAAATATTTCATTCTCAGAATAAGAATAAAATATATTTCAGTAAAAATGGAATAAAACAAAGAAACATGATTGTTGTTCTTTTGTTTATTTTGTCTTCTTTGTTTTATTCTTGAAGGACACTGATGGCGACTATGACTTGGACACGAATGACGATATATCAACCTTGGTAGAAGAACTCGTTCTCGAAGGTGAAAGTTACGACCAAGCAGAGGCTGATGCTGAAGCTGAACTGGGCTTGGATGTCGGCGGCTTCGAAACAACGGTCACCGGAGGCGGAGCGAAGACTTCTGTTTCCACTAAGACGAGTACAAAAGTAGTCAACGGAGGTGCTGCCGAGGTAGACTTTGAGGGCGATGTAGGTCTTGATGCCTTTGATTACTTAGGTGAAGGTGCAGATTACTACGTTGATGGGGAAACTGACATCGGAGGAGAACTCGACGTCGGAGGAGAACTCGATGTCGGAGGAGAACTCGACGTCGGAGGAGCAACTAAGACCACAACCAAAGTAAAAACAAGTACCAAGCAGGTACAAACTACACAGGCTGATGTGGGCGGTGACTATCTCTTTGGCGATTATGAAGAAGTTGAAGACCCAGGGGTTGAGTATGAGATTGAATACGAAGATTATGAAGATGAAGGAGCTGAAGCAACTGCAGATGAGACTGTAGATCTTGAAGGCGCTTATGATTACGAAGGAGCTGAAGCAACTGCAGATGAGACTGTAGATTTTGAAGGCGCTTATGATTACGAAGGAACTGAAGCAACTGCTGATGAGAATGTAGATCTTGAAGACGCTTATGATTATGAAGGCGCTGACGATGAAGGCCTTTTTGAGGTGGAAGGCGATTACGATTTGGAAGGAGACTATGATGTGGAAGGTAACATAAAGGTAAAATCGAAGACTAAAGCTGAAGGTGATGTTAGTTTCGACATAGGTGGCGATTATGATTTTGGAGCTGATTATGGCTTGGAGCTTGGTGGTGATTACGAAGCTGAAGCCACGGAAGACGTTGTCGCCGAAGGTGATGAGGGTTTTGATTTTGGTGGTGATTACGGTTTTGATGATGCTTTCGGAACTGACGTAGAAGCTGGAGTAAATGTTCAAGCGCAAACAGAACAAGTAGGCGATTATGACTATGGAGCTTTAACTGGTGGTGGAGACGTTGAAGGAGATTATGGAGCAGATTATGAAGAAGATTATGGTAAAGGACGCAGACGACACAGAGGCCGTGGACGCTACAGAGAGAGTGACGATTACGATTATTCGGAGAGTGGCGATTATGATTATGGACGTGGAAGGCATAGAGGAGGAAGATATGATTACGAAGAGCGAGATTATGAAGATGTGGAAATTCATAGAAAAGAAATTATCGAAGAAGAACAAGAGGAGTTAGATGTGAACGAAAAACAAAAAAAAAATTTTAAAACGCACATCAGCTGGAGGGATCATAATGAGACAGAAAAAGATCTTCACGAAAAAGAGAAAAAACATTATCGCAAAATAAAAGTAATAGAACATGTGGGAGGATTTAATTCAGAATACGATGAGGAATCTATTTTGGAGTCTATATCAACGGAAGGTTCACATGCTGACAGTCAAGAGATGAGACTTGCTGAAGGGCTCAAAGCGGAAGCTGCTTTGAAGATAAAAGCACAGAAAGACGCAAGATTAGCAGAGATAGGTGAACCATCGTTATCTTTCTCTCAAGAAATTTCAAATTCTGAGGAATGGGGCTCCGTTGTTGACTTCGAAATCGAGCAAGAAGCTCTAGCTGCTCAGAGAGAGGGAGGAAATATTTTCCTAAAAGAAGACGGGGCTTTAGACGAGGCTTTAGATGCAGAAATAAAGGCAGTTTTGGAAAACGAAAGGTCAATCCTTCAAGATGAAGCAAGGTTCAGAACGCGTGAGCAAATCCAAGCTGAGTTGGAAGCTGATGTTTTGCTTGATCTGGAACAGCATGGCGGTGGTCTCACTGAAGGAGGATTTGGGGCCGCTTTGCAGCTGAGAGGCGATGAAGTCGAAGTCAAGGTAAAGGAACAAATCGAAGCCCAAATAGACGATTTTATTCAAGTCGATGCTGAAGTAAATGCCGTTATTAATGAATTTGATGACACACATACTCATGTTACGATTCATCTTAGGGATCCAGAGTTTGACCAGTAAGTATTTTGTTGCACTTGGTAGAAATTACATTTTGTAGTCAGAAACTGTGCACAAAATAAACCATTTCTCAAAGACGTCAAACTGTATGTCCTAAAGGAAAACAAAACACGGAGAGTATTTAATTTTGTTTGGTCAATCTTAAAAAAAGGAATATATGTTCAATGCAATTGAAAAAGTGTACTGCTCTTAAAATAGATTAAATGAAGCAAAAAGCAACTTTTTTCAAAACTATATACAGTTATTTAGTGCAGTCGTTTAAGCATTACTTTGCCAATTCTCAAAACCAAAAAAATAAAAAAATATAAAATCTTTCTAATGATATTAACTTAAGTTTCACTCAAATATTTTTGAAATTCTTATATAATCTGAATGGCAAAGGTTTAAGATAAGAATATGGCAGATTAGGATTGGAAAAAGTCCTGCAGCTAAGAATAAAAATCAAATGTTTTAGCACATTGGCTGATTTGACGTGGATGCAAGCATCTTCAAAGACGCGTTTCTTCTATGAACTAGGAATTTTATGCTTTTTCTCCCTTACATGGGGTAAAAATGTGCACAGAATAAGTTTTAGATTATATTTCATGAAAAATTCTCCTAGAGGTGTTAAGATGGAAGGGGCAGATGTCGCAATAGTAAACCAAAAGAAAAAGAAACAAGTCTTATTGGCTCAATAAGATCTGATGTAATGATTTGATTGCAGTTTGACTTCCATTGGGGATAGATTTGAGAAGATGTTATAAATAAGAGTGAACTGGAAAATTGAACACAATATTTAAACATTAAGAACGCAAATTTAGGAGTTTTGCTCATACCATTTTTTTTTTAAATAAGGGTATAAGCATGCTTATTTTTTAGAAATTTCTAGCTAACGTGATATTTTAGAAGGTAAAACGAAATCTTCATTTTCTGCTTATAACGAAATGTTCCCTCTACAGAAGAATTTGAAGTGTAGGTAAAACCAAATAGAAATATCAGTTTGTTCAAATATATGGCAGAAGTTTTTGTTTTTTGTTCAGGAAAAAGATGCTTTCTATAAAGGGAAAAAAATATTGATTAGTTTAACCTATAAGAAACACACCATATTAAAAAAAAAAAATGTTTTTTACTAATCATGTTTGAGAAAACTTAATAGTTAATTCTAAGCTTCGCCTTACAGCAATTTTGCTTTTTATTAGGAAATGCAAACATGAGAGTTTTTTCTTTTTAAATTGCTTTGTGAACAATAGTTGGCGCTGTGCTGACATACACTGGCAATTTAATGTTAAATAAAACTTAATCGAAAACTTTTGTTTTTTAGATAATGTACGAAGATCTTGAAAACTCAAGTACAATTTAACGCGAGGGAACTGGAAACGGGAATCAAGTTACGTACAGTTAATTTATAAAAACATTCATTTATTACTTTTCGAAGCATAAAAAATAAATAAATAGGGGATCTCTAAAAGTTAAGCTCTTTTCTTGAAATGTATATAGTGCTGTTTGACGTCCAAAGGAAGATTTTAACTTCCATAAGGGTTATTATAAGAAATAATTTCATTTTTTTTTCTTCTAGGAGACTGTACCGAAGATATCAAGACTATCCCGTTCTGGAGAGCTTCCGAGAATACGTCGTGAGGGAAGTGGATTCTCAGCGCAGAGATTTCTATTTGGATAACAGGGAAAATAGAACGACAGTGCGTGAAAATGATCTGGCCTTTGACAGGTGAAAAGTCTCTATGTGACCTCCTTAATAGGCTTTAAAGTTACAATATATTTTCCATTTGCGTGGCTTACTTGCAATGATAGGGTAAGATCGACAATATGGGACCCCTACGAATAAGAGGCATGTGCCGCTATATGTGAGGCTGAACAAAAGCAAAAAAAAAAAAATAGGACGTCATAAGTCAAATTTAATGAAGAAATGGGTTAGGTAGATTTAATTGCTCTAAAAATAAAAATATTCTTTTTTAATTAGGTATTGTTAACAATGCTTAAAACGTCCTAATTAGGTATAGATATCCCTTCTTAAATGGGACAAACCCCGGAAATTTGAGATTTTTTTTTTTTTTTTTATCATGGTCAATCCCATCATTTTGATTTTTTCTAGAGTGGAGGGGAGGGGTATACTCGATGAGAATCATTCCGAAAAACAACAAAAACACGCCCACGTACATACATGAATTTTTCAAAGCCAAGGGGTTACATATCAATCCTGACCCCTAAATGACGGGCCTGATTAAAGATATTTTACAGGATTAGAAAGTGATCGTTTTTCGCTGAGTTCCTTCTTTGGCACATTATTGACAAAGATCAAGTCAGGCATTCTGTGATCTTTCGGTCTATTTTTTACGCTGCTTTATATGCTCTATGTTTGAAGCAGAAACATCACTGATATGAAGCAGGTGTCTATTTACAGGCCAAACTTCTGTTCTTGAGAAAAACTACTCAAAAAACTGAATACGCTTGCAGCTTATCCAAAAAAAAAAAAAAAAAAAAAACAAGCCTCTTATTTGACTTTGAATTACAGCTATCATTAGATGCTCTCACGTAAGAGCATGACATGTTCGAATCAACTCTTACACACTAACACATTTTGAAGATTTTGGGCAGTGTAAAAGCCGATTAATTTTTTTCTAAACATTTAAGTTTCATCTAAATTGTTTTCATCTGCAATCGTTTTCCAAATATCAAAGAATTTCATTGCTTTTTTCAACTCCTAGTTGTAATTAAAAACTCACTACTACTGTTTGCGAAACTAAGCACCAAATGTTATTGTTTCTAAGCCCTATTAACCTTTCTTCCAACAGTAGTGCACGTAGTATATGAATATTTTTCTTTATCTACTGAAAACAGTATTTTTCGACGAGCTCTTTATTTTATCGAGCAAGGTTTTATGGAGCTTTATGATAGTTTTTATGCCTGATGTCCAATGGTAGTGGTCGTATATAACGGTCTTCCCCTACATAAACTTAAAGACAAATAATAACAGCAATCAATATTTTGCACGATAAGAAGCTGTTGAGAAGAATCAAGGAACATTGTGACAAGTATAATCACAAAATTAACGTAAAAAAATCTGACAAAGTTTTAATATTATTATGATTTTTAATAAGAAAATTTTGTTTAATGCAGCTAGGGATAAATCTCCGGTCCTATTTTTTCACGAAAAAGAACTGGTCCACAAAGCTAGCCGTTGAGAATCTCTGTTTATCTATAATTCGAACGGAACAACTTCTATAGAAACTTCGTATTTATAGAAACTTTATAGAAACTTCGTATTTATTAAGATAGTGACTACAAAAACAAAACTTCAGTGATCTTGTAATGTCTCAAATCCTTTAAGGTTGTCATTATTTCAGGCGTTTTGTGACCT
The DNA here is from genome assembly GCF_026930045.1 of Uloborus diversus. NCBI lineage: Eukaryota > Metazoa > Arthropoda > Arachnida > Araneae > Uloboridae > Uloborus > Uloborus diversus. The sequence continues at coordinate 72,517,684 of NC_072737.1, read as the reverse complement.
TATGGCTCTTTCTCGGCATTCTTTCGGCCTTTTTTGTACGCGGACATGATTTATGTAGAAACTATCAGTATCTTAGACTGTAAACTAGTTAATTCCAATTATTTTCAGAAAAAAAAAAGTTTTTCATACTATGTCGTTATTTAAGGTTACATCAATAAAATAAACGAATAACGAGAAGGAAACCCGACAGATAGAGAAATTCGTTGTATTAAAACTAGGGATGCACCAATTAATCAACCTTAATCGACCACCACGCCGAATATCTATGATCGAAGAAAAATTTGCCGATAAATCGGCCGATTTTTTTTTTTCAAAACATATTTTTTAAAGCATACCTTAAACAAGAAACTGTCGTGAATACATTTATGAACAGTAAATAAATGTAACTTGCTGTAAACATTATTTTAGAACTGCAATATGAAAGTGCATAGAGTAAAAACAAAGTTGAGAAAGTGCGTAAAACTGAATGAAATATTTAAGGATAATTTTCACAAATAAAATTTCTGGACTTTTAAATTGGAATGCAAAACATATTCCCCTTCCCCTCTACCCTGGCCCCTCCTTTACATTTTTTGTATCACCAGCCTTGCAACTACTTTTTATTTTAATGCTATTAAAGTTATTTCTATTTATTTTTTGAAGGACAGAAATATAAAAGAAACAAGGAAGTGTGTATGTGATCTCACTGAAACCTCCCCTTAACTCTCTCCCACGAAAACGAAAAGATTTCCAAATGCTTTTGTTTTATTTCTTAAAGAAAATCAGGATTATTTCAGAAAGTTTAACTTGATTATTTTTTTCACTTATTTTGTTGCTCGTAACTATACATACGATTACATCATGCAGCTTGCTATTTAAATTATGAATTTTTGATTCAAAAAAAAAAGAAGAAATATTTTATGTTAAAAAAATGAGTACGTACTTTACTATTATTATTTTGTTACAAAGTGTTGGTTGAAGTAATATTATTATTTTTATTTTATTATTTTTATTTTGAATAAATGTGCACATACATAAAAAGGTTGCATCATGTTTCATGATTCGATAAATTTCCCCATTAGAATAATGCTTTTAACTAACCTTAACCTTATATATTTTTAAATAAATAAACTTGGATTAAATGATTTAAAAATAAATTTAAATTTAAAAGTTCTCCTAAATTTGCCTGATGACCACAGGTTTCCCCTAATAATTTTAAATTTTCATGTCTGGTTAACATTATGGGATTTTATTAGCAAAAAAATTGGATGAAAGAAATTGCATGAAAATTTGAAATTATTTTTGGAAAACTAGGAGAGATGAGAAAAATCGTCTCTCAGAAATAAACTGTTAACTATTTCTAAAGTCAAAACGAAAAGAAAAAAAATGACGGAGGAATTGGTAGCATTAAAAATAATCATTATGATTATTAATCGGCCGGATCCGATTAATCAGCAGCCGATTAAATGGTAATCGGCCAATTTGCTTTTCGGTGCATCCCTAATTAAAACCTATTTATTACTCGTATTTTTTTCCCTTCTGAAAAATTACATATCATGCAGTATGTTTGTTTGGGGTATAAGCTATCGAAATACCTGGTTTTCATTGTCGGATGTTTGCTTCGGCAATTCTGTGATGGAGATAATGTCTCGAACATTCTGTCGTAATGAAAAACAACTACGTTTAATAGCACAAAATTGCAGATTACTACATTCACAAGTTTCGGAGATGAACCCCTTTTTCAATGCAAAATAAGTGAGCTTATGGATGAAAAGACGTTCGATAAAAACTTTTGTCGGATATCTTTTCATCCATAAGCTCACTTATTTTGCATTGAAAGAGGGATGCCTTGCAATCGCGAACCCCGTGTATCTGCAATTTTGTGAAATTAAACCGAACCAATGCATACTCATTTAGCAGCGGTTTTTCATGCACAACTTAAACTTAAGTAGCTAGCGTTGTAGCATAATAAATGCAGTATTTTTTCCCGTTGCTTTTGCCTTTTTTTAAAAATGTTCTTTTAATTCGGATCATTATTTTTCAGATACAAACTTCGTCCTCGAGTGCAAAAGAACTCTGGCAGCCCGTACATTGGAGAAAAAATTTTGGGTCATTTTGCGTCCGCACCTTTTGGAATTTCTCCTATACCCTTTTTGGAATGGACACATCCCGATGGAGAAATTGGCGTAGCGCATGGTAAAGCGTTAGTTGCTGCTTTGTCTTTTTAAAGTACTTTGACGATTGATTTAAAAATATAATAACTTATTTTAAATATGTAATCACACTCGACAATATTTAATTTTTCAAACATCAGTTTTTTTCTAAATTAATTGAAAATTTATTTACACTTCATGAAATAAATTTTACGTTGGTTCGAAAAAATCGATTTTTTTTTATTTCAAAATGGAGTTACCTCTCAAAAGTTGTAGTTTAGTGTCCCCAATGGGAGAAAAATCTAAAAACAAATCCAAGTTGACATCTTCAGTTCGCGCATGAGGCTGAAAGTTTAAAAAAATGTTTGAAATTTAAATTTTCAAAAAATAATAAAATTAGTTTCTTTTTTGTATTTTTCATAACGCAACAACCATAAATTGTCAGTATATAACGTATTTTGAACCTATAAAACATTTTATAGCTTTTAACTAAGATTTTTAGTTCGCGCATGGCCTAAATTCAGGAGATTTTAGCCCCATTTAAGGCGTATGCGCAAAAAAAAAAAAAAAAAACCTAAAAAAGCTATAAAATATTTTTTTAGGATGAAACTAAGCTAAATACTGATAATTTATGACTGTTGCCTTACAAAAATATAGAAAAACTAATTTTATTACTTTTTTGGAAGCATCAATTTTTAGATTATTTTTTAAACTTTCAGCCTCATGCGCCAATCGAAGGTATCAACTTAAATTTTTTTTTTATTTTTCTCCGATTGAGGGCATTAAACTACAACTTTTGAGTGGTAACGCGATTTCGAAATTTAGAAAAAAAAAAAAACGATTTTTTTAGAATCACCCTAATAAGTATGAAATTTATATATCTTATTGAAAATTATATGCCTTATACAAATTTTAATTTGATCAGATTTCAAAACTTTGTATTTGTAAAAATTAATATGTATACATGATTAGCTGACAGTTAACCTTATACAGGGTGTTCCGTTTTAAATTGCAAGACCTTTATTTTCGCAACCGTTAGTTCTACTAATTGCAAAAATATTCAAAATCAGATGCGAAGTTAAGATATTGAAATTTTGAAGCTAAAATAAAATTGAGTCAAAAACACAAAATTTAACTTTTTATATGGGCCCTGGGTCTCCTAACTTATATTTAGAGAAATAATCTCCATTGAAAACTATTACTGACACAAAAAACTTGACATTTGAGCGACCAAAGCTCAAGGAGATATTCGAGTTTACAGTTTAAGAGACCATACAGAAGATGAAATTGGAATAAGTCACAAAACGCTGCGTTTCATATCTCGGCGAATATTGGTCGTACTAATTTCAAACTTTTTGTGTTGGAATTGTTTTTCAATGGAGATTATTTCACTAAATATAAGTTAGAGGAGCTGGGGCCCGTATAAAAAGTTCAGTTTTATTTTTTTTACACATTTTTATTTCACTTCAAATTTTCAATATCTTAACTCTGCATCTGTTTTTGAACATTTTTGCAATTGGAAGTATGCATCTAGGACTAACGGTTGCGAAAAAAGAGGTATTGCAGGTTAAAACGGAACGCCCTGTATATTGAAAAACGCTGTGCTGCTAAAACTAATCTTAGCTATCACTTCTAAGAAACACTTATTCTTTTCTGCAGCTGCTGAAGCCTTCCTTCTTCCAATGATTGTGAGTGCCTTCTCAAATACTTACTTAGAAGAAATCCGTTTCAATGCGCCTCATGCGAAACTGTGGATGGAAACATTCGTTTTCAAAGACAGAAGAATCACTGACAACATCGTCAGCAGAGCTTCTGACTCCGGCTACGAAGCCATTGTGGTGACCGTTGACGCCCCGGTGTATTCTGACCAGTTCGTTACCAGAGGAGCAGACATCATTCTTCCTGAATATCTAAGGTAGTACTTATTATACGTATTTTTTTTAGCAGCGCATTTTTTTTGTGCGTTTTTTTTTTTTTTGAATGTACGTAATTGTATTTCTGAAATAGTACGATAGTACAATCACGAAAGTTCACCTTATTTTTTTTTTTTTATATAAATGCTAAAAACTACATACACGGTTGAACTTTAATCGATTGGCACAAAAAATATTTTTTTTTGTTCCTCTCGCGGATTAATTTGAGAGATAATTTAATTAGAAACGTTTAAATATTAACGGTTTAAAAACCTAATGTATACTTCATAACATACAAGTTACCCATGATAAAATCCTTTGTCTCCTTACTTAGTCTCGTTTTCTATTATTAGCAAAGATGAGGATAAAATTACGACTAGAGAATGAATTTCATGCTTGCTTCAGAGAATTCTTCATTAAAATTTCGCACGATGATTGCTATTAATATCACTGTTGTACGGCAACTTTTTTTTTTCTTTGAGGAGGGGAGGGGGGTGTAAAGGATCATTTAATAGAGAAATTGCATGAAATTTACTCTTTTTTACCCATAACGTTTTACAAGAACAAATATGGTCTAGCAAAAGAATGGGGCCTAAGTTAAAATGCCCACCATCCTTTGAAAAATAGTCGTCAAAATCGGTTCTCTAACTGGAACGCTCCGAGCTAACAACAGTAAAAAAGAAGTTATACATTCGGTATGAACTGTTAACCGTGTCCATTTTGAAGATGGTCAAAAAGACATAGTAAATGCTAATTTCACTTTTACTTAAAGAATTTCCATTTCAGGAAGAATATTTGTTTATCTTATAGATTCATATGTAGCAGCATTTTACATGAAGTTTGAAAAAATAAATTTATTTCTTCCAGGTTGCCAAACATAGAAGATCACGATGTAATTATTGACAGGGGTGAAAGGTTAAAACTTAAGCTCGATGCTGAAGCTGATGTAAGTGCCAGTGTTGACGTAAGTGCCAGCCTTGATGCAAGCGCTAGCCTTGGTGCGAGTGCCAGTCTTGATGCAAGTATTGATGCCAGTGCGTCTATTGGAGCTAGTGCAAGCATCGGAGCCGGTGCTAGCATTGGAGCTAGTGCAAGTATTGGAGCTGATGTAGGCATTGGAGCCAGTGCAAGTATTGGAGCCGATGTAGGTATTGGAGCCAGTGCAAGTATTGGAGCCGATGTAGGCATTGGAGCCAGTGCAAATATTGGAGCTAGTGCAAGCTTAAATATTGGCGCTGAAGCTGACGCAAGTGCAAGCGTTGTACTTGATGCGAGTGCAAGCACAAGTGTTGAGGCTGATGCAAAATTTAGTGCTGAAGCAACTGGAGATGTTACTGGAGGTGATAATGATTATGCTGGTGCTGGAGCGGATCCTGGAGCTTACGATTATGCTAGTACCGATACCGGAAATTATGATTATGGTAGCACTACTGGAAATTATGATTATGGTGGCACTACCGGAAATTATGATTATGGTGGCACTGACAATCAGAATAATGACTATGCTGGTGCAGAAGCAGCAGACTACAATTACGACTACAATGGTAATGCTGATTACGGAACAGCTGACGGTACAGTGTAAGTAAAATATGTTTTCTTTTCTATAATTACTTTCCTCGCATACCTTCTAAGTACTTTCAAATGTTACTGCTGAAAATGAGAAATCTATTGACTAAAATGTTTATTATTTTCTTTTTCGTGACTTCAACAACAAAATACAGGAAAGTAGAGATTTTGATGCACAACTTTACAGAGCTGAATTGCTTTAAATAAAACCACAACCTGTCTGATTTTTCAGCCAGTGGAACATAAGACAGCCAAAGTTGGCTACAGAAAACATTTGAGAAATTATGTTCTTTAAAATAAATTTCGAAGAGGAAAACTTAAAATTTGTTGTTCCGTAATTACTCAACACAATCAGACAGTTCTGCGTACCTCATCTGACTGCGAAATATAAAATTAATTTGAACTTTGACATCTTGAATTCAAATTATGTTTTTCGCAATCACGAGTGTGTGTGCGTATATGTAGTGTTTGTGTGTGTGTGTGGGGTATGTGTATGTGTGTGTGTGTGTGTGGGGTAGTTGTGTGTGTGTGTGTGAACCGTTAGTCTTATATGCATACTTCCATTTGCAAAAATGTTCAAAATCAGATGCAGAGTTAAGATATCGAAAGTTTGAAGTAAAAATAAAAATGAGTCAAAAAATACAAAATTTAACTTTTTATACGGGCCCTAGGTCCCCTAACTTATAGTTAGAGAAACAATCTCCATTGAAAAATATTACTAACACAAAAAACTTGACATTTGCGCTACCAAAACTCAAGGAAATATTCGAGTTCAAAGTTTTTAGAAACTATACAGAAGATGAGATTGGAACTTATCGCCCTTTTAGAAGAATGACAGGTTGTCGAAGTAAAAAAGCAAAGTATTTATATTTTTCATTGCTATTAAATTTTTTTTGCCAATGCTATGCCGTGATACACAAAAACACTCGAGAAACCACACTCTGTGCACACAAATAAATTTGAACCTTTGTTAACTGCTATATTTTCCCCCAAAAGGTGTTATTGACGGCGCGAGTAAAGTGATGTAAGTCACAAAACGCTGCTTTCCATATTTCGGTGAATATTGGTCGTACCAATGTCAAACGTTATGTGTTGGAATTGTTTTTCAATTTACATTATTTTCCTAAACATAAGTTAGGAGACCTAGGGTCAGTATAAAAAGTTAAATTTTGGATTTTTTGACTCATTTTTATTTTTGCTTCAAACTTTCAATATCTTAGCTCTGCCTCTGATTTTAAACATTTTTGCAATTGGAAGTATGCATCTAAGACGAACGGTTGCGAAAATAGAGGTCTTGCAGGTTATAACGGAACATCCTGTATATAATAGCTAAGAAGACAGCTTAACGCAGCATTAAATCAACCTCCGCGCAAAATGAGAATGTGTTTAGCAATAATAGAAAATGAAGTACAACAGTGCTACAGTATGACTCTGATAAAAAGATGTTTGATCTTAAACGCGCCCATTCTTGTTTCAGTTGAAAGATGAGAAATTCTTGGATTGACACAAGGCCAATAATCACTGTTGACGACGTTTAGCAGAAAAAAGAAAGGGGAGGCTTAATTATTTTATATTTTAAAATTGGAACCTTTAAGTATCACGCTACTGAAAATTAACTTGTATGAGCCAGGTTATAAATGTAGTTAGCTCTTTGGTTCGAAAACAAGCTTCGTCGGATTAGATTTAAGCGAATTGTTTACTCCATGTTGCTGCTTTTTAGTATCATGTATTACACTTCTAATAGATTGCACTTTTGAGAGCTACCTATATAAACGAAATTTTATATAATTATCAAATGTTGCGCAATTAACATATAACTTTACTTCATGTATGTATAAAACATTGATAAAAAAATTATTAGTTGTAAAATGTTCAAGTATATAAGTATGATGTAAACAACATGATTCAAACTCTAAAAATATTTATATTAACAATGGCTGTACCCGCATTGCTGTGTTCGTGCCATAAGGTTAATATCAAGAAATTTCGTTCAGAACTGAACGAGTCTACTTTCCATTACACCAAAATCGACTTTCTCGCATACAAAAATACTTGATTCTGACAAATGTGTAGTTGCTAAATTTTAAAAAGTCCCAATATATTGCAGAAACCGTCGAAAACGTGACGTTGCTGCCTTTGCAAGTGCAGATGCTGACATCTCTGCAAGTGTTGACGTGAGTGCAGATGTTAGTGCGTCATTGGATGCAAGTATATCAGCAGATGCTTCATTAGATGCCAGTTTGTCTGCAGATGTTAGTGCTTCAGTAGATGCAAGTTTGTCTGCGGATGCCAGTACATCAGTGGACGCCAGTATATCAGAAAGCATTAGTGAGTCTGCCAGCGTCTCTGGATCCGTATCCGGTAGCATTTCTTACAGCGCAGACCGACTTCTCTATGAACCTGCTGAGTTTGACATTGGATTCGGTCACATCCACCACAAAGGAGTACTCGAAGGCCATATTGAAGGACTAGCGGGAACATTTAGCTTCTGCATCGGTTCTTATAGCTTCGAGACACTCTTTGACGCCCTAGTGGATCCAGGTGCAGATTGGAGCGACTTCAAGAGAGTTCGAGACAATACCGATTTACCAGTCGTTGCTAAAGGAATACTAACAGGTATTTAAGCTGCTACTGCTATAAATATTTGTTAATGTTGAATAGCTTATTCTACGTCAAGACATATCTAGTAATTCGACAAATAATGACTAATCTTATTACCGTGACAGCTGCAATCACAGTCAAGGTTTTGTTTTAGTTCAAATATTAAATCCCAAATAGCGAAGAGCACTGAAATCTTGCACGTTCTTTCTATACAGGGTGTTCCAAAATTATTTTTACTGTACCTGGCTTGAAATTGGTTACAGACTGGAAGTGCTTAGGGCCACCAATGGTACGCATGTTGAAGTATACTAAAAAAATCTTTATTAGTTGCAGTAATACATGCAAAAGACATAATATAAATATCTTGTTTGAAGTTATGAATTTTTGAAGTTGTAAAGATAATTTTGAAACACCCTGTATTATTAGCTAGAAAATTTGAAAAGTAATACTTCAATTGTAAAATGGTGTACCTTTACGTAACAAATGCACTACATGAAAACTGAAAAGAGCGTATATTTTTTCCAATAAAATATCGACAAGTTACGGTTATACTTTTCTGCTACACTGTTAAAAGTATCGGTTTAATTTTTCAAAAAGATTCTGGTTAAACGATGAACCTCTAAAAGAATTCATACAACATTATTTCCTGATTCAAAAAAAGAAAGAATGCCATCAATGAATTCTTACTTTCACGAAATTCTTCGTTCACCTCCGCGTAAAAATAGCGGACAGGCAAATCGAGTCTCTCCCCTTGATGATATTTTGTCTAAAATCTTGCTTTCAAAAAATGCATTTTTTGTGATTTTCAACGTGATAATCTTTATTAAGATTTTATCACACATTTTACAGACTTACATCTCTGGAAATCCTCGATATTAAGACCAATATTTTTCGTCGAAAAAGAAATTTTTCGTCCGAAAAATAATGTGTACATAGAAATTCATCTTATTTAACAAATATTTTCAAATAAAGTTTGTTTAATTCGTGTAAATACGTAATGAAAGATTTTGAAAAAAAAAAAAAAAGATTTTTATATTGAAGTAAAATGAACTATTAGGTAAAATCCATCTTTAGCCACAGGCATTGAACTATTTATCTTATAATTTACTTGAAGAAAACATTTAACTTTGTTGAAAAAATGAGGAAAGAAAAAAAGAGAAGAAAAAATAATTAAGTACGCGTAAAAGAGACATCACATTAACAAAAGTGGGGAAAAGTAATGGTATTTCAACACGTATTTTAAAAATGAACAATAATTAAGTCGAAATCTTAAAAATTCGATGTATTTGATCACAATCAGTTATTAAATCACAATCTTTTAAAAGTTGGTAGTTACGGAAATGTAATTCTGATTTGGAATATTTCTTCAAAGTGGAAAGAGGGAAGGGTGCAGATAATCAAACCAACGGGCACGCTTTTCTCCAGTTCAAAATGCTTACTTAATTTATCTAATTATTAAATTTATATTTTACTTTTTAAAAATATTTTTAACATTACTTTCTAGACACATTAGGCTTTCTTTATATTTATTACACATATACAGGGCGTTCTGTTTTAATTTGCAAGACCTCTAATTTCGCAACCGTTAGTCCTAGATACATATTTCCAATTGCAAAAATGTTCAAATTCAGATGCAGAGTTAAGGTGTTGAAAGTTTGAAACAAAAATAAAAATAAGTCAAAAATACAAAAATTTAGCTTTTTATAATCTTTTATACTTTTTTATAATAAAATCATTCCAACACAAAACGTTTGACATTAGTTCGACCAATATTCACCGAGATATGAAACGCAGCGTTTTGTGACTTACACTACTTTACACTATCCGCCATTGGCAACTTTTGGGTTAAAATATAGAGGTTATCAAGCATTTAAAGCTGGACATAGCGTGATTTTTCAAGTTGTTCGAGGTTTTAAAGTTTGTTTCCGCTGATCATGGGATAACATTTGCACTTATTTTAGAATAGCAATGAAAAATATTAATACTTTGTTTTTTTTACTTCGACAACCTGACATTCTCTGAATGGGCGATAAGTTAAAATCTCATATTCTGTATGGTCCCTTAGAACTTCGAACTCTAATATTTCCTTGAGTTTTGGTCTACCAAATGTCACGTTTTTTGTGTTAGTAATATTTTTCAATAGAAATTATTTCTTTAAATATAAGTTAGGAGACCTAGGGTCCGTATAAAAAATTAAATTTGTATTTTCTCAGTCGTTTCTATTTTTGCTTCAAACTTTCAGCTCTGCATCTGATTTGGAACATTTTTGCAATTTGAAATATCATAAGGGTTGTGAAATCTTTCAGGTTAAACAGGAACATCATGTTAAATATAGGGTGGACCGGGGCACGTTTACGCAGAGCCCTTTTTCAAAAACGAGTTATAACTGGAGAGTCAATAGTCATAGCAGATTGATACTGCTCCCTAGCAAATATTCTCACAAGTTTTTGAGCATCAGTTGAGCTTCGGTTTAGCATGCGGAGAGGAAAATCTGTTTTCTATCATGTCGAGTAAATTTTGTGTTAAACGTTTTGAAGCTTATTGTGAAAGAATAATACTTTGCTAAAAACAAATAAACACATAAAACGTAACAAAATTTTATCCTTTTTTGAGAATTGTATTTGTAGTCTGGGCAGAAAAGTTATTAAATTTTTTTGCACGGTAAAAATAAATCCAAACTTGCCGACGGGGCACGTTTACGCATTTTCATCGGGGCACATTTACAAAAGTTTTTACTGTGTCTTACTACTCTGTCTTATTTCTAAACGGGTCTTGGACGCTATTTTCGCTCCGTGTTGTTTCAAACCTTGAGTATTTTCAAGTTGCTTAATTTTAAAAGAACCACATTCATTTTAAATTAAGTAAAAGATTCGTATCTTATAGCTTACAATCCAGAGTGATGTCTTCATGTTTGTTCAGCTTTAACTTTATATACTATTCAGCCTCTGATACATTTTCTTTATTTTAAAGATGGTAAGACATTACGTTCAAACAGAACCACGTTAGATGTCAAGATAATGAAAAGGCTTATCAATAATCCAAGCATTTTCCCCAGTAAGCCTTCTACATCATCACATATGGATGTAGAAGGCTTACTGGGGAAAATCACTACCCCAACTGAGTTTATTTGAAAAAGTAGGACCAAAGCTTAGGAACCAGGAAAGGAGAAAAAAGAGGATGCTCACAATCTTAACTGATACTCTGATTAAAGAAGCCCTCTGTCAAGAGCAGTTAGAAGCTACAAAGAAAAGAAACATAATGGGCAGAAGAAAACAAAAATGAGAAATTAATTTAAAATTTACAAGTTTCTATTGAAGCAGAAATAGAAGATATCAAAGAAAAAAAGTATGAAACCGATATCTGCGACAGAGAAAAGTTGGTACACTCTGTTAAAAAGGAAATTAATGAACGATTCTGTTTACGAAGTAGAGAATTGAGGGCTCAACGTCTTAGATGTCAAAACGCAGTCCCATGACAAGTATGCGAAAAGAAATACTTAATTTTTGTTAGTAAAATCTAACAGCGATGAAGAAGATGAATAAATAGTTTCTGTTTTTAATTAGCAATAAGTTCTATGATTTAAGTTTAGCCTACAAAATAATCTTTGATTAATTATTTGTGATTTTCTTATTTTTAAAGTGTTTTAAGATAAATAAAATATTCAAATTTGGTTAAGTATCTATTTAATTTACTATTTGGTATCATTTTTAATATGCGTGAACGTGTTCCACTGGATGCGCAAACTTACCCCGGGTTCGGAGCAAGTTTACGCAACCGTCTTGGAATCAAAAAATACTTTTTTTTTTACGGTTAAAAACACAAGCTGAGCAACAATTGAATATACAAATTTTGACTTCATTTACTGCTTCATAAAACCACAAAGTCTGAAATTTCCTGGGTTCAAACATAGAAATTAGAAAATCTATTGAGAAAAATCCTCGCAAATGTGCCCCGGTCAACCCTATATATTATATATATTAAGTTTTCTGAAAAATAGGAAAAAAGGTAATTAAGAGTGAATTTTTCAGGTTGTGATGCCAGGGAAGCAGCTAAGAATGGTGCAAACGGTGTCATTGTATCAAATGATGGTGGAAGCAGACTCGATGAAACTCCCGCAACAGTAAGTATTAGGCATTTAAAAAAAGTGTTGACCAAAATTTCTCGTTAGTAAAACACAGCGAATAAAATATTCTTTAATAAAAGATGAGCTTTAGCAAAAAAATGGAGATGGTGCTTAAAGCAAATATAAACCTTTGACTAAAGGAATCATTAGGTTCCATAACCTCGGAATTGATTATTTGCTACGAAGTATAGATGTTATTAAAGCAAAAGTTATTTTACTTTTTTTATTGTTCAAGTCAATACTTAAACTTGAACTGATGGTATATAATCTAGTTTTATTAGATTATGTATTAACTTTAATCAAAACTTTTATTTAAAATAGCCAATATTATTATGAACTATTTATAATTGTTACAAAAAAGAAAGAAAAAAACACACACAAAAAAAAAAAAAAAAAAAAAACCGCTTGTTTGTTGTATCTTGTTTGTTTTTGCTTTTATTCATAATGCTCTTTTTCTTCTGTTCTCTGTGCATGTTTTTTTTTCGACATAAAAATAGTAAAGGCGCAGTATTATCCAAAGTTATACAAATGTCGGTTTATTTTCGGATTGATATTAACACACTTCCTCAATCCACACTCTTGCACAGTGTCGATACTTTTAGGCACATAGAGGAATGCGGAGCAAAGTGAAATAGTTAAGAAAACTTACTTATTTCAAAATGAACAAGTTGGAAATTTGTTCTGAAAATTATGGTATATTAAGAATGAATAATATATTTTAGAACAAAACTTGCATTGAAGCATTATGTTTCATCTTTGACTGTAAATTTGTAATTTCAAAAAATGTTGGATATTGTCCACTTCTTTCTTTAGGGGGCAAAGTGAAAAATGAAATATTTTAACAATGAAATATTTTCTATTCGATTATTAAAGATAGTTTTAATCCCAACAAAACATAAATGTGAAAAAGAAGCCAAGCTCGGTTGAAATGAGGTGCGGGAAAGACGGTGTCACCGACAAAAAAAGTTCAGATCTAAACAGTTACCCAAGTTCCATAGCAGTTACTCATAGAAGTTGGATTTTCCCACGTTCTTCAATTCATTCAGAAAACAATTTTTTACTTGTTTTGATAATGGATTTTAAACTTGCGGCAAGTTTTAGTCATTACTATTTTTTTTTATTTTTTTTTCAAACTTGCCAAGTTTTAAATCCAATATCAAAGAAAGTAAAAAAATGTTTTTTTAAATGAATTGAAGAACATGGGAAAATCCAACTTCTATGAAGAACTGCTATGGAACTTGGTAACTGTTTAGATCTGAACTTTTTTTGTCGGTGATACCGTCTTTCCCTCACCTCATTTCAACCGAGCTTGGCTTTTTTTTTCACATTTATGTTTTGTTGGGATATCATTACTTTTTGAAAAGCTAAATCAAAGGTTATGTTCTAATTTAGAGAGTTATAAATGCAAAAGAGTATATTACAAATTTTCCTTTTTTCCCTGCTGCTACGGTACACTGGTTTGCGGTTTCTTTTTATTAGAAGTTATGAAGATATTTTGATAACTGGGGACTTGGCGCGATCGCCAATTTTTGGCAATAATCTTCTGTTTTCCCATTTATCAGCAAGGCCAATGTACATTAGCTCTTGGTCTTTGGCTTCCTCAAATTTGTCGGCAATTAGGAAAATTGCTAAGACTCATCTCAAAATCTATCTGGAGTTTCTTTATTGTTCGGGGGGATTATCATAACGTAGATCGTAAAATATGCAGAATTTGCGAAAATATTTCTCAATTGTTGAAATTATTGCTGCCATTTTTGCTCCTCCTGTAAAATTTTGCATTTTTTAATTGAGATCTAAAGTTTTTATAAAATTTTAAAGCCGACTATTTTTTATTTTAAAGGCTTAGCTCTAGATGTGCAATTTTAATTATTTGATGGATCATTTTTCATTTTAGTGGATTTTAAAGTATTGTTTCAAGCCCCATTTTGGTTAGAAATTAAATAGTTAATTTAAAACTTCAACAAACTTGTTTTGGCAATGTTTGACGAGCCTATTTGTTTTGATTTATTAGGCGAAATATTTTGCAATTGCGCGGTGAAGCGCTTACGCCATGATGCTCATAAAAAATGGCCTAGTTTTTTGCTATTTTAAAGTAGTTTCTTGACTTTTTAGATTTTTCCCTTTACATATGCATGAAAATATGGGTGCGAGTCTGGAATCACCCCCTGCTTGGCGCAATTTCCAAAAATCGCCAACTCGTCACGCTGCGCGTGACGAGTTGGCGTGATTTCAACCAATCACACGCTTTTGACGGCAGACTCCAAAATAGCTCGATTTCAACCAATCACTAGATTTGGCGCACTATCGCCATTTGGTGAATAAGTGGGCGATTCCAGGAATCACCCAAAATATGTCTTTATGCCAAATTTCAAGTATGTGAGACACTTGGAAGTTCGTAAACATTTTGATGAGTGAGTGAGTCAGTGTAAAAAATGACACTTTTCAGATAGTAATAATTCCAGAACTATAAGCGGTACATTCATGAAATTTAGGATTATAAGTCTGCTAGGCAGCTCTATTAGACATACAAAATTTCAAGCACGTAGATTTAATAGTTTTTGAGAAATAAGGGAGTCAAAAGTAGCTTGAAATGGTTCGTGTAAGATACACACTGGCAGATGTGTCGCCTGATTTCCGAACTTGGCTGACACACTGCCGTGTGTCTAAATTAAATAACTAAGTAAATAAACGAAAGAATGAATAAGTGAAAAGGGAATGAAGTAATAATAAACGATTAAATAATTAAATAAATTAGTTAATGTATGAGAAAAAAAAAGTGAATAAGTAAGTGAATGAAAAAGAAATGAATTAACTATTTCACTTTGACCCGCATGCACTTGACTAACTGTACAAAGCATTCAAAATGCATCAAGTTTACAATAGCTTAAAGAGATAAATACTGCAATGAATATTAGTAGACCTCAGATTTTATTTAAAATGTACCAATTTTTGCAAGTTGCTTGCATTATCATATGCTTTAATCTTCGATGGTATTTTTTTCCTGACTGGAATATACTACACATATTACTACATAGTTAAAATATTACCAGATAGGTGGCGCTAAAAGCAGAGTAAATATTTCACCATTTCACTTTGCCCCATATTCCCCTACTTGCATTTTATTTCCCGAATTTTTAACTATGGCTATGAATAAGGAACCATTGTGTATTGTAATATAAAATACCTACATTCAAAAAAAAAAAAAAAAAAAATTGAATTTTGACCTCTTGAATTCAAATCATGTTTTTCGCAATCACGTGTGTGTGTGTGTGTATTCATGTGTGTTTATGTGTGTGTGGGGGTATGTGTGTTTGCGTGTAGGTGATATGTGTATGTGTGTGTAGGCATGTGTGTTTGTGTCTGTGTGCAGGTATGAGTGTGTGGGTAGTTGTGTGTATGAGTGTTTGTGTGTGGTGGGGAATGTGTATGTGTGTGTAGGCATATGTGTTTGTGTATGTGTGCAGGCATGAGTGTGATGAGTGTGTGGGTAGTTGTGTGTGTATGTGTAGGTGTCTGTATGTATGCGTGTGTGTGTATGTATGTGTTTGTGTGTATGTGGTTGTGTGTGTGTATGTGTTTGTGTGTGTGCATGTGTTTGTGTGTGTGTGCATGTGTTTGTGTGTGTGTTTGTGTATGTGTGTAGGTATATGTGTGTGTATGTGTTTGTGTATGTGTGTAGGTATATGTGTGTGTATGTGTTTGTGTATGTGTGTAGGTATATGTGTGTGTATGTGTTTGTGTATGTGTTTGTGTGTGTGTATGTGTTTGTGTATGTGTGTAGGTATATGTGTGTGTATGTGCTTTTTGAGAGTGCGTGCGTGTATGTATGCGTGTAATTGTAGGATATGGACGCAACCTGGAGACGGTTTTCGCTAGAGGAGCAGCATTGTGAGGAGCCGGTCGACGGTGATGCTGCAGAGGGTACTAGTGGGAAAATAAAATGATAGCACATCAAAACAGTCGAATGAGAGCAATAAGCAATCGTGATTACTCAAAAAAAACTTAAGAAATAATGATTTGAACGTGTTTAAGGTATGGCCGTTAGCACGAATCATTACTTCTTAAAGATTAGAAAACTTCTTAGAAAGTTGATACTTTACATTATGATGCATAATGGTTCCCTGTGTTAGGATAAATACAAATTTAAAGTCAAAGTTTAAAATTCCGGGAATTAAGTGCAAGTATAGGAGCAATATTATCGCAACCACGAAAACGGATTGAGAATACTACAGCAATATTTTTTTCTGATCATTATTTACCATATCATGTAATTTTATAATGAATTGAATCTCTATTGGTGTAAAACATGTTTTCAATTACTGACATTTAGTTCAAAATGGTTAACATGACATACTAAAAAAAAGCTCATTTGAAAAAAAAAATCCATAAATTTCTTATTATCATTGAAGTGGGGAAAAAAATCGCATTCAAAATTTTAAATATTGAAGATATTGTGCACAATTCATAATTTGTCTTAAAAAGATGGGAGATGTGGATAGTAAAGGAAAATAGGGGGTACCAAGCAAAATTAATATGAAAGGAAGGCGACAAATGATTAAATATGCTCTAAAAATCCAACAGGAAAAGCAAGGACACGAAACAGACAACTAATATCGAATCAAAGTCGGAAAAAAACCTACAGCATTCCAAACTGAAAATATTTTGGATAACACTGTGGTGCAAGAACCTTTATTCAGAAATCAAGTAGAATAAACGCCTTAGGTTTTCCAAAAATATAATAAAGTTATGCTAAATGCCAGGAAAAGTAACTTTCTTTTACGAAAAGGAAACCTTTGAAATTTTACACTAATGTCATCGGGTCATTTCACGGAAAACTCATTTTGTTCAATTCGAGTTGGCTCATATATTTCATTTAAAAATAATACTTTAAAATATTAATAAGCATTTTTTTTTCTGCTTAACAAACTACAAACTTATTTGATTTCTTAAGTAAAAAAAATCATCATTAACCTTTAAAATTATTACTTTTTAATAAACTGTATGAGCTGTAATGTGCGGGACAAAGGGTTGACTTTTCCGTGGAATAGCTCTGTCGCTGGTTGGTAAAAAGTTTTTCTTTAAAACTTCAACCTCACTTCAACAAATAGAAAGCATTCTTGGATCAAAATTTGAAATATTGGAATGAGGTGGTCTCACCGAGATCTTTCATACACTGTTTTTGTTTTGTTTTTTAAAATATTCTATTTTTATTTATACTATATTATCATTATTGCTTCCATAATGATTGTGATTCCACTTTTAACGGACTCGGACAGTAGTCTAACTAAGACAGTATTCCGTTAAACACTCCAAAAAAATTGAAGTTTAAGATGTCATATATATATATATATATATATATAGATTGAAGCATTAGCTGAGGTAGTAGAAGCTCTGCAAGACATCGACTTCGACCATGTCCAAATCTTCATGGATGGAGGGGTAAGATTTGGCACTGACATCTTCAAAGCCATCGCCATAGGAGCTGACGCAGTGTTTATTGGCAGACCAGTTGCTTGGGCACATCTCCACAGTGTAAGTATTCAACGTCTCTCTAACTGTATCAATGGTTTTCAGCATGACATATTGAAATCGTCATATATATAGTAGTCAATTCACTGGTTAAGTAACGTTCTGACGTCATCAACAGTGAAACTCGCATTATATTATGATAATTTGATAATAATTTTTAGTAATGTTCGACAGGCAGAGAAATGCATTATTTATTTATTATTTATCAAGGCTGAACTGGATAGAGTAATTAACTGTTTAAGTGGTAAGACTGTCATTTTAGAAGAATGAAGAAACGAAAAAGTAATCAATAATGAACGATATCTTTTGGAGTTTAAAGTTTATCCACTGGAGTTAGGGTTAAATTTTCAACCATAAATATCACCAAACAAGCAATTGCTTCGTTTAAATGCAGAAGCCGTTTCCCCCCCCCCCCTCATACCCTGACGGGTGATTTTCTAGCATTTCATAAGAAGAGACAAGACCTACTTGTTATGTCCACAACATTAGTTTGCCCAAACAATATTAAACTACTAGCTGTGTCGCCCGGCTTTCCACGGTCTACCTCGAAAGTAAAAGTTATGTCAAGTGACGTGTGTTCAACAATGAGGCTTGAAAAAAAAAAAAAAAAAACAGTAAAATTTTGCAGCTGATTGCGGGAAAATAACCAAAAAGGAAACATTTTAAATTCCCCGATTGCAGGAAAAGCCTTTAAAACAAAAGCCAGAATTTTATTTGTTCACATTCGAGAAAAAAAATTGCAACAGACATTTCTTCACACTACAAATTTTTATAAAAGCAGTGTTTCGGAAAGTTGAGATGAAACACTGTATAGTAATTTGAATGGAAGAAAGCCTTTGAAAAATAGGGATTTTATGTTTAAATCCAAATACCATAATTAATGGTTTTTAATATCTCCGCTTATTATTATCGGAGGATTATGTTAAATAGTCAAACGTAAAGACCGTTAAAAATATTAATCTATCGATACCTGGTTCGATGGTCAGTTCACTGGCGTTCGGGGAATTAACTCGGACATAGATGAATACATAGATACATACAGAGGTTTTATACACTCAACTTTTAATTATATAAGATAGGCATTATATCTAATATTAAAATTTAAAATCTGATGCTGACACTGTTGTATTTCCTTGTCTTTCTGTATATTTTAATATTTCATGCATTTTAGGTAGAGGAAGAGTGGGTACAGTGATGCACAAGAATATGACAGAAATGGATTTAGAAAAAATACACAAGTTCACACAAACGAAAAATAAAATTGAAACGAAAAATTTTTTGTCCTTCTGTATAAGGGGCCTTAAGACACACTGGGTGGGAACATTAAGATATTTTTTTCGAATCTTGAACTTACTTGGGAAAACATGAATGCTCGTTGCGGTTCGATTTTATATGAGTGTCTGATTTTGACAAGATAAACATAATGGCTTCTTGTACAGGTAACACCTAGTACAGGGAAAAGGTCAACATTTCCAGAAACTTTTGACTGCGGCACACAAAAGTAAAACATTATGTAATACAAAGCTACATGTATAATTAGAGTCTCGGTTGAATGTTTTTGGATCATTTAATCACTTTTATGTTTTTTTGTTTTATAAATTTGCAGCATTACTTTAAAAATTTCTGTTTTAGGGCAGAAATGGTGTGCAAAGGGCACTTCAAATTTTGCGAAAGGAGTTTGAAAGAACAGCAACTTTGATGGGTAAAGAAAGTTTTATGTTTTTAACAATAAGTAAATTCGTACAAATTTGTTGTTTCGAATCAGTTTCATTGTGTTATGAAAATACATTAAATGTTACATATTTAAAATTTATGGGGCTGTTAGAAAACTATCCTACCGTATTTTTTTGCATGGAATCCTGATAGTCATGAAACAAGCGCGCTGACATGAGTCGACTTTGAACCTTTCTGCGCCTGTGTGATTTTTTTTCTCGTCTATCAATAGCGTCAGTTGTTGGAAAACAGAGTTTGATTGACGGTAAGTTCAGTGCCCTAGTCGGATGTTTTGTATTTCAAGTAAAGTGATGAAACAACTGAAGTACTGCTGGCACTAACCATTCAATCGCTTCTTAAGTTTAGGGAACAACCAGTTGTCGCAAGGGTCCATATCAGGAGAGTATAGAGCCTTTTAAACTTCAATAATATGATTTTTTTTTGCCAAAAACATCAAATTTAAATGCGAGAAAGGTGCTGAGAAAATGTAACCGAAAGCCATCTGCATCCTTCAAATGATTTCTCTTCGGCTCTCGTCCAGTTTCTGGTAAAGTTTGAAGCAGTAGCGCTGCGTCGATGGTTTTATAATTTTTTTGAAATTAAATAAAATCGATGAGAGCAGTTCACACTGACTCAGTCAAGCTATGTTTGCCAGGGACTGCCGCATTTGACAATCGGAAAAAAATACCACATGTGCACAAAATTCAAGGTCAGCTCATGTAAGTGCGCGTAATTCATATCCATCTAGTTCTCAAAATAAGTAATAAAATAAAAAATAAAATAAAGTAAAATAAATTCATAAAAAATGAAAATGATGCCGGATACTTTTCTGCCTTTGTATATCTAAACAATAATTCAGTAACAAGTTTAGTGCTCGACAAAGTATATTGTGGGAAAAACTATTCCGACCTTAACCCTGGCTATATGTTGGTAACTTACTGAAAATATTTACTATTTGTATTGTCATATCAATGAATTACTATTTTAGATCCTATTTACTGTTCAAAAATTACATAATAGATTGTTAAAGATTATTAATTTTATATAGTATTTAAAAATTATTTTTGAAGAAGCTATTTCTGAGAAAAATCATTTGCAGTCTACTGGCTAAATACTAAGAATGACTATTTGTAAGAAAGTATGCAAAATATCAGGACTATGCTCTTTTACAGATTCACCTGTCAAATAATATACAACCTTTACAAATTTATGGCAAACATATAAATTTTTAGATTTTTCTTCTTCAAAGTTTAACGTCCAGTATTTGTCTAATGATCAACTTTACGTTGGTACAGAGTATTTATACTTCGGGAAAAGTATTTATAGTTCTGGCAGGTTGCGACGTAATGTTGTTATTGGGATCGGCGTAACTTTCACAATGCTGCCAAGTTAGATTTATCCCAAATTAAGTTATTATTAGGGCTAAATTTTTATTTCTTTTGCTTAACTTTCAGTGATATTTTAAGTTGTTTCAATATTCTTCTTTAAACATATTATAACTTATATATATGATCACTCAGTGCCGATCAACACAACTTAAGGGGTCTAAGGACCTTTAAACTTCAAAATTTTCGATTTTCTGGAAAAAATATATGTTATGCACAGTTTAATTCTGAACAATTTGATACCTTATTTATTACTATGCGCCAAAAACTTTTCAAGTTATTGTAAAAATGCCTGAACTTTCCCTATAGAGATTTATGTTAACAGTAGCTGTTTAAGCCTCTTTTTCTCAGGTGCCGGTTTCTTCGGTTTTCTCGTTTTGCGCGCATGATATCTCAGAGAGTTTATTATATATGTCCGTAAAACTTTTAATGTATGCGTATCTGGTTTATATTTATGACCTGAACCTAAATTTATTTATTTTTTTTAAAATTATTTATTTATTTTTTTGAAATGTGTTAAGTTATTATCGCAAATTTCCAAATTTTGGGTAAAAAAATATTTATTTTTAAATATTAACTTTAATTTTTTAGTTGAAATTTAGGTTCAGATCGTTAAGATGTATCAGATAAACATGCATGAAAAGTTTTACGGAAATATATGAGAAACTTTCTGAAATTTAATGCGCGCAAAACGAGAAAACCGAAGAAATCGGCACCTGAGAAAAAGAGGCTTAAACAGCTGCTGTTAACATAAATCTCTACGGGGAAAGTTTACGCATTTTTACAATAACTCGAAAGGTTTTTGGCGTACGGTAATAAATAAGGTATCAAATTGTTCAGAATAAAATTATGCATAACATATATTTTTTCCAGAAAATCGAAAATTCTGAAGATTAAAGGTCCTTAGAACCCTTAAGAAAAATGAAAATCCATCTTCGATGGTCTATTTTGTTGATGCCTCAAATACGAATGGCAGATGGCCAGAGTCTCAACTCTTACTTCCTGACATTAAATAAAAGTTAGAACACATTATCTAAAAACCGGTATTTTACGTTGTTGTTGTTTTGTGCCAGCTAGCTGGTATTTTCTGGTGCGCTGCTTCAGTTTTCCAACTGCGCCGTAATTTCGTGTGAAATCCGACTTCCACGGTACACACATGCCATAAGGACCCGTTTATAGGGTAGGCTCACTGTTAAAAATTTTCTGGAAAATTTACGGTAATTGTTACTGGCATCCATGTTGCCAGTAACTATTACCGTAAAAATCAAATGTTACTGTAAAATTTTACGGTTTCCTCGGTAGGCCACAGCAACCAATTGGCGCTGGGATCGCTTATTTCTCCGGTATAAATTACCGTAAATATCAGCGATGCGTTAAGTCCGCCATTTTACAGTAACAATTACCAGAAAATCTTCCTGAATTTTTAACAGTGCAGCCATTCACAGCATAACAACACATTCACACAAAGAAAGCAAAAGAAGAGGAACGATAAAGTACATCATGCCAGAGCCGGGATTCGAACCCAGGAGTTTCCCATCGCAGTCATATTTCTCTGACCACTGGACAAGGCTGTAAGCAATATTTTGTGGAAAGTATAGTTAGCACTCTATGTGACGATAAGGCAAGATTTCAATATAGTAATTTCAAATTTCTCGATTTTCTAGGCGTTAAAGACATCGACGACATAGTCCGTTCAATGGTAGTATCTCAGAACTACTACATCAATCGATACGAATCCGACTACCGTCGTCATGGTGATCGCCACGATCGTGGTCATAGCTCTGGTCACCACTCTGACTACTATCTTGTTTGTCCGTTCGACTACAAGGACAACCACCTCAACGGCCACCTACACACATTCCTCGATTTGGACGGTGGAGATCAATGGTTCGCCGACACAGACTTCTCCTTCTCCTCCTACTCATTCTTCGGTTCCTCTTCCAGCAGCAGGTATGTAATTTACACATGTTCAAAGAAATATTCCCCCTTACCAATGTACTGGTCAGTAAACATTTTGGTTTTCAAAAGTTAGATAACTTAGGGTAAAAACAAACACTGCCAACCAGGGGCGGACTGGCTGACATTGGCCCAGTCGGCTAAAGAGTATTTTGGCCCACCTCTGTAAATTAAAAAAGTTGAATTAACCAGTACCGGATCTCGATTCTTCGGAGCCAAGCAAAGACATTAAACTACCGCTATAGTTCCCATTTCCCTTTAAGTTTCTAAATCAAGTTTTAAAGTTTAAAAAAAAGAAAATTGTGAAACGTAAAATAAAGCTAACACTGACACGTTTTTCATGTGCCTTCAAAGGATACTAATGTTATAACTCTGAAAAGGCACATCTTTAGGCTTCTATACTGACAACATAGGAAGGTCACGAGGAAAGGGAAGAATCGAGTAAATTCCCCCGGAAGTTTTTCGAAATTGGTTAATCTGTACAGGCATAAGGCGAAAAGAATTGGGAGAAGGTGTTCTAGAGTTCCCTTCCAAGCAATATTTTCAAAGTTGATGTCAGAAAGCGTAATTTTACAATTTTCGGTAACGTTGAAAACTGAAAAAAAAAGGGTTCCCCCACGATTTTTTTTTTTCAAAATTGAAGTCTATTTTTGGCTATCTTTGTTTACAATAGAATGTTGAGGGCTCTTCCCAAAAATTCTCCAAAATGGGAAGTTTTAGAAATACAATTTTAGGTTACTCTTGGTAAAATTAATGGAACAGGGAAGCATCGGGAGCTCTCTACGAAAACGTTTCGATTTTGAACTATTAAAAAACGAAAAACTCATTGGTCACGCTTGAGAGAGGAGGAGGCTCAGTGATCTCATTTGGAAGCATTTAAAAACTGAAGTATACTTTACCCAATTTTAAACTGCATTTAGTTACCATAGGGAATCCGGTGAATCTCCTCCTTAATTTTTCGACATTGGAATTTTAAAAACATAATCTTATAATGTGTTTGAAAATATTAAAAGTAATGGGGACAGGTTTTTTTTAGTGTTTCCCCCCAGATCTTTTAGGAGGACGTTGTGCCCTTCCGCTTTTAAGCTAACTTTTGAACCTTAACTTGATCATCCCTCCTTGCCCCTTGAAAGTTTAGACAAAACTGCACAAAAGCTAATTTTTTTTCAAAAGGTAAAAATTCACATAAACCTGTCCTTGAAACGTCAGTCTTTCGTTTCAATAACTTATCACAAGAATCTGATTAGAATATATCTGAATATTTTTCGCATTACCTTTAAAACTAAACATGAAAAAGCTTTTCAATATTTTAAAAATAATTACTGTGGAAAACACTTGAACATTGTATGTACCTAGAAAACCAAAAAGTAAAAGAAGCACCTTTTGTGTTTTACAAAACTTCTCTAAACAGTACCCTTTTATCTGAAAGCGCACTACCCCTCTTTTGGTCTGGGGGAAACACTGGTTTCCTCAGGGCATTTTTTCTGAAACAGAAATCAATTTTTGGCTATAGTGCTTATAAAAGGGTTACGGAGCTCTCCCACGAAATTTTCAAAATGTGAAATTTTAGGCTATCTTTAGTGATTTTAATGGAACAGTGAAGGTTCGAATACTTTGTCTGGCAATTTTTCGATATTTAAATCTGAAAAACACAATTGAGGGCCTTGATGCAAGAACTAAGTAAGTCCAGACTTCTCATTTTTGGTAAAAAAAACAAAAAAAACATCAGTGTCCGGTAAAAAGGCTAATTTCTTTCCCACATTATTTACCAGAAAGCAGAGGTCTGATCTTACATTTGGTTCCCGTTGTAGCACCAATCGAAACTTCTATACTATCGGCCACATGCAAAAATGAATTTAAAAAAAAAAAAAAAGTTTGGACTGAACTGGTTCTTGCATCCAAGTCCTCAACTGTAAACTTAAGGCTAGTATCGTCGGTGACTTTCAGACTACAGAGGCACCTCATATCTGAAATACCTTAGGTACCTCGTTAAGCATAAATCTGGCCCTGATTACAACCGAGGACTAATTTATCAAAAAGAAACATATCCAATTTCCAAAAATTGAGAAAAACGAATTAAGGTAAGAGCAAAATAGTTTTATCAACTTCTCTGGGTACAGAATTGAGCACAAAAGCAAATCAAAGGGCCAGAGTGAGAAATGTTTTTGTAAAAAATAAAAAAAAAAGAGTTATCGCCATCTTAATTTTGGATATGTGCCCTTTTGAACGAAAACCTGAATGTTGAAAATTCCAATTTCAACAAAACTCTACTGTTTCACCTTCTCATATTCTCTTATCGAAGTACACGAACCTAAAAGTAGTGGATTAAAATTTGAGGATTTTGGACATCGTGTTCCTTTGGAAATAAAAGTCTCCGTACTACAGATTCTTTCAGGATATGTCCCCTTTTGTTCAAAACAAAACGTGCAGAGGACGTATTTGTTACCTTTTGATCAAAAAGCCACAGTTTACCCTTAAATAAAACAGGATTTTCCACGTTCGGATTTGATAAAGGTCGTCTGAAAGATTTTGAAAATATCATAAAATGAATTTTTCAAAAAATTTGACATATTCCCTTTTGATAAATTACTCCTCAAACTAATGTAGCTCAAAAAGAAGAAAAGAAAAATAAAAGAAAAAAAGAAACCTTGCCCTCCCCAGCACCCCGGAACTCAGTCCTAAATCCGCCTGCGTTCAGGAGCTCTTTCGAAAGTCGAAATTTTGTTCTGTTTCTGATTCAGTTTATCGTAGTCCAGACTTGCTTTGGCTTTCCCGTATGCGATTCGGAGATGAAAATACTCGTGTAGCGATGATTTACAATAGAGCAATGAAATATATTGCCAGCTGACAGCATTTAGTTGAATCTGTCACAACCAGTGAAATACCAGGGGCGTGCACAGAAATTTTGGGGCACGTCACAAATGACTTTTACGGGCCCCTTCTATCTTGTTTACCCCCTACGTCCCTACATGTATTTCACCTCTCATTTAAAAAATCTTGGGCCTTCTTCGGGATCGGAACGGGGCCAACAGCTGTCCCGTTCCCCCCCCCCCCCCCCCCCCCCCCCCCCCCGTGTATGCTCCTGCTCGTGTATCAACACCCCAAAGCATGATCCACACATTTATAGCAGTGCCAGGGCCGCTTTGTCTAATGGTGCAGGTCCCTTCAATTTTTGTTAGCGGAAGTACAAATACGAGTTTCTAACCCGCTTTTTTCGCCCCGGACGCTTTTCCAGGCCGCGTCGGACCCCAATTTCTCTGGCCTCCTCCCCTTTCCTCGATGGGTTGGAGCCATGCCCCCCAGAGCTTTAAAAACTAGAGAGAAAGTTGATAAAAGAGAGGCAAGCGTTCGTAGGTGGTGAACTTCGGCTATTTACTTTGGTCCCTGCTTATGGTGTAAACAAAAAATAAACCTGTTTCCGAACGCTTTTTTTTACACAGATTAAACGAATTACATGTTTTATTTATTATTTTTTTTAATGACACTCTAAAAAATGTTAGGTGTGAATTTAAATGTATTAAGTTCAATTTAAAAAAAATGCTTGAAGTGGCCCACCGGGCGGTTGGCCCAGTCGGGGATCCCCGACTAGCCGACCTGGCCAGTCCGCTCCTGCTGCCAACACTGTAAAACATTTTGTGTATCCTTACTTCATAAAATTGGTGTCAGCTAAGCAGCCACCAGTACTCTGGAGTAATTTAACTTATGTAACTTTTGTAAAGGTACACCATTGCTTGTGGAAGGTTATACAATGGTAATGTAACTATAGCGTAACGTCTTACACATTTCTATGTAAGGTTACACCAGAATTTTTTGCATGCTTACAGAGTAATTGCTTGAAAGGTTACACATGACCAAAAAGGAAACTTTCATCTGATTTTCTTGAACGATTTATCTAGTTCATGGTTTTTAACAAACAATACACACCAATTATTTTAATGTACAATGAATATTTATTTTAATAAACAAACAAGGCATTTTTATTGCACTAAGAGAGGAAATGACTTCGAACACAAAACCGGTATCTCACAGACTCGCACAGCAAGAGCGTTTTACCGCTCGGCTACCAAGGTCGGTTTACATTCCGCTAGTTAAGAGTTAACCTGCTCTGAGCCGATTCTGATCTTTACGCATTCGCTTTGAATTCTAGTGAAATTATAGTGCAAGGTTCCTAAAATAATTTGAGTTTTTAAAACAATGATGCTGCACACTTCAGAATTCGTGTAACATTACACCTATTAATACTGGTAACCTTACACGTTTTCTTTTACAATGAATTTGCTATCCTCTGTTATACAATAAGGTGGATTAAGAGATTCGATTTGTCGAATTTTTAATGAGCAAGGTGTGAAACATACGTTCTTTAGCTTCAACTGAAAGCAAGGAAACGTTCTTAAGATTCAAATGAAAGCGAGGAAACGTTCTTTAAATTCAAATGAAAGCGAGGAAACGTTCTTTAGATTCAAATGAAAGCGAGGAAACGTTCTTTAGATTCAAATGAAATCGAGGAAACGTTCTTGAGATTCAAATGAAAGCGAGGAAACGTTCTTTAGATTCAAATGAAAGTGAGGAAACGTTCTTTAGATTCAAATGAAAGTGAGGAAACGTTCTTTAGATTCAAATGAAAGCGAAGAAACATTCTTTAGATTCAAATGAAAGCGAGGAAACTTTCTTTAGATCCAAACGAAAGCGATCAAAAATTCAGTAAGTTAAAACAAATAACGCAATGATAATCAAAGGGATGTAAGTGACAAAATTTTCAGATAACCAGTACAAATCACAGGAGAACCTCTCCTCCGATATGGGGCAAGGAATAGAACCAGTAGCCCTGGTAGGTGCTGCTATTTAACAAGATTTAGAAAAGAAATTTAATAAAAGCCTATCTATGATTTTAACTTTTTACGCGACTTACTCGGCACTTGAAAACGTCCCCTTCACCCATTTGCTTCTCACAGCCTCAGATGAAACATGTACCCAATCCTACAAAAGTTATACGGGAAAAATACATTTTACATATTTTCATTTGGCTGTAGTATAAAATTCAAGAGATAGACGTTGTTCTCTTTATGAGAGAAGAAACGATACTAACATTTGAATAAAAGAGGGCTCAATACTGTTGTGAAGTTAAACCAGAGAAACAATATACGTAATCATTAGGGAATCTCTGCAGCTGGAGGATCCCTCTAGAATAAAACCGCTGTCATCGGTTGTTTTCATGCAAACAATATGTGTCCTGAATTATTGTTTTAACTTACGGAACAAATATTTGCACTAGCACAAAGTATAATGTTTTTAATTGTTAGGCATAGATATTGGTCAGCATTGAGGAACAAAATTCTAAAAATGTATTTGTCCCAACCTGTAATTTCGAATCTAACTATGTGAAAAATTCGAAACTGTACAAATATTTTTATGATGTATTAAACAGCCTTTCATGTGTCGTTTTTTATTCATTTTTTTCCTTGACGGAAAAGTAGGCATAAAAATATTAGTGGTGGAGGAATGTGGGGCAAAGTGAATTGGTGAAATATTTACTCCGTTTTTAGCGCCACTTACCTAGTAATATGTAGTCTATCCAGTCAAGAAAAAATTACCTCTGAAAATTAAGTATCTAATAATACAAGCAATTTTCAAAAAATTTATACTCAAATTGTAATACTTTTTTGTATGTAAAAAAATATTTTGATGTTGTCAAATGATAAATTCCTTGTTATTAGCATTATAAATTTTAATTGGGACCTCCTAACATTCGGTGCAGTATTAATTTAGTTAATTTTTAGCTCACTTATATTTTTAATATTTTTCACACTTTAGTCAAATGCATTCGGGACAAAACGGATGGGACAAAGTGAAATGAGTTCGTTTCGTTTACTCATTCATTCATTAACTAAATCACTTATTTATTTATTTATAAACTAATTTATTTACATTACTTATTAATAACTTTCTCATTAGTTAATTCATTCACTTATTTTCTGATTCATTCACCAATTTTATTGCTCATTTATTTTCCTTTCTGCGTTAATTAATTAATTTGTTTCACTATCTTTTCATTTATTAAATTATCCTTTTATTTGCTCATTAATTTATTAAAAAATATTTTTCACAATTGAATAAATAATATTTCATTCAAAAAATATTTCATTTTTTCACTTTGCCCCATAAAAAAAAGAATTAAAAAATATCCACTTTTTTGAAGCAACAATTTTACTGCCAAAAATTAAAAATGATGTTTCAATGCAAATTTTATTTAATACAATGTTCTTTATTTATGTACTGCAATTTTCAAAACAAATTTCCAGTTTGTTCATTTTGAAAAAGCTCATTCATCTTAACTTTGCTTCGCATTCCCCTACTTGCAATGTTAATTGATAATAAAGTTAGCAAATAAAATTCGTGTCTAATCTTAAGCATAAAAACGTGCAAAATGGGAGTGTTAAAACTTAAAACTTTTTAATCGTTTCCAAAAAAAAATGAATAATAAAAATAATTGTAATAAGATAGCTAGGTGGATCTTAAATTTTATCTGTATTGGATAGGGTTTCTATTCCTGCACCGAATTCAGTCCCGCGGAACTTCGGGATTGAAAGGAGCCAATCCGCGGGATCAAACGGGATTGACTATTCTTCTAAAAGTTAAATTTTAATGCCAAGTAGAAAAAGTTATGCTTCTTACGAAAGACTGCTTTCATTTTGTTTTAAATTAGTAGTTTTCTCGAATTCCGTACATCATTTAGTAGAGTACTGCAAAGTCACATACCAATTAGCAACTATCGTTTGGTATGCTAAAGTGTGCCCCAAAAATAATGCGCTTGATGAAAACGCGTGTTATGGCTCCAATGCAGTTGGTTCTAGAGAGTTTAAATAATTGTGGACATTTAGCAAAAGACCATTAACTTCATGACATACTACAATAGAGTTTTTCTTCCAATGACTGCCATGCTTGGTTTTTACTCAAGAATTGCAAATTTCGAGGAAAAACAATGTGTTTGAATTGTGTACTGCTGTATCTAATTTAACTTGCGTTGAGAATACCCAACCTTGTTGCTACATTAACGTTGGTTAATGTATCAGTGCATTTGAGACATTACAGCTCAGGAAATGAACGCTGATTGGTTTCACTATATCGCAGTCTCAGTAAAAGGTTTTGGATAACTTCGCTAATTTCACCTTTCAGTTAAAAGATACATGAAAAAAAAAAAAAAAATCAGCCGCTTAACATACTGCGAGTCAATCTGTGTTTTATCCAAGTTGCTGTCGCTTCTTTTCGAGTCACGCCGTATGTTACAGATTCAGCTAATTCATTAACAAACATTTCATTAATTACCAATTCAACATAATTTTCAAGGTACCACCCACATTTA
Source organism: Uloborus diversus (assembly GCF_026930045.1). Classification (NCBI taxonomy): domain Eukaryota; kingdom Metazoa; phylum Arthropoda; class Arachnida; order Araneae; family Uloboridae; genus Uloborus; species Uloborus diversus. The sequence goes on along the minus strand of NC_072737.1, from coordinate 72,487,406 downwards.
TAAAAGCGGTGACAAAGACAACAGCAGGCACTTTCTACATGTTAGAGAGCATAAATAATGTTAGGTTTTTCATTGCTTTCTTCTTCGGAGATAAATATTGTGCACTTTTAGCAAGTAACAGATTTTCAGTGTTTTTCTTAAACATAATAAAACGTTCCAACATTGACTTCAGGCTACTCCAGCGGGTTTTGCGATCCATAATGCACTTTTTCATTTTTTATTAAAGCGTAATTTTATGGATTTAAAATTTTAGCGACGATTTAAGAAAACATTTATGACTTTTATGCAATTTCTGAATTGCTGAACATACAAAACCCTCGAGAGAGAATACCAATTCATTCTCAGAAGAATAGACTAGTCTTATTGTGTTCTAAATTAATCGTTCATCATATGAGTTTTCCTTGCTTTTCTTGCAGAAATTCGACGAAGGTGATTCAAACTTCAAATGTTTGTGAAAATATTCTTTTTCAAGCGGCAAACGTTGGAAGATGCGTGCATGGAAAATTTTTGCGGGATTGGAAATCTTGCGGGATTTTGCTCTCAATTACGCAGGATTAATATCGCTAAATAAAATGCGGGACTCCGGATCGGGATTCAGGGATTGCATACCCTAGTACTGGGTAATCTGAATGGGTTCGAGTTACCAACTAATGTAAACTGTATCTGTAACTATGATGTGTAACCTAGTTGACTGTTAGATTTCCGAGTTGAACATTTTTTGCTTAGGGTGAAATCTTGCGAGTTCTGTTCAATGACTTTGTATAAGAACAGTATATCTGTAGTTATAATATTGTACGTATACAAGTAAAGTTAACCCACCAAAAACATTCTGTAAAAAACTAGTCAAGTCTCGATGGAGCTGCTTGTTTATCTCTAAAAAGTAATGAAATCCAGACAAGTCATAACAAATCTAAGGTTCCTTACGGCAATTTCTTCATTATTATAGTTAATGTTGTGTGACTTGGCCGTTAAACATTCTTTATACGTTAGTAGGTACAAGTCAATTTTGTTTACACGTTTTCCAAGTGGCAATTTTCCATCGTCAATGGGTAGCGGAACTGGAGACAGATTGGTGCCATGGTGTCATGGAGCACCTGGTTTTGAACCCTTGTGTACCCTTTAACGGCCAAGTCACACAATATTAGCTATAATAATAAAGAAATCGCAGTAAGGAACCTTAGACTTGTCATGACTATATGACTATGTCTAGATTTCATTACTTTTTAGAGATAAACAAGCAGCTCCATCGAGACTTGGCTAGTTTTTTACAGACTGTTTTTGGTGGCCTTTCACTTCCTTTTGTAGAAACATTTAATTTGTGTAATGTTCGAGTAGACTAAAGTTAGGCTAGATTAAATTAGAAGATGTGTCCCACTACGCTGGACTTTTGCAATGACAGTCAATTTTTTTATGTACAAATAGTAGAAGGGGGCACTACCATATCTCTAATACAGCTGAGACCAGTTGGGGGTTCTTCATTAGATACTTCAGACTTTCGATTTTTGACATCAAATGAAGCGGTCCACCAAGTTGAATATTTTTTGTAAAGGCGGTATGTCGATCTCTAATAGTTTGGTTGGGCTCTTGTGTTTTCTAATCACGGTCACTCCAGATCTTCGATTAGCTTAGTTTTTATAGTTTTCCCCTTATGTGGCCATTAAACCCTAACTCTGTATCAAATTTCACCTCTCTGAGTTTATGGAAAGTACTAGTTCTATTCTGATGACCATGAGTGAGTGAGTGTTATAAATGCGAAACTTTGCTTTTGCTTAACTTCGGAACTAAATGACCTACAGACTTGAAATTTTGGATTTTGAGTATGTGATTATAGCTTACTGGATGACGAAAATTTCTGCGTTCTGGTCTCTTCCAGAGATTCTCAAATAGGGGCCTGAAAATGCGGCGAAATGGTTCCAGTAAAGGATGGTACGGCAGTGTTTGCTTCGCGCTCGACTTGGCGGGGGCACTGCCTTGCCCCCCTATTTGGCTTCGGTCAGATTTTAATTTGTGTATAGTGTGTATTCGTTTAATTTGATATTTTGTTAGCTTATCATTTCAGTTGCTTTGTTGTCAGATATATCTGCAGTACAACAGTTTTTGCTTTTTGGGGAGAGGGGGGGATGAATAACAGGCACAAAGCATTTAGTTGCACATGTTCCCAACATTCGTATCAATATATGCTCTAAAAAATAAACAATGCTTACAAAACTATACAAGGTTAATATTTTTAACCATTGTAAATTTAGTGCAGCATATATTTTTTCAAACTGTACTTAATTTGAAAAGCAAAAATTGAAACAATACACAATTAAATAAAGATCGTTCCTTTGAAGTTTTACGTTTACACTTCTGTCTGCATTCTCCATGACTGACTGTTTTTTCAAATCCATATCTTGAAAAAATGAAATAAATGCTTTTCTTAAATGACTTTTTCGAAATAAAAATTCTGTTTGTTCTTCAATTTCTTCTTAGTTCCAGCAGCAGCTCTAGTAGCGGCAGCAGCAGCAGTAGCAGTCACCATACCAGCAGTCACAGTGACAGCATCGTCGGTGCTTCCGATAGTTTCAGCTGGAGCAGTGACAGCAGCCCGAGTGACGGCATCTCATCGTCGTGGATCGAAGTCGACATCATTCCTGATGGTCTCATCTCGGTCGACTCATCCGCCCTCAGTGGCGTTGTGGACGACCTCCTCAGGTCTAGCGACTCTTGGAGCACGTTCCTGGTGCCACCGTACGGTCTCCCTCACGGTGGTGACGTCGTTAACGTCGTCGAGAAGGTCGCCGAAGAGATTGCCTCTGCTCTCGAGAGCCTTATCCTCAGTGGAGAGATCGATCCGATCTCCCAGGCGATCGACCTCGTGTCCATTGCTAAGGATGCCATCGATTCCTACGTGTCTCTCATTCCAGTCGACCCTAGCGCCAGTGTACCCATACCCGGCATTTTCACGGGTGGTAAAGAACTTGCCCTTGAGCTTGTCTTTAGCAAACTCGGACTCTCCGTTCCTTTCGTGTCAGCCTCTGTGGACGAGACAATCGAGGCACTCTCTGCGTCTGCAGATGTTGGAGTTGGCGTAGCTGCAAGTGTCGGTGCTGCTGCAGCAGTGTAGATATAAATATATCCATATCAGTCCCTCTCCCCATGTGCCCATCAATTCGCAATCAAGTTAAACACGAAACACGATGCAATAAAAACTTTATAACCGACAAGAAATATATATGTAATAAAAACTTTCTTCACAAATGTATGTGTAAGTATTCATTAAAGATGGGTACATATATCAGTGCGTTTTTCAGTTGTTTAGAGATTTTAAGAATAAAAAACTTATTTCGGTAAAACTGGTTTCTCTCTTGTCCATGATGTTCTCACAAATTCCTTTACAATGTATAATAAGCAATGAGTTAAAACTTAATAAAATTTGCTGCATATAAAGTTTGTTATTATTTAAATAAAGTTTTTTTTTTTTTTTTGGAATCTGTTTTGAAACCGACTTACTTTACAATTTTTCCTTAGCAGCAAGCAACCGAGAAAAAAAAATCTGTTTTTTTTTCTTTTTCTTTTTTATCGTTATAACTTTTTTATAGCATGAGTGTCATGTCCGTGTTCATAAGATATATCCACACAGAGAGTCATTTTTATGCCCTCGTTATAATTTATGAATGTGTATGACGTTTAAGGGAGACCAAGACTAGAAGGCGTACTTTTCAGTTAATAATATATTTTTTCGTAAAATATTTAAGCAAAAATTGAACTGCAACTTAATGTGTCATACATATTGTTGTCATACATTTTTTGGCTATAAGTAACCTCGAGTTTTGAGTTTGTAGCTCGTGCAATTTTCGTTTTGCAAAAACTTATTGAAAGAGAAAATTTCTGCTCTAACTTTCCCCGTCCCGCGGTTAGTTACTTGCGGTCAAGTTGATGCACACTTAACGAAACGTTAAATCAGACATATAGCCAGCAAAAATAAATTATACTGGGTGACAAGAAATAACTTGGTCACACAATACTCCATAACTTTAATGGTAATGAAAATATTACGACCAAACTTCAAAAGAAATATCAATACATTATTTCGTGAAATACACCACCAGCTCAGTCATTTCCAGCCGAGGGCTGCAGTTTCGTGCTTATTAGCACTCATCTGTGCTAATTCTACATTAGCTACCAGTTTGTTTGGCCCTCTTGGCTTCCATAAGAGGTTATCCATCTCCAGCTCAGTCACTTTCCTATGCCGGGCTGATGAGTGCTAATAAGCACGAAACTGCAGTCCTCGGCTGGAAATGACTGAGCTGGTGGTGTATTTCACGTATTTCTGCTTTAGCCCTGGCTAATGGGCGTTAATTTACTGAATAATGCATTATTTCGTCTAATATATTTACAAATTTTCAATCTTTAGGATTAATACAGAGCTTTAAACGTGTCACAAAATTTTCGGCTCTGGGCTGCAACTCACTTACTGATATTTTATCCTATGTCTTCCATAAGGATTTCTTTTGGGTTGCCAAAGTTTTATGAGGTTTAGCACACACCCTTATTTCCACGATGGATCAAACAGAATAATCCATTGGGTTCAAATCTGGGGAATACGGTGGCCATTCTTCAGCTCCAATGAAGGCCAGAAAATGAGTCTTGCACCAATCTTGAGTGCCTTCAGCTCTTTGTGCTGGTGTGTAATCATGTTGGAAGGTTCATCTTTTGTTTCCAAGAAACTTTTGCAACCAAGGTAAGATAACATCTTCCAAAATGCGCTTGCGATATGTTTTGGCGTCGAAGACGCAGTTCAACATTGCAAAAAGGTCCTCTGGAGACAAGGTTGGGAGTAAAAATTTTTAAAACTTTGACATCCCTAAAGAAATCTTTGTGCAAAGGATAGGATAAAATATCAGAAAGTGAGTTGCGGCCCAGAGCCGAAAATTTTGGGACACCTTTAAAGCTCTGTATTAATCCTAAAGGTAGCCACTTTGAAAATTTGTAAATATATTAGACGAAATAATGTATTTATATTTATTTTGAAGTTTGGTCGTAACATTTTCATTACCATTAAAGTTATGGAGTATTATGTGTCAGTAAGTTATTTCTTATCACCCTGTATTTACAAAGGGCTAAAAAGTAGAACTGACAATCAATGGGCAGTTTTTTTCTCTTTTTTTTATATTTTATATTATAGTGTTCCAACTAAATACCTTTCCACACTCTTAACTTCGGAGCGGCTGTTGCTATTTTCTAAAAGAGGTACTACACTATAAAAAAGAATTGTGTAACCATGCTCCATAAAATCGGTGGCAGCACAGCTGTCTCCGCTGCTCTGGAGTAACTTAACTGTTACACTGTTATGAATTTACACAACGCTTGTGGAAAGTTACACCGCAGTAATCTAACTATAAAATAACGTTTCGCTAATTTCTAAGTAAGGTTTCACCAAAGTTTTCCGTAAGCTTACACATAAAATGTTTGTAACGTTACATTTCTATTAAGAGTACAGTTTCTTTTCACGTTCTTGAAAAATTACTCATCGTTAAGTGTAAGTTGTCACCAATTTCACTGTGTTCAATTGCATCTTATATTAGTATGCAAGGTTTCATGGTATTTAGATAAACCAGTGATTGTCTGCAACTTTTTTTGGCATTTCTGAAGTAAATGCAATATTCGCGAGTTAAATTGAACTGTACTCCTTCGGAATTGATTGAAAGTTTTACACAAATAAATTATTTATTCAGTAAATTACCGCACAATTAGCCAGGGCTAAAGCAGAAATACATGAAATACATCGCCAGTTCAGTCATTTCCAGTCGAGGACTGCAGTTTTGTGCTTATTAGCACTCATCAGCCCTGCATAGGAAAGTGACTGAGCTGGAGATGGAAAACCTCTTAAGAAAGCCAAGAGTGCCAAACTAACTGGTAGCTGGCACTCTTGGCTTCCTTAAGAGGTTTTCCATCTCCAGCTCAGTCACTTTCCTATGCAGGGCTGATGAGTGCTAATAAGCACAAAACTGCAGTCCTCGACTGGAAATGACTGAACTGGCGGTGTATTTCATGTAAATAAATTATAGTTTTCGTCTACACGAAAAAAAAATCAATAAATTAAATAATTAAAAACTACAGCACTACTAGAAAATCCTTTGAACACAAGGATTCCCTAAATGTTTTTAAAAATCGCTGCCACTTGATCTTAAGTAAAGATATTACTTAAGAAGAACTTGAGTCAGTTACTAAAAGAGTTGAAATAACCTAGAGATCGTCTAGAAGTAAAGTAAATTCCCAATCATCCGCAGAATAGGACGTCACAATAAGTACGGATAGTTAGATTTCATGGAAAATCAGCGAAATTGGTCTGAAAACAATGCTAGTGTATGCAAAAACTCCCACAAAGATCAATAAAGCTCGTATGCATTTAAACTATCACTGAGAACGATAAAAGTGTTTGTAAAAAATTAATATAAAAGCTAAAAAATTATTACTCCTTATTGCGAACGTACACTACACGAACGCGAGCAAATCGTGTAAATAAATTAACTGAAACATATTAGCTGAAACATATGTTTCAACAAAAGCGAGATTTTTTTCCGAATAAAACTGGTCCAGTTAATGGTTTAGGCGCGTAAATAGTGCAGATCGAAAAATCAGGTTTCAACTAGTGTAAGGGTCATTCCACGCGAAATGAACAATAACTGTGGCTGACATGTCATAGATTTCAATGAAAATTTTTATTTAGATAAATCATGCATATCTATGAAGGAATGCAGAGTATGAAACTGTCTGTTGATTTGTTACTAAAATTAGAAATTAATGCTTACTCTAAGCCTGAATTTTCAGAGTTCGTGGTAGTCAGTTTGTGACTCAATAAATCCGAAATTTGTAAACATACAATAAAAAAATAAATATTTCCACATTCTATGAACAAATCTCTATTAGGAAAAAGGAAAGTAAAATTTATTCAGGGCTTTTTTTTAATCTGAGGCATTAACAAAGATTGAAAACTTGCTAATTTACCTCAGAATTCAAATTACTCTTCTGTCTAGATCTTTTAATGGAAAAATAACAGCAAAAATACTTCAGGAGGAAAAACTATTTAAACTAACTATTTGGTCTAGTAATTGCGTTAATATTCCTTGATAGTGAAATCGTACTTTAAAATATCAAAAATTTCGTTTTTTATTTTTTCCAATATTTTAGATGTTTATTTGAACATGCGTTAATACCTTAACTTACTCATTTTTTTTTTACATAAGGTATCGAAGTTGCGTGGATGGATGAATGTCTCTTACGCGCTTGCGGTCAAGATTGTTCTGTCTTGTTCTTCATAAAATTTGGCACAAAATTATTTTTAAGGTTGAGGATGTGCACCTCGATGTGTTTATCCGAAAATACAAATTTGTCCTTTTTCTATTCAATTTTAAAAACTTTTTTTGCATGAATTTGAAAATATGGGAGATAAACATATCATGCCCATCTTTAAAGTTTAAGTCATTCGAAATCTTTGAATCTTCTGCATAAGGTAAAGTTTAGTCGAAGTTTTTACTTACAGAGTTACGAGAATTCCTTTTATAAACACCGAGGCTTACCTTAAGTAAGCCAAACGATTTTAAAACTATTTTAAATAATTGAGCGCTCGAGAATAAAATTAAAAATCAAAGATGACTGAAATTTATTCTTGATACTAAAATTAAAATTTTGTTTTGTTTCTATGGTTACGTCTTTTTGCTGCTTTTTAATTCCTTTTTATTTTTTCAAAGCTCTTTATTCTATGGTGATATTAATCCTGCTGTATTATTAAAAACTAATTAAATATTTTAACTGCAAAAAATACAAGTCGTCTGCTTTCCCGCTCAATTTTAATGACTTGCTAACGAAACATTAAAATATGCCTAATAAATGCATTTGCAATGTTCTTTTTAAAATGTTAAATTTTGAAAGGAAAAAAAAAATATTACTTTTATTTTTATTTTTAAGATAGAAAATAATTAAAACTTTTGCAAGAACAAAGTTAGTGTTTTTTTCTTGACTCACTTTTATACCTTTGATGAAACATAGTTAAATCATATCTAAACTTTTAAATCCTTTCACAGTGTGGTATCGATTTAATTACTGCTGATTTTAATTTATAATATTAATACATCTTTCCGAATAAAAAAAAAACATTTTTTAGTTAAGTTTATTCCAGAAATAAATGTTCACTTAGTTTTCAATTTAAAGTTAATAAATTTTACGGTTTGGTTCTTTATTTAATATTGATTAAATGTAAATTAATACCAAACATTATATTTTCTTATAGCCGCACTATTTTAATGAATTTAAGTTAAAGAACAAAACAAAACTAACGTTTTGTGAACTCACAAATCTAAAAGTTTCACTAATTTTGCTCCGATAAAGGAACATTTTACATTTTCGTGGGAAGTAAAATCGTGGAAGCAACGAGGCGAAAGTGACGTCATAAATGTTGAGCATTTGACGAGAATATAGAGTCTCATTGATATTTGGAGCCGAAAATGATTCCTCAAATCCAGTGGCAAGCGTACATGAATATATGCAATCATGATTTGTTTTCCTTTGCATTTCTCTTGCAAGAAATAGAGTGTTAGACGAAATAAAGAATAAGCAATGAGTAGGACCAAGTGACAAATTTTTAATTCTGCCTAATATATGTAGATATCTGGAAAAACAATAATACTGAACGCATAACAGTAATTACCTGTAAATAAACAAGCGAACCAAATGACTTTTTTATTTTCTACCATGGGCAAGGCCATGCGGGAACCACAAGTGATTAAATAAAATATCGTTAATAAAGGGAGGCGAGTTGGTACGGCGGATCGGGACACTATGCGACAAAGAGGGGAAGGGTCAAATATTAAGAAAAAAGTGACATTTATGCACAGCTCAAAGCATAGAATTTACAGCTATTAACTGTGGTAGAACAAACAATTCTTTTTTTTTTTTGTGTGTGTTTAAAACATACTATTGACACTGAAAACCCCGAGTCTATAATAATATTATCTTCCATAAAAACTGGCAGTTGGCTACTCAAATATCAAGCACACTGAAAATATAAACTAAGATATTTTAAGTAGCAATATCCTGTTAAAATTTATTTAAAAGTCAACAATTATACTGCTCACATTTTGGTGACAAAGGACGATTTCAGCTTTCGTTTTGGAGGTGTTATTCTCTTTTTCTGCCTTGTTATTAAAATACCAAAGAGAAAAATCTGCACTCTGTCCTAATCAAACGTAACACGTAACCACAAAATGGGTACAACAAAGAATGAAATAAATATCTATAAACGTGATTTTAGTCTACATTTTGTTATTTCAACCAGGTTTTAAAATAATAACTAGTACGCAGATGAAATGATTTTAGTTAGAATATGTCTCTAACTTGCGATATCATTAACTTAAACGAGCTGATGTGTGCATCACATGACCTCCTTTTACTCCAATTTAATGTCATTTCCTCATTAATGGCATTTTTAATGTGTTTTAATAGTTTACTCCCTAAATATCAACAGCAGTAGCCAAATTGAGACCACATTTTAAAAAAAATCGCCAAATTTGTCGCCTAGTTGGGGACAAAACTTTGCGTCCGAAATACTGGCGATATATCGCCAAGTGTCCGCCAAATTATAACACCACTTGAGTTTACATCGGAACTAACAATGCTTTCCCTCCAAAAAGGGGCAAAAGACCCGTTTAGAAGCACCTGAATGCAACCAAAAGGGGAGGTGCACAACTAGACCCTACTAGGAGTCTACGTACAAAAATTCCAACTTTCTAGGACATACCGTTCTTGTGTTATGCGACATACATACGCACATACAACATACACACATACGTACATACAGACGTCACGAGAAAACTCGTTGTAATTAACTCGGGAATCGTCAAAATGGATATTTCGCGTGTCTATACGTTCTTAGGCATTTATCCACATGTGGTCGAGTCGTAAAAAAAACTTAACATTGATTCGATGGTGAGTAAAATGGAAATTAAGGTCGATTTTTGAGTGAAATTCTTTTTGCGAATACAATATTACCTTTATTGTAAAAGGAAGTAAAAAGTATAAATATAAATACGTACATATCTTTAAATTTATAAAGCACTCAAAATTAGGTTTTAGGACACCAAAAGACTCTCTTTAGAAGTCATCAATTAGTGTTGCAGAAAAAATTATTTTTAGATAACAATGCGCACTATAGTTAGGTTTATATATTTATATACTTTTAATATTGCTACCGTATTACCCCGCATTATTCAACATGCCGCAAAATTTGAGGGTCACCAGATTTTCAATAACACTTGCCTGGTCCTTTCCAGCACGCCAGAAAAATCAAAGTTAGGAAAAAAAAATACTATGAAAAATATGTTCATCTTAAAAATTAATATAAGTTATATGCATATCTTATTATTATTAATAAACAGTTTAATTTTGTTAAAAATATTTACTAACAATGTCATTTGTTATTTTAACAAGAAAACTATTGTTTAATGACGAATAATTTTATAAAAACTAAATTAAAGCTAAGTAAGCATACATTTAAGCAGAAAGTTACAGCCACTAAACTAGTGCTAAAAATTTACGACATTGGATAAATAAAAATTAAACTTACCTCTCTAAAATTAACCTAAATTAATTTATTTAAAAAAATTACGAACAAATCGAAGCAACAATAATTGCTTTTGAATTGATTACTTTATCGGCATATAATTAAATCCATTAATAATGACCTACGATAAATAACAAGCACTTACTATATGCAATACACATTTTTTTTGAAAGAAGGTTACTTTTGGGAGTTATCAATTTTTTTTCTTACAGTGGTTTGCTCTCTGACTGGAACTGAATGGGGAAGTTTACTTTTGTTTTGTTGCAAAATAAACCTCGAATTATCCGGCATGCCGGAAATTTCGAGTTTCCTGGCATACTCGTCAACCTCGCTTTTTTCCGGCATGCCGGATAATGCGGGGCAATACGGTATATTCATTGACCAAGTATCTACTCCCATTTTCAGAGTATATTGGTAGATTTAAAGCATGTAATAGTGACCTTCTAAAAGGACCTCCGTTTCTAGATCGCATGTTGGATCGCATCGCATTTTTTGAGTGAAAAAAAAAAAAAAAAACAAATTTTAATCATTTATTTATTTATTTTACACAGGATCCCTTTTTAGAGCGGTTCTTATGTTGTGGTATCCCCAAGCACTTCCTTCCTCCCCCCACCTGATGGTTCTATACCTGCAGAAAATATCTTTAAACAGTTATGATTTAGTTAGCGAATTTAAAATACAATTTTAATTCCCATGAGACATGTTTGATGCAGTGTTGACATAAATACTAGCTTGTGAGTATTTTTAAGAATCTTTTTTCATCCAACACCTTAATTTTGTGTTTTAATGTAGGCGGCTGTATCATTCTGTCACAGAATTGAATTAAGACACACGAAGCAAGTAATTTATTTTGAACTAACTTAGTTTTAATATAGGATTGTGTAAAACTTATACTTATGAGTTTTTTTTTTATCTTAATGTGAGAAAAATAATTCATAAAAAATCGAGGCATTCCACATCACACTACCTTTGGGAATTTTGGATCCAATTTAAACAGGAAACAAGCAAAGTCAAGATAATTGTGAGAGATTCAAAAAGATTGAAGCTACAAAATATACGAAAATGATTTCTTACATTTATCATTCTGACAACGTTATAACCATTGATATTTTGTGGTTAAGAGAATATATAGAAATATACATATATATATATAGGGGTAGATAATAAGAACTTACTTCACGTTATGAACTTAGATCATTTTCCGGCTTTTCCACAACAAGTGTCGTCCATTTTGTTTTCGTTTACGAGAAATCACGGGCTCTGCTTCGGTTGCTACGTAGTTCTTCTTCTTCTGTCTACTTGGAGCCTAATGGTTAGGTTTTATTTGATGAGGACTACATTCTCAGGAGATGTCTCGCCTCCCTTACATATGTTATATTTTTATTCCATATAGCACTGAACATGAAAGAATTTACAGCACATAGAAGTGAAAGTACATTCGGAGCGATGGTGGCAGTCGAACCCACCGCGTCAAGTGTGTCAAGCAATCACTCTGGCCACTCAGCCACTGATAAGTTTTTTTTTTTTTTTTAAGGTTTTGACGGAAAACGGGGCTTCTCACAAACCATGGTGCAAGACTCCTCCAATAATTTGAGTTTAAAAGCAAAAACAGCTTACTCCAGAATTTGTATGACGTTACACCTATTAAAAACGGTTTCAATCAACATTTTTTTTTTACAGTGTAGGTATAGTAAAGCAGTCATGCACTACTGAGTAAAACCACTTACTGGGCCACTTGGTGTAACACTGCGGAGTTAGTATTTCTATCTTGAAAACATAGCACGATATGGTAAAGAAGTGACCTACAAAGTTGTTGATGATTATTGGTTTAGTACGAAAAAATACCTTGTTGGTATCAATAAGAGTAGATAGGTCATTTGATTTTTCGTTTTTTTTTTTTTCAAAATTGTAGCGTGAGAAAATGATTTCAGAAACAACAAGTTATAACAATACATTTTTTTGACATTGCGGTGACTTGTTTTGCTCGAAAGATTATTGTTTATCCTAGCTTTTAAAACTCGTGACATCACAGGAACGTGAATCTGGGACGTTTTCGTGAAATCACGAAAAACCAAATGTACGTTCTACCGTTTTATTCTTTGCATTAATGTCAACAAGAAATCTGTTCGTAGCAAATAGGTGATACTCTACAGCTTTGTATTTCAATTTTTCCCCTATCTCGAATCGTTTTTTTTTTTTTTTTTTTTTTTTTTGTGATAGGATCTCTAGCTCTTCAGTTTTCCAATAGGTGGTGCCATAGGTGGTCTTTTTTTAATAGCGCATGGCTTATTTACCTAGACACCACTTTTATGAATATAGCAGCAGCCATTTTGATGATTAGAGGGTGGGAAGGAACTTTAGTGGAACGCTGTACATATAGATCTCTTTTGAAAGATTCCTCTCAGCAACAAATAAATTCAACAAAAAAAGTTAACTATTGTTGCCTTTTTTTTAATCGCTTGCCAAATTTAATTTATGTTTGATCATGATGTTATTTTCTAACCCTGTATTGAGAACAAATTAGTGTAAAGGCACCAGTCACAGACGTGCTTAAGATATCACTTTCAGGTTAACTCAATTTTCTGAGTCTTTTAATGTATTTAGACTTCTTAGACTATTTTTCTCCCATGCAACAGCATCTCATGTAACGTTTGGCCGCTTATGGATTCTCCGAATTAGTTAAGTCTATTTTTATTTGCTCAATTTAGTAAAATGGTCCAAACCCCCTAGTAATAGAAACAAAAAAACCTGATTGTGTCCAGGAACAGACAGGATGAGGAAAGGATGAGTAATAGACACAATTCCTTTTTTTCTTTTCAAAATGCGCAAAAGTTCTTCATTTTTAGAACTAAACCCTTATTAAATTCAAATGAGCATGAAACACCAGCTGACCTCGTGGCAGCTGTTCATAACCTTCCACCACTGCCTTGTAAATACCAACTGGCTCATGAAATTCACTCTAACAACACAAGATGTTTGCACCGTTTTCATGGGCCGCAGCAACATCAGTTTTACCCGACTAAAAGGCTAATTATTTAAATTTAATTTATAATTTTTTATTAGTAGATCCTTGTCTGTTACTGGTGAGCTTAACCTAGCCTTATATTTTGTTTTTTGAAAGTGGATAAGAAAACTAAAGGACATTTTTAAAAGTTCAATGTTTATCATTCCCAAAATATCTTGTTATTTTAATTTAAATGCAAAACTATCATAATCGTTTCTAAATAACATTTGAGCATATCTTGTTGCTGCACGTACTTGTGAAGCAAACTGGTGTCCTAAAAAAAAAAAAAAAAAATTAAAAACGTAATTGCAGCTATCAGCAATTTTATTCAATTCTAATGAGTTAAACTGACGAAAAATTTAAACTAGGTGAGGGTTCCCCTAAGTGAGGGTAAATTCCACATGGTTGTGAAGGAAACCAAAAATATGGTATTATACTGCGAATGGTGGGGTACGAGAGTAGAAATTTATTCTTTGAGCAAATGGTTTCCCGTGCGATTTTTGTGATACAATTGCAGGAGTTAGTGTTCCTGATAGATATTGATACGAAAAAACCGAATTTGGATGTTGACAACAGCGAAAACGGTGCAGGGGGCAGGGGGGCGGTTATAACTGCTTTGGGGCAAGTGGTTAAATTTTTGTTTTCCGTTAAATTTTTGTGATACAATTATGGGAGTTAATTTTTCAGAAAGTTATTGGTACGAAAAAAACGAATTTGGATGTGACCATGCCCGAAAATGGTGCAAGGGGCAGGGGGGGGGGCGGTTATAACTGTGTTGGGGGAGACAAGTGGTTTATCGTTCAATTGTTGTGATACTTTTTCTGAAAGGTATTATTGGCAGGAGGAAAACGAATTTGGATGGTTCAACCTCCAAAAATGCTGCAGGGGGGTAGGGGGTATAACTGCAAACATAAAACAGTTATATCTTCGACATTTCTCGATTTACAACAAGTTTTCAAAGCTTAAAATGCTTAAATCCACTAATAAACAACATAATTAAATTGCAGACTCCTGTTTAGGAGCTATTAAGAGCACCTTTTTCTTTGTAAAATATGTGAGTTTATGAATGAAAATTTATCCGGCTAAGGATGATCTTTCTATTGATAAAGGGTTCCTGGAACCAAGACCATCATTTAGGCAAAAAAAAGGGGGTGGGGGCGCTGATTTAAACAAAATTACAAATTTGCATTTGCGATTTTTATCGTTTTCCCAATATATTCCCTCATCCCTATTAAATGTATAACTTTAATTGAGGTCCGTCATTGGATGTCAGAGGGGGGTGGAGGTCAATTTTCCCCATGACATTAAAAATGTGATTTTTTGTACACATAAGTAGGCATTGTTTTTCTATTTGTGGGGGGGGGGGGAGATTCAATTGAAAGATTATTTATTTCTCTAAACAAGCAATTTGTTCATAAGTTATACACCCGCAACAATTTTTCATAGCTTAAAGCATTCCTAAAGGATGCTTACATGCAATTACGAATGTGCTGTAAATAATATAAACCACTAATATTTTACCCGAAGCCTTTAAGTTGTGAGTGGCCTGGAATATGGTACCCAAGGGGGCCAATATGCAAAATTGTAAGGGGGGGGGTCAGATATTTTCCCCATGGAAACTGATTTTAATGCAGATTAGAGTTATTAAAATTTGACGTTTTTAATAACTTATTCATTAACGGCTGGAAAAGAAATGTTTACATTTTTGCAAAGAAAAAATTACTGAAAGCAAGGAAGTTCTAATTTCAGGGGGGGGTTGTGCCCTCACTTGCCCCCCCCCCCTATATGGGCGCCCTTGATGGTACCTAATTTTTTAAGTTACGAAAATGAGCGAAATATATTTAATCTACATTCAGTCAAATGATAATATTATGAAAAATGAAGCTATTATGTTTCTTATGGGCTGCTTATTATTGTTCATATTTTTGTAGAAGTGTTTCTTTCGTTTGCTTGAGTGAAAATATACATTTAAATTAACCATTAAAATACGTTTTTTAGATACTAAACTATTTTAGAAGAGTATTGCTATCACGAATTTTGAACAATAAGTCAACAAAACAATACTAATAAACAACACCAATTAAAACGACGTTTCACTGTCATATTCATCGGAACTACTATCCCCTTTCTAGTTTAAAGAGTAATTTGCGTCATTTCGATATAAACGTTCGCACGTAAATCCGCTGCTTCTGCATTTGCGTAAAAGTGTTGAGAATTTACTTTTTTGCATGAGCATTTTACCAGCTCTAAAACCGCCTGTGGGGCAGGTTTCATTCCGGTCATCTGGGGAACAAATGTCCCCCTGCCCCCTTGCAGCATTTTTGAGGGAAGAAACATCGAAATTCGTTTTCCTCGAGCCAATAGCTTTTAGAAAAACTAAGTCCCATTATTGCATCAGAAAAATTGAACGGAAAACAACTTGCCACCCAGGGCATTTATAATTGCCCCCTGCGTCATTTTCGGAATTGGCAACATCCAAATTCGTTTTCCTTGTGCCAATAGCTTTTAGAAACACTAACTCTCATAATTGTATCACAAAAATTAAATGGAAAACCACTTGCCCCTCAACGCAGTTATAACCGCCCCCCTGCACCCTTTTCGTGCCTGGCAAGATCCAAATTCGTTTTCCTCGTTCCAATACGTTTTAGAGAAAAACTAACTCTCATAATCGTATTACAAAAATTGAACGGTAAACCACTTGTCCCCCCAGCGCAGTTCTAACCTCCCCCTTGTCCCACCTGCACCATTTTCGGGATTGGCGAAATCCAAATTCGTTTTTCTCGTCCCAATACCTTTCAGAAAAACTAGCTCTCATAATTGTACCACAAAAAACGCACGGGAGCTAAAATTTCACCGTTTGCTCCCCCACTAATTGGCAAAAATATGTTTTTCCAGAAGTTTTATATCGAACATTTATGGCATTTAAATGATACTCCCTATTGGAGAACGAAAATTCCCCTAAACGGAAACGGGGTGAGGCCTGCCATTTTATCCCACGTCGAATGTGCCAATTAGCACCATAACACACAACCTTCTAAGAGCAAGTGATTCCATATAAAATGTTTGGAATACATAGGGTCAACCCGGTTGCTATCTCTCACTTGCATGTTTTGACATAATATTCAAACTACTTTATTTATGAAACGGTGCACGATACTTTGTTGTAGCTTTATTTATCTGGCATTTTCTTTTTAAGATGATTTGCATAATTTTTTAATGTATGTTAAATTTTTCTTTTTACAGAATATTAGAAAACAATTGAAATCAATTTTTGTTTTCAAAAGCCCCAGTTTCAAAAACTGTAATCAGCGCCATTGAGTACTAAATTCCCTGAAAGATAATTCACTTTGGCGGTTTAATAGAGAATAAGATTTTTTAAATAAGCTACTATATGTAAATGTAGATTTGAAAACTTAAAATTGAATATTTAGTAGCAATTGTGCCGATTACATTCATAGTTATGTAGCTATACTAGCAGTATCCGTGAGGCCTTGGCCATGGTGGACAATTAAAAGGGCATTTGATTCGCCGAAATATTTACAGGTAACTTCTGTTATGCGAATAGTAATTTTGTTTTCGAAGAACTATATTATGTCAGTATAGGTGAAAATTTTCCCCTTATGGCTACTATATGGTTAGCCTCTTTTACGTCAACAGTGGTATTTCTTTCGAAAAAAATAGAAAAACATATTTGCATGTAAAGTGTGGCTCAGTATTGTTGACGCTCGGTTGAAGTGTCAAAGACATCAAATCGTAGGAAATGTGAAGGGGTGAAAACGTTTTAAGCAAATCAAGATGTCCACAATGTGCACCTCACCTTTGAGTTAGGCGTTAATTTTCTATTGAAATTCGTTTCGAATTGCAAGATTGTGTTTCGCCAACGCTTGATTACCGGTTGCGTCCGTATCCTACACACACTCACACACACACGCACACACGTGATTGCAAGAAACATATTTGAATTCAAAATGTCAAAATTCAAATTACTTTTTTTTTTTATATTAGCTCATTTTAACTTCGAGCATTAAAGTATCGATAATATTTTGATAAATGCAATAGTTTAAAATTTAAAATTGCTAAAAATACTTCCTTTAAAGTTTAAGGTAGTTAATTACAAATTTTGTCACAAATAGTGAGAGACTTTTTTCTTGTAAATTAATTTGTTTATACCTTGAAATATTTATGCCTACTTTGCAACCAAAGTATCAGATTCATAAAAATTAAGTGTATACTAAGCACTAAGTAAAGCACTCAGTTCAAAAATTAAAATCAAATACTAAAAACTGCTCAGTGAGTGACCATTGGTATCTGAATATCTAGCATTAATAATATTCATAAACAATTTTAAATTCGCTACTAATTTAAGTCACTATAAAAACCACTTGAATTTTGAAAATTCTCACTTATTTCTTGCAATGAATCCCATTTTTACATTACCTTATGTAAAGAGAATAGTACGTCCCTTTGGCATGAACATTTGTTTGAAAAGTGTTTCGCGTGAACAGGATACCCGCTTAAGCACCTTTTAGGTCATGTATGGATAAGAATGACTGTGCGGTAATAGTTTAACCAATAACCCAACCATCTCCGTCGGGGGGAAATAACTCAATGTTGCTTTTCAAACAAGTGGTGAATGCATACTTGTGGTGAATGCATACTTGACATTTGCTGTTTATATGATTATGTGGTGAATGCATACTTGACATTTGCTGTTTATATGATTATGTAGTTCATCATAAACTGGAGGAAACGATGTTAAACTTTCATATTTTTAACACGCTTTTATTAGCTTCACCTGTATGTATGTATGTATGTATCTTGTAACGGAATCTTGCAGCTCAAATTTCGCCCACTTCCT
Source organism: Uloborus diversus (assembly GCF_026930045.1). Taxonomy (NCBI): domain Eukaryota; kingdom Metazoa; phylum Arthropoda; class Arachnida; order Araneae; family Uloboridae; genus Uloborus; species Uloborus diversus. The sequence continues at coordinate 72,468,944 of NC_072737.1, read as the reverse complement.
GCGATCGGATTCTTTTGAAATTTGGCACGCGACCTCAGACCCGATGACAATGCAATATTCTATAATCAAATTAATTAATTAACTCTTTTAATTGTTAGTTTCCTCCAATTTTAATCAATATTTTGGCATAAATCCAACAATGTGAAAAAGGAAAAATTTAAAAAAAAACACATTGAAAAATGCTCGGAAAAATTATTCAAAAATATCTACAAAAACCTTTAATTTTTCTACATCAGACAAAATTTGTTCCAATGTTCCAAGGTAATTAGAACATGAAATATAATTAAATTTAAACTGATTTCATGCCAAAATTTAGATGAGCCTTCAATTGGAAATTCATTGCTGATTAGACCATTGTTGAACAAAACTTTATTCAAATGCATCTCAAATTTTCAAAGTAATATAAATATGATTTCCGCAAACAAACATCGATGACTCACAGTAGCTTCCCATTGGGGTGCCCTTGTCTTAACTTTAAGACATTACTTCGCACTCGTTTTATAAATAATTTCGTCGCCTGATAATTCTCCAACATAAGACTAAAAAACAGAAAAATTAAATAATAGTTTTAAAAAACTAAAAAAACACGCTTTCGTGGCAAAATGAACTAAAAAGTGAAAAATAATCTTTGGATGATAGTAGTTGACCAATCACTTAATTTTAATGTAATACAAAAAAGCGTGGGGGCTTGTTATCAGTTGTCTTGAATTTTTTCCATTTGTTGTCCAAGCAAAAATGTAACTAGACAGCACCCCACGCTTTTTTGTATTACATTAAAATTAAGTGATTGGTCAACTACTATCATCCAAAGATTATTTTTCACTTTTTAGTTCATTTTGCCACGAAAGCGTGTTTTTTAGTTTTTTAAAATTATTATTTTGTTTTAATACCGAGTATCGAGCATCATTGTTATTAATTTGTTTTTCTTGACCATACAGTTTACAATCAAACGATTTATGTGTAGGCATAAATTTAAAATTAAGTTCCCTTACAGTACTAAATTCTTAAAAAGCCTTAACATAAACATCATTTCTTTGCAGCAATTGAAAGGCTTTAATATTTCCTTTCCTTTGAATGCACTGCAAGTATCGCAGCCTGTCAAACAATGCAGACCAATTAGTGCATCTGAAAAATCCTCAGTCAATTTTTGGGCTACAACTGAAACATGAATTTTGCCATTTTGCTTGGAAATGTGTTTTTTATCCCCGTTAGTATATTTTGCCTTTAGCATGCTTGTTCATTGCAAAACGCAAAAGGGAATCTTTAGTGTCACGACAATTTACTAGTACAGAGTTACTTGACTTACAAGAAGTAACCCTACCCAAGTGTGAATCACCGATTTGAACAGAATTTTGTATATCGATAGACACTTAAAAGTATTGAACGTGTTTTTTTTTTTTTTAAATCGGAAACAACAATTTTGATGGGGTGAAATTTTTCCTTAAATATTGGATAATTGGAATATTAGATGGTACAATATATTCTTTTGTATAAATTTCAATTAACAAAATTCAAACGATGGAAAGTTTCAAGAAACTAAGAAAACTAAAGTTGACATGTTTTAGGATTTTTCTGAAATTACTGTTTATAGAGGTATACCATATATTACCCCGTATCGGTGAATGACCCTGAAAATTAAATATATCTCTCGTAAGAAAGTCGTGTAACATATCAATAGAAAATTTTATTTTTTTGCTTTACAATATTTTTTGAATTTTCATTCTACTATAATTAGGAGAAAATTTACAGTCATTTGTAAAAACAAACTTTTTATTGTTTTCGCACATTTTGAATTTTTTCACGGGCCTATGTTTTGAAGAATTTTCGAAGTAGAAATCTAAAAATTGGCAGGATCACTTATCGTCATATCGTCGTCTCAGAGCAACAGCAAAACATCTAATCCCAAGAATAACAGTAAGATATCCTACTGTTGCTCTGAGGTGACGTTATGTGTCTTTCATGCCAAATTTTATTCAAATCGGAAATGTTGAGATCAAGAACTTGATTTATTACATGGATTTGTTCATCGGCATTTAGCAGCGTGACGGAGTAAGATTGAATGAGATGATTTACCCCTATAAACAGTATTCTCAGAAAAATCTTAAAACACGTCAACGTTAGTTTGTTTAGTTCTTTCAAATTTTCCAAAATTATTTGATTTTTTATAATTGAAATTTAAAACAAAAGAATATATTGTACCCTCTAGCATGTAATTATCCACTATTTAGGAATAAATTTTACCCCGTTAAAAGTGTTTGTTGCCGATTTAAAAAAAAAAAAAAATACGCGTTCGATATTTTAAAGTGTTCTATCGATGTGCAAAGTTTTTTCCAATCGGTGATTTACACTTGGGTAAAGTTACTTGTTAGATGGATAAGCTATTCATGAAAGATAATTTTCATGTCTTAATAATGAGCATAACAAAATGATTGTAGAAGATAAAAAAAGAGAGCTACCCTCCTTTTCATTATCAAACAAACCAGCAGTTCCCGCAGGGCGATGCCCATGCTAAGAAGGTAAAGGAAATCCCTTGACAAAATAAAAAACCCCCTCGCCCTCTCTTCTCTCTGATGTGAAATAATCATTTTTCTCTTACTAAAATAAATGCACAACCTTAAAAAAACACATTAAAGATTCTTTGCAAGTCAGAATAATTCACCAAAGCATGAAATTACATTAAAATTTCTCTTAAAAACGTAAAATAATCCGGAAAACCAATTTTTCATCGCCTAGCTCGCTAAGCAACCTCGCTACCGTAACCCAGCTGGAAAGCAATGCTTTCGTTTTAATGAAAACGAGTGAACAAAAATCCCGCTCTCTCCTCTCCCCAGCAGGAAAGCAACGAAATTAACAACATAGTACTATACTTCTAGAACAAAAAGGAAATCCTACTTCCTCGTAACCGTATGAAAAAAAATAATAAACTGTCCAAAGGCTATCGTTTGAGAAAAGAGAAAAGAAAAAAGAAAAATGACCCTTGAATAAAAAAAAATATCCCCTCTGATGCAAAATCATCATTTTATTTATTTATTTTTAAAACTACGATGCATAAACACCCCTCAAAACACTAAAACCAATTCTTTGCAATTTTAAATGTTTCGCAAAATAAACAAAAAGTACATTGAATTACATCAACAGTAGCTTTAAGATGTCAAATTACCCCGCAACTTTATTGTTTATCGCCTAGCACGCCAAACAACTTCGCTACTGTAACCCGCCCTCCCTCAACCAGAAACCGATTCGATATTAATAACAAAAGCGTTTAAACAAATATCCCGCTTTGTCCGTGATCCCGCAAAAATCCGTGAAACGAAATGGTTACGCCAATGAATAACAATGACTAAATTTTAGGATTTTTAAGAAAATCCAACGAGGTCTAAACTAAAATGTTGAAACATAAAATTGCTCTTTTCTACACGCCGATGGGAAACTGTACACTAGTTTATTTTTCATTTCAACCTTGATTGTTGAACTTGCGTCATTTTAGACATCTTTTACTTTCGAGGTAGGCCGTGCAAAGTCGGGTAACGCAGCTAGTATTAAATGAAAATTACTGCAGGTTACAATGGTGTTGACATCCGAAGAAAAACCTGCAAAGTGTCATGCCAAATGAAAACATAGCATTAATCAAACACACGCGGCTCTTCGAGAAGGAAAGAGTATGTGATACGGAAAAAATATAAACTATTTGAAGCAAAAAAACGGCTGCCTCGAAAATTAAAACTCAGAATATAGGAAACAGCAAAGAACAAGAAAACTTTTATGTCGTTTGCGAAAATTTGCTCAAGGTATCAGTTACTAATAACATTTTGAGTGTAGACACTTTTGTAGAAATTTTCCTTAACAAAGATATTATCGATAAATTATTTTCAAATAAAAAAGAAACCGACTTCAAAAAACAAAAAGGAACTGAAAATTAAAAAATAATGGATCATACTTACATACGATTTTTTACCCAAACGTATAAATCAAATTTATTTTACAATTCCTGTACAGAAATCAACTAAACTAAAAATCAAATTATAAAGTAAATATTGATTTTTATTACCGTACGATGAATTATTTAAGTACCTAACTAATTATGTACGATCTCTTAATTTTTAATAACCTTTTGAAGTCGGGGCTTCCTTTAAACTACTACCTAACGTAACTGACAACCCACGTGAGTTGAACACTAATTTAACTAAACGCGAAATTGGTCTTTAAATCTAAACCTACTCAGTTACGTTAGGAGCCCCAGACTTCAAAAGGCTATTAAAAATTAAGAGATCGTATATAATTAGTTAGTTATTAAAAAAATTCATCGTACGGTAATAAAAATCAGTGTTTAATTTATAATTGGGTGTTTAGTTTAGTTGATTTTTGTACACGAATTGTAAAATAAATTTGATTTATACGTTTGGGTAAAAAATCATATGTAAGTATGATCTATTATTTTTTAATTTTCAGTTCCTTTTTGTTTTTTGAAGTCGGTTCTTTTTTTATTTGAAAATAATTTATTTTTTGCTTTTTAGTGGTGTAGATATAAAATAAGTGCGTAGGGTAGAGTATGTGGTTCACTCTTTACGTACATTTTGAGTGAGAAAGCACATTAGTCTGAAAACAGCTAAGATGAACAAAATAGAGAAAGAAAAAGAGCACAGCGTCTCTGAGACTTGCGAAGACTGCGAGGGAATACTTTTTCAAATGCGCAATTATTTACAAAGAAAATTGTCTTCATCATCAGCTTAACTTTATTAAAGTATGCTTTCCAAAAACAATTCACGAGTCACTAAAAAACAACCAAAATCGCTTTGACTTTGCCCATAGAATTTGAAGAGTTTTCTTGATTTTTCAAGGATTCCAGCTTCAGATACTGATTTGATGACCATGGAATCACTGGGAAGTATATACCTTCTCAAACGAGAAAAAAAATTCCAAATTGGTCTATGCGTGTTTGAGTTTACAGGGAACATACATAAAAAGATTCTGACGAATTGAGAACGTTCTTTTTGAAGTCGGTTGAAAAAAGAAAAATTCTTAATGCGCATAACATTTTATACGATTGGCACTAAAAACTGATCTTTGTTCCTCTCCAGGATTTATTTGTGCGTTAATCTAGTTAGAGCCATTTAAATATCAATGATTTTCCTAACTATTTCATATTTCACAATAATACGTGTCACGTAACTCGTGAAAAAAATAACATTTCTCTTTACTAGGCCCCTAGGCCTAGATAGATACCACACTAGAAACAGAGTATCTACTGTGATGTTGTATATATGAAGATCAAAATACTACTAGAACAATGATACTAAATGAATTTCCTGTTTGCTTCAGAGGAGTCTTTATTCAAAAATTGCGATATGACTACGAATGATTAATGCAGGGGAAATAGTTAGGGAGGAGGGTACTCCCCCAAAGGAAGAGCCCCCTAAAAAGGAAAAATACCCCTCAAAACAGCCTCCCTCGCCCATAAGGGGGCACCCCTGACTAATATTAATGTTTTATGGTACTTTCTTTAACACTGAGTAAAGAAAGTACCTTTGTTTTATCGGGGGCACTTTTTTTAACAATGGATTTTATATTTAATCGTTTGATATTGAAATTGAATGAAGTTTATTGCTTTTTGCTATAACTTTTTTCTAGAACAAATATGGTGAAGCAAAAGTTTGGATCTTAAGTTAGATCCCTTCTATGCATTAAACAAAAAAAAAAAAAAACATAAAAATCGTTTCTTTAAGTGAGACGCTATGAGTTTACAAACAACACAGCACGAGTATGAAATTTATTTTATAATTCCAGTACAAAAATCAACTAAACTAAACACCTAGTTATAAAATAAACACTGATTTAATTACTATACGATGAATTATTTTAATACCTAACTAATTATGTACGATATCTTTTTTATAAACCTTTGAAGTCGGGGCCTCCTATAAACTACTACATAACGTAACTGACATCCCACCTGAGTTGAACACTAATTTAATTAAACGTGAAATTAGTCTTTAAATCTATCCTCTCCCTCGATTTCTCCAGGATCCCTTATACCCGGACTTGAAGACCATTAGACGACTAGACGACAGGGAGAAGTATACCGTTTCAAACAGAAAAAGAATTTTCCTATCTGTACAGGCGTCTTCTAGTAATCGGGGAGCATAGTGCATAAAAAAATTCCAACTAAATCTGTAAATTAATATTACCCTAACTGTAAATAAAGCTGACGGTGTCATGAAGTATTAAATCTAGAATACTAGTCAAACTTTAGAAATCGGACGCCAGTTACGATATATTTTTTAAGAAACATAAATTTAATCTTCAAAGGGAGCGGGTGGGGGATTTTTGTCTTAAATTCACCTTGAATGTAACACTAAATGCATTTGAAAACTAAAACATTAAAAAAAAAAAAAAAAACTTGGATGACTAAATGAAGTTATTTATTAGCAAAATAAAAAATATAATACATTAATTAATTCAACTATTTTCGTAGCAAAATGCATTTAATTTACTGATTTGCTACATGAGTAAGAAATGCAATAGTAAGACAAAAATAAAATTAGCAGGCGGCGCCGTGAAAATCAAACCCCGATGCGAGAGAATTATATACGTACTAGCCGCCTGCGGCGACCAGCCGGTCCGCTTTCTTACGCCATTCGCCTTTCTATGCAAGCAGCCACCTACGGCGGCTGCTTGGCTAACTTGTCATTTAAATTTTTATTTCAAGTTTGCCGCCTTCGGTGGCTGTTTAAATAAATTTGGCAGCAGTATTAATCACATATCTCTATCTTTTGTTGTGCCATTCACATTTTTACGTCAAGATTCTTCGGCGGCTATCTACCTTTACGATCTTTCTCTAAATTTTCTTATCCATCTCTATTTATTTTAACCTCCCCTCCCATTTCCTAATAAAAACAAAGATCACTCAAAAAAAAAAAAAAAAAAAACATCTTTTTTTTATTTAAGTAGAGCAAAAAAAAATAAAAGAAAAGTTATCTTCAAAATTCCCCATAGTGTGCAAAAAGTAGCGTTTGACAAAGAAAAAAAAATCTGTTATTATTGAATTAAATGTGCATAACTATGAAATGTAACGTAATATAGATGCAGCAAAACGTTCCAGCTTGGGGGGGGGGGGAATGGAAAAAGAAATAAATGCAATCCCTAAATAAAACAAAAAAAAGGAAAGAAAAAAGCAAGCTCTGCCGGAAAACACGTGGTCATCACGTCATAAAATGTAGAAGTAAGCTGTATAGTAAAAACAAAAGATAAACATTGTTTGCGATTAAGATTCCATCGTAAATACCGAATCGAAATCCAAGTAGTGACGTCAGAGGCATAAAAGATTTAAGAACGCTTTTTTCGACCGATGCGTGGAAAGACATAATGTGTTCAGCATTAAAAAATTGTTTAAAAAAAACTATTGCGTATTTTTAAGAACTTTTTTCTTCTGAAGAGGGCGAAATGGTTTTACTATTACCAACTTAAATTTTAGAAATGGGGCTTTGATACTTCTCGCAGGATGATATTTAAAAAAAACAAAACCCAGAAAAAATGCAAATTAAAGGTTTTTTGAAAAATTCATAAAAAATACAAAAATTGCTCCACTTTCAAAATTTTTTCACTCATCATATTTAATATTAAATCTTCTACTTTATAGTGCAAAAAATATTTGTGTGGCGCGATTGGTTCGGGGTCTGTGAGGTAAAAAGTGCAAAAAAACACATAAAACATTAAATAACTTTTTTTCTAATTAAAATATCAAAAATCGAAGCCCGAGGTGCACATCTTCAGCAAAAACTGCACCAGTATACCAAATTTCATCTTTCTAGGTCTTACCGTTTTCTCGGGATGCGCGTCACACACACACACAAACATCTTATTTTATTATATGTATAGATTGTTCAAAACAAGATACCTCTGTCGAAAAAATGCACCGTTCACGCCAAAACCACGCGACCTCCTGTGACGTATTGCGCAGTGACGAAAGCTGGTCTACGTAGCCACAACGTGTGAAATTTAAAGTTTCTTGGATTTCTCCGGGACCCCTCAACAGATCAAGACAAAATTAACATGGGACCATCTGGGAAGCATACCCTTCCAAAAAAAAAAAAAAAAGAATTTTTCAAACCGGTCCACTATTCTTCAAGTAATACGAAAACACACATAAAAAGCAAGCCGAAATCATAACCTCCTTTTTTGAAGTCGGTTAATAAACAATAGAAATACAGAGCAAAAGTAACAGATGAGGATGAGGATTTATTGGAACTGAAATATTTGAAGAGCCAAGGAAAGGTGTAGACTTTTTCTGAAGAAGTTTCGGGGGAAACCAAAACTCAACTGATTTGAAAACTTCCACAATCTACAATAATAAACTCGAGAAGATAGCTAACCTTCAAATGGAAGTCTGTATTTTCATTTTCACATATTTTTGGGATATTCTTTTCTAGAACGTCACATCTTGGGTTGTGCTTGATTCATTAGGCATGAAGTATCTGTGTCGTGAAAGATGATATTATTTGTTTCGAAAACAAGTATTGCACACACACAAAAAAAAAGAGCATTTTTCATTCTTATTTTTAAATCAAGAACGCGCTATTTGCATTTATGTTGGTGTTGTCGGTATTGTAAGGAGAACAATTAGTAACAATAATGGCATATTTTGAGACACTTCAAAGAGTGTCTTTGAAATTTAGTCCTAAATTAAACGCAACTTTTTAAAACTTACACTTCATGGAACAGAGAAGAAACACCATATTTTCTTGAAAAAAACGTTACGCGTAAGAAAAAGTTCAACCAATGGCTTGAAGTATAGTTAATACATGATATCTTACTTTTAGACTTTAACAGCGCTCTCCTGAAAAATCGTGTTTTTGAGGTATGACGTTGCTGAAAGGAGTGAGCGATATACCCACTACAGAAAAGTACGAGTACTTTCCGACATTTTAACGCAAAACCTTACTCGAATTTGCGCATGCGTCAGTTCTCTTCTGATTTTATCAAAACAGGGGTGATAGCAAGAAGGAAGTAATGAGCAAGCAAAAACCGAATGCATCGGGAAGTTTGGAACACCTGCTAGTCGCGGAGTTCGAGAACAGAGATTAACACCATCAACATTAGTAAAATAAATTGCTAATCAGCTTACATTTTTGATCATTCAGTGTATTATGTGGCTTGAAAGGAGGAAAACTCATGAATGTTGTTTGAATTTGAAGAGAAAATATATAATATACAATAAGGCCGATTACTTTAAAATCCGGAAACTTTTAGTATCATTAAATAAATAGATAATACTGAAAGTTAAAAAAAAAAAAGAAAGAAAGAAAGAAAGTCGTACATAAAATGTTTTTTTACGAGATTTTTTTTTTTTTTTTTGAAAGATTTAAGCGGAAAGAGCATCATGTGTTTCTTGGCTCTCATGTATTTTTTATGTAATAATTTGGTTTTGATATAAACAGCTTTAATTTTAATGTAATTGTGATGACTGAAAAACGAAAAAATCTGCAAAAAATAATCAAATTAACATTTTATTGGTTGAACAAAAATGCGCCATCTTCATACAAGCACAATTTTCTTTTCCAGCATAAAACAATTCTTTAGTGTTGTACACATATCACTCGCTTTTACAATGAATCTATTTTTCAGAAATGATTGTTCACAGTCTTTGCATCGTTTGACACAACGAAAAATATTACTCAGTTTTCACTGAGTTTATTGAGATTATGTTTTGTTAATTGACAATATTTGATCGAGCCAACATTACTTTTTAAAATCATGTAAATGAGTTTGTTTTATTATTTTTTTATCTTCAGATACGTTATATCAGTTTGTCTGGATTGCGTTTATCCAGTGAATCCCTTCTTCCGGGAAAGTTTGACGTTCGTAATTTGTGCAATTTCTAGATTAGGATCATTAAGTTGGTTGACGTCTTCCAAAGATTCTTCTGATCCTTCGTCGTAGTCGTATCCGAAAGGACATTCAAGGACATCTTCTCGTGCAAGAGAGTGAGAATCTACGTCATTAGGGTGGTAGCGATGTCTGTAATACTCTCTGTTTACGACCATAGTTGAAGTAATTTGTTCGACGTGTTTGACTCCTACGAAGAAAATTGAAAGAAGAGAAGATGGTTAAGACGAAATATTATCAATATTTTTTGTAATGGAAAAAATTAATAAAATGACATATGAGGTAAAAAGGGGGTAAAGTGGCAAAATAAAAAACAAATGGAGATAACCAGTACAAATGATAGGTGAACCTTTTTTCAGTTTCAGGGCAAAAGATGGTACTAGCAGCCCTGGTAGGTTCTGTTATACAGCATGATTATGGAAAACTTTTCAAGGAAAGCCTAACTAGGATCCTTATCTTTATACGCATTTTATTCAAAACTTGAAAACGTCCATTTACATCCCTCTGCTTCACACTGCTTCATATGTATCTTTATAATTATTACCTCAGTGATTGAAAAAAATAACATTTGTGAACACAAATAATCAAACTTTATAAATCTCTCATTCAAAAACATTGAACAGAGGACCTTGATGTGATAGAAGAATATATATTAACATAAGTGAGCACATGACAGGGTTGTTACCGGAGGAAACATACACTTTTCTGTAAAAAAAAAAGGGGGGGAAGACAAGAGAAAGAAAGTACAGGAAGTTAAGAAAAGAAAAAAAAATGAAAAAAGAAGTGAAACGTGTGTGTGTGTACCTAAATACTTTGCTAACAAAATTAAAATTGCGGTAAGTGTTATACGGTTTTAATTTACCCTCGTTTCAATAGAAATTTTCATTTGTAGCTTTTTTTTTGTGATTTTCAAAAGATTTTATTTTGGGATTTTCTAATATCATTCCTCAGATGGCAAAAAAAAAAAAAAAAAAAAAGTCCTGATCTTGCTTGATTCTTTAACATTTTTTGTTGAATACACGGTGGAATTTCCATTATGTTGGGGTGTTCCAATCTCATGTATTTCAGGGTTAGTTGTATCTCCTATTCTACAGTTCTGCTTAAGATTGTGTACATTAAGGCAGCGTTTTTTTTATCCTTTCAGTGCTCACTACACAGTTTCAAAAATTTATTTCCATCGGGCCTTTCATTTCTGAAACTTCAAGAGGGATCAGTAAGGTGATTTTTTGAGCACTGTGAGGTTCACACATGTTGTATTTTAAGTATGAAAATGTATCTTACCCATTAAGGCCATATCTCGATCCAGTTGATTTCTGAGTTCAGAAAGTACACGTCGCACGCCACATTTTCCCTAAACAATTACCAAAAAAAAAAAAAAAGTTACAATTTTAACGATATACCTTTTCAAATACATAGAAGTACTTTATAATGTTCAGAATTAATAAGAATTAAGAAATTCCAAACATTTATATAAATTATACCAGCAGTTTACACTTAATTTTAATATAGTATGTACTTGCATTAAAAAATAAATTAAAAAAGTGAAAAAAGAAGGAAAGAGTTGTTTAAGACACTTCTGAGAGTAACTTATATTTTCTTTTGGTAAAATGAAATTTTAATTTTTCAATGTAAAACAACATGAAATTCATTGTTTCAATCTATTAGAAGAAAATTGTAATTACAAGAATAATGTTAAGAAGCAATGGAAAAGCATCTTAAGTCCTTTCCGAAATTTACGTGCAAGTTTACTCTCTACTTAAGTCATTGAAAACTCATATTGCTTCCGATCAGGATTTTTGGGAATCGTTAAACTTTTGGAAAAAATGATACTTTCCTTGTCAATGATTGTCATCTGACAAAACATTTACGTTTCTGCATCCATTGACCAAGGAAACGGAAATGTAAGCCTTTTTCCCTAATTGAAGTTTGTTCTCAAGTGAAGTCCCCTGCGTCTTTCCTGTCGTTTCGGGTAATAAAACGTTTTTACATCCAAAAGCAGAAGAAACAAAATTAAAACGTAGTAGCTATATATTATCTTTCGGTCCATTTCATTATTTATTTTATGTTCACTTAATCGTTGTTTAGTCAATGACCATTATTTTTTGTAATAGCAAAAACTTGTTTTTTTAATCTCTCAATGGTTGTCGACGATTTTAAACTCTCGTTTTATCACTGTAATTTGTGCCTTCATAAGATTGAATGATTTTTCTCATCAGACTCAATCGTTCGACGAAATGAACATTTTAAAACATACCGATTAAACTTGTAACAAATTCTTGGCAGTAACAATGTTTGTTATATTCAAAATATAAGTTGCTTGTTTCGCAAAGTTCAATTTTTTTAAATACTAAAAAGTTTTTTTTTGCTCGTGCAGAAATTGTTTCAACAGTAAAGGACTTTCTTTGTTTTGCCTGAATAATATTTTAATAATTACAGTTATGAATTGAAATTTTCGCGCTGTATTCTTGCTTTGTCTTTAAATATATTGTAATAACTGAAAAAACAGAACCTACGCTGTGCAACATGGCCCAGGAAACTGGCCTCTGAACGAAAACTGCATCAGCACCGAGAGCAAGAGCTTTGATGATATCATGTCCCCAACGCACACCACCTTCTACAAAAATTTCTACATTTGGATAGACATCCAGAGCTTCAGATACTTCTGCGAGTGCCTCGATCTAAAAGAAGAAAAATCCATTTTAGAGCTGCTTACATCTTAAGAATAAGGGTTACAACTCATATTGAATCACTTAATATAGAGAGAGGAAGCCTAAAACGGGAAAGTTTGTACAAAACAGCATTAGCAATTTGCTAGTTCGTTTTGCATCATTAACATATTAAATTTTATTTTAATTCCTAATTTAATGATAACAAAAGTTCCGTTCAATACTAAACGGTACTACTTCCCCGTATACCAATTTTGACTTCTTAGTAGCTGATCCAAAATCTCAAAATTAACAAAAATTGCAAATTATTTTAAACGTGACTTTTTAACATGTTAACCTGATTTTTAGAAAGCAAATATGCCTATCTCATCTGCAGAAATATATGCTTAAAAATAAATTAACGAATACATCAAGTAGTAACACCTTTTTAATAAAGAAGCTTATGTATTTTTTTCCATTTAAAAAAAAATCTTTAATCGCTTTCAAAAAAAAAAAAAAAAGATTGAAAAGGCTCATTGAAATAAATACATTACGCCCAAAAATAATTTTTTTGTTGTCTTTTTTTCTTTGTTAAAAAAATGAGAAAAATAAAATAAAAAATGAATAAACTTACATTTCAAAAAATAAAAAAAAAATACATAAATAAATAAAAACAACAAAATTTCTACTTAAGGTTCATTAATTTTAGTTAAGTTAAGGGGTCTAAGGACCCTTAACCTTTAAACTTTTCGACCAAAAAGTTTTTCAAGTTATCGAAAAAATGGGTAAACTTTCCCCGTAGAGATTTATGTTAACAGCAGCTGTTTAAGCCTCTTTTTTCAGGTAGAGTTTTCTCAGGTTTCCCATTTTGCGTGCGTGATATCTCAGAAAGTTTCTCATATATTTCCGTAAAACTTTCAATACATGTTCGTCTGGTTAATTTTTATGATCTGAACCTAAATTTATTTGTTTATTTTTAATTATTTATTTATTTATTTATTTTTTGTAAATTTTATGTTAATCAGAATTTTCCAAAATTTTAAGTGAATATATATATATATATTTAATATTAACTTTCATTTTTAGTTAAAATTTAGGTTCAGTTCATAATAATGAAACGGAAATACATTAGAAACTTTGAGATATCACGCGCGCAAAACGAGAAACCGGCACCTGAGAAAAAGAGGCTTAAATAGCTGCGGTCAACATAAATCTCTATGGGGAATGTTTACGCATTTTTTCTATAACTTGAATTGTTTTTTGCGTATGGTAATAAATAAGGTATCGCATTGTTCAGAATTAAATTAGGCATAACATATATTTTTTCCAGAAAGTCGAAAATTTTGAAAGTTAAGGGTCCTTAGACCCCTTAAATTAATTTTAATAATAATTTTTTAAAAAAAAATCGTCTGCGCATATCCTTAAAGAAACATAAAGGACTCCAAATTTCTCCGCCAAACGCTGAATACTCAAATTAAAACTATAGAGTGAAAATAAAAACAAACTTTATCAACAATAATTATTTCAAAGTAAAAACATACCGACAGACAGACAAACACATTTTCCCACTTCAATATCCACTTTTCAATTTTTAATATTTATTCAATTATTTAATTTATTTTTGAGTTCTTTTTTGTTTTTCGCGATATTTTTAAGATGCATAAAGCCTTCTTTCATGCTTTTTCTTCTTTCTCTTACTGGGAAAATAGGCTAAAAACGGATTTTTGAAGAAGTACCAAAAGAATTATTTCACTTTTACAAAAGGGTAAAGTGATAATCTAAAATATCAGATATCACTCATGTACCTCGGTTACAAAAAAAAAAAAAAAAAAAAAAAAAAAAGATAATATTTATGTTGCGATTTTTTAAATAGCTTTGCATGCATATTTTATTATGCATATTAGTGCGTTACGTTTTACAGCAAAGGTAAGGAACAAAAATCGAAAACTGGCACTTTGCCTAGTGATATAGGATCTTATTGAATGATGAGACACAATCGTATTACATTGTACACTTACGGTTGCAGGAGCTGAATCCAAGCCATATCCTCCAGAATTGCTAACCATAACTGCTGCAGCACCACTCTCGACAGCTCTAATAGCATCGCAACCTAGTGAGAAGAAAAATCACTTTGAATTTGCTGCTATCATGGGACGATATTAATTTGAATGCTTTGAGTAGGCTCGGGATAACAGATGCTAAAAGACCACCAAGGTATATTTTCAAAAGGAAAATGTTTGCGAAAACTTATAGCGTACTTATGATGCACCTGCATCAACTAAGACAAACACAAATAAAGTTAATAATCCGTAAGTTACCGTCCTATAACCAGGGCTAAGGCAGAAATCCATGAAATACACCGCCAGTTCAGTCAATTCCAGCCGAGGACTGCAGTTTCGTGCTTATTAGCACTCATCAGCCCGGCATAGGAGTGACTGAGCTGGAGGTGGAAAATCCACCTGCCTTGCCTTCAATATTCGAGTTGAACCGAACCATTGTTTCGGTCACTCGTCTGGTCAGTGCTAATTCTGCATTAGCTACCAGTTTGTTTGGCACTCTTGACTTCCTTAAGAGGTCTTCCACCTCCAGCACAGTCACTCCTATGCCGGGCTGATGAGTGCTAACAAGCACGAAACTGCAGTCCTCGGCTGGAATTGACTGATCTGACGGTGCATTTCATGTACAAAGAAATTTGTTGTTGTCAATGTTCTAACAGTCCGTCACTAGGGCAAAATGTCTCATTAGGTCTCTTAGTTCATTTTCCGTCATGGTGTAGTCAGCAATCCATGGACTTCTCGGTAAAAATAAAAGATTCTATTTTTCAAATAAGCGACAGCCAGTGCGTACGTATGAGTGCTAAAGATATTAAAAATTCGAATTTTTTAAGAATTTAATAAAACTCTAATCATTTTGAAACTTTTGTCACATAAAAGGAATGCTTCAGCTGAGATTTTCCAATAAAAAATAAATCACGCATGCACTTAGAGGCAAAGCAACAAATTGGTGAAACAAAAAATTGAAAAAAAAAAAAAAAAAAAATTCACCCTTCATCGCAAATAGCGTGGAATAAGATGTAAATTTCTGGAATTTATTAACTTCGTATGTACAGTTGAGGCAGTAAGAAGCAAAGTGATGTAAGTAGACGTTTTCAAGTTTTGATTAATACGCAGTTAAAGATAAAGTCCTAGATAGGCATTCATTGAATTTTCTTTCTAAATCATGCTATACAGCAGCCATTTACAGGGCTACTAGTACTTGGGGCTCTTGCCCCAAGACAGAGGAGAGGTTCGGCTACTATTTGTACTGGTTACCTCAACATTTTTAATTTTGCCACTTACATTTCTTTGCTTCTCCCTGCCTCAATTATTCTATGTTCTATTCTCAATTATTCTACTCATACACGAAGATACAGGCATTCACTGCAAACTTCAATCGCTGGTTTTTAACAAGTAACTTGCAGAGCTTTTTTTCCAGAATCCCTTACCAAACATTCAGTAATCTTGTTATAAATATTATATTAAAATTAATTTTCTCTCTAAGTCGTTTAGTTTTTAATGTAATGCGTTTCCGAAAGTCATTATAATGCATCTCTTTAGCTTACCAATACTTTTTCAAAGTTTTTAAGATATTCAACTGGGTTATTTCAAAAGTTGCTACATAATTTTCGTTGAAAACGTATTACGTTGATAGTTATTAATTGCTATCTTTTGTGCATGCGTAGTAAAATTAATTGCTTGCAGTGTGGGGGAGGGAGGGGGAGTAGAAGAACTGCTAGGGGGCGCGTAGGTTTTAAACAAAAATATATAAAAGCAGAACTAACTATAATTTACTGCAGTCCTCGGTTGGAATTGATTGAGCTGGCGATATATTTTAAGTAACTATAATTTACTCGAATTTGTGGTTACATGGAAATATTTTCGACATTATCACGCATTTTTTTTTTTTTTTTTTTGAGGTTTTTAGTGCTGCTTTCATTCACATTTTTTTTTTGCGCATCTTGAGTTTTAGTATTAGCATACATGAAGTAATCAAAATATTGAGTAAAGTATTGAAAGTAACCTGCGGTGCTTTTTGTGACAGTTAAAACATAATATTCAAAAAATTGCATGGGAAACTTTAACAGACCTCCTATTGATGTTGTGAGAGTGACTCGCAGTTCATGTCATTCTCTGCTATACCCTTATTTACTTCAAATTAATTTGTAGTAAGTTTTTTTGATTACATGTTATCCAATAATTATGTTAAAAAAAGGGTAGTAATATTAAGTTTTTCTAAAAAACAAACTTTTCAAATTCCAAATGCATTACTTGTATTGACCACATGTGGTGGTGTGGAGGGGGCCAAGCCCAGTTGATATTGTCTCCGGTTAAAATCCAAGCCCACCAGAGCCCGAAGAAAACTTTCTTGTATCAAAAACCGAGCCTTCTACAGTCTAACATGATTTAATGAAAGATTAGTCTCAGCTGTTGTTTTTCAACAACTAAATATTGTTACTTTTAGTGCAACTGCGATTGGTACATTTTTTTTAACATCTATGTAAATGAAAAATGTTGTTTTAAATAGTCTCCATTAACAGAGAAGTTTCAAAATTTTCTCAAAATGTTCCTCTTCAAATGCATTACTGTTTGAGACACTGCAATAGTAATTGCAAAAAAAAAAAAAAAATATTATAAATAAGCGTTAGTTTATTTTCTGTTTTTTTTTTTTTTTTTTTTTTTTTTTTTTTTTTTTTTTTTACATTGATTGAACTGGTTTAAATATTGGTTCAGTTTCTCACAGCATGATAATGTTTATTTGCTTTGAATTTGTTTGGAGATAGACGATATATCTTAGCTTGAGTCCGAGCCCGAAACCCACTTTCGGCGAACCAACCCGAAGCGGGCTCGGGCTGAGCCCGTCTCATCTCTGGGCAGCAGACCAGAAAGTTTGAGAACACGTGTTTAAAATATAAAAGTTGCAATGAAAATCGTCACTTATTTCTTGTGAAATTGATAAAGTTGTGGATTTTTGAATCTGTCCCAAGTCCCAATACTGTTGGTTACATGGTGTACAGGCCCGTGTTCATATTTTCATAAAGGGAGGGGTTTTAAAACTTCCACATCCTTACCCGAGGGGGGGGGGGTTCAATCCACCACAAATTTTCGTTTTACGTTAAATTACAATCCCAGCATGGCATTTAAAGACCTGTAAAAACTGCCGTACTCTCCCCCCGCCCCGGAAAAATAATTCTATCTGTGCAAATAGCAGCAGCATTCCTTTATTTTACATCTTTTTAATCCAACCTTGTTTGTTTCTTTTTTAATCAAATTTGTTTACTAATGCGGTATATTGCAATTAATGTTAAAAACTGCCCACACAGTCTTTTACAATGTAGCATGTATATTAGGTTTCATATTCTGCTTAATAAATAAGAAAGAGCTTATTGCAGATGCAAATTAGATTACCAAATTCCTTCAATGCATCTACATAGCTGTAACATATACCGCATTCATCATAGCCTTCTCCTTGAGCATTGTTGCCGTTGTTAATACTTTGTGCTTACAAATCATTCAGCGGTTCTTCCACCATATTTTTTCCAAAAGGTTATTCCAGTTGGTAAAGCTCTAACAGCCTTAAATTGCTAAAAAACACCAGAAAGAAAGTTTATTATTTTTAAAGCCTTTTTTTTAAAGCCTTGCTCAAACTTTCACATTTTTACATAAAAGTTTTTCTTCAACTACAGTAAAATCCCTCTAATGCGGACACTAACGGGACAACTTTTTTTGTCCGCAATAGAGAGGTGTCCACAGGACAGGGGCTTAATAACGTTATTTGCATTTGAACTGTGGAATGAAAAATTGTCCGCATAAGAGGTCAGCTTTTGAGGGGTGTCCGTTAGGAGGGTTTTTACTGTATACATTTTCTTCTTTTGACTCATTATCTTTTCTACAATTAGAGGGGTTTAACCCCTAAAACCCTCCTCTTGAACACGGCACTGCATGGTGTAAAATGCGAGCAAATGTATGCGACAAAAATTTCATCTCTTTCACCCAATCGAAAAGATACCCACACGATCCATCCCTGAGAAATCAAGTTATAACGAACCTCTCGGTTAAAATTTATAATAAAAAGATCTTCACCTGTCACAACGCCTCTGATTACGATGGGTAAGTCAGTAAGTGTGGTGATCCATCGGAAGTCTTCCCAATTTTGCTCAGGATCAATGAGATAGTTTAGGTATTCATCCAATCCAAACGATCCAATACATTTTTCATATCGTTCGAATTTCTGATTTACTTTTTGGGTCTTGAAGTATCCTCTGCCTTTGATGAGTTCGATCTCTGCTAGGATATGATGTCGATGTAAGTATGCACCGTCACCGAAAAGCTCAACATTTGATTCATCATTTTCAATGTTTGGTACACTAAAAAAAAAAAAAACAAACAATTAGAGAAAACTGTAAAAGTCGATCTTTCTCTTTTTTTTGGCTCTCTCTCTTTTTTTTTTCTTTTTATTCAACTGCAAAAACATTTATTGTCTTAAACACAATAAGCATTTTGCGTCTAATTACAAATTGAGTTCTTATATTTATAGTTACATTAATTTTGATTTAGTATGAAGAGTACAGGAAAAAATTTTGTAGAGTACTTCCGGGGGTTAAGCCGCAATTTTTTTGTAGCTGTGTAAAATCTTAAGGCGCATATAAAATAAACTACATCCCGCTATGCTATTCAATGATAAATGTACAACATATATACTGCGACAAAAATAAAAATATTTATTTTTTTTCTAATTCCCTTTACTATGATGTGTTATTGTAAGTTCAGGGTATGACGCAGCACTTTTGCGATAGTTATGCCGTGCCTGTCAAAAAAGCAGAATAAAACAATGAATACCTGAACAAATGATTTTAGTGTTTTGAACTTGATACTGTTTGAACATTCGTAATACCTGATGATTCATCGCAGGGTCCTCACCTGATTGAAAACTAAGTTTTCTCTTAGCAGTTCTTCAGAAAAATAAAATTAAAAAAAAGGAATATATTCTCTAAATTTTGTTCATTTCCATTCCTATTATCGATACCGGCTAATAGTACAGGTGGTTTCTTGACTCACTATCACTTTTTAAAGCCTCGTAATAGAAGATATTTATTGAAGTGCTTATCAGGTGATAAACTGTTTTACTGTGCTGGTTCCAGGTTTTGCAGTTTGTAAGTTGATTCGAAGTATGCTGCTTTGAAAGCCATGAAAATATTTCTTTGTTTAGTATTTCCTTAAAAAATATTTTGGAAAACATGTGTGCGTAATGTGGTTAAATTGACGGTTTTGTCTAAATTTTTGAAAAATGGATTCCGAAATCTAAATATAATTTAAATTCGCTAATAGTTTTAATGTTATTTTAACGAAAACATCCTGAGAAATATTGACTATGAGGGAAAGGTGTTAGAAGTATGTATTGCAGAATTGTTATTATGCCTGAGAATGGGAGAGTTTCCGAAGAAAGAGGTTGCGGCTTTTGGAAAATATTTTACAACTATTCTGAGAGAAAATGATAATAAAATGGAACCAACCTTAGGTAATCTGGCAAAACAGGTCTGTCATGCCCGGATTTCACTTGTGTCCCGGCAACAGGTAAACTAATAGTGACAACAATTGCTCTATAACCTGCGGCCTCAGCACGTTCGACAATACTTTGAGTGATACTGCGATCTTTGAAAATGTAAGTCTCCATCCACAAGTTAGCATGAGGGGCCCTAGCAGCGACGTCCTCTAAATCTGTGTTTGCAAGAGCGCTGACTATGTACGGGACACCTTCACATTCAGCCGCTGCAAATGAAAAACATATTTATTGCAATCAGATAATCAAATCATAGGTGACGTTGTTTATAAACAGTAATGTTTCTAAGATGTTAATTCCAGAATAAAAGTGTGAACCAGTGCAGGAAATTTTAAAAATTAGAATATTTTCTCTTAAGTAGGAACATGGTCAAATTTTGATACTACATTCAGCATTTTACGTAATTTTCGAATTTTTTTTAAAAATTATTTGTTTGGTATTTACTGTAGAGGTTATAAATGCTTTGCCACGATGAAAGTAAAATTTCAGCATAAAACGAAAGTAATGAAGTGAAAGGCGCAAACGGAAGTACTGGCATGCAATGTTGACAATTTAGGAGCGAACTGGCTTCCAGATTGTTGAGCCTAATTCGATGAATTTGGCTCCAAAAATGAGACGTGAAATAAGCTGTTAGCTTAGTATTTTTTAGGCGTTTTTTGCACTTTTCGACATTAAACGATTGGCGAGGTTTTTTATTTGTAATGTGCTGTCCTTCACACATCAACGGTTCACAACAAACTAAGAAGTACTAAAAAAGTGCCAGTCTTCCCTTTAAGAGACTTTTAATTTGTATTTTTTTTTTCTTTAACACGTTCCGATTAGTTTTCTTTATTGGAATTTCAGATTTTAGATGCCCACAAAATCATCAAATTTTTTATACCTTATATGGAAATTAAACAAAACATTTTTTTTGTGCATCTAAAGGCCATTTTCACTAGAGACACATAATATTTTATAATTTTTTAGGAATAACGTGCTCTATGGTATAGCCTTTTTTTAATTTTGCTATGTTTCAAAATTCATGTCACTACCGTTTAAGAGACCGTCTAGTTTGTAAAAATGAAATTCTGAAAATTTGTTGCTGAGTAAAGAAACAGAAAAAGTTGTCTACAAAATAGTGTAATCTATCAAAATATTGCACCACTGTAACAGAGTTATTTCTATACATTTTTATAAGCTTTTTAATCTCTCGTAGTTGCAAATGACGAACTTTGTGCGCTGTTTACTGAAAAATTTGTATTGCAGATGACTCTGAATACCAGTTCCCGCAACAAAACGTTTTAAGTTCAATGTACCGAGTACACGACGCTGTAATCTGTAGCAATTAAGAACGGAGACACTCATAATGTCCGTTGAAATTAAATTGACAATAAAATGTGTTGATCTAAATGTGTGTGGTTATAAGTATGTGACAATAAAATGTGTTGTGAAACAAACCTAAAAATATACATGATTAAAAAGCTTTTTTGGTGGATAAAACTTAATTTAATTTTCGATTGAAGTCCTAAAAGCAATCCTAGCTCATAATATTAGATACCATTATGAATAGCATGATTCATCTTTATTAGTGTTGTTATAAAATTATTAAATTTACAAACTAATTATGTACATATTTAATTATCAACCAATAAAAATTGTTGAGAAAATTCAGATTGCTGAAAAGGTATTTATAATGTTCGTTAAGTTTGTATTTCATAACTTTTTTTGAATATATTAGGCAAATTGCAACAAAAATGTAAAAAAAAAAAAAAACTAGAAAGCTCGACATTGTTTAGGAAGAATTTAGAGTTAAAAAAAGAGAAACCTTTACATCTATTTAATTCTATTAAATTCAATTTAAAAAACCAGATAATTTTCAAAATTTCCTTCCCAAAAGAACTCGAATTTGTGTCCGGGAATAAACCAGTTTTAAAAATACATCATAAGGCTACTCTGGTGACAAGAAACCACAAATAAGTAATAAAACTGATGTGTTGTGCTCAGGTTAATGATAAAATCAGTGTTCCAAACACCGTAACAGCTATGTTTCCAACGAGCTGTTGTGATAAGTGCAGTAGATCTAAAGTTTAAAATAAAATCCAGTTTTCAAGAAAGAGTTATTTCTGTATTTTTACTTAAACCTTAAGCGATTTGTTAAGCACGCATACCTGGTAGTAGTCTAGAAATAATAACTTAAGTGCGTTGACATTTAAGGTACAAGCTGTTAAAAAGCATCAAATGTTTGATAACAAGTTTTATGGTTGAAAAGCTTCAAAATTCAACACAACACACACACACAAACAACAACACAATAATCGTAAACACAATAATCGGTTAAGCTCAATAATCGTAAGTACTACTGTATCACTGTTTTAACACCAATGTCAAGAAAATGGAATAATTCAAAAAGGTAGAGTTTCAGTGGTGGCAAAACAACTTGATAAACCATAAGACATCACCTGCCAGCATCACATTCCGATTTTTTATTCATCTAATTTACTGACCATTCTTCATCTCAAAAACATGACAAAAAAACCTAATCTTTTTTGAGCAATCACATTGCTTATTGTTCTTATTTGACTGTTTTGAATTCCTATGATTTTATTCTCCCCAACCCCCCCCCCCCCCTCCGCCTTCTACTGCAGCACCACCGGCGACCGGCCCCTCTCGATGCTACTACTCTACCGAAAACAGTCTCCAGGTTGCGTCCGTATCCTAGACACACACGCATACATACACACAACCTACATTACACACACACACCTACACTACACAGACACACACACCTACACCCACACACACACATACACACAATTTCACACATATACACTCATGCTTGCACGCAGACACAAACACACACGCCTACATACACACGTACATGATTGCGAAAAACATAATTTGAATTCAAGATGTCACAATTCAATTTTTTTGAGCAATACCGATTGCTTATTATTCTCAA
Source organism: Uloborus diversus (assembly GCF_026930045.1). Classification (NCBI taxonomy): domain Eukaryota; kingdom Metazoa; phylum Arthropoda; class Arachnida; order Araneae; family Uloboridae; genus Uloborus; species Uloborus diversus. The sequence goes on along the minus strand of NC_072737.1, from coordinate 72,445,883 downwards.
TTAACTGTTTTTGATGTTACGCTGATTTTAGTTTTCCGACAGCACCCTCTGCAGCATCACCGTCGACCGGCTCCTCACGATGCTGCTCCTCTTGCTAAAACCGTCTCCAGGTTGCGGCCATATCCTACACACACACACGCATACATACACACACCTACAAACTCACAGACATACACACACACCTACACATACACACACTCCTACACACACACATACACACACTCATGCCTGCACACAGACACAAACACACATGCCTACATACACACTCACACGAACGCCTACACACACACACACACACACACACACGAACGCCCACGCACAGCCACTGCATACACAACACGCACACACATGCATACATACACTCACACACATACGCCTACGCAAACACACACGCGCATACATACACACACACACTCGTGATTGCGAAAAATATAATTTGAATTCAAGATGAAAAAATTCAAATTAATATAATTTTTTATTATTATTGTTTTTCTGAATTTGTAATCATTTGCTTATCTTCTTAAATACTAACATATGTGTTACGTTTTGGGTTATAGCTTGTTTCATTCTGGGTGCTTATTTTTGTGGCAGGCTGTATTTTTGATTTGAAATATAACTTTTAAAGATAATCGAGCATATTGTGTAACAAAGCCTCGTTCGTAAATAAAATTTCAAAGTAGTATTATTATTATTCTCGAAAAAGTATTGTTATGCTATTTCAGGTAAAAACTCCAATTTACGACTGGTCGTTTACATTATGGTCGTTTCTAGAAAATTTTATTTTACTTTAATAGTGTCGTAATTATGAAATTTGAACTACCAAACTTCTTTAGAGCGGTGTGGTAATGGGTGGTCATATTTAAAGTTTCCTGTATAGACTTATGCAAAGCTCGTCCTACTAGACGTAAAGTATTCAGACTTGATGTACATACTACACGCACTACGAAAAAAGGAAACTTATAAAAAAAAAGAAGAAGAAAGGAAGAAACTGGCTAAAACATATCCCAGATAATGAAAAGGGGATGTAGGAAGAAAAACACAAAACTAGGAATTAAAAGCATCATTTTTATCACAGAATTTTCTCAATGGCTTTCAATTTGCTTCAATCATATGTTTAAAGTATGTAATGCGTTTTGCGAACAGTTTCCATTAATTTGCAGCAATTGGCATTTAAAATTGCAATCGATAAAAATGCAAAGAAACTCGAACCTGGTGGTAAAAACTTTGGACAAGTATTTGTTTTATGCATATTGTGTTATTGGTCCATAGATCGTGTATACCGATTTTCATTGACATACAATGATATTGAGACATTGAAAAGAGCACTAAGTGTCGCAACTGATCGAGGTTAGCCTTGGACTTTTATTTTGAACTTTCCTTCCACCACAGATGTGAAGTGAACTGAGTATAAATAAAAAAAAAATAAAACTGATGGAACACGGAACGAAGTTTTGGAGTCCGATTTGTAAATAGTTATTTGAAGTTGTAAATAATGTGTTGTATTAATGTATTGAGTTTTCTTTAAAAAGCACTGCGATTTTTTTTTGTAGTTGATTAAAATAACCCTCGAAGTAATAAAGATGCAGACGCCCAAAAAGAATCGGTAAAGGGTAAGAATTTTACCTTTTAATAAAATAAAAGATATCGATTAGTAGGTGATACACCTACTTTGATTAATTGTATCAATGTGTTTGAGAAAACAGAGTATACAGTGGCTTCCAAAAGTGTTCGTACACCTACGACTTTCAATGAAATAGGACCCTATCCATTGGTTAGATTTAATATTTCGGAATAGGTGTTTAATTATAAGATCTATGATCAATTATCTACAAAACTACATGAAAATTTTTAATAAAATATTGAAACTATTTTTTTCAAATCAAAAACCAAAAATTGCCGGAAATTTTATCTCACAAAAGTCTTTGTACACTTTAAAAAATGTCTATATATTATTGAATAATCTAAATTTTTATTAAGTTATTATTTAGTAGAATAACATCCAGTATCAACAACTCCTTTTAAACGACAGGGAATAAATTTCTTACTTTTGTTTTCTTTTTTTTTTTTTTTGCGTAATTTCTGAGTAAGTGTTCAGTTACACTTACTCAGAAATTAGTTTTACTGTTTCTAGCTCTATTTTTGTTTTAAAAACGAGTTTTCGTAATCTAGCCTCTAGATATCTCTAAGTATGTTACATTTAGTTCAAATCTGTGGAGATTGAAGGGGTATTTTCTAAACTTTAGGACAATTTTTGAGGCACTAGATGCAAACGTTGAAAACCGTGTGCTTCTCATCGCTATCTTGATAAAAAAAAAACAAAGTTGTTTCCGATAACCAAATTTTTGACTAATAATTTAAAAATGGTTTTTAAATATTTAATGAATAGCATGATTCATTATTTCATCAAAAAAATTAAAACTACAAAGTCCTAATGCTAATATGCACCCTTTCACAAGAACACCTTCACCGTCCTGATTAACTGGCCCAACTAAGTTCTTAAGAGTAAATTCCTAACTTTATTCTTCTATTTACAATAACAGAAGAATTGAACCAAAAATCTTGAATTAATTTTTATCTATGAGTAAGACGTAATTCCAAAACGTTTTGAGCTTATTTATCATTGATTTTACGACGAAAAGCGTAAACTTTCTGTTTTTTGTACGGCCAAGAAAATTTCTGCGGGAAGAGGTCCCATTTAATTTAGCTAATCAGAGAACTTAGCGAACAATTTTAGGTGAAAATTAAAGGTAAAAATTTTCATTTAACTCAGTAGAAACTTTTACAGCACTCACATGTGTATTTTTCATAAATTTTTTAATTGTAAATCCCCAATCACGCTTTATCAATTTTGCCGGTTGATTTTTTCTTACCTTGTTTTCGGTCCGATTCCTTTCTTTAAAGCATTCTATGAAGCACATTAATATAGAATGGAATAAATTAACTAATTTAGAGACATTTAAAACCAATTTACTTTTACTGTGAGGAAAGAATTCAAATTTCGAATGGTGTTTGTTTTTTTACGAATACCATCCATTTTAAAGTAATAAGACCAATATTAAGGAATAATAAAACAAAAAATTAAAGCCAAATGACTTTTAAGGATCAACACAATGCAAAAATAATAAAAAAACGGCATATGATAATTTTAATCAAGAATTTATTAGAAAATATTTGAGCGTACGATGACTTTTGTGGCGTATTATTTCTCTGTCTCTTCATTTTTTGACCCATTTCAAAAAGAAGATCCGTCAGTTTTTGAAAAAAAAAAAAAACTACAGGGTTTTGTTTAGAATAACATAGGAATGATGTGAAAAAATAGTGGACTTCATATTCGAATTCAGTTTCGCGTTATTTTTGCTTTACTAAAAAATTTCAAAGTGTACGAACACTTTTGGGAGCCACTGTAGCTCTGGAACTACAAAAATTATGTAGTTTCGGCGTTATCAGCAAAATATATTTTTATATATACAGGCGTCTCTCGTATAACACAGTTAAATTCGTTCCGTGTAGTATCGAAACCGTGTTATAAAAGATTTTTTAAAAAATAACTTTTTAACTATCGTGTTGTATCGAAACCGTGTTTCGTGTTATATCGAAACCATGTTAAACGAGACTTAGAAATAATGTAAATCAAGGGATGTGTACCGTGCTGTATCGAAACCAAGTCTCATAAAAACAAAGTAAAATATTGGAGTTATTACCAAAAATTAACAGAATGTATTAAATAAATTTGAATTCTGACACTTTGAATTCAAATTATGTTTTTCGCTATCACAAATTGCGACAGGACCCTACTCTTTGGGGTTATTGTTTCTAGAAATGACTCCTGTCCACCCAAGCCAAACCCTTCGCCTGGATGGTTACGTGTGTGTAGGTGTGTGTAGGCATGTGATGTAGGCATGTGATGTAGGTGTGTGTGCGTGTGTAGGCACCCGCGTGTGTGTAGGTGTGTTGTGTTGTGCGTGTGAGGAATGTGTGCACGCGTGTGTGTGTAGGAGCATGTGTGTGTGGAAGCATGTGTGTGTGCGTGTGTTTGCAGGAGCACGTGTGTGTGCGTGTGTTTTCAGGAGCACGTGTGTGTGCGTGTGTTTTCAGGAGCACGTGTGTGTGCGTGTGTTTTCAGAAGCACGTGTGTGTATGTGTATTGACAGTTCTGGCGCATTGGTGGGGAGAGTGGCGGAGGAGCAAGGGCCGGTGGTGCTGCAGATACCCCGGTTCAAACTGAAAAAGGAGCCAAAATATCAAGAACGGTAAAATAAAGACAATAAGCAATTGTGATTGCTCAATAGAAATGAAATTCCATCTTAAAAAAAATATCATTCGTGTTGTATCAAAACCATGAAGGATTAAATTAAAGCTTCCTGCCGTATAATATCGAAACTGTGTTGTACAAGTTCCGTGTTATACGAGGGACGCAGGTATTTCGTTTTAAATTGCTCATCTAATATGGCTAGAATGGGGTCGTTTCTAAAATTTTAAAAGTATTTTTTTTTCTGAAAGAACATGCTTAAAAACATAGGATCTGACCATTTTTTAAATAATTTGTTTAAGTTTAATATTTAAAAAAAAACCTCAATCGGAGCGCTTTCATTGTTTAAGCTTCTGCCAGAGACATCACAAATGATGAAATGCCATTTTGTGTTGCCATTCTCAGAGCAAAATATTTAATTCGCATCTTGACTCACGTGTATTGGCAACGATATGGTGGATAGCAAGAGTAGAGCGCAATTTTAATTCGCTTCTTGATTATCATAACGTGGAAATGTGGTGGAAAGATGCTCCAAAGAGCATCATTTGTGACGTCATCAAGACCACGTCTTGTTTGAAAAATCGGACCTTTTAAAAAATTAATTAAAAAATAATTGTTGGGAAAATAAAAATATTTCCTGGGTCCATGTTATTTTTTTTTCGCTTATTCTATCAATTTCACCGACTAAAAGTATTAATTTTGACTGAAGGAAACAACCCCATTAGGTGTTTTTCCAGGTTAGACAAAGCTCTTTCTCTGAATTTTCAAATCTCAACTTCACTCGAGAGATTGCAGCATTGCACCGTCTGATTCGGCGACTAACGTGGGGGACAAGTAAACGATCTCATAAAACCATAAAAGTTTTCAAGAATGTAGAGTTTTAGTAATGTATTCTTCTTTAGCCCATGCCAAGGGAGGGGAAAAAGCATTATATAACCGAGGACGTGAGGTCTTAGCGCTATTTTCTAATATTTTTAAAATCCTGTAGTTGAGATACATTCCTGGTATTTCCCTTAGATGTTCTTTGAACTTTTGAAAAAACAATATTTTGGAGTTTTTAATTAAAAAATATTTTTTTTCAAAGACATTTTACTAGAGTCATAAGATTTTTCGAGGAAAATCATATGCTGCGGAAAATAATGTACTACTCGTAATAAAAGACAAATAGATTATTTAGTAATGATTTTGTTTTAATTATTAATTATGTCGAGAAAAGTTTAATGCTAGAAAATTGATTACATCATATTATGAGAAAATTTCGGCGGTACCTTAAATATTAGTACATTATGTCGTATTTCCAGGAACAGTTCAGCTCTCTTTGTCCCTAGAACATTCATTGCATAACTTTTGGAAACATTTCAAACATTTCTCAACGTCATCTAGCAAGTTGCATCTCATCCACATTACGCGGATTAGAGAAATCATCTCTGCATTCCTAACGTAAGAGCCACGTATAGTACTGCCGAAAATTGTAACACTAAAAGGAAGGGGAAATCTCACAGACAGTTCTTGAAGAATGCAATGAAATTTTAACCAGATGCACTTGCAAAAGATGCTCATAAGCAAGAAGGGTGCTCAAGGTCACAAAACAAATAGCTATTGGGAAAGATCACGCAATCGGACTAAATATGGAACAATATGATGAAGTTTTGAGCGGTCTGTGTGGCCGAATGGCCCCTGTTACGGGTTTATGCTCTAGAACAGTAACACCGGTGTTTAACTATCAAATCCGATGGTAACTGACTCGAGCCTGGACAGACAAACAGCCGAAAAGGATGTCTTGATACATAGAAAAACATATTTTGATCGTCTTTGATACTTAGCGAGTTAGAAGCAGGAGACTAAGCGAAATGGTTTCTCGAGAATCTTCTAAATCTGGTGATAGATTTTCTGTTCTTACTAGACAGAAATCCGTAGTGGCGTGTGCAGAACCAGGCAGACTGCAAAGGTTTTAGTAATATAGATTCACTAATATAAATGTAAGATGACATCAGAACCCGGATGACGGCGTGAAACAATCCCAAATGTCAATCCATTAAAGCTCATTAAGTTGTTAAAAAGTATATATCTGTTATTTTATCTGATACTTTAAACCGGGACGAAAACTGGAGAAACTACTTTCCAATATGTTTTGAAATCATAACTCACAGATTTTGATATTATATTTAGCTTTCACTGAGCATGCGTGACTAAAAACGTACTCATGATTTTGTTAGTCACCAAAAAGTATATATATATATATATATATATATATATATATATATATATATATATATATATATATATATTTTTTTTTTACTATTTGTTTAACAAGTGCTATGATAATTTCAAATTTTTCTTCAGGGTGATTTGGGAAGGGGAATCGTTTTTATCAACATTTGTCAATAGCAATAAAACAATAAAAGGCACTTGTAATTAAAAGAAAAAAAATAACACTTTTACAAAAAAAGAAAAAACTGCAGTATTACTAGAAAAACTTTTTTAAAAGATAGATTACACATTTTCAAAATTTTATAATAACCTACACAGTTTGCCCCAAAAGTAATAAGACTCTTTTTTTTTTTTTTTGCTACGAGACTATCTTGCCCACACCTGCGCGACCGGTTGGAAGTGGTAGGGAGGGACTCTAAACTTTCCAGAGACACCAGGTTCAGTTGTCTACGAGCTCTCGGAGCGGTGGGAGGTCAATTTCAGAGAACCTCCGCGCAGAGCTTCGTAATGGAGAGACTTTGGAGCAATGCTATGCGATTAAGTTTTGCGTCAAACTCCAAAAGACGGCAGTGAAAACGTTTGATTAGTTCACTCAGGCCTTCAAGGATGATTGCTTGTCGTAAAAGGTGGTCAGAAAGTGGCGCATGTCGTTCAAAGACGGCCGGGAAGAAGTCGCCGATGAGGTTCCTTCTGGAGCGTCCATCATTTTCGCTATCGCGAACGGACAATAATGTCCCTCGTTTGCGAGATTTTCTGAATAAAGACCGCCGAATATGTGTTCGTTTGATGTCAGAACCATTAAATTTGCAGAAAACAGATGTTCATTGAACTGATACGAAGGACTTGGATTTGCGCGAAACTTTTGTCAAAAGTCTTGTACAACCGTTCCCATTGACGACTCCAATCTGACTTGGACCGGTGTTTCAACGGTGCCACTGACTCTCTATAGCCCCGGCAAACTACTTTCTCTCAAACGTGAAAAGGAAGCTGAAATGAAAGCATCTGGAGAACCTGAACAACATTCAAAAGACCACGTCGAGATGACTTAACAGCATTCCCAGAAGCGAGTTCTAGAGGACACTCGATGCGTGGAAAACAAATGGGCAAAGGTGTAGACGCAGGAGGAGACTATCTAAAAGAGTATTAAGTTTTATTACATGTTTGATCAATAAGAATTTTTTTTTTTTCAAGTCTCATTACTTTTGGGCTTTGGGACAAACCTTGTATATAGCTTATCCTGCAATAAAAAGACAATTTTACTTCAAAAAAGACAAAACGATTAAAAAAGCTGCATCGTTTACTGGAAAAATGTACGGAATCCTAGCTTCTCTAAGGGATTTTTAAGTAGCTACTTCAGTTTTCTTTTCCTTTTTTACAGCTTAGACTGGTAACGGTATATGCTTAATATTTTCCCAAGCTAATGTTATGCTTTTTGAATCCATCTAAACTAGGAAAGCTGAATCAAGACATCTTTTTTGGCACAGCTCAGTCAGAAGTTAATTTTAATTAGGTTTTACTGAAGCAAATCCGCTTTTTAGCTTACTTTCCCAGTAAAAGTCAGAGAAAGCAGATAAGAGCATGGAAGAAGGCTTAATGCATCTTTAAAATATTGCGAAAAAAAAAAGTCAAAAATAAATAAAATAATTACATAAATATCTAAAAATCTAAAATTGGAAAGTAGGGTATTGAGAGGGGGGGAATGTTTGTCGGTCTGTCCGTCTGTCCCCCCTAATAACTTTTGAGTGAATAGTCCGATTCGAACATTTTTTTTTTTTTTTTTTTTGTTGCTCGAAAGATCTGGGTGAGGAAGGACACTACAGACCTACATAACATTTTTTGGTTTGAACAATTTTTCGTTCAATTTTGAATACTTAAAAAATACATTGGCGACTACGGGAAAATTCAAGGCAAATATAAATCCTGAATTTAGAGGCGAATTTGCTTCAAAGAAACTTTGAAGGAAAAAGCTTTTGATGAAGAACATTTATGTAAAATATCTTTTTTATTTGAGCAATTTTCCATTCAATTTTGAACAGTTCAGATTCCTTTACATTAGCGCCTACGGTGAAACTGAAAGTCAATATAAATTCCTAACTTAAAGGTGGAATTACTTCAAACAAATTTTGTTGGAAATAGCTCTTGACGACCAACTACCGACTCCGAGAGTTTTGGGGCACTTGACTCCCATTCCGACTCTTGTGCCCGAAAATTAGTCGTACTCCGAGTACTCGACTTTGGTTATGACTTCGTAGTTTTGGCGAGAATTTATAAACGGAGGAAAAAAGACTGACCCCGACTCCAACTCCTTTATCTAAAGAAATTCCGACTCTGACCCCGAAAACATTGGTAGAGTTGCGTACTTTAAGGGAAAATGACTGATTCCTATTCCGAATCTTTGAATTAAAAACTTTCGGCTCCTGAATCTGACGCTTTTGTCCCAAAAGGAGATTGACTCCGTCTCCGAAGCTATGATTTTTACTGTGTAATTAATAATCATTGCTAATATGATTTGTTTTCATTTTCACTCTAAAATTTTAATTTATGTAATTAGTTTTTGCGGAGAAATTCAGAGTCCTTCATGTTTCTGCATAAAGGTATGCGTAGACGATTTTTATTTTTTTGGGGGAGGGGGGGGGGGGACAGTGAAAATTATTTCTTTAAGTTCACCTTTTATTGTTTTCATTTATTTTTGAAAGTGCATTAATTCATTTTTAAAATTATTTTTTGGCAACAGGGGAAAACAAACGATTTTTTTTTTTGATATGATGCATTTATTTTAATTAGCATAATTATTTTAATTCTTTTTTTTTCTGTTTGAAAGCGGTAAAAGATTTTTTAACGGAAAAAAATGTATTATCTGCTTTTTTTTAAAAGGTGCTGATAGTTTATTTGTTCGTTTATTTATTTATTTTTTCGCATTTAATTCTTTTAATGAGCGAGGCATATTTTATTTCTAGATATCAGCTTAAAACATAAAAAAACTGTGTTTTAAATAATTTGAGATTTTAGCTAATTTTGAGAATATTGATCAGATACCAGAATATACACTGGTGTAAGAAATTAAGAGAATTTTTAGATTTGGTCTATTATCTTCGGAACTACTGAACCGATTTGAATGAAATTTGGTATGTACATACATTGAAACAATACAAAACAAATAACCACCACGCATGATCATAAATAACACTCGTTAGAGTAGGATGGTATGAAACAGCGGTTGCAAAATTGAGCAAAAAAACTGGATTAGTAAGGGTATGGTCCCTTTAGCAGACACATAGGCCTTGCAGTGTGACTCTATACCTGAAATTAATTCGTTTATGGGATCCTGGGACAATTGTTTCCATTCGTTCAACAACGCTGTTCTCAGGCTATGGACGGTCCCCAGAGCAGTGTTTCGAATTGCGGTTGCCCTCCCTAGAGCGTCCCAGACATGCTCTATAGGATTGGAGTCTACAGATCTGCTTGACCAATCCATCCAGTGAATATCCTCCCTTCCAGAAATTCGTCGACCAGAAGAGCTCTATATGGACTTGCGTTAACATCCATTAAAATTAGCTCAGGGCTAGCAGTGCCCTTCAGAGGTGAGTAGAGGGTTCCAAGACCACATCCCCATACCTCGCAACTGTCACAGAGCCTCTCACAAACACATAGAGGGGTGTGCTGCCATCCAACATGATGTCTGCCCAGAGAGCCAAACCACCACCGGCATAATATTATATTTTGCGATATTGCAGGGTAGGTAGCGGGTTTCTATTTCTATCCAAATGAACATATGACAATAATAGTCGGTTAAGATGAACCGGGACCCGCTACCTGCCCTCCAATACCCCCAAAATCGACCATTATGGCGGTGGTGGTTTGGCGGACCGGGAAAACATCGTGTTGGATGACCGCACACCCCTCCATATGACCCCCCCCCCTGTGACAGTTGCGAGGTATAGGGATGTGGTCTTGGAACCCTCTGCTCACCTCTGAGGGGCACTGCTAGCCCTGAGCTAATTTTAATGGATGTTAACGCAAGTCCATATAGAGCTCTTCTGGGCGACGAATTTTTGGAAGGGAGGATATTCATTGGATGGATTGGCCAAGCAGATTTCTAGTCTCCAATCCTATAGAGCATATCTGGGACGCTCTCGGGAGGGCAATCGCAACTCGCAACACCCCTCCGGGGACCCTCCATAGCCTGAGAACAGCGTTAATGAACGAGTGGAAGCAATTGCCTTGAGATTTCATAAACTGCTTCATTTCAAGTATGGAGTCACACTGCGAGGCCTATATGTCTGTAAGGGGAACCATACCACCTACTAACACATTTTGTTGTTTAATTTTGCAACCGCTGTTTCATACCATTAGACTCTAACGAGTGTTATTTATGACCATGCGTGTTTATTTTAAATTTTGGATGGTTATTTGTTTTGTATTGTTTGCAATGTATGAACACGCCAAATTTCATTAAAATCGGTCCAGTAGTTCTGGAGATAATAGACCAAATCTAAAAATTCTCTTAATTTCTTACACCAGTGTACATATTGGATTGGTATACGGGGAAAAAGGCTCAGTTAATTCTGGACGGAACTTCTTGTTTAAGGATTTATATGCCCTTTGAACGTTTGCGTAAAAGTAATAATGAAATGTTTACTGAATATTTGTAGTGCTTTTGAAAACAACAGACCAAACCTCTTTCTTTTTTTTTTTACATACTCTACAAAAAGTCAGTTTTTGCTCAAAGAAGATCATCCTTCTGCCTAAACTATTATTGACTTACCTTATCTCTTTTGACTGATCTCAGCCATCTGAGCTCAACTACTTTTCTAATTTCTCTCAAGGTAAGTGAGGGGGACAGATAAACAAATCGACATGCATTACGTCTATTTCCAATTATTTTATTTTTCAATATTCGTTTTATAAATCATTTAGTTTTGACTTGATTTTAGTTTCTAGCGACGTTTTTGCAACGTATTAAACCTTCTCTAATGTCTTTATCCTTTTCACTTTTCGTGGTTGCGGCAAAACACGATAGTGGTTACACCGAAATTAATACACAGTTCCTAGAACGGTAATGTGTGAAACACAAGCTAATATTAACACCCATACTATGGCACCCATTTATCATCATATGCTGAAAAAAAAATTTGTTTTTCTTACCTTCAGCCACACCAATTTCTCCGTCAGGATCCGCATATTCTAGAAATGGTATTGGCGAAATTCCCAAGGGGAAGGAAATGCCATCCCCAAGAATACGGGTTGTTGTATCACGTACACCAACTCCTCGCAAAACTCTTGGTCTCAACCGCAGTCTAGAAAAAATAAAGTGTCAATAGATGTGCTTTTAACCACTAAAATTTACCTACTGTTGTCATTCATAATTATTGAGCAATCAAATTGCTTATTAGTTTTACTTTGCCATGATCTTGGCTGCAAAATTTTGCGAATACTAGATAGCTATTTACGTGAAATAAGCGAAAGCAAATAAACAAACGCATGTATGCTCGTAAGCTACTGTCTCTAGAAACGGCCGAAAGTTGCGCCTCGAGATAGTTATGAAAAATTCAAAATTCGCAGATAACTCATTTTTTTATGCCTCATCTTCATGGAGCAATAACTAATGGAGATACTGATAGTAATTTTCAATCATTTTCTACATGTAACGCTGAAAACATACTCAAACATACTAACTTTAAACTAATTGAATGAGTAGAGCTTTCACCGAAAAAGTTTTGTTCAAAGTTTCTAAGCTAATTAGAACTGAAGTTATAAGTATTGCAGCTCTAACTAGAAAGCCTTGACTCTATTAAAACCGTCCACATAATTACCTAACTCTTTTTCTTCTGTCGCCCTCCACTTTGATTTGGAACGATAAATTTTTTCGTACCTTATGGTGCTCCATTCCCCCCCCCCCCCCGCAAGTGTTATTTATAGGTATTTCGTTGAAGTTTACGGATAAAAAAGACGCTATTTTACCCTACTCATCAATAATTTCAAATGTTGATTTGTGCATAATTCAGTTTTCTTCTTTTAAGTTGTATTTAGTATTACAATTGCATACATATTATTTGACATGCATGATTTATTTTTAAAATATTATTGCATATTCGAAGCGTTTTCCAAAATTAGGGTTCATTTTGTTATAGAGCAAAACATATTCTTGAGAAAATCTTTTTTTTAACAGTACTTAATATTTTACTACGCATCTAGTTCCATTTTCTAATGGTTGCCGTTCAAATATACGTATAAAAATTCTACAGCGCTGCTATAATATCATTAACCCCTATCCAGAGGGTACAACCAAAGATATTTCACGAAAGATGTCCCACTCCGGTAGAAACGTATGTAACCTCCCTTTCGACCCCTGACGAAAAAGTGGTTCGACCAAAAAGTCGACATTCAGGAACAGGTTGGCGAGCCAAGTTTGAGAAAAAGCGTGCTTGAATGATCGAAAAGGCACTAAATCGCCAATGCTGATGTCGCTGCATTTGCAATGCGAATCCGGAGGTGAAGATATTTTCTCTATTCTCTCCCCTCGGCGAAAGCAATGAAAGGGAGGTAATTAAGCCTCATTTGCACGGTGGTTCATTGCTAAAGAGTAGTAAAAAAGTCATTGCAGAATCGTCAAGCGTAAGTTAGCTACACGTGATTTAAAAGAAATGGGGCGAAATTAGAATGGCGCAAAAGTATGAAACGAGTAAAAATTTTGAATCCTTAAAATAAAATATTTTGCAGGACAAAAGAAAACATGCGTTGTTTTTCACTTCCAAATTTTTTTTTTCTTTTGTCCTTTTTTTAAATCACAATTTGCTGAACACCAGGGCCTGTCATCAGTCGGTGGACCCTGGTATCAGATATTATAAAGAAACCGCTTGTGAACCCCCCCCCCCCTTTCACTTAATTTTTACGCGACATTTTTACCTCTTAAATATCCCCCCCTCTCTTAATTCTAAAAAGAGAGTACTAGTGGATTGGTAAGATAACTTTATATCAAAAGTACTAAATAAACGATCAGCAAACTTCAACATATTAATTAATTAGCATACTAATTTTCATCAGAACTAAACATCCGAAATCTAAATATTTTATTTTAGTTACTGGAAAAACCAAAGCATACTTTTTCATTGTGTTCGTGTGTTTTTCACTGTGGATTTCTGCAGTCACAATGCTCTAGACTTTTGATAAACGCTAAACACGTCTGTTATTTGTTCCCAAACGTGCTAAATACCCCTTATGTTGTTGTAAAACAATTGTTAGAAGATCTTCGAAAAAAAAAATTCATTTATTGAATTACCTTCTCAAATCAATTTGGCCAGCCTGAAAAATTGAGACAGATGGACATTCTCCCTATCCAATTCTAAGTTCCGCAGTAATTCTTAAAGCACGTGAATCAATTATATCACTGATATAGTAGAGATAGGCAATTTGCAATTATTCAAGTACATATGCATTTTCTTAAAATCTGAGCTCCCGTTATGTGTATGTGTGTGTATCTGTCTGTCGCTCTCTAGCACCAAAATGGATGGACAGCTTTATTTAAAAAAAAAATTCGAAAGGAGAGTTGATCGAGAGTGTTTTTAGCTAGGTTGCGTCTTTGGATGACAATAATTAACGAAGATATTAATTAAAAACCTCTAAAATGTTTTTCGCGATTTTTGCAGTGAGAAAGTTAAAAATTTCAAAATTTAATACCAAAATTTAGAGAATTTTTTTCCGCGTCTGATAAAATGTGTTTGGAGCTTCTATCTTTCATAAAATTCGAATTATGACGTTTTTTAAAGCAGATTTTAATAACGGCTAAGCCTTTATTCACGCGATTGAAAACCGAATGGGGTTGTTTCCTTCAGTCAAAAGTAGTACTTTTAGTCACTAAAATTGATAGAATAAGCAAAATAAAATAAAATAAAATAAAATAAATAAATAAATAAATAACATAACCCAGAAAATTCTTTCATTTTCCCAACAGTTATTTTTTAATTAATTTTTTAATATGTCCGATTTTTCAAACAAGGCGTGGTCTTGGTGACGTCACAAATGATGCTCTTTAACGCATCTTTGTACCACGTTTCCACGTTATGATAATCAAGAAGCGAATTAAAATTGCGCTCTGCGCTTGCTATTAACCATATCGTTGCCAATACACGTGAGTAAAGATGCGAATTAAATATTTTGCTCTGTGAATGGCATTTCAACATTTGTGATGTCATAGGCAAGAAATGTAAACAATGAAAGCGCGCAGATTTTAGCATTTTTTTTTTAAATATTAAACTTAAACAAATTATTTAAAAAATGGTCAGATCCTGTGTTTTTAAGCATGCTCTTTCAGAAAAAAATACTTTTAAAATTTTGGAAACGACCCCATTCATTGTTGGCCAACAAGGAAATTAAAAGCAGTGATTCAAAGTTTTTATCTGTTGCCAGTTTCTATTTAATAGTAAAAAAAAATACTTGACTTTGATTTTAATTAATATAAGACTTTTAAAAGGATTTTCAATTTTCCCTCTTGATTCTGCAGTTGCGACTCAATCGGGGGTTTTTAAAATTTTTAATTTTATCGTTCCTTACGCATTTGCGTTTTATTCCGCAATTTTAACTTTAGGACGATAAAAGTCTTCAGATTTCAAGCGATAAATGTTCGCATTGTATCCTTATCAACTAGAAATCAGTCCGCAGACCTTTTCACGACACTATATATAGTGACCTTTATAACTTTTTCCTGAAAATCACCTTTTTGGACAGCGTTTTTATATGAAGAAGGTTTTTCAAAAAAGTACAGAGATAAAAGAGTTACATGACGTTCTGTATTTAAGAGTTTTTTTTTTTTTTTTTTTTTGAACTACTAAAGCTTAACAAAAAGTAAATATTAGGTTTATTTTGCATTCAATATTATAATGCTTCTTGAGAACACAAAAAACGTTTCCCCAATAAGAAAAATATGCATGTTTGAACACTCAAAGTTATGATTGAAAGCTAGATAATGATAAGAAATTCTCTTTATGATTTGAGCCGCACTCTTCTTCGTTTGTGGTGTCATTTTCTTGGAATTTTCGAAAACTATAGGAATGCTTAAATTGTCCTTTCTGAAACAGAAAGGTTATTTTGTCCTTTTGAGTGCGTTATGAAAAGTGCTTAGTATTTTTAAAAAAAAATTCTGTTATTTCAGCCCTTTTATTATACTTGGCATGATTGTCTCGGAGAAATCTGAGCCCTGGTTTTGCTTATATCTCTTCTATTAGATCACTTAGAGACTTCAGGATTTCACTAAATGATTTGCTTAATCTTAAGGTACAACTTAGCACTGAAAAAATAAAATTCTAAAATAAAATAATTATTTCAGTTAAGATGAAAAAGTTTCATGTAATTTCCCCATTAAATGTTTAAATATAAAATCCATTGTTACAAATTTCGTTGCCTTTCAACACTAATGTTAAAAGCAATCATAATGAAAATTTTGAATCAAGGCTCCTCTGAAGCAAGCATGAAATTAGCAAACGTAAATCCTACAGAGGAACAAGGATTAAATTTTAGTGCCTACTGCTTAAAGTTTTATACACGTACATAGGTTTTCTTCCCTTTTAGTGGGGAGCATTTTTATTAAAAACGTGAGGGTAAAATTATTCTATTTCTGAAATACATTTACACTAAAAAGAATAAAAGAACAGAATGTTTTTAAAAATACCAAGCACTTTTCATAATGCACTCAAAAGGACAAAATAACTTTTCTAGATCAGAAAGGGCAATTTAAGAATTCTTGTATTTTTTCGAAAATTCTAAGAAAATGACACCACAAACGAAGAAAAGTGCGGTTCTAGTCATTTCAAACCAAACTTTCCCAATAAGAAAAATATGCATGTTTCAACACTCAAAGTTATGATTGAAAGCTAGATAATAATAAATCCTCTTCATGACGTGAGTCGCACTTTTCTCCGTTTGTGATATCATTTTCGAAAACTACAGGAATTCTTAAATTGTCCTTTGTGACTCAGAAAAATTATTTTGTACTTTTGAGTTCATTATGAAAAGTTCTTGGTATTTTTTAAAAAAATTCTGTTATTTGTTTGTTTACAAAATAAGTCAATTTTTGTTCTGCGCACTTGGTTTGCAATGGAAACACAATGTTGTCAGCCCCGCTTAATCTTGTAACGAAAACCCCGCTTATACGAATAAAATCTCCAGGAACCGAATATTTCCCAATGTTAGATATTTCGGAATGTTAGGGATTCCGCTTAAACGAACAATTTCCCCAGTTAATCGAATAATAGTGATCAGCTTTCGCATATGTTTTAGCTGAGAAAATTTTTGAATACATTAAAAATTAATTAAGAGCAATTACTGACGCAAAAATTAAAAATTGTATTTTTCGGCAAACAACCGGCGGGGAAAAAACATTCATAATCTATCAAAGCATATCCACTATTCTATTTATTTTCTTTTATCGTTGCCATTACCAACAGACAGTTGATAATTAAATTAAAAAACACAACGAAATATAAACATTGCAGAAGATAAGAAATTGATAGATATTAATTGCGTAAAACACGGTAATTGAAGTTAGAAAGGTGATCTCAAAATACCTTGAGCAGGGAATTCACTATTATGGAGTGTCTCCAAGAAATATTAACTGAAAAAAGGTGTCGAAACAAAGATTCACTACCCACAGTTGTAAGTGACATATAATTTTCATACGTACTTTTATTTACTTAGCTTATTTAAAACGCTTTTTAATAAAAAACATGTTACTTCTATTACTTAGAAATTGATTTATTACAACGTTTTAAGACAAACGTTGTCAATCAGGAAAAATAAATAAAATTTCCCCGCTTAATCGAATAATATTTCTTGGAACTCACGGTGTTCGTTTAAGCGGGGCAGAGTACCAGTTTTCCATTCAGTAGGGGAAATTCATCACAGACCGCCAACGATCAAGAAAAACCATCGTTCAGCTCGCCTTAAACCTTATTATAGTATTGCACCATTGATATCCTTAGACCTCATTAACAATTTCACTGATGATCTCCGGGGGGGGGGGGGACTAACCTTACGGACATAGCTTTTTCTTCCGTGCCTCTGGGGGTGATGGGGTAGTGACTGGTGTTTTCGGAGGAAAGGAAGAGAAGAGAGAACTAATAAGAAGAGAGATGGGGAAGGCGGGAAGCCAGCGGTAAATGTATCTTTACAGAGTTTCCTAAAAAGTATCAGCGGCTAGGATAATTCAGCATTTTTCCAAAAATCATTAGTGGGTCCCCTTATTAAGCGTGCAAGTTACTCCGATATTCGATAAAGTTCGATAATTTTCCATGATTAAGTAGGAAGAGAATAAGCTTGATCCATTTCGCCGTATGAAACTATTCAAATTAGTTATACCTGGATGGAAACAATTAAAAACTCATGTTTAAAACTATTTTCGTCCAGAAATGTACTCGAGAGAACTCTTACTGAAACTTCACTTTGACAAATTCAACAGGTTCTAATAAAAGTGAAAATGTTTTAGATTGTGCAAAAAAAAAAAAAAAAAAAAAAATTTAACAAAGGTTGGTAACATGATAATGAGTGATAGTCTTTCAATGATGAAAAATAATGAAAGATGTCTAATTTAAAAAATAGCTTTGATCCCACAAATTCAATTCATTTCTGTTGAAATCATTGAATGTTTTTCATAATACAATGTTTTTTAATGCTACGTACTACAGCCTATATAGAGCTAATATTCTAATGATCAATAGGCAATTTCATTAGTTATTTCCTTTTATATTAAATTTATCTTGACTTCAATCAGTTTGGTATGTATGCTCATTTTCCCAATTGTATTGTTTGCATCAAAAATAAAGATTGCATTAAAAATTTGAGTCAATAAAATTCATAATACACTGAAACACTTGATTACATAAAATAAGAATATTTACATGATTAGTTCATTAGTTTGCTTCCATATCATTACATTTCTTATTGTTGTCAGGTCAACAAATTAATTACACACTATATTTCACTAGAAATCTGCTTAGATGCAATGACAAAAAAATTGGTTAGAGCAATTTTTTTTTTTTTCTTTTTGGCATTTTGAACTGAAAAACATTTGAATTGCAACAAGCAGCATTTTGAATTCGATTTTGTGAACAATTGTAGGAGAAGATTGAAAACTCAAGTCCCAAATTGTATCCTTTCTTCGAAAAAATGTAAGCAATAATTAAATAATATACTATTTCCATTTTAGAGCAGTCTCAAATTTCATTCTATGTATTAGACTAACTTACATTGCGTAATATAGAATAACATTGCAACTGTAACAAAAACCCTTTAAAGCGGCCACCCATTTTGAACGGCCGAAATTTTGCGGAACGAAGGGGTGGCTGCTCTTACAGGTTGCACGGTTAAGGTATATTTGCAGAAACTAAGGACCTAGACGCCAAAATAAAATTTGATTCATATTGTTTGTTCAATTTATGGTTTAGGCTACTTTTACGATATCTAACACTTTCTGCGCAATTCCTAAAACAGATAGTCCGTGGGGCAGTCAACCATATTGTTTCATTCTACGATCATGGAATTGCAAAATGAAAAAAACAGCAGAAATGAACAAGAAAATATTCCATGGTTAAAATACTAAAATATCTTGATTCGAAGTTTTATTCATAGTGTATTATACAAAAGAATCAGAGCTCAATTACCAACCAGACCAATTAGGCTGTTGGCCATGTGTCCCCAATTTTTAAGAGCCCCAAAAATACTAAAATTGCTGTAGTTTCTATTTAAGAAAATTAAGGTACTCTCCTGAATTTATCTACAGTTTTTCATGTGTACAAGTGTGGGTTGCTTTGAATAAGTGATTTAACACCTGAACACCCCTGAAACTACCACCCCTGATTCTTTATTAATGCTTTTGTTTATAAGGATTGACTGTAGAAGACCCCCAAAAAAGTTTGTTTATGGTCTACATTAGTCGGACCCTGAAAATATTACATACAAAGATCCAATTCGTCACACATCACGCAAAGCGAATATATGCATTGCAAGAACTTACAAGTTGACCGTAATTCGTTGAAGCCTTGTTACTAAACTTGCTAGATATTTACTCCATGTAGTGAGTTTTTCTGAATGTAACTAGACTGCAAACTGATTATAGCAGAGTAAATATGCTGGAGGCAGTCCTTGTTTCAGAAGCCTACACTTAGATTTAGAAATGCATAAAATGGAGTTAAAACTGCATAATTTGGGTAAAGCAGCTGAAATTATCTGAAAACTAGAGCTGCTAGAGAAAAACTAATTTCATATTTTGATTCAGAGCCCCAAATTTATCTAAAATCAGTCCTCAAACTCTGGGCACCGAAAATACAACATTTTTTTTGTGCTGTAAAGTAGATGCTGAGACACTTGGTGTTCCTGTCAAAGGGGTAAAATTAAGCAAAAAAAATATTAACTATTTTTAAATTTATTTCTTCGTTTAAACCATTTCTTTAAATTAAAAAAAAGAAGAATACTCCCCTAAAACAACTCCCGTAGCAGACCAAAAAGGTTATTTTGTTTTTACAACCTCAATGATATAAATCAGCAAAAGTGGAAATGAATAATAATGTTTCTTCGGGGAAATTTAGGGCGAATTCATTTTGATTAGTAGATGCATCAGTTCGCACAACGCTCAGGGGTCGAACGGCGCGATGACACTTCTTCCAGGCCCACTCAAAGAGAAAAATCGTGGTATCAGTTGCGGTTTTTCAACAGTAGCGAATGAGTACATTAGTTAAAAGAGAAGAACGATTGAACATCTGGAACTCTTCAAATCTTCAGATACAAAAGGCTTTAGAATCTCCATGGGGGGTGTGTCTCCCCGACCATACGAGGAAATGGCAACCCTCCGCCAAGTCAGTTCACCGTTGGCGACGAATTTGTTCCTAAATGTCGGCTTTTGTCCCAAAACATGTTTTCGTTAGTATTTTATTTTCTCTGCGGAGCTTACAAACTGGTCTCGAAGTGGAAGTTCTTCTCGGTACAACCGCCTGGGAATTAAGTCAGTTGCTTAAGCGAGTCTTGAGTTCGTCCGTTTTGCCTCGTCTTTTTTTTTTCTTTAATGCAACAGGAGTACGAAGTGCGTGGTGCTAAGGAGGGCGATCAATAGGCCCTCGAAGGAAATTCGGAATCTAATCCTTGATATTGGCAGCGGCGGGAGGGCGTGTGATCTTGGTTTGCATATTTGGTATATCTAACGATAAAATTTATTAGCCAACGACTACTGTGCAAGTAAAAATATTTTCCCGCTGCCCACCTCCCAACTATAGGGATTTGCAATTTTCTTGTCCATAGGAATCTGCCGTCATCGCTGGTAAAGGATTAATGAGTCAAAACAGCACCTAAAATTGTTAGTGGGAATTAGTAAGAAGATCTGCTTGAATAACACTTATTCACCTTCAGTCTTCATCGGACTGACTCATTTGTCATCGAACCTTACTTTTGGAATTAGTCCTTATAATGGTGTATTTTAAAGTGTGTCAATGTATTAGTGTTCCTACAATTTTTCGATTTAGATCTAATGCAATACTTCACGTAATTTCTTGTTTTGTTCTTCATCTGTATTACTATTTTTGTAGCATTGAAAATGTTTTAGGGAACGGTATTCGGTGATTTTTTTTAAGTATCAAATTTTTAAACTTCGCTTCGATTTTATTTACTTATTTTTATGCATAATAAAATTTATTCAATTAAATTTATCAAGAAATTAACTGTGACTTTTGAAATGGAAAATACAGATCTTACCAATCGGTCAATACTAAACATCTTACAAAACGAATTTGGCAGCGTTATATATTTAAACCTTTAAACAATATTTGTTGATTTTATCGGCTTATTTTCTTACTGTTAGCTCTTTTAATTGATTTTCTTGTACATAGATTAACACATTTTCAAGCAAGAAAAAAAAGAAGTTTGTTCGAGTCGGGCTATTCACTAAAAAGTTATTGGGGGGGGGGGGGAGGGCAAATAGATAGACTGATAGTTACACATTTTCTCCATCTAAAAACACTACATTCCATTCAAAAAATCAATAATCCAACGTCATAAAACACAAAAATTCCAGAAAATTGCAGACACGTGTTTCGGTGTTACAAGGAACACCTTTTTCGATGCAAAGAGGTGTGAGCTTCTGGACGAAAAATCATCCGAGAAAAGCAACACGGTGGAACAGGAGATAGTGTAAATATCAAAAAATCGAAATTAAACAAAACAAAAAAGATAAAATGACACCTGGAGGCAAAATTTATTATATAATTCCATCAGGAAAAAACCGTTAAGTAATAAATTTTACAAGAAAACCCATAAACAATGCGAAAAGTTCAAAAATGAAACCACTCTGAATAAATTAGTAATAAATTTACCAGCGGGAAAAACATTGTATGGAAGCAATGTATAAAATGGAGAAATGTAGGAAAAAACAAAGTGAAGGATAAACATATTGGAATTAGTTAATCACAAAAACGAAATAAGAAAGCAAAAAAAATGAAAACAATAAAAGTTACTTTTATTGTTTTCAAAAAAAAAAAAACTACAAAAGCAGGCGCACGATACTGTATAGACTTCGCGAAAGATAAAGGAAACTTTTTTGACACGATGCTATCCGTGGTATAACCGAGGTAAGGCATAGCGGAATTCTGCTGTACTATGCAGAGAACGTACAATAGCAAATACAAAAGGTAAGACTTCCACAAAAGTTTAGGTAATGATAATGGAACTAGGCAATCAAAAGAGACTTAATGGGTACATGATCAAAATTATGACTGACTTCCCAGATCGTGATAAAAATACTATGGTCTCCAGTATCCAGACGATCAAGCCATCCAGAACTTGAATATGAAGAAAATTGAAAGCTGGTAGGCTCATAAAGACACCATCATTTCAAAACAACTGTTTCAACTTTTTTGAACTTTTGTTTCCAACATTTCAGTGCTGTTTAGCGATTCAAATATTTTACATGTTTAACTTTAGCTATCGGCATTTATAAAAGATATGAGTGTGTTACAATTAAATTCTTATTTACTTTTAATTTCGCTTTTTTTTTTCGTTTTTAAGGAAGAAAAAATTAGTTTAAAATAAAAATTAAAAAAAAAACCCCGTGATATCAAAACAAACAAAAAAATCACTGATTGATAAAGTAATATTCCTAGATAATTACTTATAGATTAGCGTACTACTAGATTTGGGTACTTCTTGTGCTGGAGGTATTATTAATAAAGTCAGTGTGGAGGTAAATTTTTTCGTGGTCTACTTTTGTAAATGCGTTTCACGGAATTAAGCATCCCTGAGAAATATTCAAATTTTATAACCTGCTCATAACGTCTGATGGACATCACTAATAGTATTCCAACAACATCTATAAAGTGAACTAAAACTGTACACAAAGCACGAACCTGTCATACGCATCTACATTGTCGAAGGCTGTCGTCTCATTCTCGGAACCAACTGTGAAGAAGTTGAACCTTACAGCATCTACCTGTCTGTATGCATACTGTCTGAAGTCCTCCACGCAAACGAAATCTTGATATCTTCTTTCTAAGTATCTGAAATTAAATTAAACACAAATGTAAACAAATTTAATAGAGTTTGAATTATGACTATTTTAAAGCTAGGAATGTGCATCATCAATGATTAATTGTTTCGCCTAAAGAAGCAAAGGGAAAAATACAAATTTATAGAAGCTCCATTCACTTAATCGGGAGAAAAAAAAAAGGTTAAAATAAATTATTTATTAATAACAGCTGCTTATCTTTAGGCTTAGAGTATTACTACTTTTATTTGTAATCTTGCAGCTGTTGAATGTTTCCCAGAAATTGTTGCAAGTTGCTTATTATCAACTTAAAACTTTCTAATGAATACAAAAAACTGAGAAAGAAAACAATAAGTTGGCTTCACTTTTTCAGTAAGCTTTTTTTTAAGTATAATGAAAGCTGCCTTAGTACGACGAAGTTTTTAAAACATTGATTCAGATGAAAATTTAAATTTTACAATCATTTTTCAAATTATCGAACTTTTTTCAAGCACACCAATTATTTTTTTTTCTTTCAAATTCGAGCATTCTGCAATAGGATAAGCTTAGACTTTAGTTGTTAAGGTAAGAAATCTCTTAGATAACAAAGCACTCTAGAGCATCGTTAAGCTTTATCAAGTTATTTCTTTTAAATTAGTTGGTTCATTAGTTGGTTCATTTTTTTGATTCTGACACAAACGTTTTTATCATTAAAAAAGAATTTTTTATCGACAAATAGATGTAGAAAAATACATACTTAGCTATTTCATTTAAATCTCTTTTATGAACGACGTTTTGGAGTTTTGTCATGTTTACATTAGAAATACTTCCTATTAAGTTTTCAAATAACGTTTCCAGAAATATATAACGTAAACCAGAGCAATGTAATTCTGCATCGAACCAATACTAGTGTTGCCTAATATGAATTAGATGAAGATCGCCTGGTTCTATTTTGATCTATTTAGCGAGTTAAATGTTTGGACAAAAACCCTGCGTGTATGCTTGCCAAAAATATAAAACTAGCAGTTATAAGGTTATATTAATTTATCTCCAACTATATTTTTGCTGAATCTATGTTCCTCTAAGAGATATGTTACTTCGATTAAAATTTTCTGGACTTATCACAGTAGATAAATCACGATTCTATGTATTTAAGGAAGTTATATGCTACTATTATTTGGGAAAACGGTTTTTCTGAGTATCGAAGAGATACCTCAAACTTAGCATACACATAGCCATTCTTTTATGTTAATATATATTAATTATGATCAATTAGGACTTATGTGAGTAAGTACTTACAGTATATCGTCATAAAATGCATTGTCACCTAGTCTGCAGTCACAGTTGTCATCCCATTCACCAGGTCCTTCGAAAACGGAAGAATCGTCTCCCTATTAAAAAAAAAACTTTGTCAATGCAACTCACGTGTTTTTTCTTTACACATTTCTAGAGCAGAGTCAAGAAAATAATACTTTCAAATAACTCTAAAATTCTCTCACATATGATTTTTTTTTTTAAATCTGTATTACTTAGTTACTGTTTCAGCTGCTTCTAAATTTATATTTCTTTTTTCTTTTAATCTCCACTTAATTTTATTTCTTCTTTCTCAAAATATTTTGAGAATTTTTCCATTAACTGCCCGTTTTGTTAAACTTTCGTTATTTATTATTTATAAATCTCACTGACAATAAAATAGTGTAACCTTGCTCCATAAAATCAGTGACAGCATAGCTGATTTCTGCGCAAGGTTACACCAAAATTTTCTGTATATTTCCAGAAAATTACTTTAAAGGATACACATTAACACAAATTAAGCTTTCGTCTGACTTTCCTGAACTAGTACTCATTTTTCGTGTATCTTATATTTCAAGTTAACTATCCGACGGTTTAAATTAAACAAATACCTATATTAAATAATGAAGTAAACACTTTTTTCTATATGTTTTAAATGGAAAGTATAAAAATAAATAAGTAGGTTACAATACTTTAAATTTCATTATAACGGTAAAAAAAAATCATGCTAGAAACTTAGAGCAGGAACTAGTTAATGGAGAAAGCAAGTGAAATCATTGGCATAACAAACTGTGACAAGGTTAAGACCCCAAGCCACGTGACTCAACAACGGCGAATGGTTGACACGTTTTACGTGAAACTAGCGAAAGAAGCCTGATTTCTTCCTATGCTTTTCTTTAAAATTTATCACGTGACTTGGGGTCTTTACTTCACGAGTGAAAGCCTTCACTCCCTCCATTTTATCGCTTCTCAATGGCTAGAAACCACTTTTTTTTGTATTCCTTACAATTTTTATTTTCAAGTATTCGTTTATTCAATATTTATAAAGCTCATATTTTTTTTACATCCAATATACAACAAACACTTTTATACACATTCTAAATTAATAGAACTATTTTAATATAGAACATCTACTGTGTGTAGCTGTAAATTACAAGTGCAACTTAACACAAACCATAGTGTAAGGTTCCTCCAACATTTTGATTTCTTAAAAAATGACACTACTTACTGCCGATCTCGTGTATTATTACACTCATTAATCCTTGTAATCTTGCGCTAATTGTTTTACAGTTCTCACATCGCAGTCGGATTTTCTTCTCACAACGTATGTTCAAATCTTTTTGTGAACTTCCACTTTAATACTTGAATATACCCTCCAAAAATTGAATCTTGACAAAAAACGTAAATAGTTTGAAGTGTATAAGTGAACAATGAAATGTCCCTTCCGCAACTAAAAAGTTGAACATAGTTTGGCGTACAGTAGGTTCTTAATGTAGGGGAATGTGGGGTAAAGTGAAATGGTTAAGATGACGGAGCTTTTTCAAACAAATGAACAAATATGATTTTTTTTTTTTTTTTTGAAAATTACAGTGCATGAAGAAAGAACATTGCATTTTATAATTAAAATTTTATTGAAATAGTATTTTTTATTTTTGGCAGTAAATTTTTGCTTTAAAAAAAAGTGGAGAAGAAAATTTTCCCTTTTTTCCATGGGGCAAAGTGAAAAATTAAATATTTTTGTAGTGAAATATTTTGTATTCAATTATAAGAAGTATTTTTGATCGAATGAATCATTCAATAAAAGGTTGTATGAATAAATTAAATTATACTGAAAGAAATAAAAGAATAATTAAATTAATTAACTAAGTAATGTATGAGGACAAATAAATGAGTAAGTAAAATAGTGAATGCATATGAAAATAAGTGAATAAATGAATAAAAACCACGAATTGCTAAATTAAGGTATGTTAATAAAGCAATTAAGAAAAAAATGCGTGACAATTGAACAATTAAACGAAATTAACTATTTCAGTACTTGTTTAATTGTACAAAATATTTAAAATACAAATAAGCCTAATATAACTAAATAAATACTGCACCGAATATTAGAAGGTCTCAATTAATATTTCAACTGTTAATTACAAGAACTTTATTATTTAGTAATGCCAAAAATAATTTTAGACTTACAACAAAATATTACAATATAAGTATCAATTTTTAAAAATTGCTTGTATTATCACACTCTATAATTTTCAGATGTAATTTTTTGCTCGACTGGAGTAGACTACATGTGTTATTACAATGTTAAATTATTATCAGATAAGTGGCACTGAAAGCAAAGTAAATATTTGTCCATTATACTTTGCCCCGCTATTTCACTTTGCCCTATACTCCCCTACTATATTTTAGATCGTCACTGGAAATAACAGGTTCTTCATGCTCTATTTTTTAGGTCGTTACTGGAATAATATTTATTTTACTTAATTATTTATCGTTCTTCCCATCTACGGATTAATCCCCACTGTAAGGATTAGTAGATATTTCTTGCATACAACCAAAATGGAAAACTATAACTTAAATCTATCGGTAAATATCGTTGTTCATATACTTACGTGGACATCGACGTCTATTCCAGCACCAACACCAACGTCTGCACCTACGTCTACAGCAGCACCGACATCAACATCAGCGCCGATTCCAGCTCCATCAGGTGCTGCGTAGACGACGGATAGGGCCGATAGGACAAAAAGGAACAGCAGCCGAAGTTTCATGTCTGGTATTTGGGGATTTGTTTCTTTTCGGCTGTCCCTGAAAACAAGATCTATTTTAAAACCATGTTTATGTGTAAGGAGCAAATTTATGAAGTGTAGTACAAAACAGTGTACGATCTTGCAGTTTTTGCGAAGAAAAATTGTCTGTTTTGGAACAGCGATATTGTAAAAAAAGAGAAATTGAAACCCGTAGTTTGTAAAAAACCCAACCTGGCAGCATTGTGAAAGCTACGCAAATCCTAATCACATCATCACGACGTTGCCAGGTAAGGTTTGCCCCAACTTGGTTCACTAACACCGCCATTGAATTTCAATTTCTGAAAAAATAAACAGTACTGAAAGTCGCCACTAGAAAATTTCAGCGTGACAAAGAGAAAGTCTTCTTTCAACACCCATATATGCAGGATGGTGTTGATTTCCGCATTGGATTTTAGGTACAGTGTGTAACGCTGATAATTCTTTAATAGCAGGCATTAGTTGTGCATTTCCTACAGTATCGTCGCCATGGTCGTCCAACCTATATCTTTGTGACCTTTGGTAGTGGGGAGATCTTAAACTTGGTGTGTTTCAAGGGCATGCTCCTGATATCGCAAACTTCGAAAAATCAACTGATCTTACAGTTAGGACTAATTTATTCGAATCTGTAGAAAAATGTCAGACATCGTACATATTTCTTGGAACATTACGATGGCGGTCCTATTAAACGATATTTGTAAATAAATATCATTCGCTGTTGTTAAAATTGATGCATATTTTGTTTGTTAGTTGGTTGTCCACTAAAATGAAACATAACCGTTACCAAAGCTAGTTTCAAACTGCATTTTTAACGCTAAGAAACTTTTCAGGGAAGCATGACCTCTCCTCCGTTCCCGCCATCATCATTAAATATCGCCTTAAATTCGTATATTAGGGCGTCAATTTCATAAAGAAAATCCGAGAGAGAGATTCTCAGAACTTCCCTCTCAATATCATCGAAACGCGACTAAAATTTCGCTTTTGTAGCTTCAATTTCGAATTAAGACATGCCCCCTAACGTAGCCAATGATGTCCCACAATTGCGTCTGTAAGAGCTAAATATCGAAGAATTTCCAGCGGAGGGTCTTCAAATCACCTATGATCGTATAAAACTTTTTATAACTACAATCGTAAGAAAGTTCGATTGAAGAGATCCCTCTCCCCCGTCCATTCAGACATAAAGGGGTTTGTAGGGGGGGGGGGGGTGTTTTAAGTTCAAAAGTTTGCTAGAGGGAGGGTTCACCAAACTTCTTCTTCCCCTTTTAATTACTAAAGATTGCCTAAAACTACATTTTAAAGCTACAACATCGAAAATTATTCAACGGAAACCCCTATGCCATTTCTGAGCGAACATTATGATAGCGATAGGGGTCATATTGCTCAGATTCGTCAATAACGCTCTCTTAAACCAAAAGCTAGATCCGCTCTCTCTCTCTCTCTCTCTCTGACCGTATTTCTATTTGTATATAGAGGAGTGGGTGTAAAAATGGGACTGCAATTGGAAACATTCTTTCAAGTAGTGTGGATTGTCTTATTGCGCAAATTTATGTTTTTTTAGACGGCAAACTATTTAGAGGTATGTAAAGTCGTTTCTTGTTTTCATGTTTATTTAAAAGCAATTTCAAAGTTACTTCCGGAAAGCGGAGATCTTACGCTACTTTTCAAAGCACACCTTTAGTCACGCACGTTTGATTAATAATTGATAATTTGGCCATCTTTCTTAGGTGCAGTTGGTGTAAATATGGACCCCCCACTTAAAAAGTGCCTATAACTATATCACATCTTTTTTTAAAGCAACTATTTTTTTTTTCTCAAGCGATGCAACTTACAACTTTCGAGATGGAAAGTTGCTTGAAGACACTTGGGAAGAGCTGTGGGTGAAATGTGTGCCTCACATCCGACACTCTTTGTGAGCCAAATGTGGACACACTTGCACTGTGCCGGGGCTGTAAAATAGCCGGTTATGTTTGCGATTTCTATCAATATGCATGGTGTTCGAAAAGCCCTTGACACATTTAAAAAATTCACTATGCTATGATATACTTGCATACATATGCTACGCTTGCATAGCATATACTGACACCCTGGCTGCAAAATGCCTTTTTTCTTCTCCCCCCCCCTTTTCATTTTTTTTTTTTCGATGTCATAAAAACTCTTGAACCTGTGTAGTATTATGGTGGAAACCTCAAATTCATATAACAATTTGTTGGTTTTCTATGAATTTTTAAATGTGTCAAGGACTTTTCGGACACCCTGTATTTTTTCCCGTGCAGTTTTATATAGTTTTATCCTGTTTTTAAATTATTTTTGGTAAATTTTTTGAAGGGTGCCGATATTTACACCCCATTTTTTTAGGTGCTGTTTTTAAAACTTTTTGTAAATCACCGTTTTTGAAATAAAATCATTGTTATTAGTCATTGTTACGCCTTCGCGCATATAGGATACTTGCTGTAGTTGTTAAAAAAAAGAAAAAAATCTAAAATTTTTTGAATTAAAAGTAACTTTAAATAAAAAACAAAAGAGGCTGCCCATATTTACACCTTTTCCTCTATGTTTGAAAAATAATAAAAGTACGAAAAACTCATGCACACACACAATATTTCTCGATATCGTGATGATCCTATGAATTTTAATGTTATCATTTTTTTACTAAAGGTTTGCACCCGTCCCCCTCCCTTTTTTTTTTGCATTTTGTGGTCACTTGAAATTCAGATTCACTGACTAGAGTGCGTAGATTACATAAATGTGAAAATAGTTTCATAGACAGATACATTGCATAGATTTGAATTGCTGGGTAGACGACAGAGATATAATTATTGATTGAAATTATTCTAATACCTAAGCTAAATTTATGTAAGTAACCGAAGGCGACCTTCTTAGCAGTCAATCATTTCGACTTTAAATTGACCTATTTAAGTCAATGTAACACAGCGTTAGGGAAAAGAGGGGATTCTCCATCGTTGATATTTTATTTCAGATTATTTTAAAGTTTCAACTTACTAATTTTGCTAATGTGCGAAATATATCTCCTTGTTTACGTTTTAAACTTGTTTCTATTCATTTAGATGATACCATGTCATACTAATAATTAAAAATTCCAGTTAATTTCTGATCTAACAGACGATTGAAACTTTGCATTTGCTTTCCTTAAAAGTAGAAGCCTTTTTTAAAGCCCTTAAGAAGTAAGTCTTTAGGAAAAATGGTTTTTAATTTGGTTTCATTTTTTACTTGTTCCGTTTTGACATTTTACGTTGGAAAGGTGTTGCAATTTAGTCCTATGTTTTTTTCAGAGTTTATTTTACTTGACTAAAGAACATTGAAAAGCAAGGATACCTAATTTGAAATTTTTCCTACTTAAAAAATTAAGTTGCAGAGCTTATACTATTCCCCTTCTAGCAAATTGAAGAGCAAATCTTTATATTAAAAGTTTCTACAATAAAAATTAAGTTTGTAGTTGTTTTGAAATAGAGTACGATAAATTGTTTTCTATGTACGGAAAAAAACATTGATTTTCTTTTGAGTTAAGTGTAATGAAAACTGTTTAAAATGGTATATTTTGAAAAAACTTGAAGGCTGAAATATAGAAGAGAGAAAAAGAAAGCTGTTTCTAACGGTACTGTTAGTGTAAGGAATGTTCTTTAGTTCTGGACCATGTTTTTGTAAATGTTTCTTCTAATATATAGTATAAAAAAATAAATATTGAAGCTCAGATGCACTTTCATCCGCTTTGTGGAAGCATTTCGTCTTAGACCTGAAGTATCGTTAACTCTTTCTTCTTTTCTTTTCAGTGAAATTGTTTTTCATAAAGTGTTTTTAATAAGTGTAAAAATGAAGATAACTTTTAATTTTCATAATTTGTTTAATGGCAAGTGTAAATTAAAACGCAGTAGACACTTACCTTCCCTATATCGATGCTACACGAATGCCGTTCTTTAAAGCGTCTAACTGCCGCTCTTGTTTCCGAACGACAGCAAAATTCTAAGATGTTTTTACTTATGTTCTTATATTTCGGTACACGTCACAGCAGTGACGTTTCACAATGGCTCCTCACTTTCTACTTATTGTAAGGAGGAGACTTCAGACCACACCTTCCCATGTTTTGGCCTCGCCCGATCTTGCCTTCTCCCACCCCTATTTACAAAGCTGTGAAAAATTGTTTAGTTTTAATATAAGTTTAAGCTTATTTTGAGCAGCTGCTTCTCTTGGATTATCAAATGGTTGGCACTTTTTAATAACAAAAGAAGATTTATATTATTGACTAGAGCCCTTGAGGTTCCGCAACAGCGCAGTTTAGTTAACAAAGGTGTTTTCTTTTTGTTGTGTTTGAAATTTTATGGCATTGCATTTAAAGATAGCTTATGACTTCTGACACACACACACACACACACACACACACACACATATATATATATATATATATATATATATATATATATATATATATATATATATATATATATATATATATATATATATATATATATATATATATATATTTCTAGCAAATAATCTAAGAGTAGTCAAAAAGGGGGGGGGGGAGAATAAAAATTATTTAGTTATTATAACAATAACACAGGTATAAACATTAATTTAATGCAGTTAAATGATGCACATTTAATGAGAGCGAGTTACATACACGTTACAAATTGATTATTTTTTCTTGTAATTCAAGGAATTTGTGTAGTCAGTTCAAATTTTGGAAATTTATGTATGTTAGATAAACTACTCAAAATTTATCTGTATAGCTATTGTTTTTAAGCTAAGCCAAGAAAAAAATCTTACTTTCATAGTCTCGGAAGTTTTTTAATTGAACTTGTGTTAAAATTAAAAAAAAAGGTGTAGGAATGTTTTTGGTTTTCCAAAAAAAAAAAAAAAAAATCCGGAGCGAGAAACAGGGGGAGAGGGCTGCCTTTTTTATTTATATTTATTTCTTTTCTTTTCTTTTTTTTCTTTCAAGAATGACAATTTGAAATTTTTTTTATTTTAGTTTTACTTAAAATCAGTATTATTGAGTACTGCATTCTGTGAAGAGAAGAGCTTCCACTTCTAAAACTTACTTTTTAGAAACATAAAAAATAATCAGTTTTACAAGCACTGTATATTTTAGGGTAAACCTAAAAAAGTCGTTTTTAGATCCTGAATAAGTTAATAAAAAACAACTAAAGTACAGACCTTTTATTAAGCTATATAACCTCTTTTTTGCTTTGTTTTCTCTTTATCCAGGAGTTTTATTTTTGTGAAAAAAAGAAAACAATCTTATAGCAACAAGCATAATGGTAGTGCGTGGAAAAAAAAATTTGCATTAAAGTTTAAGCTAGAATTTCGACAAATATTACTTTATTGTGCCCCTAAAACATTAAAATTCTAGAAAACGTGGCTGTTTAAAGAATTTTTAGGTGTACAGTTACGCATTAGGATGGGTCGATTTTATCTTTTTTTTTTTTTTTTTGTTATTACGAAAACGCCTGTCTTGTGAGAAAAATTGCGTATTGGCATTAAATGTTCGTGTTAAAATGTTTTTTGCAAATCCAAATATATTTAGATCCCCCGCCAGCCCCTTGAAGGTTCATTAAATATGCATAAATTGACATTCAAAAATCCTGGCCGTCGAAATTTGCTCAACTTGCTATTTTTCTTAGCTCTTTCTGCTTAGTTTTGACTGTCATTGACAGATGGTGAGATGGCGCAGAATATTTTTTGTTCTTTTTCTGTGGTACATATAACGAAACTCCTTTCATCACCCACCCCCTGTCTCATAAATCAGCCAGATCTTGGCATTTATCCATGCAAATGTAATCCGTATAGAAGTCGATATGTTCTAGATTCAACTGATATGTTCTGGTATATGTTGTCCAAAATTAGTGCCCATCAAACCACCAGATAAGCTATTTACAACAGCAAACAACTTGCTTCGTTTATATGTTGGTACAAAAGAGCCATTATATGAAATAGAGACTTGACTATTGTTTAATATATTGTAAAAGTGTATGTAAAAGTTTGGTTTCTTACTATAAACTGATGCACACCCGGTGCACAGCACTTTTTTTAAAGTTGTCCTCTACTCAAGATGTCTTAGCGAGGATCTGAAATTATTAGTTGATCATGTTATTCAAAAGGAATAATTTTTATGGTCATCCAAAAAATCTGCTGATTACATGAGCAACAACACACTCTCCTGTGAAGAAATTAGGCCACAGAACAATACTAAAGACCCAAACTTTTACTAATAAAACTGTTGGTGATTTTGCCGTTTCAGCTCTCAATTTTCAAGAAAAAGACTATACAAAATTGATCAACGGGCGAAATTATGTACTTAAAGAGCCTCCAATGTTCAAACAGATACCTAATGCGGAACTTGAGAAAAGGGATAAAACGAGTGATATTTGCGGGTGACGCATCTACGGTCCTCCAGTGCTTTAATATTTTGTACTTTAGTTTTAATTCGAAATGCGAAAGAATTCTGTAGTATTATCATAAGAAAAAAAATTTAAAAATGGCTTACACCAAAAAAAAAAAAAAACAAAAATCAAATTTTGCTTTAAAACATCAAACTAATAAAAACTCTGCGAATATTCCAAATTTCACGGGTTGGGGGGGAGGGGGGCCCTAATATCGTACGATATCAATTTTTTTTTAAATTTTTTTAAATGAGCAAAAAATTGTACTGAGCAACCATTTCCACGACAGATGATTTTTAAAAAATTACGTGTAAAAAATTTTAAAAAATAGGAAATAAATTTCAATTTTTACATATTTGGCTAAAACTTAAGGACCTGACCGCGGCTCTAAATATGTTTTGACTACCAAAATGTTTTTTAAACAAGTATTAACAGTCAATACGCAACTTTTCTAACCCCTGTCGAATAAAAATTTTATACAATTTTTATATGGACGTTTGATTTCAATACACACACCAAAAAAAAAAGTAGAAATCTACCCCCTCCCCCCTCCATGATATATACAGTGCCAGTAAAAGTCTGATTTTGAAAATAATTCTGAAAACTTTCGAATTAAAAAAAAATGATAACGCTCTTTTTGAGAGAATTTCCTACATAATTGTGTTGATTAACAGTGAAAAAAATCAAAAATGTCAAACACAACTTTTTTAAAAAGAAAAAAAGTCGAAATTGATTAACATTTTTTGCAAAAGATTAGCAAAAAAAATTAGGCCCATTATCTAGAACTAGTGCCTATTTCAAAAAGAAAAAAAAAAGAAAGGAAAAAAAAAGTGTCTGTCGAATAAAAATTCCCGTAACCAAGTGCATTATACCGTTCCGGAGGTGAAGCAATTAAAATTTATTTGTAAAATATACACAAGTGAGAATGTTTTTTTCCGGGATTTTAACATATGTTTAATTTAAAAACGTGAAAAACTATGAAAAAAGCCCCCTCTCTGAGTTGGCGTGTCATTCATGACTTTTCTTTTATACTAGAAAATCGCTCGTTAAGGTATGGCTTGTTAAAATTACTTCTACTCTTCATTTGAACGAAGCAATTACCTGTTCTGTGATATTTTGATAGTTGAAACTTTAATCCTAACACCAGTGAATTAACCTTAACTCCAGTAGATAGCGTTAATTGTTTTCGTTTCTTCACTGCCCTGAAATGGCACAGTCTTATTAGTAAAACTGTTAAGTTACCGGATCGAGTACAGCCTTGTCACAATAAAGTCTTTCCTTGCATGTTAAACATTACCAAAACATATTATCAAATTATCATGCCATGGCGCGAGTTTCATTGTTGAAAAACGCGGTTTACTCGATCATCAGCTATTATTAATGTGAGGATGTCCAATAATATCCATTGATGATTCAGCAGTTTAAGAAGTCTTTTCTAATCGACAATACGAATAGCCAGTTGAGACGTACGAGAAAAGCAGAAAGTCACTCCATATTGATACGGCAATCTGTATTGTTTCAACGTTCTCACAAAAGCCTAACAACCGCAGCGTTGTCAAAAAAAAAAAAAGCTTGAAGTAAAAGATAAAATTACAAAAACCTTCACCCAGTTTTAAATTCATTTTTTAAAAACATTGAAATTAGGCACCTCTACATCACTTTTGCAGTTTTCACAGCAAATGCCTCATTTGAGAAGTAAAGGGTTTTTCTTTTTGCAGTGAGTAATAACTGATTTTCGATTTCAGTACGAAGCCAGCTTGAACGTTATTTTTTGAAGCTGAATAAATAAAATTACACTCTGGAGCCAAATGTAAAGAAAAATGCTTGGTTACTCTAAAGAGTTGTATTGATAAAATACTACTAAGCTTGACGCGGAAGAAAACTAGTTGGAAATCTTAATCGTCTTAAAATTGATTATTTCAGTTAGTGTGCTCTGTTTAAGTTAAGAATAAATGAAAAAATGAGAAAAAATATGAAATCGGGATTTATTGTTAAAGAAAGTTTTAT
Organism: Uloborus diversus; assembly: GCF_026930045.1. Taxonomy (NCBI): domain Eukaryota; kingdom Metazoa; phylum Arthropoda; class Arachnida; order Araneae; family Uloboridae; genus Uloborus; species Uloborus diversus. The sequence continues at coordinate 72,410,447 of NC_072737.1, read as the reverse complement.
GCTTTAATGCAATATATAACCCATTATATACGTTGTACTCAGATATAAGGCATTTTTTGATAATTTTTACAGTAAAAATACATTAACTCTTTTTTTTTTTTTTTTGTAAATTTTGCTGCAAGTTTAAAATTGTTTAATAAATAAAAGTTGTTAGAGTGTCTTGTCTGAGTATATTTTGTTAGGCTAATGGATTCACATTCCTATTTTCGAAATTATTCATTGTAGGGTCTGGTGGGGGAAAGTGGTCAATGAGGTAAAGTGGTCATACGTCAAATAAATGACTATAGCTTGGAAATAAATGTTCGAATGAATGTGAAAATTTTATTTTAGATTCGGGGAGTTAGAAACTACATTTTTAATACAAAATTTCCAAACCTGGAAAAATTTTATTTGGTAAACAAAATATTTTGTGTAAATATGAAAATTTTAAAAATCTAAACACCTCTTTTAACTTCTTTGGGAAATTTTGTCTGTTAGAATTATGAACAGATTCACGGCACAGGAAGCTTCCTACATGTCTTAAGATCGCTTACTCATTAGCAGTTAGCTGAATATATTTTAGATCATTTTTTAGAACAATTTCAGTAAGATGGGGTAAAGTGGTCATAATATTAGGTTTAACGAATATTGTTCTTCTAATGTCACTTAAGAGTTATGTATAAGGCAGATATGAATTAAATATTAATTTCGCTTAATATGTATTGTTTTTACCGTAAATGGGGTTAAATATACGAGTATATACGTATGCATACGCATATACTCGTGTAGGCACGTATACAAACGTATTCACATAAATGCACCAATAAATACGTATATGAGTATCTGCGATAAGGGTATTTTTTATCTATGCAGACTTACATTCGACTATGCAATTATATACTTGTTTTTACTCGTATGTATACGAACACTTATGTACTCAGGTAGACACGTATATACACGTACGTACTCGAGTAGATACTTACATACAAGCACATGACATACAAGTATACAGGGTTAGTTTAAACTCTTGGGAAAATTTTTACCAGGTGTTAGAGGGGAGGATAAGAAGCAAGAATCCCAAGGAACATATGGTCACAAACACAATGCTGACGCGCTACATGCACGCAAAGCCAAAGACTGATGGATGCAAAACAGGTCACAAATTTGTTACACTAAGACAATTTTGCACAACATTTTAGGTTGTAAGAAGGTTTTAAAGCGATTGAAGAAATTTGCGGCCTGCAGCTGTAATGCATGCGTCGCAATCACAAAGCACTCTCTGTTTTAATAACGAGACTTTTGAAAAACTTTCATCCGTCGCTGCGCCTTTGTTGCGATGCGTGTATTAGAACTACTACGGGCCGTAACTTTTAAAAAGTGCTCTAAATATTCTTAAAAACTAAATTTTGAGTAAAATCATCTTTGTGTAAAAAATTTGTGACCTGTTTTGCATCCATCAGTTTCTGGCTTTGTGTGCATGTACCGCGTCAACGACCATAAACTCTTTATTATTCTTTGCTTTTTATCCTCACTTCTCACACCCCTTAGATTTTTGCTCAAGAGCATGGATTCACTCTGTAGGCATACATGTATGTAAGCGTATATACTCGTGAATACATATATGTACTGGTTGACGAGTGTGTACGGACACATAAATGTACGTATATACGTTTTTTCAGGTATATAATTGTGTTTACACGTGCTTCCATATATACGTGTATATACGTGAGTAGAGACGTGCAAACACGCACTGGATGAATCCACGAATTAACTCGTGTATACCCGTATATACATTTATGTACAGTTATGTATATACCCACATGTACACTTGTACATATATGCGTATATACGTCTACTATACACGTATATACTCAGGTATGCACGGTATCTACTCATATTTGAACGTGATTACTCATGTTTACACGACACGTATATACTCGTGAATACACGCATATATTAGTGCATATACTTGTAACCATAAAAATAATTGAAATATACAAATATTAGGGTTATTTAATACGGTTTTGCATTTATTTTTAACTATGACCACTTTACCCCATGCTATGACCACTTTCCCCCATCCCATGGGGTAAAGTGGTCATAAATACAAAGGAAAAAGAAAGTGTTATAAAACTAATTAAATCAATATTTTTTTTTTCTAAACTTCAGTGTACTGTGTTCTTTAATAATGCAATGTAAAATAACAACAAAAAAAGTTGAGGTGTTTAAATTATTTGTTGTATTTATTATCCACCAAAGTTGAAAACCTACGATTTTATGACCACTTTACCCCACCAGACCCTATATAGTGGATGGCCAAATTATTATGGACACAACTCAAATTCTCGTATTTTCAAGTTTAGACTCCTTTTTTGAAGAAGATAACCACATTTTATTTTTGAAATGTTTGCTTTGCATTGTTGCTACTATCATTATTGTTTTTTAGGAGTGGCAACACTACCAGTCCACGTCATTTTACAAATATGTGAAGTTTTTCACGTTTTAGTCTCTAATGTGTAAAATCAGCTGTTGTTATGAGTTATATTAAGTACTCTAAAAGTATTTCTAAGAAAGTTTTAGTGTCTGCTATAGTCAATACGCAACATAATCATCTTATGTATTATTTCTGTAGCCTGTTTTTTCTGTCACTACGCGAAATCTTTCGCATTTCTTGATCAAATTCCATGATTTACCCCTCATTTTAAAGATTATCGTGCCGGCTAATGACAAAAATAGACCTACGTTTAAAAAATATTTTTTCTGCCAAAAAAGCTGTATTTAAAAGCACCGGGCTGAGTTGTTCGGTTTAATTAAGAAGTTTAAATTGCGTTGTAACCGACAGAGCTGAGTGGTTCAATCATTAGAGCGTTCGGCTGGTAACCAGCTGGACCAGTACAGTTCTGGCGCCTCGTGAACGACCTGCCGAAATCGAAAAGTTAGACCAGAATCACGCATTTCGAAACCTTGATGTAGCCATTTATTCGTAATGTAAGCATAAATGCTTACATTATGTGCATAAAATGCTTACATTATGTGCATAAAATGCTTACATTATGTGATACATCTGATACCGTGATGTATCAGATTTAAAATTTTAGGCTTCAAGGGATTCCGTTTTATGTAGAAAAAAAAGTATTTTTCTTTGTGTGCTGAAATGCAGATTCTCCTGAAGACAGTTTTTGACTTTTAGAAAAAAAAAAATGTATAGTTCCTCAAATGGAAATTACGCTTTTAATTCAGTTGATCTCTTTTATATATTGTTTCTGTAGCCTGTTTTTCTCTCACTGCGCGATATCTTAATTACTCCTTAATCAAATTCCGTGATTTACCACTCATTTTAGAGTTTATTATGGTGGCGAATGACAAAATATTGAGCTATGGTTTTTTTGTGTCCGAAAAAAAAATCTTTTTATGTTTTTTTTAAATCACAAATTGCTTCATAGAATAGCGTTCGAAAATGGAGACATGTTTGCTCGGCTGAATAGAGCGTCGTGCTGGTAATGAGATTGGCGTGAGTTCGAATACAGGTCGAAAAGTCTTATATATTATTTCTCTCGTTACGCGAGATCTTCCTTTTGCCTTGATCAAATATCATGATTTACCCCTCATTTTAAAGCTTATCGTGCGGGCTAATTACAAAAGAAGCACTCACAACCTATTCATTTTTTTTTTTTTGTCAAGACAGAAAGTTTTCCTGTTTTTTACTGCGCATTATTTCAATTAATAGCATTCGAATAATTGCTCGGTTGTAATAGTAAGAAGGGGATGAGTTTGAATCTGGGCCGAGAAATGTTTAATATGTTGTTTCAACTTTTTTCTTTCATTCAGCAGAATTCTCATCCAAGTTTCCTTTAATACGTAATGTTAACTCATTGTAGGATTCCGAGCTACAGTTCTATTATTATTAAAATCAAGAAACAAAACATTAATTTTTGCACGATAAAATGAGTTTATCTTTAAAAAAAAATTATAATCATGAAAGTAACTTTTCTTAAGCACTTACTGAGAATCCAGGTAGTTGCCGGATTAGTTGACTATGAAACATAGCGGTATAATGCTTTGTCAACACAACAAGTTGAAATTTACCGGATAGTACATTTCAGATTTTTCTTAGCGGAATTAAAATATTTATACACTTACAATGCTCGTCTAATTGAAAATTTCTTTTCTTGTTGGTAAAAGATGCACTTTATTTTAAAATTTAACCAGGTGATTCGAAAGTTAAGTCAAGAAACTAAACATTTTCCGAAAACCGTATCCGAAATTTTCGCTATGAGATGAAGTTCATGGATTACCTGTTTAAAGAATATGAAATGTTTGAAATTTACAAACTGTAATTTTTATCCAACCGAAAATATAATCTATGATTATGGCAGAGTTTTCAAAAGTTTGCTACTTATCTGACCTATTGTCTAGACGACAATTAATCTCGCCAAAAACTTGCAACGGGCGTTTTAGGAGAATTCGCTAGTAGACTTATTTGCTTTCCTTCTCTCTCTCTTTGTGTGTGTGTGTGTGTGTGTGTGTGTGTGTGTGTGTCTGTGTGTGTTTTCCTTCAAAAGTTACACTTTGGTTTTCACCAAGCATTTTTGCAAACAAAATATTTTGGCGTGATTTCAAATTTGCTGAACTTGCGCTAGTAATTTAAAGCACGATTTTCGGCATGATTTTAAATGCCGGAAAACAATGTTAAAACATTTATTTCTGTAGAATAATCGGTCAACTAAATGAATGAAGCCGTAATATAAATTTTAAATGTGCATAATTAAGCATGTTTTGGTATAATTTTAAAACCCACCAAATTTGCTATACTCATTTTGGAAAACTTTGAGATATAGATTTTTGGCGCAATTTCATGATCGCGAACATTTTCTAGGCTTTCGACAAAAATTTTAGTTTTGACAAAATTTTAACTGCGCCTTGACATTTTGTTTGGCTCTGAAAGTGTTTTGAAGGTTTGATTTCTACAAAAGAAAAAAATCCCATTTAAACAATTTCCAAGAAACTTGGTAAAGTTTTAAACTGCGCCAACAATCAACGTTATCGGAATTTTTACTGTAATGGTTAGTTGGTAATTGGGTTGTCTTAATAGGCCATGCTGCGCCAAACAATTGTTAGTTAGTTAAAAGTGGTACATTGTACCATTAGGTTTAGTGTTAGTGCATTGAGTCGACAACCTAAATTTGATATTACCGAACACTTAATGGCAAGTCAAAGAAACTTAGATCCAAAAAGCTAGTACAAATTGCGCTTTTGTAAAACTTTCAGGCATGAGTAAAACCATTGAGAAGGAATCAAGGATTAGTATTCCTTTCAATGAGTAAAACCTTACTCATTAAAAAAAAATAAGTTTAAATAACTCTATATAAAAATAATTATGAATATCCATATATTAATATGTATATAAAACTTTAAAGTATTTTCTTGCAGTCTTTGTGATCTGTGACGGATCATAGATGTTGACCATCTCGTCATTTGCCCTGCTCTTTCCAAACGCCCTCTTGCGGACCGTTACTGGGAGTTCAGGGGTCTTTTGGATTCATAGACTTTTGCTACACATGCTTTTTTATTATTTTATATTTTTGTATCTTTGTCGACTTGTTTATATCCTTAATCCAATTGTACTTTTGTATCTGTCATAAAATCTTGCCATTAGAAATTAAAAAAAAAAAACATTTTCAATTATCTTTCTTTTCCAATTCTATAAAATCAACTTATTTCTCAAAAATGAAAAGTTTAATCAAAGCGTGCCAATATTAAGCGCCAACATAATCCGGTTGCCTAGGTTGAGTGACGTCACATTTCAGCGCGTGGGCTTTGTGTTGCGACGGCATCGGTTAGATAGAGATTCATGCCGTCAGGCCCAATAATGGAAGGGGCTTGATTTCGAGTTCGTGTGTGATGTCACATTCGGGCCTAAATATGTGTATCGTTTCAGTTTTTATTTCTTCAGCAGATTTCTAACCCAAGTTCTGGTTAAAAACGTTCTGTAGGATTTTGAGCTCCAGTTCTGATGTTGTTAAAATCCAAGAAACAAAACATTAATTTTAACAAGGTAAATCGTAGTTTAACTTTTTAAAAATATTTTGACAAAGTAGTAATTCGAATTGTAAATTCGAATCATACGTACTGTTTCTCAAAGATGTTTTTTTTTTTTTTGGGGGGGGGGGACAATACCATAATCTTATGAATAAGTCATTACATTTCTTAAGTAAAACAATTTGAAGATTTTTTTCAACGCTTTCTGCGAAAAATAAACAGAAAACTCACAATGTGGCGATTTTTCGAAAAATTCGGTTTATTTAGTTACTAGTTGTACCCGCGCGGCTTTGCCCGTAATAGAAAATTAAAAGGTTTTTTGGTTCGTCTGGTATATTTAGAAATAATGCATGGTGAATTTTCACGCCAATTGGCTTGTGCCTATGCTACGGTTACACGTTATAATAATTTCGTAATTTACTCGTCCATCTTATGATAATTTTGTTCTTAAAATTGGAATAGAAAAAGATCCACATCGAATTTTCGAAAAATCACTTCGAGGTGCACACCCCCATGCTACAAACTAACTTTGTGCCAAATTTCATGAAAATCGGCCGAACGGTCTGGGCGCTATGCGCATCACAGAGATCCTGACAGACAGATAGACTTTCAGCTTTATTATTAGTAAAGAAAAGTTTGATACGCGCTTAGCTCATTTAGTTAGAGCGTCGTGTTGGAAAAGTGAAGGTTGTGAATTCGATTCCTATATGGGTTTTGTTGCCTTTGAATACATTGCATCCTGAGTATAGTTATGGTATAAATTTCCAAGATATTCTAAAATTATTAGCGACCACATTAGGATTAGGAACCACACATGTGTTCTGTGTCATTAAAATCAGATAAAAAGAACGTGTATTTTAGCTTGGATCAGAATATTATATCTTGAGGGTGTTTCTTTTTTTCGGAGGTGGGGGGGGGGGAGATCCCTACTGCTTAAAAGAAAAACAAAGATACTTTTTTTTCTTTCACCGTCATCGCTGAAAAATAAAAAAAAAATTCATCACTTTTTTTCAAAAAACAGTCAATGTGACTGTTTCTCGAAAGATAGTTGTTAGATACGACATTAAAAGCACACCACTTTGCCCATTCGTATATTTTTATTTCTTAATATTTCTTATCAACTTCTTACAACATTTCGTAATAACACTGCTTAAAACATTTTAAACTTAGCTGCTCTAACAAAATATATTAACTGTTGCCACTCAATAGAAAACAAAATTAAATAAAAATATACTACTTGACATAATTATATATTTCATGTCTCGACTGTAACGATTTGGATGTCCTTTTGGATTTAATTGTAGTTTTGCATTCTAAGTTCATCTACCTCAGTGTTTTTTCTGCAAAAACGCAATTTTTTACGAAAAAAAAACTCGTTTTGAAGTAAAGTCTGCTTAAGTTAAGCCTTACAAAACTATGAATTGACACATAAGGCAGACGGTTTGCAACCATTATTATGAAAATTAGTCAGATCTCGATTTAAATTTCAAATTTTGCTTAGGGTTGCCAGGCTTGGCTGATATTTGCTACTTTGGCTGATTTCAATCAAACTTGGCTAAAAACAAAGTCAAAAGCATGTAAGTCAATGTTAGGCTCAATATTATTATTTATTATTATTATTATTATTATTATTATTATTATTATTATTTTATAGCGAACCCAATGCTTGACTGTATTATTTTATTTTATTTATTTATTTTCTTTTTTCACTTCAAATAACTTTACATGTTTTTTTTAAAATCACGCATTCAAATTTTATTTTGAAAAACATATTTCTCGAGACTGTTTCAAAATTGTTGGAGTAGATCATCAGTTTATATCATAGACTAATAATAAGAGTAGACCGAGCTTTCTCATTCTTGCTGATGAAGAAAATTGGTTCATAGATGTATCATGTGACTAGTGGAAGGGCTTGGCGAAGACTTTGGCAGCATGGTTGCTAGATGGCAGCATTATCTATAGTTTGGCACTCGACATGTATTTTAAGACAATGTGTTTTCATTAAAAAAAACTTCCAGGTGCAGAGATTGAACTGTTTTTCTTTTAGTTATGCATTATTTTGACATTAGTAATAGCTTTTGATCAGTTTTCGGTAACTTTTATTTCATTTGGAGCTGTCAGCGTTGGCGTGAACGAAATGGCGTAAACGTTTTGCGTTAACGCAAAAATGTACTAATCGGTATCTTTAATTGAAACTGTAGGTAAAAATCTTACCGTTTGCTGATTCTTCTTGGTCGCTTGTATCTTTTACTGCTTAGAGAGTTATTGAAATTGACTAAAGAAAATGCACAATACTATCTAAGCGAAAAACTCACTATATTAACAAAATATTTACAACTTAGAATAACAAATTTACAAATCGGACTCCATAAAAAATCATTCCTCCGTGTTCCATCAATTCTATTTATTTCATTTCGCGCTGGCGTTGATCGTCTGCTACGATTAACGCCCGCTGTTGCTAGGATATCCACCAGTCACATGGTTTGGTTTATGAGCAGCAAAAGGGTTGCCATAGCTCGGTCTACTCTTATTATTAGTCTATGGTTTATATGGATAGCATGTTGTGTAGCATTTTCTGGTGTAAAGTGACCAACTACACTAAAAGTACTTAATCCAAATGAAAATATCGATTGAGATGAAATCGCGAATCGCAACATAGTATGGAAGGAAGTTTTGGGTTAAGACCTGATTTCATCATAGTAAAAGTGGGTCCAAGTTCAAAATCTTTTAATTAATGACAGGAGATTTGTGTTGTGGAAGCAACAATGTAACAGATAGCATAAAGCAAAATGTTGATTTAATTGCATACAGAATCTTCTTTGTATGGTACTTTATTATTATAAGAAAGTCGTGGTGCATTTTCAATCCTAGTAATTTTTTTCATATTTATTGTCGCCATGTGTGATCTTCGAAACTACTTTTTTGGCAATACCGTTTGTTAAATATTTAAACGCAAACAGCTTTGAGTTCCCCTAGGTGGATGTCTGTATGGGAGGGGAGTCCTATATTCAGTAGTAGGCTTCTTATAGCTGAAATGCCGACACCCCCCCTTTCTGAAATAATCGATTCAATATCCTTAGCGTTTCCTGTTTAATTGTACATCTAACAATAAAAATTCAAAAAGCATCAAGATATCAGAATTTTTTCATAATTACTGTAATAATTAGCTGATCCGTGCATAGCATTCGCGCTCGTCAGAAGGAATTCAAAAACCCAGAAATTAAGTACTTTTTTGAATAGCAAAAATGTAGTTAGCTCTTTTTAGCTAATGGTGGAGAGCAAATCTTTAAAATGAAGTCTTACTGTAGAAGTTTAAGTTGTTAAGCAAGTTATGGCGCACCCATAAAAAGCAAATTTTAGAAATAATATGTATGATACTACCATGTTAAAAAAAGTTTTCTATGGTGTCAATACAACAACACAACACAGCTGTAATTTAGAATCTTGCAAACAGTTTGTTAAGATTGATAATACTCATGGAAATCCGGAAAAGAATTCTGCTGAAAAAATAAAACATTAAAACGATTTTTTTCGGCCCATGAGCATCGGAACTCACGATCTAAAAATATAAATGATTATTTTTGAAAGTATAATGATGTGCTGAAAGTTTTGCTTAAATGTTATTAACTTTAATGAAAATAAATCTTCCGGCCATTGGGTTTGTAACTCGAGCACTGAACTTCAAACTCAGATTACTGAAGTTTTGCCCGTATTAAAATTTTTTAAATATATTATGTATTGTTTAAATAAAGATATTTCTGGAACAATTCAATGAAATTCTATCAGAGAAGTATTGTGAGGCTCTGAGAAGTTGAGCTCCGACTCTGACAATGTTTACCTTTGTTTCAGAAAATAGGGAGGGGTAATTGGCGCTAAACTGAGTTGAGAAACTTTCTTAGTAGTTCTTCAAAAATATTCCAACTAAAAAGAAAAATTAAGAGCCACAAAAAACACCAGCTTAATTGAGGCGGTAAGAAGCAAGAAGTGCCAAGTTAAAATGGGTGGATATTGCATAGATAGGAAACATATGATTGGAAGCCTCTCCACTGTAATGCGGTGCTGCTGTTCAGCACGACTTTGAAAAAAAATCAATGAAATTCTACCAAGGATCTGAACTTCAAATGCGTTGCACTCATAACTTAAAACAATCCACTTACACCCCTTTGCGTCTATAGCTGCCGATTGTTGCGAAAAAAGAACAAAAAATCTAATTCCAGTAATTTCCCCTTTCTCATCTCGTTCCTATTTTTAGTTACTAGTTGAATCGCAACTATTTACTTAAATTTGGTACAAAAACTTTAAATCTTGTATTGTTTTTCGTTCTATTGATTTGTGTTCGGTTTTTTAACTTGAAATTGTGAAATCAAAGATTATTTAACAGTGCATGCACAATTGCACATTAGAGGGGAGTGAAAAAATTTTCGGGGGGAATTTTAAATCGGTCAAAGTGAGAACAGTTTCCCACTAGATCTAAACAACTATATCGTCGCCTCAGAGCAACAGTAAGATATCTTAGTGCTTTATCTGGGATAAGATATCTTAATGTTGCTCTGAGGCAACGATATGTAGAATTTGAAGTTGGTCAGACAAAGTCTTCATGCTAAACAAGGAAGTCAAAGCTCACAAAATTGAGTTCAAAAATGCAATTTTTTCCTTAAAATTCATGAGTTTTGTTATGTTGAGCTCAGAACCTAGCCGTTTTACTACGAACAAAAAATTTATCTAAGCCTTTGAAATCGATCACTGGTGGAAAAAATTATCGAGAAGCCCTTCCGTCTTATAAAATCTATATAGAAAATGGTGTTCAAAAAAAAATTGATTACTTTAATACACGGTATTTTATTCGAACGATTTTGAGTGAAATTTACAAAGAAACTGAAATCACACTTAGTTGAACTTTGTTGATGGAGTATTTTGAGCGAAAAAAAAAGTTCAAAGAAAGTCCGTTACCAACTTCGAAAAAAAAGTTCATAAACATTGAAAGATGATTTTATTTTGCATTTGAAGACTAGAATTTTCACCTTTGAAGTAAGGAGTTGTCTTTTGAGCACCACTCTCTAGTATCTCTCAGTACAATGTGGCAAGATCATATGTAGGTGGTCGAACCGCTATGTGCTTCGACAAAACCGTGCCGTAAGTAGTCATATAAGTATGAATGTTTGATAGACATAACTTCAATCTGCACTTTTAAATCTACCTTCCAGGATACTTTATCTAGAAGATCTGACAAGTTCGACTAAAAATGAAAGACCTTGGCGATTAGTTCTTTAAGAACAATATTATTTTAGAAACTACGTTATACTGAATTTTCCCACAAACTCTGAAAAAACATTTTGTCCGGAGCCTACAAATTTTACCTCACTCCTAATATTTTACAATTTTTGTCTGTCTCTTCTTATCCACTTTTTTGACTTCGGCTGAAAAACAAAAAACACAAATCGTTAGAAAAGGTGCACGCTGCTGGTCTTAAAAGAGTAAGAGTGGTGAGCGCCAGACCTACAGTATTACATAAAGGCCCAAAAATCGTCTGTAGATCGGGATCTGAAGGGGGTTGAGCATGCATGGAAAGGCTGACGCAATATTATTTCTGATTATTGTTACAGGCACGATGGGGATTATGAAACCACATGTCGTCGCCCCCCTGGGTGGTCGACAACCCCAGGGGAGGGGGGAAAGCAGTGGGGGGAGCCGTTTTCTAAAACACTCATAACTCGCGAACTATTTGAGATAAAACACTGAAAAAAGTGGCAATCGACGCAACAAAACAAGGGCTTCATAAAAGCTAAATATAATTATGGACCTATCTTTGTTGGTTTCTGAGTAAAATTCCATTTTTCGCAAATAAGCAAAATTTTTGAATAAAATGCGCAAAACAAACCTTTTTTCACCAAAATAAATTCCAAATCAAAATTGTTTGATTTTTTTTTTCAAATAATGTCCAAAATATCATTATTCAGTTTGTTAAAATCATTTAAGTACTGTTAACGCGCTGAAAAACAAAATGACAGTAGCAAGCTCGAACACGATTTGCATTATAGTTCAAGATCTGAAGGGGTATTTTGAGCATGCCTGGAAGACCTGACGCAAAATTATTTCTGATTAATGTCACAGGCACTATAGTGAATATGAAACCACATGTCTTCGCCCCCCTGGGTGGTCGACAACCCCGGGGGAGGGGGGAAAGCAGTGGGGGGAGCTGTTTGCTAAAACACTCATAACTCGCGAACTATTTGAAATAAAACACTGAAAAAAATGGCAAAAGATGCAACAGAACAAGGGCTTGAAAAACCTAAATATGTTTATGGTCTTATCTTTGTTATTTTTTATTTAAAATTCCTTTTTTAGCAGACATGCAAAAATTTTGAATAAAATACGAAAAGTGTTTTTTTCAAAGATAAGTTCTTTTTTAAAATTTTTTAACCGTTTAGGGAATTAATAAAACCTGAGTTTCATTATTCAGTTTGTTTAAAATTACTTAATTATTATCAAACGTTGAAAAGTGAAATAAAAGCAAGCTCAAACAGCATTTGAGGTAATTCACAAAAAAAAAAAAAAAAAAAAGTTTACGGAATGTACCTTGAAGACTCGACATATAAACCAAAGAAAATTTTGTGACTCTCCTGTTGTGGCGGTTTTATTTCGTAATATTATCAAAACAATGTCTCAGTTAAGTAATTACTTAATTATTTACCCTTTAACGCATTATAGCTGCTTAGTATGGGTCACAATGGCACTTTTTAAAAAATTAAAACATGCAAGTTTGCAAGTACGAAGTAATTACGGAAAGGATAAACTATCAGGATAACCCTTTTTGCAGATTTTACACCTGAGTTATGAAACATAGTGAGCGAGGCTATTGCCACATAAGCAGCATCAAAATTTCAGTGTAACGTTAAAGAAAATGTAAATAGTATCTTATCCAGAGAAGTCCTGCAATGGCAATGTCTTCAATAGCGACTGCAAAACTGCAAAAGAAAACCAAAGAAACATTTAACCTGGAAAATGTTAGCTCAAAAGTGATGTTAGTACATCTAAAAATCATTCCCATACAATAAGCCCAATGCTAGGTTAGGTTCATCAGAATGGTTCACTGAAGCAAAGCGAGAGGTCCGATTTCGTGAATGTAATTGAATATGATACTTCTTTCAGCAAAACTCTAGAAGAAGCACCCTATTTTAAGAACAAAGTTCAAGTTATCGATGGAATGAATGACTCTGGTCCATAATGTCCCAAACACTACTTTCAAATGTAGCAAAGATTTTGCAGGTCTCCAAATAAAAAAATATTAAAATTTTCTCTCCAATAGTCAAACTACACGAGTGGACCTTAAACACGATCGGTACATCTCACTGTCGTTTTCATAACTTGAAAACCAGAAGTTCCAGAAAGTACATTACAATAATTTCTTGTCATTTCCATCAGAAATAAATATAATATCAGCTCTTTACCATGCTCCTGCAATTCTTTCCAACATGTGCTAAGAAGTATTGCTCAACTGTACTATTGAATCAATTCCCCTGTACCTTAGCAGTGCCTTTAGATGAAACCAAGATTGGGTTTCACTTGAATGAAAATAAAACAATAAAGCCTCACACCTTATGATGCAGCCAGTGTTACCAGAGAGTCTAATTCCACCCTGCGCAGGCAAGAACTGCAAATAATCTTGTAATTGTTTTATTAATAATTCATCTTCCTCTAAATACTGTACTTTAAAGACTAAAGCAAAAACCCATAAACTACAAAATACTCGGAAGAGAACGATTCAATAGAACAATTACAAGTCAACAAAAAAGAGTATGATCCAGCTTTCAGAATTTCTGATATATTAATGCTTTATGTATGCATATTGATATTCTACAATTATTTTTTAATACGCATTATTTTACTAATTTTATTCAATTAGTTTTTTAGAGCTCTAGTGTATAATTTTATATTTATATTCGTTTTCATAAAAGCTCTAACTTCTCATTTTTTATATTTATTTAGTACATATTATTTCTTGTATCATTGTTCTTTGTTGAGTAAATTATAAAAAGCAATATCCGCAAAACAATACCCGCAATATTCTTTTGTGCAAATTGAAAACGCAAATTAATAACCATAAATTAAAATCATATTTGAATTGAAACTACTCTGGGCCTGGTTCCCTAGTTCCTCTCAAATTTAAAGCAGTATATAACAAAATTAAAGCCATAGTTAAATACTTTGCAATTAGAATAAGTTTGTAAACTGAAGAATGAATAGTTCGTCATAAGGATAATAAGGCTATTTTTTTCTCCTTAGCATACTGCCGTTTTATTCAATGTGCTAACTTAGGCAAGTGCTTGCATTTTCTATTTCGCTTTTTAACGCTCACGTAGGTAATAATTAAGTAGTTTTAAACAAACTGAATAATGAAATTTCAGGTTTTATTGATTCCCTAAACGGTTAAATAATTTTAAAAAAGAACTTATCTTTGAAAAAAAAGCTTTTCGTATTTTATTCAAAATTTTTGCATGCCTGATAAAAAGGAATTTTAATTAAAAACCAACAAAGTTAAGACCATAAACATAGTTAGGTTTTTCAAGCCCTTGTTCTGTTGCATCTTTTGCCACTTTTTTCAGTGTTTTATTTCAAATAGTTCGAGAGTTATGAGTGTTTTAGCAAACGGCTCCCCCACTGCTTTCCCCCCTCCCCCGGGGTTGTCGACCATCCAGGGGGACGAAGACATGTGGTTTCATATTCACTATAGTGCCTGTGACATTAATCAGAAATAATTTTGCGTCAGGTCTTCCATGCATGCTCAAAATACCCCTTCAGATCTTGAACTATAATGCAAATCGCGTTCGAGCTTGCTACTGTCATTTTGTTTTTCAACGCGTTAACAGTACTTAAATGATTTTAACAAACTGAATAATGATATTTTGGACATTATTTGAAAAAAAAAATCAAACAATTTTGATTTTGAATTTATTTTGGTCAAAAAAAAGTTTGTTTTGCGCATTTTATTCAAAAATTTTGCTTGTTTGCGAAAAATGGAATTTTACTCAGAAACCAACAAAGATAGGTCCATAATTATATTTAGCTTTTATGAAGCCCTTGTTTTGTTGCGTCGATTGCCACTTTTTTCAGTGTTTTATTTCGAATAGTTCGCGAGTTATGAGTGTTTTAGAAAACGGCTATCCACTGCTTTTCCCCCTCCCCCGGGGTTGTCGACCACCCAGGAGGGCGACGACATGTGGTTTCATAATCACCATCGTGCCTGTAACAATAATCAGAAATAATATTGCGTCAGCCTTTCCATGCATGCTCAACCCCCTTCAGATCCTGGACTACTGCGTAAGCACATCTCAGCAGGTAAGAAAGGTTCACTATTATTTCAGCTAAGTCATGCCGACTTTTCAGGAAACAGGTCATTGAGTCATTCCATGTCAAAGGAGCTCGCTGCCTCCACCCGACCATCTTCGATTTGAGAGAAATTTTATAGAGGTGCAGACAAGCCTTTGAAGCTAACCTAAACAAATTTTCAGCCTCCAAGACTCAAATCCTGAAGATCTAGGATCAACAAAAAAGGGCTCCAAAATGGTATATCAGCTTTGTGAAACGAATTGCCATATTTAGGCTGATCTACCTTTGAAGCCTATTTTGGAGCGCACTTTTTTTTTCTTTTTCGGGTGTCCCAGATCCTCATGATTTGTGTCTTGGAACTGAAAATTCGCATAAGATAGTTTTAAAGGTGTCTTCACCTCTTATAAATGTCCTCAAAAATGATTAGATGGGGACCAACAGGTGACATGAAATCTATGATGTTTAGTTTTTGCACCAAGTTTACACAACTTCGCTGCCTGTTTCCTGCCAAAGACTGCTCAACTCAGCTTAAATAATAGCAAAACTTTTTTATCTACTGGTGTGTGCTTAAGCAGAAAACTTTTGGGCCATTGACTTTAGGTCTGGCACTAATGGGCTCTTAAACTTCAATATTCGACTCCATATGTTAACAATTAAACCCAATGTATCAAAACTACGTCCAGTAAAACATCCTCTCATTTTCCCTTAGTTCGAGGTTTAGTTTGGAATTTTTGGTTGCTCTATTACCAATTGATTTTTGCTTGTTAAAATTGATTTTCTTTCTCCAAAAATTGTAAATTAAGTTAAGCGTTGGAAACGAACTCATTTTTTGCCTACCTTCCCAGTAAAAGTCAGAAAAAGAAGAAAAAAGCATGAAAGAAGGCTTAATGCATCTTTAAAACATTGCGAAAAAAAAGGAAGTCAGAAATAAATAAAATCTCGAATAAATATCGAAAAATTGGAAAGTACGGTATTGAGATGGGGAGAGTCTGTCGATCTGTCTGTCTGCCCCCCCCCCCCAAATTATTTTTGAATAATTCGAACATTTTTTTTTAATTCAAAAGATCTCGGCGAGGACACCTCATTCCCAAATTTCACTTTTTTATTTGAACAATTTTTCATTCAATTTTGAACAGTTCTAATCCTTTAACATTAGCATCTACAGAGAAACTAAAAGTCAATATATGTCCCGATTTTAAAGGCGGATTTGCTCCAAACAAATTTTGTTCGAAATGGCTCTTGATGACCAACACCCGAAACTGGCTTCTAGAATTTCAAGGCCTTCCCCAATTGGACTCCGACTCTGTTGATTTGTCAGAAATTTAGACACGGGGGAAAAATGACCGACTCCGACTTATGGAAATTTAAAGTATTCGATTCCGACTACTTTATCTTAAAATAAGTCGGACTCCGACACCGCAAACATTGGCAGAGTTACGGACTTGAAGGGAAAATGACCGATTCCGAATCCGAGTTTTTGAATCACAAACCTTCATATTCCGAATCTGACTCTTTTACCCCAAAATGAGATTGACTCTGACTCCGAATCCACAGCCATGGTATTTTACTCTAAAATAGTTGTTGTTGATATGGTTTGTTTTTATTTTCACGCTTAAGTTTTAATTCATGTATTCACTCTTTGGCGGATAAATTAGGATTTCTTTATGTTTCTTAATAAAGATATGCACAGACGATTTTTTTCTTTTTTGATAATGAAAATTATTTCTTTCTTTAAGTTGACATTTTATTGTTCTTTATTTATTATGAAAGTAAATTCATTAAATTTTACTCTGCTTTCTCATTCAGAGAAAGAAGAAAAAAGCACGAACGAAGATTTAATGCATCTAAAAAATATCGCGAAAAACAAGAAAAAGTCAAATATAAATAAAATAATTAAATAAATATCAAAAAAATTAAAAAATGGAAGATAAGATATTGAGATGGGGAAAAATATCTGTCGCTCTGCCTGGTTGTCTGAATCCCCCCCCCCCCCGCCCCAATAACTTTTAATTGGTTCGATTCGAATTCGATTGTTATTTTTTTTTGTATCAGCAGGTGTGAAAACAACTCAAAAAAAAAAAATAATAATAATAATAATTAAGAAAAAGAAAAAACAGTGAAAAGGAATTTTTGACAGCTTTTAATTCAAATTATGCGTTTCGCAATCACGGATGTGAGTGTGCGTGTGTGTGTGCCGGCGTGTGTGTCAGCGCGCAAGTGTGTGCGTGTGTGGACGTGTGTGTGTGTATATGTTTCCGACGAAGAGTGGATTCCAGTGGACTTTTCCTTTTCACTTCAGGGTC
The DNA here is from genome assembly GCF_026930045.1 of Uloborus diversus. NCBI lineage: Eukaryota > Metazoa > Arthropoda > Arachnida > Araneae > Uloboridae > Uloborus > Uloborus diversus. The sequence goes on along the minus strand of NC_072737.1, from coordinate 72,392,799 downwards.
GGTCTCCCGTACCTTTGTGGTTTAACCAGTTTCACTTGATTCTGAAGACAACACTTATCTTTGAACCCTACAGAAGCCCTACAATCCTTAGTCCAGCACCTCCAGAGGTATATCGTTTCACTTGTAGGATTTTGTGTTTGCAAGCATATAAATATTATTACGAGCTTCGACCGGCTAGGATCAAACCCGGAACCCACCGGTCACAAGTTCGATGCCTTGACCTTTTTGGCAAAAAAAAAAAAAAAAAAAAAAAAGAAGAAAAAAATCGTGTTAAAAGTTATGTATGTATATTGCTCTTGACTTTCAAAAAAACAAATAAAAACTTCATTTTATTGTATTTTTTTATATGATCCATAACGTTTGGCGACTTCCTAGGCTCGGAAATCCCTCTGATTTCGTGTACAGTACAATTATTTGCTCGTTTCATAGTATAATTATTTATTTTACATAAGGATCTGCAAAAAATTTTGAAATGTCATCCAGTTACTAAGCTCATCTAATAACTGTTACTTTTTGTTCACTGTAACAAATTTCGGAAATGTTTCTGGATATATCGGAAACGTTTCCGAAATAGTAAGATTCCTTCATCCAATAGCGAACTCCTCATTATTCAGAAAGCTTTTTGTTATTTCAAAAAATCTAGAAGCGGAAGTGCTGACGCAATGCTGCGAAACGTATTTTATCCTTCCAACACGAGCGCCAGTGAGTCGGAAATAACGAGAACTTATTTTTTCCTTATATATGGTAGCTGCAGTCAGCAACTGTTGAGCATTGGATTGCTTGTTATTTCATGTCTAGAGAGTGGTAAAATGTGTCGAAACTAATTTTACGCCTTTGCATTTTGGACTGCCCTTGATTTTTAGACGATGTACGCAGCTATTAAGTTAGTTAATAACGATTTGCTTCTTTACAATTTCCTTTGCGACCATGATTAGACATATATTGTGTGTTCAAGCGTTAATAGTTTGAACACCCGTGTTTATACTTTATGAAACGAAACCCTTTGGATTACTTATCCAGTTTTAATGGAGGTACTTAGATTTTATTCCGCTTGTTCACTTGTAAGTATTAATGAATATTTTAAAACATGTTTTTATGTACATTTATATTTTTGTTGATTTGCATTTGATGAGCTCCAATTGTAACTGATTTTGGGTTTATCTAATTAATTTAAAGTTATCCTACATACCTATGTGCTCAGTGAACTATTTGTTGTAACCAATTGAAACTGACTAATGAAGCAAAAGAAAGAAGATTTATATTTGAAAAGCCATCACAGAAAAGCTATTCCGAATTACTTGAAAACGGTTTTTATATACTACATTCGTAAAAAAAATCAATTGTGTAATTCATTAAAAATATGGTTCTGCAAATGTTTTCTAGTATTGTAATATGCTTCACAAAAAATGTGCCAGTATTATTTATCATTTTTTATTATAAGTTATTCATTCATTAAAAAATATTTATACCATCAGAAAATGACCCACACTGTAACAAATTTCGGAAACGTTTCTGGGTATGTCGGAAACGTTTCCAAAATAATAAGAATCCTTCATCCAATAGCGAACTCTTCATTATTCAAAAAGCTTTTTATTATTTCAAAAAGCTTTTTATTATTTCAAAAAATCTAGAAGCGGAAGTGAGGCGCAATGCTTCGAAACGTATTTTATCCTTCCAACACTGGCGCCAGTGAGTCGGAAATAACCAGAGCTTATTTTTTTCCTTATATATGGTTGCTGCAGTCAGCAACTGTTTAGCATTGGAATGCTTTCATGTCTAGAGAGTCGTAAATTGTGTCGAAACTAATTTTACGTTTTTGTATTTTGGGCTGCCCTTGATTTTTTTAGACGATGTACGCCGCTATTAAGTTAGTTAATAACGATTTGCTTCTTTACAATTTCCGGTGCGACCATGATTACATATATATTGTGTGTTCAAGCGTGAATAGTTTCAACACCCGTTTTTATACTTAATGAAACGAAACCCTTTGGATTAATTATCCAGTTGTAATGGAGGTACTTAGATTTTCTTCCGCTCATGTCCACTTGTAAGTATTAATGAATATTTTAAAACATGTTGTTATATACATTTATATTTTTGTTGATTTGCATTTGATGAGGCTCCAATTGTAACAGTTTTTGGGTTTTTTCGAATTAATTTAAAGTTATCCTACATATACCTATGTGCGCTGTGTACTATTTGTTGTAACCAATTGAAACTGATTAATTACGCAAAAGAAATAAGATTTATATTTGAAAAGCAATCACAGAAAAGTTATTTCGAAATACTTGGATATACATACATTGGTTCAAAAAAAAAATCAATTGTTTAATTCTTTAAAAATATGGTAATGCAAATGTTTTCTAGTATTGTAATATGCTTCACAAAAAATGTGCCAGTATTATTGATCTTTTTTTATTATAATTTATTCATTTATTTAAAAAATATTTATACCATTAGCAAATGGCCCAGTTATTTATTAGTAAGCAATATAGTTATGCAATTAATTCATGTGCTTATTCATTTTGTTAGATGTGGTTGACAATAAAAAGTTCCTTGACATTAGTTGTTCGGTAAATAACATTTCCTTCGTGGATATACTACTTTAATATAGGACAGTCAGGAGGAATGAGTCAGTGACAAAAATGGAACAGCTGCTTTTACAAGCCGAAATAAAAAGAAATATTATTTCATGACATTGTTTTAAAAGTGATCATTTTTTAAATACTATGTTATTAATATACAATGTACATATGGGGAGAAGACGAGGGGCGTTCACCACGCAGACCGCCATTGACATTTTCAGGGATTGCTTTTTTTTAAGGGGGGGGGGGGGATTTATAGCATTTTATGGGTTCACCATCACTCTTATGATGTGGGGGGGGGGGGAATCTCGTATATATGAAATGGAGTAATCATGCAATAGAATTCAATGTTTTAATAAATAAAATATATAATGCATTTTGCGCACATTGTAAAAATAAAATCAGTAACCTATTTTGATTAAGTATTTATATTTGTGATGAACTGGAAAAGGGCAAGAACAGAAGAATCAACCCGAATGGTTCCAACAGGAGGACTTGGTGTCATATTTAAATTCACCAATTTCTCTGTTGGCACTTTTCGGTACACTTTGTTCGTCAGAGAAATTGACTTGACGCGAAGGGAAGGTAAGATCTGTCAAATTTTATCCGAAAATAAAAGCTATCAAGTTTGATACAAGATATGGTTTTAAGTTCTGCATTAAAAATACAATATGTTGATAATTTTGTCTTGAAAATATTGAGAGAAAAACTGAAATTTAATCTTGTTTAACAAACAATCCCACTTTTGAGAAAGAACACCCCCCCCCACCTCTCCCCTGACGATTTTGTGATTAGGAATGAAACTACTATATTATTTCTTAAATTTTCAAAAATTTATAACTGTGCATAAGTTATGCTGTTAACCATGCTATTTGTCATTAGAAATTTAGAAAAAAAAAAAAAAATCCACGAATGATTCTAAAATTGCTTGTTTGTTTTATTGCTGTTAGATATGAAAGAACTGAAACTGATATGGTATGCAATACTATAGTAAAGAATTATATTTTAGAAAAAATCACGGAAAAGGATTCTGAAATTCTCGAAAACGTTTTTGAAAATTGTTTGAAGAGTTCCGAAATACTCGGAAACGTTTTCGAAACTTTCAAGAACCACAGCCGCACAGAATAATCAGAAACATTTCTGGAAATTACGGAAAGAGGATTCCGAAATACTCAGAAAAGTTTCTGAAAATTACAGAAAGAGTATTCCAAAATGCACAGAAACATTGAAAGAGGATTCCGAAATACTCAGACACGTTTCTGGACATTACAGAAAGAGAATTCCGAAATACTCAGAAACGTTTTTGAAAATTTCATGAACCGCAGCTGCACGATATACTCAGAAACGTTTCCGGATTTTTTTTACAGTACAGTTATCTATTAGTAAGTAACATAGCTATGCAATTAATTCATCTGCGTATTCATTTTGTTAAATGTGGTTAACAATAAAACATTCCTTGACATTAGTTGTTCCATAAATAACATTTCCTTCGTGGATATACTAGTTTAATGTAGGACAGTCATGAGGAATGAGTCAGTGGCAAAAATGGAACAGCTGCATTTACATGCCAAAATAAAAAGTAATATTATTTCATGTCATTGTTTTAAAAGTGATCATTTTTTAAAAAACTATGTTATTAATATGCAATGTACATATGGGAAGAAGACGAGGGGCGTTCACCACGCAGACTGTGCCATTGACATTTTCAGGGGGTTGCTTTTTTAAGAGGGGGGGGGGGGTAGAGTTCAATGTTTTAATAAACAAAATATATAATGCATTTTGCGAACACTGTAAAAATAAAATCAGTAACCTATTTTGATTAAGTATTTATATTTGTGATGAACTGGAAAAGGGCAAGAACAGAAGAATCAACCCGAATGGTTCCAGCAGGTGGACTTGGTGTCATATTTAAATTCATCAATTTCTCTGTTGGTACTTTTCGAACACTTTGTTCGTCAGAGAAATTGACTTGAGGTGAACGAATTCCGGAACGCGAAGGGTAGGTAAGTCCTGTCAAATTTTATGCGAAGATAAAAGCTATCAAGTTTGAAACGCGATATGTTTTTAAGTTCTGCATTAAAAATACAATATGTTGATAGTTTTATCTTGAAAATATTAAGAGAAAAACTGAAGTTTAAGATTGTTTAACAAACAATCCCCACTTTTCAGAAAGTAAACCCTCCAATCTCCCGACGATTTTGTGATTAGGAATGAAACTACTATTTTATTTCATAAATTTTCAAAAGTTTATAACTGTGCATATGTTATGCTGTTAACCTGCTATTTGTCATTAGAATTCAAAAAAAAAAAAAAAAATCCACGAATGATTCTAAAATTGCTTGTATTATTGCTCTTAGATATGAAAGAGTTGAAACTGATATGGTATGCAATACTATTGCAAAGAATTATATTTTAGAAAAAATCACGGGAAAAGGATTTCGAAATTCTCGGAAACGTTTTTGAAAATTGTTTGGAGAATTCCGAAATACTCGGAAACGTTTTCGAAACTTTCATGAACCACAGCTGCACAGAATATTCAGAAACATTTCTGGAAATTACAGAAAGAGGATTCTGAAATACTCAGACACGTTTCTGGACATTACAGAAAGAGAATTCCGAAATACTCAGAAACGTTTTTGAAACTTTCATGAACCGCAGCTGCACGATATACTCAGAAACGTTTCCGGATTTTTTTTACAGTATTGTAGAAATATTTTAGAAGTTAAATGCCATACGCCGACAGGTTAGTCATTGTTCCGTGACCCTAATTCAAATTGAGTAAAAATTCCAATTGCTTTGAGAATACTATTTTAATGAATCTGTATCACCCAGGTTGTATTCCTGTGCACGCTTTTAAGAATTTGTCTAAATTATCCGGAAAGATTTTTTAAAAATTCATTTACACCACTTAATTCAGTTTTAAACGAGCTGATGTGTGCATCACATGACTTCCTTTTACTCAAATTTAATGTCATTTTTTTATTATTGGCAGTTTTAAGATGATTCAATAGTTTACTCTCTAAATATCACCAACAGTGACCAAATTAAAACCATATTTTTAAAAAAAATTTTAAAAAAATCGTCAAATTGGTCGCCAAGTTGGCGACAAAACTTGGCGACCTTTAAGACTGGCGGTATATCACCAAGTGTCCGCCAAATTATAACACTACTTGTTTACATCGAAATTAACAATAATTTCCTCACCAAAAGGGGGCAAAAGACCCCCCTTGGAGCATACGAATGCCAACAAAAAAGAAGGTGCACAACTAGACCTCACTACGAGTCTACGTACCAAATTTCAACTTTCTAGAACATTTTGTTCTTGAGTTATGAAACATACATACACACATACGCACATAATACACGCACATACAGATGTCACGAGAAAACTCGTTGTAATTAACTCGGGGATCGTCAAAATGGATATTTCGGGTGTCTGTACGTTCCTAGGCACATATCCACGTGTGGTCGGGTTGAAAAAAATCAACATTCATTTGGGGGTGCGCAAAATGGAAATTAAGGCCGATTTTTGGGTGAAATTTTTTTCGCGAATACAATGCTTCCTTTTTGTAAAAGGAAGTAAAACGAGCTGATGTGACTTCCTTTTACTCCAATTTAATGTCATTTTCTCATTATTAGCAGTTTTAAGATGATTCAATAGTTTACTCTCAAAATATCACCAACAGTGGCGAAATTGAAACCAGATTTTAAAAAAAAAAATCGTCAAATTTATCGCCAAGTTGGCGACGAAACTTGGCGACCAAAAGACTGGCGATATATTGCCAAGTGTCCTCTAAATTATAACATCACTTGAGTTTACATCGAAATTAACAATGATTTCCCCTCAAAAAGGGGCAAAAGACTCCCTTTGGATGATGCGATGCAACCAAAAAGGAAGGTGCACAACTAGACCCCAGTAGGAGTCTAAGTAGCAAATTTCAACTTTCTAGGACATTCCGTTCTTAAGTTATGCGACATACATTCACACATACACACATACGCACATACGTATGTACGTATGTACATACAGACGTCACGAGAAAACTCGTTGTAATTTGCTCGGGTATCGTCAAAATGGACATTTCGGGTGTCTGTACGTTCCTAGGCATATATCCACGTGTGGTCGAGTTCAAATTTAAACTCAACATTCATTTGGAGGTGAGCAAAATGGAAATTTTTGAGTGAAATTTTTTTCACGAATACAATACTTCCTTTTTGGCAAAAGGAAGTAAAAATAAACCAAAGAAAAAATATTTTTAAAAATGTATGTTTCATGTTATGTATTTAAAAAAACTTTTTAATTTCTTTATTGAATGTTAGTCAGTTACCCGTGAAATTGCCCTTAAATATTACACATTACATATATACTGAATACCAGATCGAACAAATTAATGCACACACACACAACAAAAACATCTTTATTCTGTATTGTTAATTAATTTATTAATTTAACTTCTTTTTTTCAAAATACATAAACTGACAGTTTTCTTTCTTTCTTTTTTTTTCATTTTTACTTGTCCACTTTTTTGAAATATTTCATGAATATCATAAATCAGAGAAAGAGTTGTAATTAATTATACAAATCTCATCAGAGATTGATAATGAAAGGGCATCTTTTTTCTTTATTTCTTCCTTTTTTTTAATTGATCAGGGGGTTTTACTAATGCTCAGAAAATTTTCATCGCAAAAGCCTCAACATGTAAATTTTTTTTAAATTTCAAGGAAAAAAAAACATCAGCCGTAACGCAAAATACTGAGAAACAAAAACTAAGAAGTCTAGCAGTCTCATTCCTCCCTGCCAATGGGATTGAATTGGTCACTGATGCTGATAAAGGATATACTATTTTAAACTAAGAAAAATACCTACTAAAAAGTTATCTTTAATTATACGATGGTTTCTACCATGAATAAAGGATAAATGAGTATTTTGCTTGCATATTTATCAGAAAGAAATAAAAATGCCATTCTATTTGAAACTTGTAATTATTATTAAAAGTTTTTGCTTTCTTGGAAAACTCAATCAGCTGTCTAGATGGTTTCTAAAATCAATAGAATATTTAAAACTAAACTAGAATAATGTGTTAAAAACGATGAAACAAAAAGGATAAAAAATAAATCAAGATGCATCTTATAGTTGGTAACGAAATAAACGACATGAAACCTCCAAAATAACTGAAGGTTCAGAATACTCTGTTTTGTAAGAGGTATTCTAGAAACACATTAAAATCTTACTTTTCAAAAGTATACTTGCTTTAATTGTTATCTCAGATGAAAATGGGCTAACACAGTAGAACAATGATTTTACCAGATGACTTTAATCCCTACTTCTTTCAATTTATATATATATATGTTTTCAAAGTGCATTTACGGAAACTAGTAGTTACCCATTCAATTCCATGTTCCCTTCATTACTACTCTCCCCTCCAACGAAAGTCAGCAATGAAAGTCCGAAAGCGAATTGCATATCCCCTATAGATATGTGCGATATTTCCCGTTTCTCTTAATCAAGTTGAGATCGTTTACGTCCTTCAGGTCTTGCTGATAGCCCTCATCGTAATCGTAGCCAAATGGACACTCAAGTGCGTCTTCACGGGCCTTGCTCTTTGCATCTACATCATCGGGCTTGTATCTGTTGGCGAAATAGTTTTCGCTAACTAACATGGTAGAGGTAATTTCGTTCACATATTTTACTCCTGCAAATAAACAGAAAATACAAAGTGTTGAAAGAGAGATGATACTGTAGTAACGCCATAGTAAGAATTTGTTAATATGTTATATTTTACGGAAACAATAATGATCTGAAATTGGAAAAAAATGGAAATTTTTTACTTGCAGAAAAGCAATTATAAAAGAATGAGATATACAGGGTTTGTATAAGAAGTATCGGGAACAAATTTTTGATCATGTGACTGCACATCACGTTCACGCCGTGCATGCTCCATAGTGGGGAACTTGACCTTAAACACGTGCCAAGAATCAGTTGTCTGTGAGCGTTCTTTCATGATAGATTTTGTTTTGAGTGAGCTTTTTACGATTGACTCGTTGCTAGTGCAAATGCAACAAACGATTCAACAGAAGTACGCCATCAAATCTTCTGTTGGGCTAGGAAAATCGAGTACGGAGACATTGGGAATGCTTCGCCAAGTGTTTAAAGATGAAGGCCTGTTACAAAATGCAGTTTTTAAGCGTCACAAAATCTTCAAAGATGACCGAGAGAATGTGGGGGAGGAACCCAGCAATAACGTACAACGAGTGCATGAAGGGCTGAATTCATGTCACCGGTTGAATGTGCATTAGATGGCAGATCGTATTGGCCTTGATGAAGGTAACCGTCTGAATCAGTGCTCCAAGGTAATAGACTATTTGAAGAAATGTGGCATCCCAACGATTCCCCAACCCGACAGTCCCGACTTGGTACCAGCAGATTATTTCCTATTCTTAAAAGGAAACCCTCACTGAAATAACACCACCTTGGAGCCCTAAGCGCTGTCAAAAAAGCTGGCACACGTGCTTTTAAGTACCTTCCGGAATCCGCCTACCAAGAAGACTTCAACTCATGAAAAAAACCTCTGCAAAAAAGTATCGACACTCAAGGTATGTACTTTGAAGAATTTTGGAATACAGTGAAACCTCTCTGAGCGGCCACTCTTCCATCCGTAAAATTTCTGCCGTTCAGTGGGGTCGCCGCTTTAAAGAATTTTCGTTACAGTTGCAATATAATTTCTATACTACATAGTATATGCAAGTCTAACACATAAAATGAAGTTTGAGACTTTTTTAAAGGAAAAAAAGGATTTTTTAGAATAATTTTCTCAGGAAATAGAACTCAGCTGCAGATACTACTTTTGCGCTTATCACGACAGCATACCAATCATTAAAAAAGAGCAGAATTTTTTAGTAGATGTATACCTTCTATAAGTAATACTAGTTGCCTAATTCACAGATATGCTGATGATAAATAAGTTACTGAGACACAAAACTTATTATGACGTGCAGCTCAAAAAAAATCTTTATGTTCAATCTAACACACATACAAAAAAAAAAAAGCGAAAACATTAAAACCATTCTTTTACATATAGGTCAATGTATAAAACAACACAAATTATTACTTGCACTAATATGTATTTGCATTAGTAAGGGGTATGAATTTACCCATGAAGGCCATGTCTCTGTCAAATTCATCTCGGAGCAGCTGAAGAACTCTTCTGACTCCACATTTACCCTAAAAAAAAGTGGGTAAAAATTAATGCTTCTTTTTTTTCAACATTTCCTCATTTCAAAGTATTTTTCACTAAAATTTTGGCTTAAATTTCCACTTTGCTAACCCCCGAGAGAACGTTGAGTGGTTTTTTTCAACCCATCCGCACATTTACGTGTACAAGAACGAATGGGACAGCCAAAATATATATTTAGACGATGTCCGAGTAAATTATCGCAAGTTTTCTCATGACGTCTGTAAGTATGTATGTATCTAGTAAAACTGAAAAACGGGATGCAGTAGAAGGTTAAAATTTGGTATGTAGACTCCGAGTCGGGTCTTATTGGGCACCACTCCTTTTGGTTGCGTTTAACTGTTATAAAAAAGGACTTTTTACTCGTTGGGGCTAATCGGTGTTAGTTTCAAAGCCACCTTTAGTGATGTTGTGAGTTGAAGACTGTTTTGCAATACATTGCCAATCTCGGGGTTTTTCAGTTTTGTCACCAACATGGCAATACAGTGGCTCCCAAAAGTCTTCGTACACATACGACTTTCAACGAAATAGGCCCCATTCCATAGGTTAGAATTAATATTTCGGAATAGGTATTTAATTATAAGATCTATGATCCATTTTTAACAAAACTACATGAAAAGTTTTTAAAAAATATTAAAACTTAATTTTTTAAAAATCAAAAACCGAAAAGGCCGGAAATTTTATCTCACAAAAGTCTTCGTACACTTTATAAAATGTCTATATATTATTGAATAATCTAATTTTTGATTTAGTTATTAATTAGTAGAATATCATACAGTATTCATAACACCTTTTAAACGTCTGGGAATAGATTTCATTCTTTTCCTTTCTTTTTTTGCGTAATTTCTGAGTAAGCGTTCAACCACACTTCGAGTCTTATTGTTTCTAACTCTATTTTCGTTTTAAAGACCTATTTTCGTAATCTAGCCTCCAGATATCTCTAAATACGTTACATTCAGTTAAAATCTGGAGATAGAGGGGGTATTTTCTAAATTTTAGGACAATTTTCGAGGCACTAGACGCAAACGTTGAAAACTGTGTGTTCTTATCGTTATCTTGACAAAAAACAAAGTTGTTTCCAATAACCAAATTTTTGGCTCAGAGTTCAAAATTGGTTTTTAAAAGATTTAATGGAACAGCATGATTCATTATTTCATCAAAAAATTACAAACTACCAAGTCCTGATGCTAATGTGCACCCTCACACTAGAACACCTCTACCGTCCTGATTAACTGATCCAAATAAGTTCTTAAGATTAAGTCTCTAATTTTTTCTTCTACTTACAATTATATAAAAAATTAACCAAAAATGTTGAATTCATTTTTATCTGTAAGTAAGACGTGATTCTAAAACGTTTTTAGCTTATTTAGCATTGAATTGCGACGAAAACCGTAAGCTTTCTGTTTTTCACCTTCCAAGAAAATTTCTGCGGGAAGAGGTCCCATTTGATCCAGCTAATCAGAGAACTTGGCGAACAATTTTAGGTTAAAATTAAATGTAAAATGTTTCATTTAACTCTGCAGAAACTTTTACAGCACTCAAATGTGTATTTTTCATAAATGTTTTAACTTCAAATCTCCGATCACGTTTTTTCAACTTTGCCGGTTGACCTTTTCTTACCTTGTTTTCGGTCCAATTCCTTTCTTTAAAGCATTTTATCAAGCACTTTACTATACAAACAAATAAGTTAACTAATTTAGAGACATTTCAAACCAATTCACCCCTACTGTGGGAAAAAAAAAATCAAATTTTGAATGGTGTTTGCGGTTTTTTACGAATACCGACCATTTTACAGTAATAAGCACAATATTAAGGAATAAATAAACAAAAAAATAAAGCCAAATGACTTATAAGGGTCAACACAATGCAAAAATATTAATAAAACGGCATATGATAATTTTAATCAGGAATTTACTCGAAAATATTTGAGTGTACGATGACTTTTGTGGCGTGTTATTTCTCTGTCTCTTCTTTTTCTGACCCATTTCAAAAAGAAGATCCGTCAATATTTTGAAAAAACCAATGGGTTGTATTTAGAATGACATAGGAATGATGTGAAAAAATATTGGACTTCATATTCGAATTCAGTTTCGAGTTATTTTGGTTTTACTAAAAAATTTCCAAGTGTACGAACACTTTTTGGAGCCACTGTATATCGTCAAACTGGTGACAGATTTGGCAAAACTAAAATCTTTTTTTGAATCTTGTTTCGATTAGACTACATTGCCGTTGTTTTGCAAAAAATCCATTCACTCAAATAAAAATCAAATAATGTGGGTAAAACAGTTTTTTGCATCGGTTAGCGAAAAACTAGGGGTGTAATTAGTTGAAGTGTTTTCGTGATCACTCTAAGGCACTACTATATTGCATTTTTATTTTATATACACGTTCCATGCAATTCTTATAAAAATTTTCGATCACAAAATACGGCAAAGAAAGCGCGTGCTAAAAAAAAGTGGTTTCAATAATAAAGGAGCAGTGGCTTCAGAGTTAATAATTAAATGTTTCTTACTAACTTCTATAATACAATCACTTTGTGTTTTGTAAATAATACTTGCTTATTTCGACAGAACACTACAACTAATAACATTTAAAATATTCGCCAAATAAACTAGTAAATTGTGGCCATCTCGAAATTTTTGCAAAAGCGGAACTATTTCTGAAATTAGAAAATTGGCACACTATGTTCTCTGACTTAAAATCTTTTTGCACCAATGCCTGCGCAAGAAATGTTTTTCCTTAGCAAATGAAAACAAAGAGTGTTAAAAAAAAAACAATTTGCACAGGTTTACCACAAAACAACAGGCCTGTCAAAATATAGTTACTCACGTACAAATTTACAAATTTGACGACTGCGTCAATTTCTAAATTATCGGAAGATCCCCGCAAACGCAGAATCAAAGAGGGAAAATCAAAAATAATTTTAAATCTATAGTTGAACTTATTGCTAACATTTTACTTGTTAACAAGTAGACGATTTAAACATATGAAAATTTAAAATCATTCAAATTTCTCCATTTGTTTTGCAACAATAAATAGCTGTCGCAAGATTTAGCTGTCGCAGTAAACAAGAAAAAGCGTTCGATTTCCCCAATTTTCTCAATTACCTTTGGAGATGATGGCACAAAAATTAAATCAGCTCTTGTACCCTGTATAGTCCACATGTCTATCATTTTCTTTCTTTCGTTTTTTCTTTCTTTTTGGTGATTTGATGAGGATTACAATCTGAGTGGCTTGCCAACCCTTACGCATGATATATTTTTATTACAGTACAGAATACATATAAACAACACATGAAATAATTTACATCACAAAGTGGGGAAAGTATATCTGGAGTGAGGGTGGGAGCGAGCCCACCGCCTCAAGTGTGTGAAGCAATCGCTTAGATCACTCAGCCACTGAAGCCCCTTATCAATTTTTTGTAAATATAGTTTCGTACTTCTTGAAGCATTGCACTTACAAGTAACGAAAAACAAAGCTCGATTGCGCAACTCCTTTTGAGCTCTATGCACCAAAATTGAATCAGCACTTGTAACTTTTAGGCTCTGCATTTGGATCAATTTTTGCTTGATTCCGCCCCCTTATTTGGTTATGTAAAACAGGCACACATGACGGACAAAAAAAATTTACCGCCCTTCGAGGAATGGGCAACAAAAACAAATGGGCACTAATTCACATGGGGGCACATGTGCATAATAAATTTCGTTCAATTTCATGCAGTAGTTTTTTGCGCTATAGAAACCAGAAAAAACGGAGTCACACACACATTCAAACACACAGAAAAGCAGACAGTTTCCAAAAATGGTGAAAAGAGACTGAGCACATCTGGTTGTGTGTTGATCAAAACGTGTAAAATGGTCGAATATTGAAATTCAAAAGTGTTCACGAATTCAAAACATAGACCCCAAACTATGAAATTACATGTAAAATCATCCCCTCTCCTAACCCCCACTTCAAAAAATAATGCGCCAAATCAACTTTAAATGCTTCAAAAGCATTTTTTTTAATCAGAAAAATAAATATTTCAAATTAGTTTAAAACATTTAAAGTTCAATTAAAACGTAAACAAAGTCATTAAAAAAAGTATCTAAACTCTTGTATTACGGTAAGCGGAAAAAAATCACTTTTATTATGAACAACGAATGCTAAAAAAAAGCCCTGGTAAAGGCATATTCCAGATAATCAGGAAATGAGAATACACTTTAAAAAATAACAATCCAGAGTGAGTAGAGCATATGTGTACTACTAATGTACGTAGGTAGCAAATGTGAGTTACTTATGTAAGTAGATAAGTAGAGATTGATACACTTGCTTGAAATGACAGGGATTTTATTTAAAACACGAAAAAAATGTGTTGAATCGTTGGCGTTGGATATTTATCTTTTAGCATTCCAATTGATGTCGGTCAATCGCGGAAGACTGCTGATTTGAGGCATCCACAGAGCCAATAATCATACGGGGTGAGATATGGGGACCTGGAAGGTCAAGCATGACGAAAGTGAAAAGGCTCAACACGCGATCAACATCGAAGGACGCGCGCAAGATAGCTTTTACGCTTATCCGTAAAAGCAAAAGAAAGACGAAAAAAAAAACATGAAAAAAGGCTCAATGTATCTTTAAAATATCGCAAAAAAAGTAAAAAAGTAAAATAATTAAATAATTATAGAAAAATTGGAAAGTAAGATTTTGAGAAGAGGAAAATGTGCGGCGGTCGATCTGTCTGTCTCCGTCCCTAACTTTTGAATGAACCGTCCGATTTGAACATACTTTGTTTTTATTAGAAATATCTCGGTGAGAACACCTCCCCCTTCTCATTTCTCTCTATCTCTCTCTCTCTCTCTCTCTCTCTCCTTGTTTGATTTATTTTTCGTTTAGTTTTGAACAGTTCAAAATTTAGCGTTTCGGCAACATATATCCCGAATTTGCCTCAAAAAGGAAAACTTTGTTGGAAAATCTATTGATGAAGAAAATCTATAAAATAGTTTTTTAATTATATTATATAGAAATTATCAGGTAATATTATATGGAAAAAAGAGTGAAGATTCTAAATGTGTTCCAATTTTTTTTTTCAATTATTTGTTGAAAATTTATTTATAAAAATCGAAGTACCATCTCTCATCCACTTAACATTGACGCAAATCAGAAATAAATTTGACGGAACAAAAATAAAATGAATTCAAAGCACAAATAATTTCCCCATGGCTGCGGAGTTGGATTTAACCCTTAACAGGGTTAATCCAACTCTTAGGGGTCAATCCGCAGGCTTGACCCTTAGAATTTTAGGGCCTTCGATTTTAGGGTTTGACTATACGACTCCGATTCGGACACCGCAGCCTTAGCAGAAATCGGAGCGAATTTTTCTAACCCTTGGAATTTTTAAACCTTCAACTTCCGACTCCAAAACCGACTCCTTTTCCCAAAATTGGTATAACTCCGACTGTTTTTGATTGTAAAATAATGCTGCGATAGTTTTTTTTTCATTTTAATTCTAAAATTTTAATTTATTTATTTTATTTTTGAAAACGGGAAATAAAAGATAATTTAGAGTGTTTTTTTAACACAAAGGAAAAGCTGTGCAGACGATTTCATTTCTGAAGAAAAAATTTTTAAGATGATATTTTGCTATTTTCTAACTACGTCTCCTGACTTTGCACGGTGTAGCACGAAAAAAAAAGTTGCTTTAAATGACGCACGTTCACAAATCAAGACCCTCAAAATTCCCAATCGAATAAGAAAACATCGTAAATAAAGTTACCACTCTCCTAAAAATACCAATACCCAAATGAATGAAGATAACTATAGCTAAAAGAGCGTTATTAGAATAAAGGAAAGGATCCCCAAAATAGCGTCAACATACCCTATAAATCATCATTGTAAATGTAGGAGAGCATTACACAAAAATTCCCAGTGTAATCTTGACAATAGTCACCAAGAACCCTTATGTGAGAGAGGGCAACGGTCCTTAAGATTTATTATCAGGGTAAGAGAAACAATATCTTAAAACTCCTATTAGAATGATGACAGTAGTCCCAAAACGTTGGGACAATAGTCCAAAAATTTTCCGCAAGAAAGAGATAAACATTCCCTAAAATTCCCCGATAAAATAAAGTCATCAGCTTCCGAAAATCCCCTATAGAATGAGGGTTACAGTTCAAGTTTTCAAATAACGTCTACAGTCAATCTAAAATATCTATGTGAAGGAAAATAGTTCCTAAGCCCCCTCTGAGGTTCAGAAAAAAAACAACTACATCGATATTCTCTTTTTTAAATCCCTTTACAATTAGAAGAATAACTTCAAAAAATTTATTATGAAGTCCGCATTAGAATAAAGACGTCAGGCCCTTAAAATGCACAGAAGTATACAGCCGTTCTAAAATAACATCAATAGCAAATCTAAAATACCCGATTATATGAAATGAAACTGTAAAAGTTTCTATTATTACAAATAATATCTTTGATTATCTTTGGCTGGCCCTTAAAAAAAATTAAAAAATGATTAATGGCAAAGTTCTTAAACCAAGTCTTCTAAGGGCCATGAAGCGCTTCATTTCGTACATGCACGATAGATGGCGCCGCTATTTTTTCATTAATTGCGCTCTTTCCAGATTTCTCATCAAAATTTTCAATTCATGAAAATGGAAATGCAGTGACTTTTATTTTAGTGATGAAGTGTTTGTTTTAAAGTTGTGTTGGTGAAATATTTTCATTTTGAGAAAAATGTCAAAACAGTTTCATTTTCCTTATCATAAAATTTCTACCCGATTTCTCCCTTGTTTTTTTTTTTTTTTTTTTCATAATGTTTATTTCCAGATACTTCGTTGTTTCCTAACAGTTATATTGTTTCCTCAAAATATGTTTCCAAAAACTCCCAAACGTTTTAGTTTATCGAGATCTTAATTTCTTATGAAGATTTTTTGAACATTCATTTTGAAAAGCATAGCATTAAAACAAAAATTATTTAAAATTTTATAGCCCATTTTAACGTAAAATAAAATCATGTTCTTTGAAAACAAAACCCTGCTAAGGTTTATATGTATACTGCAACTACTGTTCCGCCTAATTCTTGTGAAAAAAAAAAGGCTTCTGACCCTCACACCGAGTCAAAGTATAGAACGGTTCTGATACTTTTTACTTCCTTTTACAAAAAAGGAAGTATTGTATTCGCGAAAAAATTTTCACTCAAAATTCGGCCTTAATTTCCATTTTGCTCACCCCCGAATTAATGCTGAGTTTTTTTTTTCAACCCGACCGCACGCGGTTAAGTACCTAAACGTATAAAACCTTAAGAACGTATAAAACCTCGAAGTATCCATTTTGACATTCCCCGAGTTAATTACAACGACTTTTCTCGTGACGTCCGTATGTACGTATGTGCGTATGTATGTCGTATAACTCAAGAACGGTATGTCCTATAAAGTTGAAATTTGATACGTAGACACCTTTTGGGGTCCAGTTGTGCACCTCCCCTTTTGGTTGCATTCAGGTATTTCTAAAGGGGTCTTTTGTCTCTTTTTGGGGGGAAATCATTGTTAATTTCGATGTATACTGAAGTGGTGTTGTAATTTGGCGGACACTTGGCAATACTCGCCAGTCTTTTGGTCGCCAAGTCTTGTCGTCAACTCGGAAACAAATATGGTGGATTTTTTTCTAAAATCTGGTTTCAGTTTGGCCACTGGTGGTGATATTTAGAGAGTAAACTATTGAATCACATTAAAATTGCAAATAATGGGAAAATGACATTAAAATTGGAGTAGAATAAGTCATGTGATGCGCACATCAGCTCGTTAATTCTGTCATTGGTACTAGCTACCCTCTTTCCAAAAATCTGACTATACTCAATGATATTTCTGAGTAAAAACATTTTTGCAATCTGGATTTGAAGAGTTCTTATTGGCAAATTCAGTTACCTGATGAATTTGAAAATATGACTACTTTCGTTACTTCTATAGGCTTTTTTTTTTTTTTTTTTGTAAACAAACAGATTTGAATAAAGGTGTAAAAGGTCGTCTTCTGCTTTCCAAGCTCTGACTGGCATTTTTATTGCTGAACTTAATTCCGAGCAAATCTTTGGTATCAGAAATTATTTGAATGATTTTTTAATTTTGGGACAGAACTTTCAGGACTGCTTTGTTCGAAACTCTCAAATATACTTACAATATAAAGCTAAAGCGCTTGTTTGTTTGTTTGCTTGTTTAAACGCGCTAATTTCAAGAACTACTGGTTCGAAATGAAACATTCTTTTTGTGTTTAATAGTACATTTATTGAGGAAGACGAGAGGCTATTTGTTTTAAAATCAGATTGACCGAAATATTTGTAATTGCAAACTAAATGTTTAACTAATTGTTTAGGTCTATGATTTCCTAATAGATGGCGGGGTTAGTTAACTCATCGAGAGGGTGCTGGCCGACAGTGTCGATAGCTGCGAGGTCCATGCCACGCGGCTCAGACATGCGGTTGGCTACGTTATTGTGGGACCGTTGTGGTTAGTGAATTGATTTTTGAATGCGTTTTTTTTTCTATATTCAGGCGCATAATTTGATTTTGTAGGATTGTTCTAACGAGTTTTGTTTTCCTTATTTCTTCAACATGTTTTTGTTCTTATAGTTGATGGTAGTTATTATCTTCGTAAATAATTTGATTTGTCGCATTATTCAATTGTGATTGATCTTTATAACGTTCTTATCATAGTACTGTTTATTTGATGAAACATTTCAAATTGCAGAAAAAAAACCTCAATCGCTGAAGGGTTGGGTTACGGTAGCATGGTTGCTTGGACTGTTAAGCGATGAACCACACAGTTAAAGAATTATTTTGAGTTTTTAAGCTACTGTTAATCTTTTATGTGTTTTGGCGAACATTTTTGAATTCCAAAGAGAATTTTATTGGTTTTTTGAAAAGCTGCTTAAGCATTTTAGTTGGAAAAAAAATGATTTCACATCAGAAGGGGGGGGGGGGGGGGCGGATTTTTTTTTTATTCAACAGACTTCTTTTAAATTCTTAGCACGATCGTCGCCATGGTGGTACTTCTAGTTAAAAAACATAACACTATATCGAGATAAGTATTTTTTAATAGCTAGACAATCAAGGGTTTTTACACTGCTCATTAAACAATTCAGTATGTATCTTCCAAAATCTCTAAGTTAACTTCATTTGCACTGCCAACAACTGCAAAACATGTGAAAACGTTTCTTGGTTTATGTATGTTTCATAGACATTTAATATATAGGGTAGACTGACACATGAAAAGTCAAATTTTACTGGGACTTCCGAACATCAAGATGCTTTAAAAAACGTCAACAAGGTTTCTTTTCAAACCCGCTTGTTAGTTTACATCTATGTGATTCTCTGTTCAAACACTGATGCTTCAGGTACAGTACTTAGTCATTCCTTCTACAAGAAAAAGATGGTTAATTATCTCCTGTGTCATATTACAGTAAGGGATTATCAGCTTCTGAGGAAAATTACTCTACTAACGAGTTAGAGCTATAGGTTATATATAAGAAAGTGCGGGACAATCCTATTATTTTTCTCACTGAATCAAAGTGTCTTCATTATTTTTTATAAATATCTAATCCTGCTAATGTAATTACTCGGTAGTTACCAAAATTACTGAAATACAGAACTTATTATGACAAAAATTATTTTCAAATTTTAACCAGAACATATTTGCGAGAAAGATAATATTTTGCCTAATTATTTATCGAGTTGTCCTGGCACAGACAATAAAGTTTCAGCTATCAATGCATGTCCTAAAAAATTACTGACATATCTGATGGTTTTGGAGAAGAAACATGCATGATTCATTCTGAACCTCCTATAGAAATTTCTAAAAATCCCTTTTGAGTTCAATAAAATAAGGTTGCTGAAATTCAGTAAAAAGTTGAATTATTGAAGACGAAATCCCTTGTAAATGCTTCAAAGACTCAAATTTTTTACATAGCTCCTATTACTGGACTACTCATATACTTGAATCCTAATACTTCATGTAATTGTATTGTAATTTCTAATGCTTTGACAGCTAAGGTGTTAAAATATTCTCATGTATGTCATATTGGTTAAATAGAATGCTGCAAATTTTTGTCTATTCGTTACTTTTGAAAGGAAAGTATGGCTGATACTCAAAATTATGTGCAATTACATGATCAGTGCGTAAAATTCAAGAATTATAAGCCCTGTTTTGCACCCTGCGAACAATGGCAGGAGCACTCTAGTGTCTTTACTCTGTGCTTGGATCCTTATGTTGTGGGCACATCTTCTAGAGGCGAGAAATGAAGCAGTCTGAAAGGGTATGTGTTGTCTAACCGTCTACGAATTGCGTGAAAGTAACTTTCTCTGAGGTAACTCTCCTAACTGTACAAGTCCTTATTCATTAGGGTGGGTTGATTTTGACTTTTTTTTAAAATCGAAAACGCCTGTGGTGGGAAAAGTTGTGTATTGGCATCAAATAATCGCCTAAAAATTTTTTTGGGAATCAAAATATATTTAGATCCCCCGCCAGCCCCTTAAGGTTTGCACAAACATGTAAAAATTGACATTTTTAAATTTTTTTTTAAAAAAATCTTATGTATAATATTTTTAATCGACTGTGGTGGGAAAAGTTTTGTATTGACATCTAATGCTCATATAAATTTTTTTTGGTAATCAAAATATATTTAGATCCCTCACCAGTCCCTTGAAATTTCTCCAAATATGGAAAATTTGACATTTATTTGTTATTTATTAAATTTCTCATGTTTGATTTTTTTTAATCACCCGTTGTGAAAATGATTTCCTAGTAAGATTCTTCATTCATAAGTAATAATAATAATAATATTCAAGCTCCGCTCAAACGGTGGAATTTGGAATATTTTCATACTTTTTAAAATCTTGACGTTTTAAAACAAAAGTATTATCCAACACATTTTTTTTATTTTAAGCATTTTTTATTCTTTATTTTTCTATAATAACACTATAGAATTCTTTAGGATTAAAACATAGGTATAAAAGATTAAAATACCAGAAGTCTGTCGTTGCAGATTTACAGCAGCTCTTTGCTCATTTTTCCGAAGCATTAGGGGAAAATGACTAAGAATTCACCTCGGAGTTTTTTTTTTTTTTTTTTTTTTTTGTAATAAAGAAGTTTTACACATTATACATTGCTTTGTTCTCAAATTTTGGCATTAATTTTCGGGAAGTCAATGCTGTACGTATAAAATCATCATGGCGCGTTGCTCCACGAACAGATAAAGATGCTTCTGTCACCAACCTAACTGCTCTTTCTATCGCTTGTGTATGACATGGTAAATTCCACAACTCACTTTCGATAACCCCCGTTCAGCTACTTTCTCAAGTTCCGCATTGGATATATGTTTGGTGAGTGGAGGGTATGTAAGGACACAATATTGCCAATTTATCGATTCTGTATAGTCTTTTGCTTGAAAATTTAGAGGTGGAATGACAAAACCACGAATAGTTTCATCAGTAAGAGTTCGGGCCTTCAGGATTGTTCTGAAGCCTAATTTCCTTACTGAGGATCGCATGCCGTTGATCATGGTTATCAGCAGGTTTTCTGGATGACCAAAAAAAAAAAACATTTCTTTAAATAACAAGGTCAACTACTAAATTCAGATCATAGCTAAGATATCTTGAGTAGTGGATAACTTCCCAAAGATGCTGTGCACCGGCTGTGCATGAAGGCTCAGTTTTAATCAAAAACCAAACTTTTGCATACACTTTTATAATGTATTCTACAATAGTTCCTATTTCCAGCGATGACCCTTTTGTACCAACATACAAAGGAAGTACTCTGTTTGCTGTTGTAAGTCACCTAGCATGAGATAGCTTTCCTGGTGATTTGGTGGACAGTGATGTTAAACAATTTCCTGAACATATTGCTTGACATATTTGATACAAGTATTTTTGGTCAGTGCCAAGACTGTCTATATCAACTGTTGACAAATCAAAAGCGATTTTTTAAAAGTGGCATGCTTACATGTGCCAAAGAGCTTCCCTATGAGACCATTATATGTGAAAGGACCTGTAGTGCTTCCATCCAGATAGCGAAAAGGTAGCTTGGCGTGCAATTGACATACGAGTCACTGCATTGGCCTTTTTAAATGCAGCTCAAACAGTCTTATTACACCACCTTTCACACCACCATTGACTGCTGTTCCATCTGAACCTACTGCAATAAAATCCACAGTAGATACTTGGGTTTTTTTTAAATAGTCTAATATGCTTGATAACACTTCATTCGCTGTACCAATTCTTCTGCTCAGAGTTTTTCGTTACGATTTCTATTTGGTTCATATATGCTTGATAAGTGCCAAGAACTGGCCAATTTGTCAGACTGGGCTTGGGTGATTCAAATAGTTTCATTATATCACAGAGAAGAAGAAACAATCGGAGGAATCACACCATCTGTCTTTTTGACAGTTAAAACTAAGCAGAAGGAGCAAAGAAAAAAGGCAAAACGCGCAATTTCAGATTCCCGGCAGGGGTGGTGCATATAATATGATATGATAATTATTTTTGTCACAAACAAAGGGTCTTATTAATTACTGTGTTCACCACAGGTGATTAAAAAAAACACATAAGAAATGAAAAAAAAGTTTTAAAGAAAGTCATTTTTTACATATTTAGCGAAACTTCAGAGACCTGGCAAAAGGTGTAAATATATTTTAATTACCAAAGTTCTTTTTTAATGAATATTAGATGTTAATACACAACTTTTAACACCATAGGCGATTAAAAATATTATACATAATATTTTTTTTTTAAATGTTAATTTTTACATATTTGGCCGAACTTTAAGGAGCTAGTTGGAGATCTAAACATATTTTGAGTTCCAAAAAATTTTTTATGCGAGCATTTGATGTCAATACACAACTTTTCCCACCATAGGCGTTTTCGATTTCAAAAAAAAAGTCAAAATTGACCCACCCTATTATTCATAGCTATTCATGCCCCGTAAATATACTAAGAATGAAAATTTAAATGGTTAACTTTGCTATGAAATTAAAAATCATTTCTCTTCCGTTGCGAAGAGAAGGGTGTAGTATAGATAAAATCAGGTTACCGTAACTTAAATCGAACAATATGCACTGCCATGAGTATTAAGTTTTTTTTTTTTTTTTTTTTTTTTTAACTCTGTTGTAGGCAAATCATATGTAGACTCAAAGTTCTTCGTCTTCAAAACGTTAGTATTTAAAAAGAAACTGGAGGCATTCAAAAGAATGAGATGAAAATGATCAAAATATAGATGGATGTGTGTTGAAAGCGCAGGAAAATACTTACGCTATGCGACAGGCCCCAAACGATAGGTCTGCTTACAAAAACTGCATCGGCTCCCATTGCTAAAGCCTTGAAAATGTCAGTTCCCCATCGCACTCCTCCCTCCATGTACACCTCGATGTTTTGGTACACGTCCACAGCTTCCAAAACTTCGGCAAGAGCTTCGATCTAAAGATAATTTTAAAAGAGTGGTGTTACTCAATGTGTAGAAAATACACTAATAAAGATAATAACTATAATATATACTAACCGAAGCTGGAGCAGTGTCCACTGTTCCGCCATTATTGTTGCTAACAAGAATCGCACTTACACCGTTTTCAACAGCTCTGATGGCGTCGCAACCTAAAATATATGAAAATAACCCTTAAAAAGCGTAGTTATAGATGCTTAAGTTTTAGTACCGAGTTTTATTATTTGTTGAAAAACTCTAACAGAAGCTTAATCAATATATAAAGATGGGTACGTCAAATAAGGGCCAGTAAGTTCAACTCTATTTTTCTATGTAGGATCATGCAAACTAGCTAGATCTTGATCGTATTGTCATCAGAAAGCCTAACTATCTAAAACTTGATAATAAATCGTTATCAACAAGTAGTTTGTTATCAACATTAATAGTTATTAGAAATTATTCTTATAAATAGTGCCTGATCCGACCATAAAGTCTGCAAATTTACATTTCATTTCATTGCTTGCATAACTGATTGCTCAGCAGTGCTAACAATAAAACATTTAAATAGCATGACAGTTTAACATACCAGTCTGTATCGCTCGAGCTACGACTGGCAGATCAGTCAGAGTAATGATCCAGCGCAGGTCATCCCAAGTTGCTGCGGGATTTATCAGATAGTTGTAGTACCTCGGGGCAAGAAACGAACCAATGCACCGCTCATACTTCTCATATTTCTGATCCACCTTGACTGTTTTGAAGTAACCTTTCCCTTTCACAAGCTCAATTCTCGGCAGCCCTCGGTGTCGTCGGTAATTATTTCTTGTGTTTCCTCCAAAATC
The DNA here is from genome assembly GCF_026930045.1 of Uloborus diversus. Taxonomy (NCBI): domain Eukaryota; kingdom Metazoa; phylum Arthropoda; class Arachnida; order Araneae; family Uloboridae; genus Uloborus; species Uloborus diversus. The sequence continues at coordinate 72,368,701 of NC_072737.1, read as the reverse complement.
ATCATCAAGATATTGTTCTTCCAAGTTGTTTAAATGTTCGAAACCTTCGTTTGATTCGTCATTTTCGATGTTTGGAAGTCTAGAAAAAACGTAACAAAATCATGCAATAGTTAAGATTTTTATCTCTGATATGTGTGAATTATTAAAATATGTTTATCGTAGATGCATTCTTGCGATTTGCAGACAGAGTTAAAATGCAGGAGGTAAAGTACGAAAAAATTAAAGCAAAATAATAATAATAATAATAATAATAATAATAATAAAATAAAAACAACGAAACCTAAATTTTATATGATCCCCTAATCAGGGGCGGATACAGGATTTCATTTTAGGGGAGGGGGCCGTCATGCTGAAGAATGTAATCTTACGTAAAACAATTTTCTTGAACTTTGGTTTCTTTAGGTGTCATCAAATGCACAAAATCGGCCTTTAGTTGGTCGCAAACTTAATTAATTTCAACTGTTATAAATTAATTACTTAAATTATTATTGATTAAAATTGATTGATAATAATTCGATACATTAAAATGACCTAGTTAAAGTGTATTCTAATCTGTTTAGACCAGAATTCACACCAACCAACACAATGCAATAAATAAATACTAGGAAAATCTTTAAAAAATTAAATGTTTTATGAACACGATAAATTTAGATATTGATTGAATATTAGCATAATACGCGACACAGGACACATCCATCGTTGATTATAAATTTACGTGATACTCGCAGTAGTGTACCTAGCATGGGGGACACCCGGGGTGGTAATTTGTGGTGTAACTCCCCCCCCTTAAACGCAAAATGAAAATTAAAAAAAAACGTAAACATGAAATTTATGCAATTTTCAGAAACAACTACATTTGTGTTTTAACGATATTTTTGTGTGCTAATGTATAAACACAAACAAAAATGGAGGGTCCGGGTATTTAACCCCGCGAAAAATATTTCAGTTTGTAGTCTTAAAAATGCATTTCAGCTTCATATTTTTCAATAATTTACATCTTCACTTTAGGTGTCACCCCCCCCCCCCAGACCGGTGACATCCGGGGCGGATCACCCCTGCCCCCGCAGCGACGCCACTGATATGCTTGACACATCCATCTTGCATGCAGAAAAATACAATAAAACTTTACTTAATAATAAATGCGGCGAAAATCATCTTTGGGATTACATATTTTACAAATTTAATTCGGACTATTGATGGAATACTCGCCGATTCTTTTCAATTGTAGAAAAATCAGAGGCGAATGAAAACGTCGAAGCCTCAGGGTCTGAAACAAGAACTCCAAATATGTTTCCTTCGGTTTTAAGCTTATAATTTTCTATTTAAAAAAGACAACAATGTTTTGTCCCCCGAACGCTTCATTGTTTTTTACTTCCTTTTACAAAAGAGGAAGAATAGTATTCGCGAAAAAATGTTCACTCGAAAATCGACCTTGATTTCCATTTTGCTCACTCCCGAATGAATGTTGAGTTTTTTTTTTTGACTCGACTCCACTTGGATAAGTGCCTAAGAACGTATAGACATGCGAAATATCCATTTTGACGATTTCCGTGTTAGTTACGAGTTTTCTCGTGACACCTGTATGTATGAATGTATGTGTGGATATGCGTATGTGCGTATGTATGTCGCATAACTCAAGAACGGTATGTCCTAGAAAGTTGAAATTTTATACGTAGACTCCTAGTGGGGATTAGTTGTGCACCTTCTCTTTTGGTTTCATTCGGGTGTTTTTAAGTGGGTCTTTTGCCCCCTTTTGGGGGGAAATCATTGTTAATTTCGATGTAAACTCAAATGGTGTTACAATTTATCGAACACTTGGCGATATATCGCGAGTCTTTTGGTCACCAAGTTTTGTCGCCAACTTGGCGATAAATTTGGCGATTTAAAAAAAAAACCTGGTTTTAATTTGGCCACTGTTGGTGATATTTAGAGAGTAAACTATTGAATCACATTAAAACTGCCAATAATGAAAAAATCACATTAAATGGGAATAAAAGGAAGTCCTGTGATGCACACATCAACTCGTTTGAATTTAATAGCGGCATCAATCTGGCAGCTTTTCCCCCCGTACCAGCATGATTTATATCATAAGCCAAGAAAGTAAAATATAGCTTAGCTCAATGATTGAATAGCTCAATGTATCTTTGCATGTTTTAAAAGAGTTCATAACGTTTCAATGTTCTTGGACCGATTGTAGGTGTAGTTGATAATGACGTTTGATCAACAATAGCACACCCCTGGGAAATCTGCTGAGCAATTACTAACCTAACAATGTCCACTAAACTGTGAGATCCAAAAGTTTCGCACGTGGTCCCTCACTGTGTTAGGTTGCCAATTGCGCCACTCAGCTTCCCTTTTCTTTGATGACACTTAAACACCAATATCATAGATTCTTTCAAACATTTCACCGTCATTTTTCCATTCTTCATAAATGCTAGAAACGACGACCGTGAACAATATACTCCTTGTGCAGTTTCAGAGATATAATACTCATTTCTAGTAACAAGCTATTGCAAATCTGTTCTCTATCAGTTTCGCTTAAATCAATTGCCTTTCTCAACTCGTGCAAAAGTAAGTGCGAGACTGCTTCCTCACCTTGTTCAGCAGTAGTTAAATACCGTTCCCTTTGAACCACGTACCATACAAGTTCATGGAAAGAAATGAAATTGGCCGTAATGTTTTGGCTCTTCAGTGGATAACACCTATATTTTCAAACTTACCGAATGTATTCAGGTACGACTAAATGGTTATGAAGAGACAATACATGATTGCACGCAACCGGGCTGCCTACACTGACGACAATGGCTCTGCAGCCTGCTGCTTCTGCTCTTTCTACAATGCTTTGTGTGATGCTTTTGTCAAAAAACATGTAGGTCTCCTGCCACAAGTTGGCTTGAGGAGCTCTCAGTGCTATCTCTTGGATATCTGTGCTCGAGAAGGCGTTGACGATGTATGGAACACCCTCGCACTCCGCCGCTGGAATGACAAAATTAACCTAAATTTTATAACTTAAATTTCGCACATAAATGCTTTCCAAATTACATCTTCAAATAAGAACATTTATTTCGAAAGGCAAAATATTGTGAAAAAAATTTCGTTTTTTAACAACTGCATTATCAGCTACCGTATTTTATGTTTCTACCTTTAACTCTAAACCCCCTACTTTTCAAATTGAAACTCTGGAGTTGACCTGTGTTGCATGATATGCGGGATAGGTGATCAATCCCTTCCTTTTCTTAGTTTCATGCCAGATTCACCTTATCCTTTACTGATCTAACTACTTGATTGCGTGTGACTTTTTCCTTCAGTTACCAATAACACGTTCTATGGAACGACTTTAGCCCGCGCCAATTCGAACCTATGCCGTCGTGGAAATGCCCAATGAGAGACTTAATGTTGTGGTGAAAATAAATGAAAACTTCTTGTACGTGCTGCATTAGAAATAAAGTTTTGTTGACATTAAAGTAATAAAAGCTACTTTTTAAAAATTGATGCAAAACTGAACTCGGATTGTTTTTTTTTATCAGACAGTATTCAAACCAAGTACTCTAGTATACCAAACTCAAGGGATCCTTATTATGCTCCTAATAATGTGACACGGAAGTTGACGAATTTCAGCATCTTGAAATTCCACCGGTTGGAGTCGGGTTTGAAGCCCCCATCTTAGACATAAGAGACTAACGACTGATTACAATGCCGTCGTAATAGCGTAATTACAATCATACGGTTTGACCTAACATCTTGAGACATGTTTAGATTCGTTTTAACAAAGCAAGAATTTCTCTGCTCGGATACGTAGTGAAACAAAGTGCTTATTTTAATGCGCATTACGATTTAATTATCACCTTAGATGTAATAAAAAGAAAATTTTCTAAGCTAAATTAGTCCAGTCAATGAACGGTTTGAAAGAACAAAAGTACATGCAGTTTTGCAAATTGGCACACACGTACAGTAAAGGCTCCTGATGAGCTTACCAAAAGTCCCCGTTGGTAGGGGGAGCTCGCAGCGCCACCTAGGATTTTATAGTTGTGTTTTTTCAGTTTTTGTCTTATATCTTAAAAACTGTTTACTTGCGAACAAAATTTTACTTAATGAATTAATTGTTTACTCACCGCCCCACGGGGACTATTAGTATGTTCAACAGGAGCCCTTCCTGTACGTGTGTGCCAATTTGCAAAACTACATGTTTTTTGTTTTTTTCACCCTTATTTTCTCCTTCGTTTTCTAGACATCAGGTTTTGTTTGAAGGGATTTTAAAGGGCAGCTTGACAATGTACAAATAGACGTCGCGGTCCTGAACGACTCAGAAAGAAGGTGCTTAAATTCCCATCCCCCCCCCTTTTTTTTTTTTTTTGGATATTTGACCACCTAAAGCTATTGTTAAAGAAGCTTTGAAGGATTCCATCAGATTGTATTCAGTTGGACTTATGAGTACGCGTAAAATATATGGGGATATTTATCGTGATTTTTGCCCAGGACTGTGCTAGGGAAATGTGAAAATGAAATGAACTACCCGGGCGCAAATCAGTTTTACATAAGGGGAGTGAGAAGCAAAGGGATAAGTGGACTTTTTGAAATTTTGAGTAAAAACGTGTTCAAAGTTCAGGCCTGAGCTAGGCTTTCTTTGGAAATTCTTTCTAAATCATGATGTACAATAGCACCTACTGTGGCTTCTGGTATCACCGCGAAACAGGTTAGATGTTTTGCTAAAATTTTTAGTTTTGGCACTTAATCTCTTTGCTTCTCACTGCTTTATGTGTTGATGTTCAGTTAAAAGATCACTGTTCCAGTATTTCCAGTAGTTGAAGTTTCATGGAGTGAAAAATAATAGCCTCATAGCGAAACTAATTGAAGTTATATCGAAACGTATTTTAAAACTTGCGTATTCTTTTGTATTGGTTAACTTATTCAGTAATAATCTAAACATAACTAAATTCAATCCAACAAAAATTGTTTTTTGGAAAAATGCGTTGGTTTTTAAAAGAAAAACTGTCAGTATTCCAGAATTAATTAATACATTTTTAAATAACGCATTTCAAAAATTTTTAAATGATTAAACAGCTTTTTCACCGGGTATTGTTTTTAATTATGAATGATTTGGTAACTGAAAAATTCATTATTTTTCTTGTCTACTAGGTTTTTGAGGAAAAGATATCAACACTTGTTTTCTTTATTAAAAACTAGCAGTACCCGCACAGCAATGCCCGTGCAAAAAACTTAATGAAAGTCCGTTGAATAAAAAAAATTGATGCCCCCTCCCCCTCTGATGTGAAAATGATCGGTTTTCTTTGTATAAAATGCGAACACACCTCTTCAAAAAAAAAAAAGTTTCTTAGGAGTTTAAAACTTTTCGTCAAATCATTAAATTAGATTAACAGTTGCTTTAAAATTCGATTTAGCGAGTGAAGCGGTTTTTACTGCAATTTTAACTATTTCGCCAAATAAACAAAAAAGACATCAATTAATATCTTTCAAATGTAAAAATAATTTCGCAGCTCTATTGTTTATCGCCAAACTTGCCCAGCAACAACGCTATCATAATCCATCCGTCTAACGAAAAAAAAAATCCCGTTTAACATTTAAAAATCATCGTCAGAAAAAAAGAAGAAAATGTCGTACATTTCGCTCGGATAAAAATAAATCAAAAGTTTCTTTCCTTTCAAAACAAATCGCCAAAACAATGAATTACATTAACGGTTGCCTTAAAACAATATTCCTAGACTAAACCCTGCTCAGCGCCTAATGTGCCAAGCGACCACGCTACCGGAACTCAGCCCTTTTACGAGTGAAGCGGATGTTTTTTCTTAGGCAATAATAAATGTTTCGCCAAACAAACAAAAAGGTATAAAACCACATTAACAGTAGCTTTCAAATCTTTATATATTAAGAGCTGCGTTGAACGGCTTTGCCCGGTCTACCTTGAGAACAAAAATTGTGTCAAGTGACATATATTAAACAATTAATTAAAAGAATAATTTAATAACTTAAAGAATAACTTAAATAAAAGAAAAAAAACACCATGCAAAATTACCCTTCCAAACAATGACGACAGATATTAAAATACTTTTAAGAAATTAAAATGCGAAAGATTGATTTTAAGAGCGTAACCATGGAAACATGAAATAAAATAAGTTTAAGAAATCAGTTGCAAAGGATTCAAAAAGCGTAACCATGGAAACGTGAAAATAAAATGGTTGACAACCGCAATCAAAATGACTTATTTCGAAATTGATTTAAAAACGCTTGTAACTTTTTTTCCTTTGAAGACAGAAGCTAATTTTTTGGACCAAAGGTCGAGAGAGATCTGGAGTAAAAAATCTCGCTTTTTCCAATGCTGTCAAAAAGAAAACTGTGGGTCAATTCCTTCATTTTTTACTGATAGATTTAATGAAGAAAGTATTGCTAAAATTTCAGCCAAGCCTAAAAAGTTAGAGCTAAAAACGCAAATTACTCCCGCCGTAATTAAGTTAGAGCATTGAAATAAATTGTTTAGAACGCAGAAAATTCTACCCTTTTTAACGATATATAATATTAATATGTGCAAGTAATTTTTCTCCCTTTTAATAGCCAATAATAGGCAATTTTCGTGAAATTTGGGCCTAAATTTGAATAAAAAAAGAACCATTTATCGGATTTTTTCGAATTATAGCCTATGTTACTCAGTAAGAAGGCACTTTTCATATAGTGAAAGAATTTTTCAAATAGGTGCAGTGGTTCCGGAGATTACCTCGAACATATAAACACACAAAAATCCGCCCTCTCTCTTTATAATATTAGTAAAGATTTTAAATCAAGATAAAATCTTTTTTTCAAGATAAAATTTTTACTTTTACTTTTAAATCAAGATAAAATTTTTCAAATAGGTGCAGTGGTTCCGGAGATTACCTCGAACATATAAACACACAAAAATCCGCCCTCTCTCTTTATAATATTAGTAAAGATTTTAAATCAAGATAAAATCCTTTTTTATTATCCGTTTCAAGAGATGCAACTGATCATTACTTAATTTTACAGATGAAAGATATTAAACCTATGGCTTTGTAACAAGTTTCATTGTTTTTTAAGCGGAAGAAACTTCATGTTTTAAAATAAGAATTTTTACTTTTAAAACATTGAGTTATTTTACTTATTTTACTTGTCTAATGTCACATTAATATCCAAAGTAGCTTTAAAAGTAGGGTCACCCGGGGTAAAATGGGTATAAAAAACAGCATTTTTGATTTCAGTGACCCATAGCAGAAATATCATGAAATATAATTGTGTTTTTGTTCAATATTCTATACATTGTGTATCTTAGATCTAATTTGGACATTGTTTGTGTTAACTTTTTACTTTAAATTCAGTGTAAAGGGGTATACCTATTTTACCCCTGTGTATACTCATTTTACCCCGTGCTTCGGGGTAAAATGGGTATACACCGGGATAAAATGGGTATATGCTGTTTAAAGTTGAACTACACTAACTAATGGAGAATTTTTTTTTTTAATTGAGTATAATTGCATTGGAGGAAAAAAACTTTAATCCAATACAACCATAAAAAATGTTTACAGAACCAAATTTATGAACAAAAGACGCATTGGCAAAGACTCGCGTTTTGGCAGAGGCAGTATTTTTACAACTTTGTGATACCTGCACAACATCAATGTTGCCTCTCGTGGGGAACACATAGGATAGTTTGGCAGATGATTTTGTAGCAAACTTCTCAGTATATTCACCTTCAGCTGAGATTTCAGTGATTAAACCTTTGAATTCCACAAATTTAACAACGACCCTGTTGCCAATTGCTGGGATGAACAACTAGGAGAACCACTAATTTTCACTCCTACTTCATTAGTTATTTTATCAATTATTAATAATGCCTTTTTAATTTATTTAATTTATGTGTATTTATTTATTTTTTCTGCTTTTGTTTGTCTCTTGCCTGTTTGTGTACAATCTTGCTGTCACCTGCTCTGTAATTAAAACTTCTCCCACCTTTGTTTGGACTCTTACTTTTTTTTTTTTTTTTGTAAATTTTTCATTTCCTTACCAGTGCTAAAAAATGACTTTGAACCAAGAGGTATAGCAGGAGGATTTAGTTATTCAGTACAACTTTGCTATGAGACATAAGGATTCTGCTGTGATTGTATGTGAGGTTGTACTTAGACTATGTTCTGAGCATGGGAGGTTGGTAGTTTTAAAAGGAAATTAAAAAGACAGCGTATTAGCTATCAATACTTACTATGTTTTCTAATATGTAGCAATGAACCATATACATAATAAACTTACAGTAAATTACTAACGTACAGTAATCATGAACTATATCGATAAAAATCGAAAAATGTAATACCTTTAAGTACTAATTGCCGTAAGTCAAAGTAATTAAAATAAAACAAATAAATACAGAGTAATTATTTATAAAACTTTTTAAAAACATACTTTTAGTTTAAAAGATGAATAATATCTAACATTTGTCTTGCAAAGATAATTTAAGTTTTTTAATCTTCATGCATTCAACATCTTTAACTCGAAAATGTTGGCTATACCCATTTTACCCCGTACAACTAAAAGTGCTATAAAATTTTTGTAAATATTAAAATTTACTTATTTTTTGAGTTTTCTGTAAGAAAAATTCTTTTTCTATCAAATCCAAATAAAAAACTTCCGAAAATCTTCGAGTAATTTTTTTTAGAAAGAAGTTTATCACTCACTATAAATGCATTGTTTTGTGTTCTGAAAATTAAAACTGTTGCTAAGCCTGGTAAATGAGTTGCTAGATTTTTTTTCCTCAACTCAAAATGTTGCCTGACATGTAAACATTTTCATCATATTTTTTTATTTTCAAGAAATGTTGTCCAGTAGAATAAAATGAAGAAAAATGCAACTATACCCATTTTACCCCGGCTACCCATTTTACCCCGGGTCCTCCTACTCGTTTTTAATATTTCCATACGTAATTATTGAAACAGAAACCTTTTTGGCACTATGTAAAAAAAAAGGAAATAAGTGAAGAAAGAAATATTACCCCTTGCTACTCCAATTTCACCATCTGGATCCACCAATTCCAGTGCATTAGTAGGCCCTGAACCAATCCCAAGAGGGAAAGAAACATCATCACCTAAGATTTGAGTTGTAGTATCTCGAACACCAACACCACGCAGAACTCTAGGTCTTAAACGTAACCTATATTAAGAACGGAAAATACAAGTAAATGAATCAATTTAGACGTTTTTTTAAACGCAAATTAATTAACACAGAGCGATTAAACATGAAGCTGTGTCTCTATCAAAGTTTCACGCATTTTGTTTTGTGTAATGCTATATCGTTTAGGATTCCTTTTGAATCCTTTAAGAATTGTAGCGTCGTACTAACCTAACATTCTTTTAAACAAAAACTGGCCAACAACTTCACTACTTAGCAGTAAGTTACCAGACTTATGGCAGAACTACGTGTAATATACTAGGCAGACCGGTTCACATCCAGAGACTGCAGTTTCATTCTTATTAGAACTCTTAACACACAGTCTGGAATCTTTATCTTTACTAATAATAAAAATGAAAGTCTCTGTCTGGATCTATGTTTATCAGGATCTCTGTGACGCGTAAAGCGCCTATACCGTTTGGCCGATTTTCATGAAATTTGGCACAGAGTTAGTTTGTAGCATGGGGGTGTGCACCTCAAAGTGATTTTTCGAAAATTCGATTTGTTCTTTTTCTATTCCAATTTTAAGAAAAAAGTTCCGAGCAAATTATGACAACGTGGAAAAGCAAATTACCAAATTATCATAACGTGGAACCGTAACACGGGCAAGCATAGCAAATTGACGAGAAACTCATCGCCATATATTTGTAAATATACAGGCAAATCAAATGACCTTTTAATTTTCTACTACGAGCCAAGCCGTGAGGGTACCTCTAGTACTGAATAAACAAGCTAGAGACAGATGTCATCTCATTGAAGCTGAGAGTGCCAACAAACTGATAGATAAAGGAAATTTATCTCACCAGCGAGTGTCCTCAGCATGGTACGGTTTGACTCATAAATTGAAGGCAAAGTTTGGGATATTTAGCTATGAAATTCCTCCCTTAAGCCAGGACTAAGGCAGAATTGCATGCAATATACCAGACCGCCCGGTTATCACATGAAGAGACTGCAGTTTCGCTCTTATTAGAACTCTTCTTACTTATTTGAACTGGAATAGCAAATAACTGCATGACATTGTCTTCATCCTCGTACGAATCCAATATTTTGGAAAAAAAAAATAGTTAACAAATATCAACATTAATGACGCTCAAACGCCTCCTTACCCAAAAATATCGCTCCAATCGACGGACGGCGCTAAATCTGTGGCGTTCAATCTTCCCATACCATAATTATCAGTATTAACTTCATTATTTCTTTTTCGTTTTTTGCATCTAGACGCTCCAAATCAAAATCAGATGTCTTACATTTTTTTTCCTAAGTTGATCCATTTCAACAGAAATTAAGTTAGTAATCTATTAAGTTTCGATTAGTTTATTTACCTATCTATTTGTTTTATTTATTACTAGCTGCGTAGCCCGGCTTTGCACGGTCTACCTCGAAAATTAAAGGAATGACAAGTGACGCGTGTTCAATAACTTGCTTTAAATAATAGAAAAAAAAAACGAAGATACTATATATTTTTCCGTCAAAAAAATGATGCTAAAATTTCGTTAACGGCAAATCTTAAACTCCCAAATAAATTAAACGCAACTAAATTTCTTGATTTTTTTTTTTTTTCATGCTGGCAGTGCAAAACAAAAAAAAGGCGGGGGGGGGGGGGGGGGGGGGGGGGGGAATTGTCGAAAAATAATTAAAATGAAAAATATTTAATTCAAAGCAAAGGCAAGAATTTTATTTGTTCACAGAAGAGAAAAAATGCAAACGCTCTTTCTTCTCAATGGTTTTATTCACGCTAATTTAATTGAGCTCGTTGGCAAACGATAAATTTCCAGTTTGATATTGGTGTTCCATTTGGCTTAAAGATGCTTATAACTTTTTTTCCTGGTGATTTTACAGCTTATTTTTTTTTTTTTTTTTTTGTTAATTGAAGGAAATAAATCAACTTCAGAGGTATTTTTCTCAGGCTTTCGAATGGGACTTGTTTGGGAAACATCAAATTTGGAAAATTATTTCGGGTATGAAGAGTCATTTTATTCCATTTTCAGGTTCTAAAACAAAAATTAGAACGGTTCAGTTCTTTTTTGGAATTTGAAAACCCCTGCAAAGTAGGGTATTGAGATGGGGAAAAATGTCCGTCGGTCTGTCTGTCGGTCTGTCTGTCTGCGCCCCCCCCCCTAATAACTTTTGAATGAATAGTCCGATTCGAACAAACTTTTTTTTGTTCGAAAGATCTCGGCGAGGACACCTCATTCCCATAGTTCACTTTTTGATTTGAACTATTTTTTGTTCAATTTTGAACAGTTCAAAAAAACTTAACATTAGCGCCTACGGGGAAACTGAAAGTCAATGTAGATCCCGTACTTGAAGACGGATTTATTTCAAACAAATTTTGTTGGACATAGCTCTTGACGCCAGACTCCGACTCCGAGAATTTAGAGGCACCTGACTCCGACTCCCGTGCCCGACAATTAATCGGACTCCGATTCCCCGACTTCGGCTTTGACTTCGTAGCTTTGGCAAAAATTTATACACGGAGGACAAATGACTGACTCCGATTCTTGGATATTCGTCTCCGACTCCTTTATCCAGAAATGAGATTGACTCCGACTCCAACTCCGCAGCGATGGTTTTCACTGTGAAATAATTATTAGTGATATGATTTGTTTTTATTTCACTCTAAAGTTTTTATTTAGGTATTCAGTTTTCGGCGAATAAACTCGAAGTCATTTATGTTTCTACATAACGATATGCGCAGACGATTTTTTGTTTTTTTTTTTTTTTTTTTGACAATGAAAAGTATTTCTTTAAGTTGACATTTTATTGTTTTTATTTATTTTGGTAAGTGCATTAATTCATTCGCAACTCCAACGAACTATAGGGGGCACTGAAGTCACTGTCTAATGGCGGACTTAAAAACTAAAACAAACGCACATGGTAACGAAGAAAATGCTAAAAGTGTTGTGATTTTTGTTCGTACGTAAGATTTTTCGCTTTATTCTTTTTAAATTAATTTTCAAAGTCTTGTGGATATTCTGGCCCACGTAGAAATAAATGAGAAATCAAGAAGCATTACTAAACGTCAAAGATTAATGCAAACTACGTAGTTCGTAGTTCTAAGCAGCTATTTCCACGATGTGAATAAAATATGACAACGTATATAAAGTACAAATACAAAATGAAAAAAGGTTAAAAAACCAGCAAACAGCTGTTTCGGCACTCTAAAATACAAATGCCATCATCAGTGCAAATAAAAACGAAGAGAGGTTCAACCCGACTAAAACACAGTCGAGGCAAACATTGGAATGAGAGACGATTATAATTGGAATGAGAGACGATTTTATGGATACCATTTATAAGAAGCTATGTAGCTCAGCTAACAAAAATCAAACACTTGCTCCTGTGAACTATTCGAGTTCCGTTGTCTTACCCTTTTTTCCTAAAATCAGTCTTCAAATTGCCAAAATCTTAAAAAAGTTTCATTTTTCCGTCACTTTTTCTCCTGTTAATAAATTAAAATTTTCACAGCTTAAACACCCTGTTCAGAACCTTGACAAATGGGGCATTTATAGTGTTTCCTGCCAGTGCAAATTAGCCTACATTGGGCAGACTCGACGATCCCTCAAATTCCGGATAAAAGAACATGAAAACTACGTCAAAAAACAGGATCTCAAACGCTCCTCTATTGCTCAACATTGTTGGTCTTGTGGCCATAATTTTATTTTTTCTTCCGCCAAAGTTATTCACGAGTGTTCGTCCATTCATGATTTAGATTTTTGGGAGTCATATTACATATGGAAAAATGCTAATTTAATCGTCAATGATTTGTCTAGCACTCCCCCTTTTCCTAATGTTTGGAAGTCTGTTATTTGATTTATTTTTTGTCCGTGACGTTTTCTCCTGAGTGCAACTGTCCTCTGTAGTTCTGACGTAACCCTGACGTCATCGTTTCCGGTACTGCTCTCATATCTTTTACAACTCGTCTCTCATTCCAATGTTTGCCTCGACTGTGTTTTAGTCGGGTTGAACCTCTCTTCGTTTTTATTTGCACTGATGATGGCATTTGTATTTTAGAGTGCCGAAACAGCTGTTTGCTGGTTTTTTAACCTTTTTTCATTTTGTATTTGTACTTTATATACGTTGTCATATTTTATTCACTATGCAGTACAAAGTTTTCGACTACTTTTTATGTATTTCCACGATGTTGAATTCGATATTTATCAATTCTTGATAAAACTAAATAATAATTGTGGCCTGACAAGAACAACAATTAATGCTAGAAAATTCAATATGACATTACAAATTATTATCGAAAGAAGATGATACTTCTTTGCCTTGCTTGGCTAGCGTTTATTGTTTTGCATTTGTTGCTGAGTTATTTCTCTCGAATTCCCGAATCTGTTAATTTAAAATTTTTCTGTTTAAATTTTTCTCATTTCTGAGTTACGATTTAATTATGTCAAGTTATGAAAATCATCTACAGAATTCTTACGGATATATGGTGGTAGTTTTCTTTTCAGTTGATTGACCATTATTTCTTTTTACTTATCGAATTCTGTAATCTTACCACCATTTTATTCCACTCATGATAAAAATTAAAAATAAACTAAAAACGCGAAATCTCGCCAAGGCTGGTTTGCTCGCACAATACTAAAACTATAACCCTAAACAAATTTGGCGAAACCTTTCAGCTGAGAATAAAAGGAATAAAGTAAATTCTTTCTTGGTTATTCATTTTGTTCTACGATAATATATTCAAGAAAATATTTTGCATACTGTCCATTCCAACTAAATGCTGCTGTAAAATATGGTAAGTTTAATTAATTTAAGATTAAAAAAACCCCATATTCTTACAAATTCATACAAAACAATAAAATGTTTTACCTTGTATAACGTTATCCAAGTTTGTAAATCCAGAATTTTCGCTTTCACCAATTATTAAGGAAATAATGAAAACTAACATTATTTTGAGACGCTCGAGAATACTACTAAGGGACGAATTAATTTCTGTAGCTGAAAGCAAACTAAGACACATCGATTGCGTTAATAAATACTCAGAACAAACTGCCTGTGTTTACGTCAACAGACACACGTGGAACGCAACGTGGCAATGTTTTAGTTTCATTTGCAGTTTTGTAAATCACCGCAAGGTAGCGTATTCGAGCGCTGGAGTTCCGAATTTAAAAAATTATTTTTCGCCACAGGGGAAAAGAAACGTTTTTTTTTTTTTTTTTTTTTTTTTTGATATGATGTATTTATTTTAATAAGCTTATCAATTTTAATTATTATTTTTTCGTTTTGAAAACTGTTAAAGAATTTTTTTAAGGGAAAAAAGTGTATTAGCTGCTTTGTTTAAAAGGTGCTGCCTTTTTTTTTTCCTTTTTTTACGCATCTAATTTTTCTAGACTTGTAAAGAATACTTTATTCCTAGAAATTAACAAAAATATGTTTGAAACAATTCTCGATTTTAGCTATTTTTGAGAATTTTGATTAGGTACTAGAAAGTAGTATGAGTATACGGGAAAGTAGGCTCGTATAGTTCTAGACGGAACTTCTTGTTTCCTTTCAAAATTGAAATCCATATAAGTCTATCTTTGTTTACAATAGAATGTAGGGGGCTATTTCTGGAAATTCTCCGAAATGTGAAGTTTTGGACATGCAATTTTAGGCTACTCTTGTTAAATTTAATTGAACAGGAAAGAATATCGGGGCTTTCTACAAAAACTTTTCGACGTTGAACTATTAAAAAACGCAGAATTATCTTTGGTCACGTTAGAAAGGGAAGGAGGCTCAGTGATCTTAATTGGAAGCATTTCAAAACTGAAGTCTACTCGATCCAATTTTCGAGTACATTCAGTTACTATAACAAATCCGGCGACTCTGTTTCGGAATTCTTCTACATTGAAATTTTTAAAATCATAATCTTACAATATGTTTGGAAAGTTTAAAAGGAAAGGACACAGGTTTCCCTTGTGTTGCCTCCAAGATTTTTGAGTGGGTGTCGTGCCCTTCCGCTTTTCAGCCAACCTTTGACACTTAACTTAATCACTTCTCCTTGCCCCTTAAAAGTTTTAACATAACTTAACAAAAGCAAATTTTCTTCGAAAGGAAACGATTCACACAAGCCTGTCCTTGAAACGTCACTCCCTTGTTTTAATCACTTATCCACAAGAATCTGATTAGAATATATCTGATGTATTTAGAATTATTTTTGAAACTAAACATTAAAAAATAATTATAAAATAAAAACAAAAAACCCCGACTTTGTAAAAACTAAAAAAACTAAAAAGGAAAATGTATAAGCCCAGTAGTTTAGAATGCTATTAAGTACTACTGAATAACTGCACCATTGAAATAGTTTTCTATTCGTACACGGATAAGACATATCATAAATTCAAAAACAGAATAGAAGAATCAACAGTCGGGACCCATTCAAATTTTACGGGGTTCCTTCATTTAAAAAGGAATGGGCCTCGACTGTTGATCCTTCTATTCTGTTTTTGAATTTATGATATGTCTTATCTGTGTACGAATATAAAACTATTTCAATGGTGCAGTTATTCAGTAGTACTTAATAGCATTCTAAACTACTGGGCTTATACATTTTTCTTTTTATTTTTTTTCAGTTTTTACGCATCCGGGGTTTTTTTTTTAATAATTATTTTTATTTTACACTTTTTAGTTAATTTTCATTGGCTTAGTCATTATGCAATATATCGCAATCTTGTCATTTCATTAAGAAAGATAGTATCGTGAGGTTTATTAAGTAACTTGCGGTGGTTTAAACTACAGATAATTAGTCCCTCTAGGGACCTAACTCGGCTTAAAGCTAAACCTTTAGCAAAAATGTGAAAACTAATTCAACCACAGCTATATAAACAGCCTGTATAACTAACTCATGATGACGCAAGCTAGCAAACATCGTCAGTCAAATCTTTCTCGCAAAACTAAAAAAGCCTGTCGCGAAAGTATACGTAGAGAAACTCAGTCTCCTGAATCACGACAAAAACAAATGAGGTGAAAGAATGTCCGGAGCGAGGGTGGAAGTCCAACCCACCGCCTCAAGTGTGAGAAGCAATCGCTTAGACCACTCCGCCACTGACGCACCCAATTAGTAGACGCTAGTAAACAAAAAATTCAGGCAGTGAAAGCTACCTGCATTTGACTCACGTTGTGTCGCACGCAGGTAGTGAGCGACACAGCGACTGCGTCCGACACGATCCCGAACTAACAAAATGGCAACTGGTTGTTGATATGGAGAATTTTGATGACTGTCATGTGTTTAGTGACACTCTCAAGGTTAAGACAAATCAATTGACGTAAGAATTACCAAAATTATATAAACGGACTTACATACATAGACTGATAAACACATTACCCTCCTCTGCGTCGCGCACGCGCAGTCGGGTAAAAAGCTTTTCAATATTTTCAAAATAACTACTATCGAAAACACTTGGATATTGTATGCACCTAGTATACCAAAAAGTAAAAAAGGTACCTTTTTTATGTGCCAAAACTTCTATCAAACAGTGCCCTTTTATCTGACAGCGCACTGCCCCTTTTTTGGTCTTAGGGGAAACATTTTTTCTGAAACTAAAATCAATTTTAGATTATAGAGCAAATAAAAAGGTTACGTAACTCTCCCATGGAAATTTTTAAACATGAAACTTCAAAAGCTATCTTTAGTGACTTTAAGGGAATGGCGAAGGTTGGAAGACTTTGTCTGGAATTTTTTCTATATTTAAATAAAAAAAAAACACAATTGAGAGCCTTGATGCAAGAACCAGGTAAGTCCAGACTTGCGCACTGTTGGTAAGACCAACAAATAACACACCAGTGTCCAATAAAAACTCTATTTTCTTTCCTTCATTATTTACAACAAAGTAGAGGTCTGATCTTACATTTGTGTTCTGTTGTTGCACCAATCGGAACATTTATATTGTTCACACGCAAAAATAAATTTAAAAAAAAGAAGAAAAAGAACTTACCTGGTTCTTCCATCAAAGCCCTCAATATATAAAATATCGTTGGTGATTTTAAAAGAAAGCCTTGACGTTACCAAAAGTGGACTCTATTCCGAAGTTTTTCGAATTTGACTTACTAAAACCTCGACTTAAGGCTTTATTTGGAAACGATAGGAGAAGGGATGCGAGGTTCGTCCTCCTCGAATCTTTAATCATAAAACTTTTCTAAATTTGAAGTCAATTTCGAATCTTTTAGGGTATTAAAGGGTTCAAGGCTATCTTTGAGGACGTAGAAGTGTCAGGAAGTCCCCAGAGCTTTTTTGTCATTGAAGATTTAAAAATGCAATTTTTGGCTGTATAGTGCACGTTACGACTGTATGTACGTTAAAGTATTCACAGTCTTAAATTAAGTACGTGTACTCTCCCAGGAAATTTTTCAAAATTGAAGACCTAAAAACGTTTTCTACGCTATGTTTGATGACGTAAAGGGTTGGATTCTGGATCTTTCCTAGGAAATTTATAAACTTCAAGACTTCAAAATGGTTTTGGGGAAGTAATGGTAGATTTAGGAACTCTCCCTTTTGAGTTGAAATTTTGTTCTGTTTCGGATTCAGTTTATCGTAGTCCAGACTTGCTTCCCCGTATGCGATTCTGAGATGAAAGTACCCGTAGCGATAATTTACGATTGACCAATGAAATCTCTAGCCAACTTACAGCATTTAGTTGAATCTGTCACAACCAGCTGAATACATAGTGAATATTACAGCTGTCTTTTTCCAGTTGGCATGAAATTCAGGATATTGTCCTCTTATATTTGTTGCCCAATTCTAAATGGGCAGTCAACAATTTTCGTGGCTGCAGAGAGCAAGTTTTTGATTTCTCTCAACAGTTATTTTAGCCTTAAATTCATTTCACCATGAAATGGATGCATAAAGATAGCTGGTCTACGACTGAAATATCATTTACCGCAGTGGTGCCCAACCTACAGCCTGTGGACCTCATGGACCCACGAAGCTGATCTGTGTGACCCGTTGTATTCAATGTCATGTGAAACGTAAAATGTATTCTGAAAAATTTCAAACGCACTAATCATCTTTATCCGGTCTTAGGGAAGATTGATGCAAAATTTGAAGCCAAGTAGTCATATAGGTATTGGTTTTCAAAAAACAGATCCAAAGTTTGTATCAATAAAATAATCATGCAGTAACAATGGAAGCAAGTTTTGGTTAATAATTGTCTTTTATTTTCTTTGGTTTCCCATTCTATTTAGGAAAAAAATTACATTTATTCTGACCCGCGATATTCCTCTATCGTCTTAGGTTTGGCCCGAGGTAAAAATAAAAAAGGTTGGGCACCACTCATTCATAGCATCAATCTCAGTTCTCTAGAACTTTTTCCACTTGTTACTTTATGCACAATTTCGACTTGAATTTGGAAGACAAGAAATTAAGTTACTTTTTTAAAGAAAATTTGCTTTACAAAAAAGAGTCAACTATTTTAAGTTGGCCCCCTAAGCAGTTGGCCCAGTCGGGGATCCCCGACTAGCCGACCTGGCCAGTCTGCCCCTGTATATATATTAGTTTAGCAAATGTGGCTTTTGCCCATTGTTACTCTATATTGCATGTACTGGAGCTTAAACATTCTCTTTTAGTTAATAGTTAAAATTTTGGTCTTTTGACCATAATTAATGAATCCTCCACGGCTGATGAGCTCTGGATTCATACTTTATCTTTTCCTACCTAATAGCTGTTTGCATTTTTCCTTTTTGTCATCATTAATTATTTATAATTTGCTTAATATTTGGAATTCTGTTTGCTTAATTTTATATATATATATATATATATATATATATATATATATATATTAGGGTGGCCCAAAAATTTCAAATTTACCCTATACCCCAGGGCACCCACTATTTTTTTTTACCTTCGTTGATAGTAGTAAAGTGCCAAAAATTCAATGTCCTAGGTTGAGTAGAAGGCAGTGCTCAACATCGTCAAAGTTTTAAAAAATTTGTTATTTCCTTATTTCTTAAATATTGATTTCTGTATTCTTGTTTTCTTTCAGATGCTGTTTTTGTGAAAGAAATACCAAGAAAAATATCTTAAAAATATATAACTATCAATAGTTGTTTGTGAGGACTGTTTTTATACAAGACATTGTTTAGGACTTTTTTGTGAAAATATGGCTTTATCATCAATACGTCAAGCGGACACTATATTCTTGATAGGTATCAAAGATCTAGAACCAATATCTCGATTTAATCAGTTACCAACTATAAAGCAAGTCCTTCTTAGATTCCATTTTTTTCTCCAAAGGAAAAAATCGGTTCGAAATGCCAGTCACAGCACTGTAGAAGAATTAATTTTAGTGTGGCAAAAAACAGCTATCCCGATTAGACTTGTAAAACATTGTATTGATAAGCTTGAAAAATTACACTCTGAATGGCTTCTGTTTAAAAAAAATAAAGGAAGAATCTCTGATACCCAAAAGAAACGTGAAACACTATTTCAAGAGCAGCTAGATATGTTATTTGACATTGCTCACAATGATGCAATTACTATATGCAAAGTAGATGAAGACAGAAAATTTTTAATTGATCAGAGGACGGAAAGAAATATGATTATTTCATCAGAAGACAAGAAATACAACATGAAACAAGAAAGGAAATTTCAAAGAAAAATGAAAGAACAAAAGAGACTTGAAAAAGGGAATGAGCCAGGGTCCTCTTCCCTGATATCTCCAACTGTGACTATTTCAAATTCAGATGATGAATCAAGAGAACAATCTGATTCAGCCATAGATAAATCAGAAGAGATGTATAAGTATATGTATAAGCCACCATCTTCTTTTAAAAGAAGGGAATCCCAAAAAGACTAACAGAATGAACCAATTGCTAAGAAATCTTTATTTTCTAAACATGTCACAAGCGCATTAGATCGCAATAAGGTTTCTGATAGGGAAGCCTTTAGACTAATGGTCCCTATTGCATCGGCATTGGGGCATGACCCTAGTTCCTTGCCATTATCACGAAGTACTATTCAACGCAAAAGGAAAGAAGGAAGAAAAGCTGTGTTTGAAGAAATAAAGCAATGTGTTTCTTTTGACGATCCAGTTATTGTTCATTGGGACGGGAAGATTCTTCCTGATATTTTGGGCACTGATAAAGTAGATCGATTGCCCGTATTAGTATCTGCAGGTGCAGATGGTAAGGAGAAATTGCTTGGAGTGCCAAAACTTGTAAGGGGTACTGGTGCAAATGCAGCGAATGCAGTTTATAATGTACTAAGTGAATGGGGTTTGGAGAACAAAATAGTCGGCATGTGTTGTGACACTACATCCGTTAATACAGGGTTTAAAAATGGAGCTTGTGTTATGCTGGAACATAAAATTGGAAAAGAATTATTATGGCTACCATGCAGGCACCACATTTTGGAGATTGTTCTCAGTAAGGTATTTACTCTCTGTTTCGGACCATCTAGTGGTCCTGACATTCCTTTATTCAAAAGATTCAAGGAAGCATGGCCCTTCATACACAAAGAAAACTATCAACCATTAGAAAAAGCTCCTGGCAGTGAAAATTTAAAGCTCACTGCAGTAAATGCTTTATTAGTTGTCTTAGGAAGGAATAAGCAGCCCAGAGATGATTACATGGAGTTAATAGAGATGACTCTTCTAGCTCTGGGCCATACTCCATATAAAATTCATTGGAGAGCTCCAGGTGCAGTACACCACGCTCGTTGGATGGCGAAATTGTTATACGCCATTAAAATTCACTTGTTTCGTGAGGAAGACAGTTTCAAAACCACACAAAAGGAAAAATTGCAGTTAGAACGCTTTGTGAACTTTGGAGCTCTTGTATATGTAAAATATTGGTTTGAAGCCCCTATGGCTACAAATGCTGCTTGGGCAGACCTTTGTCTGTGGAAAGACATGACCAATTATGGAATTATTGATTCTCAAATTAGTGAAGTGGTTAAAAATGCCATAAAAAATCATCTTTGGTACCTCTCGGATGAGTTAGTTGGCTTAAGTTTATTCTCAGAGAAAGTTTCAAATGAGGAAAAGGTAGAAATTGTCAAGAAGATGGAGTGTGAACCTACTGACCGGAAGGTAAAGGGAGATTTGTCACTTTTAACTGACCAGGCCGTTTTGGCTGATTTTGCCAATACAAGATCATTGCAGGTGTTTGATAAATTGAAAATAAATTCACATTTTTTGACCACACATCCAAATGAATGGAACAGCAATGAATATTACATTAGTGGTAAACAAATCACAAAAAATATGAAAGTTGTTAATGATATAGCTGAGCGTGGTGTGAAACTTTTTGAAGAGTTTAATAAGCCTTTGACAAATGATGAAGAAGAGAAACAGTTGGTCCTGCAAGTTGTTGAGGCTAACAGAAAGTTGGTTCCGTCCAAAACGACAAAACAAGTAGCTGTTGAAAGTTTGAAGCCATCAACTTCAAAGCATTAAACCATGTTTATTTACCCCAACCAGTACTTTCCTATAAGATTTTTGTATTATTAATCAATATTATACAATAAAATAAACTAATTTACTACTACTCAGCTATTTGTACTTAATTTAAAACAATCCTCAAAATTTCCTATTTTTCAATTTTATATTTAATATTAAATGTCTTTGAGCACTGTCTTCCAATTGGAATATTAGCTTCAAACTTTGCCAAAATACTTGTTTTATTACTAGTAAAAAAATAGCGGGTGCCCAGATATGTAAACTAGTTTTGAAATTTTGACTATAAAATATGGGCCACCCTAATATATATATATATATATATATATATATATATATAAATCTCGTGTCACTATGTTTGTTTGGGGTAAACTCCGAAACTACTGAACCGATTTTTATTAAATTTCATACGTATCTGTAATTTGGTCCAACTTAAAAGATAGGATGGATTTTTTTAACTTTTATCGCAAATAAAATGTATATTATACATTAATAGTGTGCATTGATTGTTTGGTTCTGTAAATTCTTAATAGAAGGCGCTGTGAGTTTATTCATCCTCAAATTTTTTATTCTTAAGTTAATTAAAATTTACAAATGATGCTAAGTTACGAATATTGATGGTTATCAATAATATCGCCGTAGAAAGTAGGAGTATGCAGGCCACACTTTTCAATGTAAATGTCAAATTCTACAAATCAAGTTGAAATTGATAAGCAGCAAAGCAAGGGTCGTTCCATCCTCACCACTGCTTGTAAAAACGTATGAGGCTATATAAATGTCGAGTTTTGCAGTTCCATGAGATTCCTTAAATACTTTGTCAAATGTACATTAATAAAGGCTCTTATTAGGGCGCATTTAAGGTGCGAGATATGGACAAACTTGACGAAATGAAACGATGAGCAATGAGTGGATATATAAGTAGCAACGACGCTATCTGGCATAATTTAGTTTCCCCGTTTACGAAAGAGACCCTTCTTTACAGCATCTTGCAGTATATCTTGAAAACGGTCAACGAGTACATTTTATCAAAGATATTTTCTACGAAGAGCACTTGAACCACCAAAAACTACCCTATTTTTTTTTTCTTTTATTACATTGTCAAAAACTTAATGTGTATGGCCCGATTCTCAGCAATAAAATTATTTACCAATGTTAGGCGCTATTTTACATACACTGTAAACAAACCCGAAATGTCACTGATTTTTTTCGTGGAACATGTTGGGATTTCACAGGTCCTCAACAATTTTATTTGGAAATCAAGGATCTGCTTCAAAAAGTTTCTTAAATTGCTACAAACGTCATGAATGCAGACTGTTGCGAAAAATATTTTTAATTTCTAGTTTAAAGATTAACTGAGCGTATTTATTAAGTATATCGGCTTCTGTTCGATTATGTTCAGTCTACATAGACGAAGACCTCAATGAACGTTAATGAGCCTTTGGATTCCGTAACGTTGCAGGAATCGTAGGCGAGTTTGACTTACGGTACTTGCTTGCTAATCTGTCTTATTTTTCGCCATGCGTGCAGCATTATTTTTGGAGCTTTCATGGAAAAATAAAGAGGTGTCGAGCTTAGTATTCAACTTGCCTAAGTTCTTTCTGAAGGTCCAGTGACACGACTGACTTTTTGCCAGGGAGATTACTGAATTCTTCTAAAAGATTCCAGGATGAATTCAGGAAGGGTAATGAATTTTAGTGAGGAACTGACTTTACTACTGTCATCGTGGTCCGTCCAGACTGACGTGACACCCAATGGGAGGAAGTGAGTCACTGGATTCCGTAACTTTCCAAGAGTAACAAGCAAGTAGAATTCTTTGTGCGTGCTTGAAAGTCTTTCTTTGCATTGGCTATCGTTGCGATAATGTTTTTGGTTCTTTCTTGGTGAGTCGAAAAAAGTGCCAAACTATTACTTTTAATCTTACTTCGGTTCTCTCTTAAGGTTTCAGAGAAATAAGTGTCTCAAATTGGAGAGGTTTCGGGATGCTTCAGAAAGACTTCAGATAATTTTAGGAAGGTTTCTGACTTTTAGTGGAATAAGTTCCTACTTTTGCAAGGTATAATACTGGCAGAAATTGGGCGTTTTCGCTGCTCATTACTTTTCAGGACGTTTCTTAATTGCTTTTACAGTGCTGAATAAATCAAAAAAATCATGGAAGTCACGCAAACAAAGAACACATTAATCAATCTCGGGCATAGCTAAAATTTAAAGCCAAGACATTAGGACCAAAACTCCATCTAAAACAAAACTGTGCATCCAAAACAAAGTAAATGCTGTCTTTGCATTTGTTTTCGTTAAACATTCCTTAACAGACGGAAATATTTGCGAACCGTTAATTGTCGAGTGTTTAATGCATATCACGATGCATTTCGCGAATTGTAATTATTGGTAGCACACAATCATTGGGAATTGTATTTTCTAATGCAGGTTTTGCATAACGAGAAACAGTATTCGTCAACTGTTTAAGATACTTTTCACGACATAATATCCAACACAATCGTCATTTCTGTCTGAAAACTATAGAAATTTTATGCTTGAAGATGTACTCCATAGAGTTAAACAAACAGACCGACGTTCAAACCTAGATTTTACACCAAAGATGTATAATGAAACTTTTGTGTTTATTGAAGATTTGTGCATTTCAATTTCAAATTTGTTGTTTATTCATTATAGTGTAATATCATCTGATCAATTGGTCACCGACTTAGTTAACACTGATTTACAACGAGAAAAAACAGTGCACTGACGATGTCTTAGCTACAATTATTGTAAATAATAAGCCATTACTGACAGCTGAAAAAAAAATAAAATTCAGATTGTGCTGGCCGTTGACGCTGAACAAGACTATATAGTTGTCAATGAAAACAACGCCGTAAACATTCCAACTGAATCTTTAAATTTCCTAGATATACCAGGAATGCCACTATACGATTTCCGGTTGAAAACTGGTTCACCAATTATTCTTTTTCACAGTTTAAATCCACCTAGATTATGCAACGGTAAAAAATTCTTCATCAAAATATCAACAATTTTGACGGAAAAGTTCAAAGGAGAAATATTTTGTGTTGCCATGTAATCCATTAACAGCGCCATAACTTTCAAACACATTTGGAAGTCTTCAATTTCCGATTTGTTTAGCTTTTAAACAGACCATAAATAGATCTCAAGACCAAACTAGTATGTTGTGGCCATCACGAAACTTTCTTCTATATTTTTCCTTTTTCTGATCCCTCCCCATGCTTGACGAGGAAGTAATATTCCTAACAAAAACAAAATTACACATGCAAAAACTTGACGACCATCCCAATGTCTGAATTATTGTAAAAACAAAAAAAAGAGCGAAAATTGAAAATTACTTTAAAAGCCTTACTGGAATTAATTACAAATATTTTATTTATTAACAAACATAAGATGGCAACAGATGGAAAAAATTTTTTGACAAGTATACTTGTCAAAAAAAATTTTGTTTGATTCCGTTCGTTATTTCTTGAGATACAGCAGTCACAATTGACGAAAAAAAACGTTCTATAACTCAACCCCCGTTTGAGCTATTGACACCAAAATTGAATCAGCACCTGCTCCTGTTAGGGGCAACGTATGGACCAAATTTTTTTTGATTCCACCAGTTACTTCCTGAGGAATAGCAAGCACGCGTAACTCAAAAAACGTCCCATTGCTCCACCCCCCTTGAAGAAATTCGCTCCAAAAACCAATGAGCACAAGTTCACATAGGGGCACATATGTGTACAAAATTTCGTTCAATTTCATGCGGTAGTTTTTACTGTAGAGCGGCCACAAAAAACTGGTCACACACAGACGTGACACACACACATACACACACACACACACACACATACATACACACACACAGACAGACAGACATTTTCCAAAAATAGTCGAAATGGACTCAGCACACCTCAAAACGTTCGAATCCGTCAAAATTCGAAATTCGAAAATTTGCACGAATCCAATACTTTCTTCTATATATTAGACAAGATTTATTTCCCCCTTTATTTAAACTTTTGTTTCGCGTTTTTTACTGCCGCTATTTGTAGTTATAGTGAACTTTGGTAGTTGCTTGTTTTCATTTTTTCTGCAATCATTAGACATTATTTTTATTCAAAAATGTATTACCGAGGAGATTCATAGAAATGCCTCATAAATCCATGTCATATCGATCTCTGAAAATCCCACGTTACATTAGAATGGCATTTTTTTTCATTCCATAATAGGATGAGAGAAAATATATAAAAAATGGCGATATAAGGGAATGTATTTCCTTTATTTGTAAGACTCAATTTAAAAGCTCATGAATGATCTTCGCAACGAAATAGCTTTTGTGCGTCCGATACTTTTGAGCGCATGTGAGAACGGATGGGATGGAATCATAGGCGACTCGTGGGGGCAACTGCCCCTCCTTTTCAAAAACAAAGGGGCACTGCCCCTCCGTTTTTCTAACTTCAAAGTTATAGATCGACTGGAAAATGCTGGTGCTGATCGATTCACGTGTTTAAAGAAAGAAGAATTGACTTAATAAGGGTACTTTAAATGTTTGTCACATTTTTTGATGAAGATTAAATTGGAGCTTTGAATCGGAAGAAGGAAGTCTACTGTTGATATTTGTCTCAAGATTTCAGGTCGTGTCCCTAGGTTTTTTTTTTTTTGAGATGATCATTTAACCAACAACAAAAATACCATAGCCCAATTTTATAAAATTTAAAATAAAATAATAAATAAATAAATAAAGGCGCTGCCCACATCCCCCTCCCGTGATTTCTCTGACCCCCCCCCCCCCAAATTTTTTATGGACCAATCGCCCATGGATAAAATCGCCCCCCCCCCCCAAAACAGGCCTCTGGATCCGCCACTGCTCTATTGTCGCTATTAAAGAAGGGATATTAATTCCATAAAATCCTAATTAGCATCATTAAGCCTTAAAAATACACACACAAAAAAGAAAAGTTTCATTAAAATTTAAAAAAATTCGCCAGTGCGTAACGTAGTCGCCTGGTGAGTCTGGAGATATAAAATGGATTTGGTGGATTAATTTACATTTTAATAGCAGTTTTAATGTTATTTGAGCGTGTTGTTTCACTAATTTGGTGGATTAATTTTAACTGCAATACCCTATACATAGTATTTAATGATAATTTTACCAAAATTAGTTTGGCGAAGTTTTTACATTTTAATGCAAAATTTGTATAGGCTGCAGAACCAAGATGTTTGAACACTCGTCCCGACCGCATTATCATAACTCTGTCTATCGAATAAGTTTTTAAAATGTCATTTTTTTTGCAATTAAATTCATTTTCTTCAACGAATGCAATCTAATTCATTATTTATTTTTGCAATTAAAAGCAGCGTAAAAATGTAAAATAATCCAAATCCACTATTTATCAGAAAAAGGACCAAGGTGCCATACATTCGCCAGAGACTTGTCAAGTTCATAAAACTGCGTAAGATGTTTGCTTTATCTACATTAATAAGATATGAATTTTAATTCCGAACAGAAGATGCTACAAAGAAAATGTTTTACATGTATTTGGCCTTTCCTGGTAAAAAATAAATATTTTTTCGACGGTAACTGGGGGTAGGGAGCAGACTCTATTTAATAACTTTCTTTATTTAGTTACCAGATTGTTGTACATAGCAAAAATACCCGGCGTTGCCTGGGTCAGTAATAATTATGAGAAACAATCATTACTTGCCCTTGTTTTCTGTTTTAAGCGAAAGAATTTAAAACAAACCTTTTTGACGTGATTAAAAATCGAGCTTCTTCCTTACTCATTAAACTAAAATAGCAATAAGTATAAAGAACAAAATAGTATTCAATTAGAAACGAAAGCACAACATGTAAGCATATACAAATTTGAAAAATTTCCGAAATATGAAATTAAATTTTACATTTACATGTTTAAAAAGATTTATCTGTTAGTACTTTTTTTTTAAATCTAAAACCTTCTCTGTATGGCTATTGATGTACGAACTGTTTTAAAAAATGTAGCCGCCCGCGTTCCCCTAACACTTGCTTTAATTTTTTATTTTTTTTTGAAATTCCAATTTTTGTGGGCACTTGGTGCGGTTTAAAATCTTACCAAATTTGCGAGAATCATTTTGGGACACTTTCGATAATACTCCCCCTCCTTACTAATTTTTATTATACAAATATTGTTGCCAGATGCTGAGATATTTTTGGTCAAAATAAAATGGCGCTAAACGGTTTCATCCGAAATGTTTCCAAAATAAGTAGTAAAATTTGGCGATTGTTTAAAATCGTGCAAAAAGAAAAATTAATGGAAGTTTTTGTGCGGTTTATGGATTTGCCTAATTCAGTTGTTGAATTATTTTTACACAGTATTTTTTTTTTTTTTTTAATATCTTTGATTGGCGATATTTTGTTTATATGGTGAAAGCTGAGAAACATTATTACGTAGTCTTTGGGCTCAAAAACAGCGACAGTGGAAAAAACTACCAAATGCATCAGCTACCGAAATCTTTCTGAAAAAATTCTGGCGATATATCTGCTGGTTGGTTGGATATAGTGAGCTAGTGTCCAATCAGCATAAATAATAATAATAAACCATTAATTACATAAGTTCCGTTTAAATGGAAAATAATCAACCAAATCTAGTTATTATTAGCCAATCTTGGGGAAAAAAACGTTACTTTAAAATTTGACTTGAGAAAAGCCTCAAACAGTCAGACGAAACACAAAAACATTCAACAATGCTAACTATGAACTGGGACTTGAGATGATACACTAAATAATGAATTGGGTTGAGGAAAGCCTTCGAACATGGAACAAAAAAAGCTCATAACTCGTTTTTCATACAACTTAGAACTTTCTAACAGATGCCATCTTCAGCAGAAAAATAAGCACTTTCAATGGACATATAATTTTAATATGTGCACGTATTTTTTCACCGTCATATTGGGGCATTTATGCGAAAGTTTGGACAAATTAGAATAAAAAAGGAACTATCAATCGGATTTTTTTCGAACTGGTCTACAAACCTCCCCATTACCAAAAAGAACAAACGGTGAAAGTTTCAGCCAAATCTGCCGGGTAGTTTCTGAGATCTTAGGGAACAAATTTACCAAAGTCCATTTTTATATATATAGATATAGAAGAAAGTAAAAAATTTGCTCGAATCCAATACTTTCTTCTATATATTAGATATAGAAGAAAGTAAAAATGTCTACTTTCGTTTTGGACTTGAAAGATAGATGTTTCTCTCATTTTTTATATGTCTTTAATTTAGTAAATGTATTTTTTTAAAGAAGTTATTGATTACAAAATATAGGAAATCTGAGATGAATAAAATGTAGTGTACATTCTAAAAGTTTATGTTGATTTACGATGGTTTACGATTACGTTGGTTCGATATTTATTATCACTTTCAAGTTACTTTGGTTTTACTTTTGATTGAAGTCATACTTGCAGAATTTACTAAGCGTAGGTATTGTGCTTTTACCATTGAAAATTTAGTTTGTACTTACTATAATCTATAAGTACTTAACTTAGCCTAACACTCCCATTATCAATCTCATATGTTTTAAAATTGACTATAATATTTTAAGCTTTACTAAAAATATTAATTAAGATGTATCAAAATATTGAGCAAAAAAATATTTTAATCTTCTCGCCACAGCAACGCGTGGCTGGATCAGCTAGTATATATATATAAATCTCGTGTCACGATGTTTGTTCGGGGTAAACTCAGAAACTACTGAACCGATTTTTATCAAATTTCATACGTATCTGTAATTTGGTCCAACTTAAAAGATAGGATGGTTTTTATAATTTTTTTTTGCAAATAAAATGTTTATTTTACATTAACAGTGTGTACTGATTGTTTGGTTCTGCAAATTCTTAATAGATGGCGCTGTAAGTTAACTCATCCTCAAAAATTTTATTCTTAAGTTAATTAAAATTTACAAATGATACTATGTTACGGATATTGATGGTTATCAATAATATCGCCGTAGAAAGGAGGAGTATAGAGACCACACTTTTCAATGTAAATATCAAATTCTACAAATCAAGTTAAAATTTTGATAAGCAGCGGATAGTTCCATACTCACCACTGCTTTTAAAAACGTATGAGGCTCATATAAATGTCGAGTTTTGCTGTACAATGGGAGCCATTAGGCACCTTTGCCAATACGTTATTAAAGGTCCTTATTAGGTCGCATTTAAGGTAATTTTTATGGACAATATTAATAAAATAACGCGATGAGTGGATGTATGCAGCAGCTAAGCTATCTGGTCTAATTTAGTTTCCCCATATACGAAAGAGACCCTTCTGTACAGCATCTTGCAGTACATATTGAAAACGGTCAACGAGTATATTTTACCGAAGATATTTTCTACGAAAATTACTTGAGCCACCAAAAACGATCCTTTTTTTTAAACATGTTAAAACTTAATGTGTTTGGCTTGATTCTCAGAAATACAATTATTTACCAATATTCCACGCTATTTTACATGCAATGTAAAAAAAAATCCGAAATATGACCGATTATTTCCGTGGAACATGTTAATATTTCACAGGTTCTCAACAATTTTATTTGAAAATCAAGTATATGCGTCAAAAATTTCCTAAATTGCTACAAACGTCACGAATGCAGACTTCTCACTGTTGTGAAAAATATTTTTAGCTCCCAGTATAAAGATTAACTGAAGGTATTTATTAAGTGTATCTGCTTCAAGTAAGCTACGATCAGTCTGCATTGCGTAAGCTCTAAGAGAGAGAGTGAATGAGCCTCTGGATTCCGTAACTTTGCAGGAATCGTAGGCGAGATAGACTAATGGTACTTGCTTGCGGTTCTGTCTTATCTTTTGCCATGCTTGCATCATTATTGTTAGAGCTTTCCTTCAAGAACAGTGAGGAGTCAAGCATTTTAATCAACTTACCTAAGTTTTTTCTGAAGGTCCAGCGACACGACTGGCTTTTAGCTTGGGATAGTACTGAATTCTTCGAAAGATTCCAGAATAATTTCAGGAAAGTTAATGACTTTTAGTGATGAACTGACTTTACTACCGTCGTCGTGGTCCGTCCAGATTGACGTAACTCCCTATGGGAGGAAGTGATTCTCTGGATTCCGTAACTTTCCAAGAGTAACAAGCAAGTAAAATTCTTTGTGCGTGCTTGAAAGTCCTTCTAAGCAGTAGCTATGGTTGCGATAATACTTTTAGTACTTTCTTGGTGAGTCAAAAAATGTGCCAGGCTATTACTTTTTATATTACTTCCGTTCTCTCTAAAAGTTTCAGAGAAGCTACTGTTTCGAATCGGAGAGGTTTTGGAATTTTTCAGAAAGACTTCAGGATGATTTTAGGAAGGTTTCTGACTTTTAGTGGGGTACGTTTCTATTCTTTTGCAAGATATGTTACTGGTCGAAATTGGGCGTATTCGCTGCCCATTTCTTTTCTGGACGTTTCTTATTTGTTTTTACACTGTTGAATAAAATCAAAAAAATCGTGGAAATCACGCAAACAAAGAAGACAATATTCATCAATCTCGGACATAATTAAAAATTAAAGCCAAGAGAATGGGATCAAAACTCCATCCAAAACAAAACTGTGCATCCAAAACAAAGTGAATGTTGTTTTTGCATTTGTTTTCATTAAACATTCCCGAACAGACGGGAATATTTGTCGAGCGTTAACTGTCGAGTGTTTAATATATATCACGATATATTTCGCAAATTGTAATTATTGGTTGCACACAACGATTGGGAGTTGCATTTTCTAATGCAAGTTTTGCATAACGAGAAACCGTATTCGCCAACTGTTTAAGATAATTTTGACGACATAATATCCAACAGAATCATCATTTCTGTGGGGATACTATATAAATTTTGTGCTTGAAGCTGTACTCCATAGAGTTAAACAAGCACACCGATGTCCAAATCTAGATTTTACACCAAATATATATAATGAAGCTTAACTGTTAGTTAAAGATTTACACATTTCAATTTCAAATTTGTTATTTAGTCCTTATGGTGCGATATCACCTTATCGATTGGTCACCGACTTAGTGAACACTGATTTTCAACCCGAAAAAACAGTGCAATGATGCTGTCTTAGTTACAATTATTGTGAATAATGAGTCATTACTGACAGCTGGAAAAAATTATCAGATTGTGCTGACCGTTAATGCTGAACAAGACTATAGAGTTGTCAATGAAAACAAAGCCGTAATCATTCCAACTGAATTTTTAAATTCTCTGAATATACCAGGAATGCCACTAGACGATTTCCGGTTGAAAATTGATTTACCAATTATTCTTTTTCAGTTTAAATCCACCGAAATTATGCAACGGTACACGTTTCTTCATCAAAATTTCAACAATTCTGACGGAAAAGTTAAAAGAAGAAGTTTTTGTGTTGCCACGTAATCCATTAATTTCGTCATAACTTTCAAACACATTTGAAAGGCTTCAATTTCCGATTTGTTTCGGTTTTGAAAATACCATAAATAGATCTCAAGACCAAACCATGTCTACTTTCGGTATGGACTTGAAACATACATGTTTCTCTCATGGGCTACTCACAAGTGAGAGTAGCCCATGAGAGAAACAAAACTCATCTATCGCCTACTCACGAGTGGGAAAGTTGTCATACCTATTCGCATTAGTTAAAGACATGTTAAGCAAGAATATTGTAAAAAACTTACTGCTTAGATAATTTTCAAATTTCAAATAATAGAACTAAATATCGAAGTCAATGTTATCTACCTCATTCATAAAATTTAATTTTTATATGTTTTTTTATTTAGTTAATGTATTTTGTAAAGAAGTTATTGATTACAAATTAAAGAATTCTGAGATGAATGAAATGTAGTGTACATTCTAAAAGTGTATGCTGGTTTATGCTTAATTTCAACGTTCAGATAGTTTACAATCGGTTTCGATATTTACTATCACTTTCAAGTTATGTTGCTTTTATTTCTGGCCGAAGTCATACTTGCAAAAATTACTAAGCGTAAGTATAGAGCTGTTACCATTGAAATTTTAGTTAGTACTTACTATTTTCAATAACTACTTAATTCTACCTAACACGCCCATTATTATCAATCTCATATGCTTCAAAATTGGCTAAACTAATTTAAATTTTGCTAAACATATTAATTAGATTCTATCAAAATAGTGAGTAAAAGAATATTTTAATCGAACTACTTCGCCACAGCAACGCGTGGCTGGGTCAACTAGTATATATATATATATATATATATATATATATATATATATATATATATATATATATATATATAAAAATCTCGTGTCACGATGTTTGTTTGGGGTAAACTCCGAAACTACTCAACCGAATTTTATCAAAATTCATACATATCTGTAATTTGGTCCAACTTAAAAGATAGGATGGTTTTTATAATTTATTAAAATGTTTATTACACATTAATAGTGTGTATTAATTGTTTAGTTCTATAAATTCTTAATAGATGGCGGTGTAAGTTAATTAATCGATATAACTCTAACATCGTTTGACCTACTGCAAAAAACACTATAATAATTTTTAAAAACTCCGAAACATTGCTTATTGTTTTCATGTAACGTTTCGGGATTTTACAGGTTTTTATTCACTTCCTGAGAAAGTCAATTATATTTGTCAAAAAGTTTCCATAATTGATACAAAGTGCAGATTTCACACCGTTGTGAAAAATATTTTTCTCCACCAGTATCAAGATTAACTGAACGTATTTATTTGGTGTATCGGTTTCAGCACGAGGACGATCATTCCAGATTGACTCCGTTCCCAAAGAGCGCGAAAAGATATCTGTATCACGAAGCTGTGCGAGAGTTGCAGACGAGTTACATTCGAGCCACTTGCTTGAGAGTCTGTCATAGCGTTGGCAGTGATTGCATTAATGCTTTGAGAGCGTGGTTGGAAAAGCAGGAAGATTCCAGGTTTTTTTATTGAACCTACGTTAGGCTTCTCTTAAGGTGCCAGGATCATAACTGGCTTTAAGGGGGTCCAGGACACATTTTGAAATTTTTTTTATTATGTACTTTAGAGTTTTAAAGTTTTTTGAACTGATTCATTATTTATTTAATAAGCAAAATCATAACATTAATATGAAAAAAAATTATTTTCTTATTTAAACTTAATTAGTTTTTTCAAAAAAATGGGGTTGCTTTAAATTGCTATAACTCAAAATATTGTTGGTCAATTTTAAATTTTTTTTCAAAAAAGTATGCACAAATATATAAGCTTTAATTTTTATTCGGCGATTTTAAAAATATTGATTCAATAAAAAATAAAAAATATTTGAAGAAAAATTTCGAAAAATTCGAAGATACTTTTTTTTAAAAAAATCATAATTTTTGCAGTAAACGTTTTTTTTCAAATTCGCCGAATAAAAATTAAAGTAAATTGCTTGAAAAAGATATGCTCCAAGTTTCATTACTTTATCTCTATCGGTTCCTGACTTATAAGAGTTTGAATGCAAGAAATCGGGAAAAATTGCATCATGGAGAAAAACGCGTTTCAAGTTATGTACACATTCGTTAGATGCATGCAACAAAAATAACTATAACTTTCGTTCTATTTAAGGTAGAAACAAGATTCAAACGTCCTCTTAAGCAGAAAAAAACGGAGCAATTTTTCAAATTATATAAAAAAAATTGCAAAATTTGAGGATTTTTGTGTCCCGGACCCCCTTAAACAAGAAGACTGCTGAATTCTTCAAAAATATTCCAGGATAATGTCTGGAAGGTTACTGAATTTAAGCGGAAAACACTTATTATCTTTCATTTTTTTCTTGCAAAGATACTTTCGCAACAGAAAATTGCAGTGACAATTGCATCGTCAGGCATTGCTGCTACTTTTTTTAGATGGTAGACGAACAGCACATTCAGTTTTAAAGTTGCCTATTAGATATTCATAACAAACCAAGCGCAATGTGTAACATTAAAGAAAAAAAACGCGGAATGGCTGTAGTGTTGCAAAAGAGTGCAATTATAGTTTGGGGTAAGTGTACTATGGCTCATGAGCAAAAAGCTTTAATTCGAAACACATCATACGATTATGCAAGATTTGAAAGGCAACGATCAACTTTTTGGTATTATTGTCTGAATACTGTCTGGGGACTTCCGGCAGACAATACCAGTTATTCCGATGAAATCAACGGATGTTTAAAACAATCGTTTTCATAGCGTAATGTCGAAATGATGCGATTAACCACGAACATGCGAGTACAAACGCAAAATGATGTATTCATAAAAGTATTTTCTAAGCAATTGCTGGGTATTGGAAACGGTGAAACTGAAATGTATCAAAATACACAGTACATCAATTAGCCCGACAATTTCAGCACTGCAATTGAGACGAAAAGTGAACTAATTGAGAGTGTATTCCCGAATATATTTTTTTTTTTTTATTATGACTGACTCTGTAATCGCGCTATTTTGACAGCAAAAAATGTTGATGCAGACGCAATTAACTTTTAAATGCTACAGTTGTTGCCCGGGAATTTGAAATCATTTAAATCAATCGACACAATTGCTGATTAGAACAAATCAGTAAAGTTTCCAACTGAATTTTAAATTATCTGGATATACCAGCAATGACACTACACAATTTCCAGTTAAAAATTAATTCACCAAATAAACTTCTCCATAATTAAAACTCCCCGAGGTTTTTACAAATATACACGTATAGTTATCAAAAAGTTCACCGGAAACGTTCTTGAAGCATTAATTTTAACGGAAAAGTATAAAGGAGGAATCTTCCTACTACCATGCATTCCATTAATATCGTCAGAATCTCCAACACAGCTTAGAAGGCTTCATATTCCGCTTCGCTTTGCCTTCACGATAACCATAAATAGATCTCAAGCTTAAACGATGGCGGTTTGGACTTGGAAAATAGGTGTTTCTCCCATGGGTACAGCTACATGTAACCTGCTCATGTGTGGAAAAACCATCAAATCTGTTCGTGTTAGCAAAAGACAAATTAATCAAAAATATTGTGAACAAATTAGTACAGAGATAATTTCCAATTTTAATAATTTAAAATAATAGAAACAATAGTTCGAAATCAATGTTATCTATCTTATTCATAAAATTCTACTTTTTTTTTATAGCGTATCAATTTATGCAGTATATTTTGAGAGAAGTCATTGATTAAAAACTATAGTTAAGGCTAACATGAATAGACTGTGCATACAAAATCTGTTATTGGTAAATGCTTAATTTCAACATTCTCATACTTTACGTACCACCTTCAAGTTATTTTGCACCATTGGACGAAGAAAGTACACTGCAAAAAATTTCCGAAACGTTTCTGAGTATTTCCGTGAAACTTTTCAGGATTTCAGTGGTTTTTATCCACTTCCTGGAAAAATCTAGTATCATTGTCAAAAAGTTCTCTGAATTGCTACACGTTGCACGAATGCAGTTTTCTCACTGTTGTGAAAAATATTTCTAGCTTCCAGTTCAAAGATTAACTGAGCCTATTTATAAAGCGTATGGGCTTCGGTTCGCTTATGACCTGTCCATGCTGATTAAGTGCTGAGAGGGAGCAAATAGGTATGGCAGACGTTCTTTTGTAAGAATTGCAGACGAGTATAATGCGCCATTCTTGCTTGACTTGGCCATGTTTGCAATACTGCTGATGGAACTTTCTAATTAAATCAGGAAAGTGCCAAGAGAGCACACCTACCTTAGTTTTCTCTAATTTTCCAGAAACATGACTGACTTTTAACGGGAAGATGTCTGAATTTTTCACGAGGCTTCCGAAATAATTTCAGAAGTGTTACTTAATTTTAGCGGAAATCATTCCAGGTTTTAAAAGGTATCTTAATGGTAGAAATTGGGCACATCAGCTGCCTAATATTATCCAGGACTGTTTCTGAATTGTTTTTACAGTGTTCTTTCTAAATTTGACGTAAGTATTGATAGTAGTGGTTTTGCAAAAGAAAATTTATTTATTCCTTACTAAATTTAATAAGTTCCTACTTCGGGAAAAAACGACCATTCTCAATTTCCTGAGATTTAAAATCAACGGAACTTTTTCCAGATTTGTTAAAAATATTAATTTGATCGTATAAAAACAATGAGTAAAAAATTATTTCCATTCTCAGCCACAGCAACGCGTGGCTGGGTCAGCTAGTATATATATATAAATCTCGTGTCACGATGTTTGTTCGGGGTAAACTCAGAAACTACTGAACCGATTTTTATCAAATTTCATACGTATCTGTAATTTGGTCCAACTTAAAAGATAGGATGGTTTTTATAATTTTTTTTTGCAAATAAAATGTTTATTTTACATTAACAGTGTGTACTGATTGTTTGGTTCTGCAAATTCTTAATAGATGGCGCTGTAAGTTAACTCATCCTCAAAAATTTTATTCTTAAGTTAATTAAAATTTACAAATGATACTATGTTACGGATATTGATGGTTATCAATAATATCGCCGTAGAAAGGAGGAGTATAGAGACCACACTTTTCAATGTAAATATCAAATTCTACAAATCAAGTTAAAATTTTGATAAGCAGCGGATAGTTCCATACTCACCACTGCTTTTAAAAACGTATGAGGCTCATATAAATGTCGAGTTTTGCTGTACAATGGGAGCCATTAGGCACCTTTGCCAATACGTTATTAAAGGTCCTTATTAGGTCGCATTTAAGGTAATTTTTATGGACAATATTAATAAAATAACGCGATGAGTGGATGTATGCAGCAGCTAAGCTATCTGGTCTAATTTAGTTTCCCCATATACGAAAGAGACCCTTCTGTACAGCATCTTGCAGTACATATTGAAAACGGTCAACGAGTATATTTTACCGAAGATATTTTCTACGAAAATTACTTGAGCCACCAAAAACGATCCTTTTTTTTTTAACATGTTAAAACTTAATGTGTTTGGCTTGATTCTCAGAAATACAATTATTTACCAATATTCCACGCTATTTTACATGCACTGTAAAAAAAAATCCGAAATGTGACCGATTATTTCCGTGGAACATGTTAATATTTCACAGGTTCTCAACAATTTTATTTGAAAATCAAGTATATGCGTCAAAAATTTCCTAAATTGCTACAAACGTCACGAATGCAGATTTCTCACTGTTGTGAAAAATATTTTTAGTTCCCAGTATAAAGATTAACTGAAGGTATTTATTAAGTGTATCTGCTTCAAGTAAGCTACGATCAGTCTGCATTGCGTAAGCTCTAAGAGAGAGAGTGAATGAGCCTCTGGATTCCGTAACTTTGCAGGAATCGTAGGCGAGATAGACTAATGGTACTTGCTTGCGGTTCTGTCTTATCTTTTGCCATGCTTGCAGCATTATTGTTAGAGCTTTCCTTCAAGAATAGTGAGGAGTCAAGCTTTTTAATCAACTTACCTAAGTTTTTTCTGAAGCGACACGACTGGCTTTTAGCTTGGGATAGTACTGAATTCTTCGAAAGATTCCAGAATAATTTCAGGAAAGTTAATGACTTTTAGTGATGAACTGACTTTACTACCGTCGTCGTGGTCCGTTCAGATTGACGTAACTCCCTATGGGAGGAAGTGATTCTCTGGATTCCGTAACTTTCCAAGAGTAACAAGCAAGTAAAATTCTTTGTGCGTGCTTGAAAGTCCTTCTAAGCAGTAGCTATGGTTGCGATAATACTTTTAGTACTTTCTTGGTGAGTCAAAAAATGTGCCAGGCTATTACTTTTTATATTACTTCCGTTCTCTCTAAAAGTTTCAGAGAAATGATTGTTTCGAATCGGAGAGGTTTTGGAATTTTTCAGAAAGACTTCAGGATGATTTTAGGAAGGTTTCTGACTTTTAGTGGGGTACGTTTCTATTCTTTTGCAAGATATGTTACTGGTCGAAATTGGGAGTATTCGCTGCCCATTTCTTTTCTGGACGTTTCTTATTTGTTTTTACACTGTTGAATAAAATCAAAAAAATCGTGGAAATCACGCAAACAAAGAAGACAATATTCATCAATCTCGGACATAATTAAAAATTAAAGCCAAGAGAATGGGATCAAAACTCCATCCAAAACAAAACTGTGCATCCAAAACAAAGTGAATGTTGTTTTTGCATTTGTTTTCATTAAACATTCCCGAACAGACGGGAATATTTGTCGAGCGTTAACTGTCGAGTGCTTAATATATATCACGATATATTTCGCAAATTGTAATTATTGGTTGCACACAACGATTGGGAGTTGCATTTTCTAATGCAAGTTTTGCATAACGAGAAACCGTATTCGCCAACTGTTTAAGATAATTTTGACGACATAATATCCAACAGAATCATCATTTCTGTGGGGATACTATATAAATTTTGTGCTTGAAGCTGTACTCCATAGAGTTAAACAAGCACACCGATGTCCAAATCTTGATTTTACACCAAATATATATAATGAAGCTTTACTGTTAGTTAAAGATTTACACATTTCAATTTCAAATTTGTTATTAAGTCCTTATGGTGCGATATCACCTTATCGATTGGTCACCGACTTAGTGAACACTGATTTTCAACCCGAAAAAACAGTGCAATGATGCTGTCTTAGTTACAATTATTGTGAATAATGAGTCATTACTGACAGCTGGAAAAAATTATCAGATTGTGCTGACCGTTAATGCTGAACAAGACCAGGCTCGGATTGGCCCGCCTGCCAACCTGCCCGAGGGCAGGTGCGCCCTTCCTACTCTTTAAGATGAAATGCAATACAAACGCCTTCGCTGAAAAACAAAATTAAAAAAAAAAAAACTTGTCTTGCAAAATCAGAACGAAGTTTTCTAATTGATTCGAAAGCTTCCATACCTTCCCCTCATTTTGAAGTTTCGAAAATTTTTCTCCGAGCCCGGTTTCCCTAATGTTATCGTCTAAAATTTTCCGTCTTTCGAGTTTCAATTTCGAAAAATTTCCGGGGAAAGTTCCTTCTATCCCATCTCCCCTCCCTTTCCGTAATTTTTCCAAAGATGATCAACAAGAGCGTTTTTAAGACTCTTATTTCAAAAAAAAAAGTAAAGGGAGAGACCTTCGAATCTTCAATTAAAAAGACTGCCTATTCTGGAGCTTCGATTTCGAAAACGTTCTGGAAGAAAGTTTCGAATCGCATTTTTTTTCCCTAATGTCATTAAAGATGGACGGCAATAGCGTTTTAAGATTGAAATTAAAAACAATTTCTGGAGATAAGGCCACTAAACTTTCTCTCTTTATCTTCTAACATCATCGAAGTTAGTCTAAAACTGCATTTTTGAATTACATGAACAAGTTTATTATTGTTGGTAAAATCGGTAGGGGTTGCCGTTTGAATGCAGTTGTCTAAGCGTTTATCAGTGAGTTTTCCTACACTTAGTTTTAATGAATTTCATAGTGGAAAAGTTGAATTTCGTATAGATATGTTGCAGTGCATTTTTTAACATAATGACCACTTGACACCAATATCGCGTAGTGAAAAAAAATCTCTCTCAGAAGATGCGAAATCAAACCACTGGGCGACTTCAGAAATTCGGGATGTACTTATTCATTATTTTTTCTAAATTGCCGTTTTTGGCACTTGAGTGAAAAAACTAGTGAAACGTGCTTTCCCCTAAAAGTTAACAAAGATGTCCTACAGTCAAGTTTTTACAATTTCAATGGGAAGTCCACAAAATCTCTCCTCTCCCAAATAAACAAAAATCGTCTAAAATTGTGTTAAAAAAATTCCGGGAAAAGGTCACCAAACTCTCTCTCTCTCCATCCCCCAACACATCACAAAAAATCGTCTACAACTGTATTTTTATGACTTTAATTCCGAAAATTTTGCAGGGGAAAGTTCCTCAACTCCCTCTCTCCAATGCCATCGAAGATTGTCAAAACTTTTGAATTTTTGGAGCTTCAATTTTGAAAAAATCGCCGGAATCGAAAACGTTATCGAAAATGTCGTTAATGAGGGCTTTCAATTACGTTTTTAGAACTTCAGTTCCAAAAACATTCCAGGGGAGAACCCTCAATCTCGAGTCCTTCTCCTAATGTCAATGAAGACCCACTAACTTATGTTTTTGAAGTTTCAATATTGAAAATTTGAGGGTTTACTCCGGACTCAATCCCTTCCCTTTACGCTACCAAAGATGGCTAACCATCGTATTTCAAAGCTCCAATTTCCAACAATTTCCGATGGAAAGTTCCAAACCCCGTTCCTTCCCCCTACGTCATAAAAATTGGCTTACAACTGCGTTTTTGAGACTTCAAGTTCAAAAAATTCCGGAGAGGAGCACCATGTCTTTCTTTCCTTCTTTCTTTCCTCATCTTTCAACATCATTCAAAGATTGTCTAAAACAGCGTTTTTGGAACTCCTAACATCGAAAAGTTTCTGTTGAAAAGTTCTGAACCCCATGTCTTCTGCTACGTCATTAAAGATGGTCTACAATTGCGTATTTAGGAGTTCAATTACAAAAAAAATTTCCGGGGCCCCCGAACCCCCTGGTTTTTAGTAACACTAAAATTGCGTTTTTGAAGCTATCATAAAACAACTGGGGAGAACTCATGTCTCTCATCTTTTCCTTCAAGAACACAAAGATAGCAAATAATTGTGTTTTCGAAAATATACCCTTAAATTAAAAAAAAAAAAAATCCGTAATGGGGTCCCCAAACCTCCCTTTTACTTGTTAACCTCCAAATAGTCTGAAAATGCGTTCCGAACAAAAATTTTCGGGAGAAAGCCTGCAAACACTCCTTCCTTTGCGCGAATATTAAACAAAACTCAATCAACAAACAAATCCAAAACTATCTTCAAATTTTATTTTCAAATGCAATTTTAGTATTTCATTATGTTCGGTACGTAAACTGGTAAAAAGAGATGCCATTTTGTTGCTGCAACCTTTTTTTATAAGGAAAAAAAAACAATTGAGGACCTGAATAACAACTGAAAAAACTTCACGAGTTTTCAAACGAATCAAAAGTTAAAGGGTTTAATTCAGATAATAGATCCAGAATATTAGTAGAAACTCTTTTTTCAGTTTTTTTATTCTTGTGTGTGTGATACTCGAAACACTTATAACTTTCATTCAAACTCTTTGAGCGAAGCACATTACACATTATTCGGAAAAAAAAAACATGCTACAAATTTTTAACTTTTTAAAAAATTTTATTTTCATTAGTCCACCCTCCCCCCCCCCTAATGAATTAAACAATCGCCCCTCTCAACAGGATCGTCTGGATCCGCCACTGATCGCTCCTCTAAAATGATCGTCTATATCCTTTCCGCGATCCAACCTCCCCCCCATTCCAAAACCTCCACCCCCATTGGCATGCGCCTTCAGAAAAATTGGGGTATGCACCTTTTTGAGGACCCAGTCCGACCCTGAACAAGACTATAGAGTTGTCAATGAAAACAAAGCCGTAATCATTCCAACTGAATTTTTAAATTCTCTGGATATACCAGGAATGCCACTAGACGATTTCCGGTTGAAAATTTATTTACCAATTATTCTTTTTCAGTTTAAATCCACCGAAATTATGCAACGGTACACGTTTCTTCATCAAAATTTCAACAATTCTGACGGAAAAGTTAAAAGGAGAAGTTTTTGTGTTGCCACGTAATCCATTAATTTCGTCATAACTTTCAAACACATTTGAAAGACTTCAATTTCCGATTTGTTTCGCTTTTGAAAATACCATAAATAGATCTCAAGACCAAACCATGTCTACTTTCGGTATGGACTTGAAACATACATGTTTCTCTCATGGGCTACTCACAAGTGAGATTAGCCCATGAGAGAAACAAAACTCATCTATCGCCTACTCACG
Organism: Uloborus diversus; assembly: GCF_026930045.1. Lineage (NCBI taxonomy): Eukaryota > Metazoa > Arthropoda > Arachnida > Araneae > Uloboridae > Uloborus > Uloborus diversus. The sequence goes on along the minus strand of NC_072737.1, from coordinate 72,326,374 downwards.
AGTGGGAAAGTTGTCATACCTATTCGCATTAGTTAAAGACATGTTAAGCAAGAATATTGTAAAAAACTTACTGCTTAGATAATTTTCAAATTTCAAATAATAGAACTAAATATCGAAGTCAATGTTATCTACCTCATTCATAAAATTTAATTTTTATATGTTTTTTTATTTAGTTAATGTATTTTGTAAAGAAGTTATTGATTACAAATTAAAGAATTCTGAGATGAATGAAATGTAGTGTACATTCTAAAAGTGTATGTTGGTTTATGCTTAATTTCAACGTTCAGATAGTTTACAATATATATATATATATATATATATATATATATATATATATATATATATATATATATATATATATATATATATATATATATATATATATATATATATATATATATATATATATATATATAGTGCATATATGTACAATGTTATTATTAAGATGCTGACAGTTTTTCAGTTTTTTGGGTCGAACAATATTCTAAATGTCAAACTGTTGTAAAAAGCGAATACACTGGATGCCGGTTAATTGAACCAGCTGCTTTAATGAATCAAATCAGCAAAACAGAATCCAGCTTTATTGAACTTGCCGTTTTAATGATTTAAAACTGCTTAGAACAAATATGATTCATATAAGCAGCAGAAGTTGTATTAGTTTTTTCTTTTCCAATTACTTTTTTAACAATCGGATTTTTAACAATAGAAAAGAAACAATTATGGGATAAAACAAATTCACGGTTTTATTTTTTATAACATTTACCTCTGAAATGCTCGTTCATTTTCTTGAGTAGTAGTTTCGCTTTCGGGACCGTGGTTGTAAAATTGTTCAGTTCCGGTTTCCTTGTCCTTATGAAAATCTCGAACACATAGGAAATTTTGGTACCGTCTTTCCATGTATCTAAAAGCAAGTAAAGACGCATGTAGCAGCAAATCACAATATAAAAAAAAAACAAAAAAAAAAAAAAAACATTGAATCTTTAAATGCCTTAAGTGCCCTTCCTTTTCACGCAAAAAAGTATTTATTCAAAATGACAGATCCTGAAATGCGTTCACTTTAACCTAATTTCTTGCAAAGTATTTACAAAATGTTACACAGTTTAAACTTTTTCTGATGCTAAACATGCGTTTTAAATTTGTTTTAATTATTTAAAACTCTAAAATAAAGTTAATATTTCTTATGAAACGTATTTTAAAATGTAACAGTTTGATTTCAAAGATATAGTTTTTGATTTATTAGGCCTAAAAGAAAGGTTCTTAAATTTACCGTGAATGGGGCTACGTTGGCCCTAATTTTGGAAAAAAATTTCGTCTTCTCCCTAGATTTGTATTACTATTATCATTTCTAAGCCGTGGTAACCTTCTTAATACCTTTAGCGTACTCTTTATTTAATTTCTGAAGGGTTGTCATTTTTTTCCAAACCGTTTTTTCTGTTTTTATTTGTTTTTTTAGGCTTTTTTTTCACAATGTTACATTTGCATTTTGGTTACTTTGATCCAAGATGGTTTTCCCTATTTACAGTCATTACATAACTGGGTATAGCTAGCACCATTTTCAGCACAAAGAATCCATACTTTTTACGGGGATGTAGCTGATAATCAAAAACGTTTTTGGGAACAAATTTAGCAGAATACTTCATACGCGTGTTTCGAGGTTTCAGGGAACCTTTTTTCAACGCGATAGAAAGCTTTGGAAGAAAAGACATCCTGTAAGAGCAACGAGAATGAATAGAAAACAGTTTCAATAGAAAAAATAACAAATTAGCAAAATAAACAAGACAAAATGGAATTGAAAGTTGAAATTTATTGCATGGTTCTCTTCGAGGAAAAACCTTTAAGCAATAAATTTCGTCAAAAATCCCATAATAATAAATTCTGCTGACAAAATGAAACCACTAATGAATAAATTAGCAATAAATTTATGTTAAAAAAATATTAAGATTTAATTGCCACATTTAGCGAAATGCAGAACTGACATATTACAGGAAAAATATGAGAAACGTTGGGGAGACAACAAAACTAAATCCAAAGTTTTTGTAAAATGAAACGAGAAATGGAAACGTAAAGACGTTACCATTTCCTGTCTTTACAGTTTCATTTCGACGTTTTATTTTTCAAATATTTAGCATTTTTTATTTCTTTTGTTGTCTATTTAGACGTCTTTACGTTTCCATTTCTCCTTTTACTGCTTTTTGATGAAATTTATTGCTTAACGTTTTTTTTACTATGGGAATCTTGAAATAAATTTCGGCTCACATTTCCATTATGTTTTGTTTATTTTGTTAATTTGCTATTTTTGCTATTTAAACTGTCTAATGTTCATTCTCGTTGCTTTTACCGGACGTCTTTCCATTTAAAAACTCACTATTTGCATTGAAAAAGAGGTTCCTTGAAATCTCGAAACATGTGTATGCAATAATCTGCTAATTTTGTGCGTCAAAACGTTTTTGATCACCAGTTCAAATCTGATACTTACAAGATGTCATCGAAGTAAGCGTTGTCATTTAAACGACAGTCACAATCGTCGCTCCATTCGGAAGGCCCTTGGTAAACTGAAGAGTCTTTGCGTTCGCTGAGCTGAAGAATAATGAAATATGTATCAAACGTTGATTGGAAAGAAACTTTTAATTTGACAATTATCTAAAATGTTACCAAGTGAAATTTTAATTTTTATTGGGTAGACCAAATGAACACTTAAGCACGCTTTCATTGTCGAAAATCCTTAACATCGTTAAAAACTGCAGCACAATTGGTGCATGACAGTAAAAACATAAAATTCTTCTTCAAAAAAGTCCAGATCTTTACCAATTAATTACGAATACTTACCTGTTTTTTCTTTAAAAGTTGGGGGTATAGGGGCTCTAAAGGGAAACCTACTGACCCAACCAAGGGAATTAACAACCGTAACAAGATCGCTAACTTCAACATTTTCAGTTTCTTCTTTGAAAATGTAAAGAGGGAAGATAATATTGCAAAGGAAAACTTGTGAAACCTTATCCCCCCTGCCAAAAAAAAAAAATAAATAAATAAATAAATAAATTAAATAAACAAAATAAAGAAATAAATAAAACAATTTGAATTTTGACATCTTGAATTCAAATTATGTCTTTCGCAATCACGAGTGTGTGTGTGTGTGCGTGTGTGTGTGTGCGTGTGTGTGTGCGCGTGTGTGTGTGTGTGCGTGTGTGTGGTGTGTGTGTGTGTGTATCTAGGCGTGTGTGTTTGTGTCTGTGTGCAGGCATGAGTGTGTGGGTAGTTGTGTGTGTGCATACGCGTGTGTGTTTGTGTGTGTGTAGGTGCGTGTATGTATGCGTGTAAGTATAGGATATTGACGCAACCTGGAGATTGTTTTCGCTAGAGGAGCAGCATCGAGAAGAGATGGCCCACGGGTGGTGCTGCAGAGGGAGGCGGGGGGGGGGGAAATAGAATTAAAGGAAATCAAAACAATCAAGTGAGAACAATAAGCAATCGTGATTGCTCAAAAAGAAGCTGTTTATTTACTGGGACGTTGAGCTGTTCATTTACTGTTGCGCATCAGTTTCAAGAAAGTGTCTTGTCGCTCCTGAAGCACAAATGTTACCTCAAAAAATGACATAAATGAACTTTTTTAAAAGTTCAAAGATAGTCAAGTAGCGGATGTACATATGAGGAACTAATACACTTATTTTTTCTATTTTCAATAGTTAATATCGTTTAAATTAAGTTTTTTTTCCAACACTTTAACACGCTATCTTCTGTAAAGCAACAACTCTCTAGTGTCGTATTATGTTTTATTGTAGTATTGTAAAGTTTTTATGCATTGCTTTTGTCCACTTTATTACATATATTGATGTTAAATTACCAAAATATTTGTCAAGAGCAAAATAAAATTGTAACTGATAATAATGTATTTCTTAATATATTTATACAGAAAGGGCTAATCTCTGTCCGGATGTCCGGGCTAAACTTCAAAACTACTGGAGGGATTTTAACCATTTTTTCACCATTGATAGCTACATAATCGGGGAACAACTTAGGCTATAATTTATTACTAAAAAAACTCAGTTTAAGAACATCGTGATCGAAAGCAGTAAATGTCATGTCATTTCCAAATCAAGTGATTAAAGATTAAACCCATTGTTTCGAAAATTCGTTGCCTAACAACAGCAATATTAAAAGTAATCGTAATGTAAATTTTGAATCAAGGCCTCCCTGGAGCAAGCATGACATTGCTTTCTTAGGAATTGCATCCTCATCCTTATACATAAAGGGCTAATCTCTGTCCGGATGTCCGGGGTAAACTTCAAAACTACTGGAGGGATTTTAACCATTTTTTCACCATTGATAGCTACATAATCGGAGAATAACTTAGGCTATAATTTATTGCTAAAAAACATAGTTTAAAAACGGCGTGATCGAAAACCGTGAATGTCATGTAATTTCCACATCAAATGATTAAAGATTAAACCCATTGTTTCGAAAATTCGTTGCCTAACAACAGGAACATTAAAAGTAATCATAATGTAAATTTTGAATCAAGGCTTCTCCGGAGCAAACATGAGTCTAAAGTCATTTACACTTTTGGAAACTCATTTTTTGCACACTTAAGTAAACATAGTAGAGAGCTTTTTTTTTTTTGTGTACTATTTGAGTAAATAAAGCGCAGTTTTTTTTAGTGATCTTTGTTTTTGTTAGATATATTTTGGAAATTCTTCAAATTTTTATATGCTTCACTTTGTGCTTTCGTTTCTGAATGAATACTCTTTCTTTCTTTATACTTATTGCTGTTTTACTTTTATGGGTAAGGATAAAGTTCAATTTTTAATGACGTCAAAGCGGTGTGTTTTGAATTCTTTCAGTTAAAATAGAAAACAAAAGAAGGTAGCGATTGTTTCTCACAATTTTTACTGACCCAGGCAACGCCGGGTATTTTTTCTAGTATTTAAATAAAGTTCCTCAGAGATCCACATGCTGAGATTTATCTGAACATTTAAAACTGATAAACCGTGCAAGTAATAGGTGCGGATTGTCTCTGAGAGTGTCAAGTGTACAACATATGAGACTGAAGCAGGGAGATGCAAGGGTTGTCAGTGGCAAAATGAAAAATTTAGAGATGACCAATGCAAATGGTAGGTGAACCTCTCCTCTGTCTTCGGGCATTAGATATACTATATAACCAAAAATATCGGGACACTTTCAAAAATTCACATTTTTACGGATTCCTCAAGAAATAAAAGACCATTTTCTTTCCCCTTCCACATAAAAAGTCTCCAGCAGCCATTTTCCCATAAAAATTAAATCTACTTTTAATTTAGAGGACGAACAACAAATTGGGGAAACACAAGAAGGTTTTTGATCATTTTTTATTGTAAATATCTGGGAATAAGCTATAAATTTGGGAAATAAGTTAAAAAACCATCTCTTAACGATACTATAAGCATTTCTTTCGAAAATGCAAATTTTCTTTAAAGATTTTCGGCTCATATCACGCAGAGTTTTCCGTCAAACATTTCTAAATTTTAGAATATTTGACAGCATATTAGTGAAATGTAATTTAAAAATTTTAAGTTAAAATATTGAAAGTTTAATGAAATGTGAACGCTTAAGGCAATTAATTTTTCCCTGCGCATACGCGAAAGATAGTCTTGGCTGGACAACGAATCGTGAGGGATCGTTCGCAAATAATCCGTTCTTATTATGAATCACTCTACAACGATATCAGGAAAGTGTTGCCAGTTTGCGAACGACCCCTTACCATTCGTCGCCTCTCCAAGAATCATAGAAATTCGGCTCTTTAGATCGCTGATAACTTTTTTAATTTTAAAGATATTGAGGTGGAATTTTTTTAATGAGGTGTAGGCTTGATATCTGAGTTTTGGATTATAAACGTTATAAATTGCTATCTTGCGCGTTCGCAGTGAAAATTTAATTGCTTTAAACTTTTATATTGCATTAAATTTTTAATATTTTAACATCAAATTTTATTGTTATGTTTCTCTAACAAGCTGTCAAATATTTTGAAGTTTAGTTCCGTTTGACGAAAAACTCTGCGTGATATGAGCCGAAAATCTTTAAAAAAATTGCATTTTCGAAAGAAATGCTTACATCTCGGAGGGGAATAAGAGATACTTTCACGAAAACATAAAACTAAATTTTAGATATAGTTTTTAAACTTATTTCTGAAATTTAGAGCTTATTCCCGTTTATTTAGAATGAAAAATGATCAAAAACCTTTTCATGTTTCCTCAATTTGTTGTTCGTCCCTTAACTGAATAGTTGACTTAATTTTTATTCGAAAATTGGCGGCTGGAGTATACTTTTTATGTGAAAAAAAATTACAGAGCAATTAATCTTTTATTTCTTGAGAAATCAGTAAAAATGTGAATTTTCGAAAGTGTTCCAAAACTTTTGGTTATATAATGTAGTACTAGTAGCCCTGGGAGGTGGCATTATACAGTTTTATTTCGAAAAAAATATCGAGGAAAGCCTGCCTCGGACCTTATCCCTCTCTGCCTGGGTTTTACTCAAAACATAAAAATGTCCACTTGCATCCCTTTGCTTTCCACTGCCTCATACGTATTGTGTGACATCAAACTTTTTTTGAATCTAGAAAAACCTTCGAGTGTGCGATGTTAATACACTTTTGCTAAAACTGCTTGCTTAATGACAGAAGCTTCTGTTCTACTCTTATTAATTTTCTTAAAAATTATTATACTTTCGCTGTATTATCTATAATACGTACTTAGTATTTGTTAATTTCAAAAAAAAAAAAAAAAAAGAAAGAAAGGGGAGAAAACTTACTGTCTTGATATGTTTACTTTTCGTTTCACCTAATCTAACCAAAATAACTAAACATTTATAAACACCGCTTTATTTATCTATTTAATTTTGAAATGATGTTGCTATTATATTTTTAATTGTTTTTTTTTTTTTCAATGATAACACTGTTTGGCAAAAAAATACCTTCGAAACTCTTCTGACAGAATTCTTGCTGATTCTTATGTAAAATGATCCCCTGAGTCTAGATATAACCATCTTTTAACCCTACATGACCCACTTTTCGAAATGGCGCCCCACAATTTTTTTCCGCTTTCAACAGTTTCACAGCCATTATATTAATTTGGAGGAAAAAGGAGCAATTTTAATAGCCGTTAACATTTTTCTGAAGAACTATAGGGGTGCAAAGTTTAAAATCATGAACAGTTAAATCAAGTGGAGAGACTCGGGGGGGGGGGGTATTCCCCTTGAAGTATTTCAAAAATCAACATTACCGATTTTTTTCTTCTAGGGAATTGTTTTACAACTTTTTACTCAATTTGTGGCCTAAAACCGAGTATAGAAATCACTCCTTTGAACCTTATGTCTGAAAAATGCTCATGTTGATTTTTTTTTTAAATTAATTTGGAAGAGTTGCATTTTGCGTAGTCAGAGTTGCATTGCACTTCAGTAAAAAAAACTTCCCGCATTGTTCAACTTATACTCCCAAATATAATTATGATTAAAAATAAGCTTAAGTATTCTTATAAAGTAGCATTTAAGCATATACTATTTATATTTCTGGGGATGCAGCGTCTCCATTGTTTATTATTTCTTAATATAGTGGAAAATAATGGGAGCAGTGCATCCCAAAAATATAAATATACATAAATATTATATTATAAGCATATCTAAATTCATTTTAATCATAATTATATCTGGGAATGTAAGTTGAATAATACGAGAAAGTTCTTTACTGATGATTTGCGATAAGACTCTGACTATGCAAAATACGTTGCTTCCAATATTGAAAAAAAAAATTCACAATGTGAAAATTTTTTTTGGACATGGGGCTTATAGAGGTGAGTCCTATACTCTGATTTTATGCCGAAAATAAATGATTTTTTTAAAGCAAACTCCTAGAAAAAAGATTGGTTTTGGTGATTTTTAAGTATTTTAGGGGAGGGGACTACTCCCATGAGTTCCCCAATTTGCTACAAATGTTCATGCTTTTAAACTTAGTACTTCTCTAGCATATCAGAAGAGTGTTAATGGCTAATATGATGCTCTCTTTCCATCCAAATAAAATAATGACTATGGAAATGTCAAAACCCGGAAAATTCGTGGGTGCTATTTCTAAAAAGTGGGACGTGTAGGGGGGGGGAAACGGTGATCATATTAGGATTTAGTGGATCATTTTACAGAGGAATCAGCAAAAATTAGGACAGAAGCATTTTTGATTTTTTTTTTTTTTTTTTTTTTTTTTTTTTTTTTTGCCGCATAGTGTAATTAGGCAAAATGCAGATGTTTGTCATAACGAAAACTCGTTGCATTTCAAATAACCCTGGAAATGATAGAAAGCTCGACAAAAGCTTCAAAAACTGCCAACTAACTGTTAAGACACATTTTAAGAAGATGAAAACGGTATCTGAGACATTTAACAGCACTTTCAAAGTCATGGGAAACACAACATTATGAATTTACAAAACATTATTGAAACAAATAAGACATATGCTAGTTACACTCTCTATTCTGCGCATTACCACATTACCTGGATTTTAAGCGTTTCATTTAAACCAGCAGCGACACTCACGCTTGCCGAAGTTTCAAGGGAGGCGCCAACTTCTAAAGAAAGGCTGCCATCGGGAGTTGGGGATCCTCGTACGGCAGTCTCCGACATCAGAAAAAGTAAAACTAAAACCCAGCTCAACATTGTTGTGACAAAGTTTTCTACAAAATTACATAAAAACAGTAGTTATATATAAGAAACATCTTTACATTATACGGAATAAAATTCGCAGTAAAAACATTTAACATTTTATCTCACAATTTCATGATATTGATTTTCATGGGTGCATAAAGAATTTAATTTTATTCATAAATGGAAAATCAGGAACTGGTATAGTGACGGATGCAATGCAACCAAAAGCTTTAAATTGTGGATAATAGTAGTTTTAGTCCTATTTTCCTGACGACAACGTATCAAAAATAAATACATATTAATCAAACGCGTAATCAAAAATAAAACAAGTATTTACCAGTGAAAGTCATAAAGGTATTTTTCCTTTATTTTTCAAATTTTTATTCAGCAAAATATAACATGGTAACTTCCTTTTTCTTCTAAATTCTGCCGAGATTAAAGTTTTTAAACAATAAGAATGCTTAAAAAGGCATAAACATAACATAAATTCTGCTTTACTTTTCTTTCGCGTTTATAATTTAATGATAAGAATGCTTATTCCTTTTTTCTTTATCTTTTACTGCCCAATACTGTAGGCTAATCTTGGTTTGCAAATGCATACTAGCATATAAAAGTGTTATTTTAAAAAATGAATCAATGACCAATTAATATTCCTAACAATGAATTGTCGGAGTAATAGATTTGTTTCAAGCATACGAAAGATCAACAACTGTGTTAGGGAATTTAGACTAGTCTTAACAAATTCAATTGAATTTCATTTTCCCATAATTTTACAAAGCAGATTTTAATGTACAAGCCAATAAAAGAAACTCATTTAATTAATTTTATAACTTGACGTTATATTCATTTCCTTGAAATCAACATTATTATAATGTTTATCTCTGAAAGCTGTAGAATATTTAAAGCTTGAAAACTTTTAATCCGTCAATTTTCTGGTTGCAATGTCTATTTTGAAAAAATAGTATTTTTCATTTACAAGTTCAAAACTGTTTAGATTTTGTATTGAGTAGAGCAGGAGTTCCCAAACTTTTCCGACTCACGGCACTCTTTGAAGAATTAGAATTTTCTCACCGCACCCTAGTCCATCTCTGCTTCTTGTGTATCAGGGTCATACGAGATACAGTTGAGTCCCATTCAAATTTTACAGGGATCCTTGATTGGTCAAAAAGGAATGGGCCCCGACTGTTGATCCTTCTATTCTGTTTTGGAATTTATGAATTGTCTTATGTGTGTATCGATTATAAAACTAATTCAATGGTTAGTTATTCAGTAGTACTTAATAATATTCAATCACTTGAATTATATTTTTTTCTTTTTAGTTTGGTTTATACGCAGTCGGGTTTTTTGTTTTTATTTAATATTTTGTTTTAATTTCCTGTAAGCATTATAGAGCACTGACTTGTTGACAGATTATGTAGTAAAGAAGTAGTCATGGTAATGATAATAATTTAATTTAATTTAATTTAATAATGAAAACGTTAGCAATAAATTTGCAAATTGATTATAGAAAAGTTATAATTATAAACATCCACATATTTTTTTCACACTTATCCCATCCTACACTACTATTAATACTACAGAGAAAATATATGGACTGTTCGCATGTTCTCTTACACTGTTAAAAATTTTCCGGAAAATTTACGGTAATTTTTACTGGCATCCATGTTGCCAGTAACTATTACCGTAAAAATCAAATGTTACTGTAAAATTTTACGGTTTCCTCGGTAGGCCACGGCAACCAATTGGAGCTGGGATCGCTTATTTTTCCGGTATAAATTACCGTAAAAATCATCGATGCGTTAAGTCCGCCATTTTACAGTAACAATTACCAGAAAATCCTACTGAATTTTTAACAGTGTATATGTTGTGTTGACAAGTGCCCAAACCTTAGAACTAACTCGCAAGAATAAAGAATTTTCAATGCATCAAAAAAATAAAACACTGTTATACATTCACTTGAATGTTTATATAATGGTTTGCAATAATTAAGTTTAGATTATCAGGTTGAAGTATGTTTTTACTTGAAGACGACAATGATAAAATAATCTACAGCACCTGTTAAAACAAGGAAGTTGTCACCACAGACACAAATAAGGCTCATTGCTCTGAAAGTTTGGCCAAAAGGTAAGGCTGGTACTTATCCGATCGACTAGATTGGCCGATCGATTCTTTGAAAGTTGATGAACACTTTTAGTTACATTGTGCATCTAGAAACCTTTCCAATACTAACATAAAGACAGTAAAATTTTCAGGAAATCTGTTGGGTAGTTTTTGACTTTACCCCGGACACTCGCATTTGGAGATTCATTTTTTTAGCCTACTTTCCCAGTAAAAGTCAGAAAAAGAAGAAAAAAGCATGAAAGAAGGCTTAATGCATCTTAAAAATATCCCGAAAAACAAAAAAAAAAGTCAAAAATAAATAAAATAATTAAATAAATATCGAAAAATTAAAAATTGGAAAGTAGGGTATTGAGATGGGGAAAAATGTCCGTCGGTCTGTCTGTCTGTCGGTCTGTCTGTCTGTCCCCCCCTAATAAATTTTGAATGAATAGTCCGATTCGAACAAACTTTGTTTTGTTTGAAAGATCTCAGCAAGGACACTTCATTCCCATATTTCGCTTTTTGTTTTGAACTATTTTTTGTTCAATTTTGAACAGTTCAAAAAAACTTAACATTAGCTCCTACGGGGAAATTCAAGGCAATTCCGAACTGTGAGGCGAATTTGCTTCAAACAAACTTTGTAGGAAAAAGCTTTTGATGAAAAACTTGTATATAAAATATCTTTCTGAATTGAACAATTTTCTGTTCAATTTTGAACAGTTCAAATCCCTTAACATTAGCGCCTACGGGGAAACTAAATGTAGATTCCGTACTTGAAGGCGGATTTACTTCAAACAAATTTTCTTGGAAATAGCTCTTGACGCCGAACTCCAGACTCCGACTCCGAGAATTTAGGGGCACCTGAATCCGAATCCGACTCCTGTGCCCGACAATTAATCGGACTCCGACTCCCCGACTTCGACTATGACTTCCTAGCTTTGGCAAAAATTTATACATGGACAAATGACTGACTCCGATTCTTGGATATTCGACTCCGACTCCTTCATCCCAAAATTAGATTGACTCCGACTCCGACGCTATGGTTTTAACTGTGAAATAATTATTGTTGATGTGATTTGTTTTTATTTTAACGCTAAAGTTTTTATTCAGGTATTCAGTTTTCGGTGAATAAACTCGAAGTCATTTATGTTTCTACATAAAGATACGCGCAGACGATTTTTTTTTTTTTTTTTTTTGACAATGAAAGTGTATTAATTCATTTAAAAAATTATTTTTGGCAACAGGGGAAAAAGAAAAGATTTTTTTTTTGATAGGATGTATTTATTTTAATGAGCTTATTAATTTTTATTATTTTTTTTCGTTTTGAAAGCTGTTGAAGAATTTTTTTTAAATGGAAAAAAGTGTATTAGCTGCTTTGTTTAAAAGTTGCTGCTATTTTATTTGTTCGTTTTGTTTTTTCTTCTTCTTTTTTTTACGCATCTATTTTTTTTAGATGAGTGAGGAATATTTTATTCCTAGAAAGTAGCTTAAAATATTGGAAAAATATGTTTGAAACAATTTGCGATTTTAGCTATTTTGAGAACATTGATCAAATACTAGAAAGTAGTATGGGTATACGGGAAAGTAGGCTCGTCTAGTTCTAGACAGAACTTCTTGTTTTAAACATAAATACTTACTATAGCACTTTGTAAATGTTTCCAGAAATTTCAGGTTTCTTACTGCCGAGCTGCCACACCAACGGCAGTAAACCTTCTTGATTGTTTTGATTCCTTCTTATAAGGCGACCTCCACAAACTTCAACATCTGTTTCCGCTATTCCTGAAATAGGTCCTATAACTTTCTTCTCATAGGTAGAAGTGTAATTAAAATTAAAGACACACGCAAGCTCACGTCTATAAGCATCATATGTGTACTCAGTAAATAGATATATTTTTTGAAGACTTTTAAGAAGTTGAAATATTAAAGTAATAAAATCTTTTATTGCCTGTTTTCGAACTATTTCGCTGTGTTTGGTCAGAATACATCAACTTTATTTCTTGAAAAATACATATTTATTTAGTCAAACGTGGGATTAACTCGTTTGATAAGATCAATGTAAGGGAAAGTTACTTTCAGAAGAGGCACCTTCATTACATTGCAGTTCGTAACAATAAATGCTTCCTGATAGCTTTTAAGAAGAATTTCTTGGTAACTTTTTATCTGATTGCGATGAGATTGAAACTGCCATTACAGCTGAAACTTCATCCACACATAAATTAGCCTACTGAACAAGAAGGTATGTTTTACGTGCTTTTTTTTTTTCGTTGTGAACAAACAAGCGATCTCAGCAGAAAACTGTTTTTCTTGCTGATACTACTTTAACATAAGCCATAGTTGACTAAATCTGCAGTTACGCCTTTGTATTTGATGCATTACCACTAACTTCCAAAAGTATAAGTTTCTTGAGGTAAAATTTTCATTTCACCCACTCGATAGCATACATACCTTTAAAAGTCTCAAAATGAAAAACATAATCCACACAAACATATCTTAAAGGGGATTTGTGATACTAGATTAAAAAGAAGATAACGACGCGGTTATAAAAAGACTATACCCCCGCCCCCCCCCCCCCCCCCCGGGCCACGCCGGAGAGAAATAATTTCCATGTGTATGCGTATGTTTCATTTATAATGCAACGCTTAAGGTAATGAATCAGTGTTTTTCATGATTCATTCATTGGTTGCATGAGAAACGTGCTGATGTGAGAAAGAGGTCAAAAATATAGGATTGCAAAAATGGCAAATGGGCGTATCAGCTAGGAATATTTTAGAACTTTTGCTGTTTTTTTTTTAAAGACTGCAATTGTTAAGTATGAATCGCCACTACTTTTGTGAAATTAAATGTTATCACGTCGCTGCTACTTTAAACTGCTTAAAAAAGTCTTCTTAACTTGTTTGAAGTATGTCAACAATACAGAACTTTAAGAGATATGGAGAAGCATGTTTCTGACTTTGAAATGGCGTAAAGCTAGTAGGGGAATGTAGGGTAATGCCGCTGAGTGAGAAATTCCGCTCTTTCAAATATCTTCTAAACAAAACAAAATAGAAAGCATGCGACTGGTGCCCCCAAATAGCGTACGTGACTCTACGTGTCCATCATATCATAAGTTCATAATTATTTTCGGATCGTAGTTATTTTCGGATGGAAACTTTTCAACCGATTTTTAAAAATTAAGTTCAGAATTCGTCAGACTTTTTGTTACCCGATAGCTAAAAGACGCCTGCACCGAGTTGTAAAATTCCTATTTGTTTAAAAATGCTTCCCATGTGGTAGAATGACAAGCTAATCTGTTGAGGGGTTCTGGAAAATTCCAAGAAACTCTTCAAATTTTATACTTTTTGGCGATGTTCACGGCACCATGCAATTAGTATACTCACGTCAGCAAGCGATATGTCACAGGTCACGTGGTTTTGCCAAGAGCGGAGAATTTTCATTTTTTTGTTTTGCAGTAGTCTTGAACGATATTTTACTTTCGCGGCATTGGGATGCTTAATTTTTACAGTACCGCCTGTAAATTTTAATTACATTATTACAAAATATAAATTGCAAAGCAGAAAGTTAAGTGTATTATGCTACTATGGTACTTGAATTGATTAATTTAATGTTTTTTTACGAAGTACTAACTTAGTCATTATAAATTACTTTTAAATGACAAAAAAAAAAACTATCTTCAAAAATACCTGGGAGTTAGAAAGCAAAATGTAATTGATCCCATTTGCATACGGTTTCCTACCCATACCAATAAATAAAATTTACTTTAAAATTCTATTACAAAAATCAGCTAGAGATCCAGGAGATCCAGTTATAAAATGGGGATAGATTGTATTTACTATATGATAAAACACTCTAATACCTAACTACAACTATGTACGACTTATTAATTTTTAATCACTATTTGAAGTCGGTGATTCCTATAAACTACTATCTAACCTAACTGACTACCCACAGAATCCTGAAAACACACTTAATTTAACTAAACACGTGATTAGTCCTTAACCAATCCTAGCCAGTTATGATAAGTAGTTAGTTTATAGTAGGCACTGACTTCAAAAGATGTTTAATCGTATGGTTAATGTGATCAATTACTGTTCGCTTTTTAGTTCTTGGGTGTTTTTGAAGGTATTTCTTAATGTAATTAAAAATGTTAACAATTAAAATCCCATATATTGAAGGAACACACGCTTAAATCAATTTCACAATATTGAAATATCTGAGTAAAATAACGTATGGGAGACAATTTTTTCTGCAGAAAATTGAAAGAAAAGGGTAACAAATTCAAATTTTTTTCATTTTGAAAACTCGAATTAGGTGAGTTTTGAGTTTGACATCAAAAGCAACGCATAAGCGGTGTGAATGAAATGTGGATTTTAACCTATTAAAACAGAAAGAAAACAAAGATATTTGGAAAAAAAAAGAATCGAATTCAAAACTGTAGATCAGAATTGCGCTAAAAGTTAAAAATAACTTTAATCTTTGAACACCATCGATTATACCTTCAAACATAATTTTTGAACTTAATACAAAAAACAAAAAGTAATATTAACTGACGTCATACTTTGTTCATATTTTTTCAGGAAAACCAATCGAATTCGGAAACAAATCATTGAAATCGTTACACAACGTTTTACACCATTACTGGTATGCGAGTAGTATTGATGCACCTTATAACATAAAAATTTAAATGCAAATACCATGCCCTGCCATCAATCTTTGAGTTGAACCGCACCATTGCTGCGGTCACTAATCTGGTGTGCTAATTCTACATTAGTTACCAATTTGTTTGGCTCTCTCGGCTCTCTTAAGAGGATTTTTGCCACCAGCTCATGTGATTCCTATTCCGGGCTGATGAGTGCTAAAAAGCACGAAACTGCAGTCCTCGGATGGAATAACTGAGCTGGTGGTGTATTTTAAGTATTTCTGCCTTAGCCCTGGTTAGTACGGTAACTTACAACAAAATAGTTAAAACTTATGTTTTTAAACAATCTCTTTGAGAAAAAAATCGTTAAAATTTTCATAAACAACCTACTTCAGATTCAGTAATGAAATGTTTTGAATCAAAATGTATCCCATGACTCTATCGAGAAACTAAGTATCTTGGGATACATCAATGTAATTTCTGGCTTCAATTTCTAAATATATAGCATGTCCTCTCTATCTTATTCTATGCCAGTGGTACACAACCATTTTATACCCGCGGGCCATACCTCATATTGGGAAAAATCTCACGGGCCAGAGCAAATATAAATTTAATTATGTTATTTAATTTCATTCTAGATAACATGGAAGAGCTAGAAAAAGGAAAGACAATTACAAACCAAAACTTGTTGTTACCATTAGTCATGCTTATTTTATTGAATCGTATTTCACAGAAACCAATTTACGATTAATTGACTTCAAATTTAGAACAATCATCTATAATATAGAATGAAGATGATAAGTAGTTTTGAAATTGTCCAAAATAGTTTTCGTTTTGTAATATTGAACACAATGGCGGACTACATAGAGCAACTTCGCGGGCCGCACTAGGTCCGCGAGACATAGACTGAGCACCACTGCTCTGTGCTTAAGCGGTTTAGTTATTCTTGCTGCACAAAATTCGTTGCTCAAAATAGTCATGCTATTACTATATTGCCGTGAAAAAAAGCTTGGATGACCGTGGAAATTTTTTTTATTAAACTAGTATGTTGTGGCTATCACGAAACTTTTTTTTCTATATTTTTCTTTTTTTTTTCTGATTCCCCCATCCCAATGTCTGAATTATTGCAAAAGCAAAGCAAAGAGCGAAAAATGAAAGTTATTTTAAAAACCTTGCTTGAATTAATTACAAATATTTTATTTGTTAACAAACATAAGATGGCAACAGTTAAAAATTTTAAATCATTGAGATAATCAAGTCAGACAAAACAACGTAAGTAGAAGCACAAATTTGTAAATTACAGCAGACACGTGTTTCGGCGTTACAGGGAACGCCTTTTTCAATGCAAAAAATAATGAGCTTATGGATGAAAAGACATCCGACAAAAGCCAAGAGCAGATAAGCATGCAGCTTAAAAGATAAAAACAACGGATTAGCCAAACACCAATGACAAAGTTATAAACCGATCAGGAACCAATAGGAATGCAAGCAAAGGCCAGGAGCTTTCTCTTAGGTACGAACCCAGAAAGAAAGAATTCAATTGGACAAAGATTAAGCCGAAGCTTAAACAAAAAGAAAAGAAATTGTCAGTAACCGTGAACCGCAAGAAAGGAAAAGCAAATGGAAAACCAAGAAATAAAATAAACCGAAACAAAAAATATTCAAAAAAGGAAAAATAAAGATAAAAAGAAGAAAATTGAAGGGGGGGGGGTGTCAATCAAGACAAAAAGGTAAAAATAAACAAAGGAAGATAGATAAAAATGAATGGGGAAAAAAAGGGGGGGATGGGGAAAGGACAGTATTAAAGATATGGGAGCCAAATGTTAGAAAAATATGGAACTGCACTAAGATCGTTAACTAAGTTAGAACTGTTCCTCAAAATATGAAAGGATTCCAAAAAGTCAAGATCTGATGAATTGGGGAATTTTTGGATAATCTGATAAGAGTTAAAATCAAAAGAGTGATTCGAATCCCAACAATGTTGAGCAATACTACACTTATTTAATTGTTGTTTTTTCACATAATTTTGATGCTCTTTCAAGCGAATTTTTAAAGCACGCCGAGTCTGTCCAATATAGGCAAGTTTACAACTACAATTAATTCTATAAATTCCACAACAATTAAGAGGGTGAATAGGATCTTTAAGAGAAGAGAATGAAAGTTTATTAATAGGAAAGAACACCACCTGGAATTGGAAACGTTTTAGAATCTTAGCAACCTGATAGCTTACAGATGGAAAGAATGGCAAAACAACCAAATTCTTTCTGATGAAGGTTCGGTTAAGAACATTAGTTTGGGATTTATTTGAAAGTTTTTTATAAATGGAATCAATCAAAGTTGGCGGATAGTCTCTATCAATTGCCACAGCTTTAAGATAATTAAGTTCCACTTTAAGAAGTTCCGACGAAGAACAAATATTAATTGCGCGATAAACAAAAGAATTGAAAGCAGAATATTTTTGATTTGGAGGATGAGACGATAGTCTATGAGGAGGTAAAGAAACAGCAAAAGGTTTGCGATAAACAGTAGTTTCAAAACCAATTTCAGTACGAGAAACAAGTACATCAAGAAATGAAATGCAATTATTCCTTTCTTTCTCACAAGAAAACTGAATATGAGGATCAATGGAGTTTAAAATAGACAAAACCTCATCACTCTCAAACTGATTCTGCTTCATTAGAACAAAACAATCATCAACATACCGAACATAAAATTGAAACTGCAGTTTTTGGAACAGCTTAACCTCAAAATAATGCATGTAAATATCACTAAGAATGGGGCTAAGTGGGTTACCCATAGCCAGACCATCTAACATAATATAAAATTTCCCATTAAAAACAAAAGAACATTGCTTAAGACAAGTACGGGTAAGGAAAATTAAATCCTCAATTTCCGTATTGGTGAAATGAAATTCAGAAAGTCTTCTACGAAGGCATAACAATGAACCCTCGACGGGAACGTTCGTAAATAAAGAGTTAACATCAAAAGAAGCCGTAAAAGAATTATTTGGAACGAAACTATGAATTTTTTTAGCAAACTCAACAGAATTTTTAATAGTAAATAAATTGTGACTCCTAAGGGGTGAAAACACAGAGACTAAATATTTTGCAAGTTTATACGAAGCCGTACCAATATTGGAAACAATCGGCCTGAAAGGAATACCAGCTTTATGCACCTTAGGTAAAGCATAAAATCTAGCACAATTAGCAATAGATGAGGTTTTGTCTATTTTAAACTCCATTGATCCTCATATTCAGTTTTCTTGTGAGAAAGAAAGGAATAATTGCATTTCATTTCTTGATGTACTTGTTTCTCGTACTGAAATTGGTTTTGAAACTACTGTTTATCGCAAACCTTTTGCTGTTTCTTTACCTCCTCATAGACTATCGTCTCATGCTCCAAATCAAAAATATTCTGCTTTCAATTCTTTTGTTTATCGCGCAATTAATATTTGTTCTTCGTCGGAACTTCTTAAAGTGGAACTTAATTATCTTAAAGCTGTGGCAATTGATAGAGACTATCCGCCAACTTTGATTGATTCCATTTATAAAATACTTTCAAATAAATCCCAAATTAATGTTCTTAACCGAACCTTCATCAGAAAGAATTTGGTTGTTTTGCCATTCTTTCCATCTGTAAGCTATCAGGTTGCTAAGATTCTGAAACGTTTCCAATTCCAGGTGGTGTTCTCTCCTATTAATAAACTTTCATTCTCTTCTCTTAAAGATCCTATTCACCCTCTTAATTGTTGTGGAATTTATAGAATTAATTGTAGTTGTAAACTTGCCTATATTGGACAGACTCGGCGTGCTTTAAAAATTCGCTTGAAAGAGCATCAAAATTATGTGAAAAAACAACAATTAAATAAGTGTAGTATTGCTCAACATTGTTGGGATTCGAATCACTCTTTTGATTTTAACTCTTATCAGATTATCCAAAAATGCCCCAATTCATCAGATCTTGACTTTTGGGAATCCTTTCATATTTTGAGGAACAGTTCTAACTTAGTTAACGATCTTAGTGCAGTTCCATATTTTTCTAACATTTGGCTCCCATATCTTTAATACTGTCCTTTCCCCATCCCCCCCCCCTTTTTTTCCCCATTCATTTTTATCTATCTTCCTTTGTTTATTTTTACCTTTTTGTCTTGATTGACACCCCCCCCCTTCAATTTTCTTCTTTTTATCTTTATTTTTCCTTTTTTGAATATTTTTTGTTTCGGTTTATTTTATTTCTTGGTTTTCCATTTGCTTTTCCTTTCTTGCGGTTCACGGTTACTGACAATTTCTTTTCTTTTTGTTTAAGCTTCGGCTTAATCTTTGTCCAATTGAATTCTTTCTTTCTGGGTTCGTACCTAAGAGAAAGCTCCTGGCCTTTGCTTGCATTCCTA
This sequence comes from Uloborus diversus, assembly GCF_026930045.1. NCBI lineage: Eukaryota > Metazoa > Arthropoda > Arachnida > Araneae > Uloboridae > Uloborus > Uloborus diversus. The sequence goes on along the minus strand of NC_072737.1, from coordinate 72,306,592 downwards.
TTGGTTCCTGATCGGTTTATAACTTTGTCATTGGTGTTTGGCTAATCCGTTGTTTTTATCTTTTAAGCTGCATGCTTACCTGCTCTTGGCTTTTGTCGGATGTCTTTTCATCCATAAGCTCATTATTTTTTGCATTGAAAAAGTCGTTCCCTGTAACGCCGAAACACGTGTCTGCTGTAATTTACAAATTTGTGCTTCTACTTACGTTGTTTTGTCTGACTTGACTATTCAGCACAAAGGTATTTATTTATCTCATTGAGATAATATTTCCGATCATTTCCATACAATTAAAATCACGAGAAATACGCAGACGACAATCTACTACGATTTATCTTTCTCATTGCATTAATAAAGCTATTTTTGTTCGCAAAAAAAAAAATCAACACCTCTTGGAGCGATTGGCGTCTAAATTGAACCAACGCCTGTTTACATATGGATTGATATTTATTCCAAATTTCATCCAGAAGGTAGCATTTCTCCTTGAGATACGGCACTCACAATCAAAAAAAAAAAAAAAAAAAAGAACGTTCGATTGCACCACCTCCTTTTCAGCTGTTGACAACAAAATAGAGTCTGCACTTTTCCCCTTTAGGGGCTACTTGTCGATAAATTTTTCTTTGATTCCGTTCATTATTTCTTGAGATACAGCAGTCGCAATTGACGACAAAAAACGTTCTATAGCTCAACCCCCGTCTGAGTTATTGATGCCAAAATTGAATCAGCACCTGTTCCTGTTAAAGGCAACATATGGACCAAATGTTTGATTCCGCCAGTTACTTCCTGAGGAATAGCAAGCACGCGCAACTCAAAAAACGTCCCATTGCTCCACCCCCTTGGAGGAATTTGCGCCAAAAACCAATGGGCACAAGTTCACATAGGGGCACATATGTGTACCAAATTTCGTTCGATTTCATGCAGTAGTTTTTGCTGTAGAGGGGCTACAAAAACTGGTCACACACACACACACACACACACAGACAATTTCCAAAAATGGTCGAAATGGACTCAGCACACCTCAAAACGTTCGAATCCGTCAAAATTCAAAATTCAAAAATTTGCACTAATCCAATACATTCTTCTATATATTAGATATAGAAGAAAGTAAAAATGATGAGTATTAAAGGTGCAATCGTGGCAACAAAACAAATCGTTAATTTTTGTTGCGAAAACTATCTTTTATTTTTAACTGCTGCGAAAAAATCGTAGTTTCTACGAATTGCAACTTCAAACTACGACGCTACGAAAGTGGGTCCAAAAACTACGATTTTCTGTTTTTTAAAATTTATAGTGTTAAGAACAAAAAAAAAAAAAAAAAAAAAAAAAAAACTGCATTAAAACTAAACCGGTAAGTGCAGAAAACCAAACTACACGTATGCTGACGGTGTTTGCGTAACAAGCATCGCTCTTCGAAAATTGTATGGTGTAAGATGGATCAGTTTTTAGATCGCGACACTGATCCAGTCATTTAAATCTTCGGCCAAAAAGCGTAAAAACTGCCAAAAACTCCGTAAAGAAAGAAAATTTTTTATTGCGTATTTAATGTTTTCTGTATCATATTTGAAATTTGTTAAGTATAATTGTTTTTGTTCTTTATACCGTTAACAATTTGTCACTGTTTAAATCTGCGGCAGTGGACTAACTGAATCAACTGACATTGTTTTGCTTAAGATTTCACAAATTTTAGCATAGGAAGTGAAAACATTATGTCGAACTAATAAATCATTTCTTTTTACTTTCTTCTATATCTAATATATAGAAGAAAGTATTGGATTCGTGCAAATTTTCGAATTTCGAATTTTGACGGATTCGAACGTTTTGAGGTGTGCTGAGTCCATTTCGACCATTTTTGGAAAATGTATGTCTGTCTGTGTGTGTGTGTGTATGTGTGTGTGTGTGTATGTATGTATGTGTGTGTGTGTGTATGTATGTGTGTCACGTCTGTGTGTGCCCAGTTTTTTGTGGCCGCTCTACAACAAAAACTACCGCATGAAATCGAACGAAATTTAGTACACATATGTGCCCCTATGTGAACTTGTGCCCATTAGTTTTTGGCGCGAATTCCTCCATGGGGGGTGGAGCAATGGGACGTTTTTCGAGTTACGCGTGCTTGCTATTCCTCAGGAAGTAACTGGCGGAATCAAACAAAATTTGGTCCATATGTTGGTATTAACAGGAACAGGTGCTGATTCAATTTTGCTGTCAATAACTCAAACGGGGGTTGAGCTATAGAACGTTTTTAGTCGTCAATTGTGACTGCTGTATCTCAAGAAATAATGAACGGAATGAAAGAAAAATTTATCGGCAAGTAACCCTTAGTGGGTATAAGAACTGATTTTATTTTTGTGTCAACAGCTAAAAAGGGGGTAGCGCAATCTCCCGTTCTTTTTTTCCATTTTGAGTACCCTATCTCAAGAAGTAATGCTACGTTCTGGTTGAAATTTGGAATATATGTGAATCCATATGTAAACAGGCTTTGGTTCGATTTTGACGCCGATCGCTCCAAGAGGTGTTGATTTTTTTTTTTTTTGCGAATAAAAATATTTTTATTAATGCAACAATAAGAAAGATAAATCGTAATAGATTGTCGTCTGCGTATTTCTCGTGATTTTAATTGTATGGAAATGATAGGAAATATTATCTCAATGATTTAAAATTTTTAACTGTTGCCATCTTATGTTTGTTAATAAATAAAATATTTGTAATTAATTCAAGTTAAGCTTTTAAAGTAACTTTCAATTTTCGCTCTTTGTTTTGTTTTTACAATAATTCAGACATTGGGATGGTCGTCAAGTTTTTGCATGTGTAATTTTGTTTTTGTTAGGAATATTGCTTCCTCGTCAAGCATGGGGAGGGATCAGAAAAAGGAAAAATATAGAAGAAAGTTTCGTGATGGCCACAACATACTAGTTTTTTTTGGTAATACTTCTTTATGTAGTAGATATCAATTGATAATGAATAAGATAAGAAGTTAGTCTAATGATTGGGACTCTGGAGCAATGGCCAAATTTTGGACAACAACCGTTTGATTCTGTCAATGAATTATAGGCAGAAATAAATAAGGTCTTTATCTTGAGGCGTCAAGAAAATATGCAACCATAAAGAAAATTGCCAAGAACCCAAGTTATTGAAATTTTCCCCGCATATATTCTTAGAAAACTAAAATATATTCATTTTAACTTCAAAACAGTCGATTTCGATAGTTGACTACCTGGCGCAAATGTTAAATTTTACAGTGTTGTTAATTAATGTAACATTGCCGAGCTCCTATCGACTAATTAAGGATTTTCTATTTCGATAACAATAACACACCATCTGTCGAGTAACTAAGCAACGATATCGGAAAACTACATCAAGGGATAGAAATTTCGTAATATTTCAATTTTTCCCTCATTGATATGCTAATTACCAACTGAATTAAAAATTTAAAGCTCATGTGATCGCTAAAAGTATAGATATTTGGTGATGTCATATGTAGTAGACAAAATTCAACTGATCCGAATGACAATAAATAGTTAAATGTAGATATAAATAGTATGTCAATTTCAAATACAGATTTTTGTATTTGTAAATTACGTGCTATCTTGTGACTAAGAGAACTCGAACTCATAAATGTCCCCTTAGACACTAAAAATTTCGGTTTGTAGCTCTATCCGTAAGGAAGTTACAATGCGGTCAAAAGTGCATTGAGTATCTTTGAGAAAATATGATGCTAGTGGTACGGTTGTGATTTTGTTTGTTTCGTTTTATTCGAATTAGCAGGGGCACTTTCGTGCACCCGAAATCTTGCCTCAAAAAGCAATTATTGACAAGAACTACTTTTTTTTTTTTTGAAGTAATAGGAAAGTATGTGTCAGAAGGATCTGTGAGACTTGAAAACTTTACAGATTTTCTTCAAAGATTTTTTTAAAAGATTGACATTTAATCGTTGCACATGACAGGAATTATTTTCAAGTGCTCTCATACAGCTTAAAATAAATATTCATTGATCTTACAACTTATTGTTTATGAAAACTGTCTTTTTAATAGCTAGAAATAACTTCAAGTAAAACAGAACTGAAATAGTACACACATACACACAACTTCAAATTTGAAATGTTTTTATTCTGAAAATGTAATTGCAGAATTCATAAAATGATAGTTTATTCAGAAAAAAAAGTTAACTTTAACAAGACTCTATACATGAGTTCGATTTTTTCCCAACTTCTCATTGTTAAACTTTTTGAAGTATGCCTTGAATAATTTTGTAGCCATAGATCAGGAAAATTGCTTTTTGTCTAATTTAGATTATCAGCCGAGCAGATTTTTTAAAAATGTTTTATGGCTTGTTTGCTTTGAAATAAAGATACTTGAGAAGTTTCTTTCTCTTCGGGAGAGTTTTCAGTCGTGAAATGCAGTGTTTCATTTAAAGATATGTGCGGAATTTTCCGTTTCTCTTGACTAAATTGAGATCATTTACATCTGTGAGATCTTGTTGATATCCCTCGTCGTAGTCGTAGCCGAATGGGCACTCAAGTTGATCTTCACGGACTGTGTTTCTTGCATCTACGTCATCGGGCCTGTATCTGTTGTGGAAATAATTCTCGCTCACCAACATGGTGGAGGTAATTTCATCTACATGCTTCGTTCCTGAAAAGTAATCAAAAAGTTAAAAAGTTGAAGGAAGGAAGATATTATCTAAGTTACGATACGGATTAATCAAGTAGAGTTTGGACTGGCTATTCGACAGACAGTTTATCGGAGCAGTTGAACGTTGAGTAACGTTGAGTAACTTTAATAAACAAACAGGGGGTCTAAGTAGTATGGTAATAACGGACAATTAATACTTAGACTAAAAACTATTAGAATAAGTATTAACTTTTTGAAATTTTTGCAATCTATAAGTTACATTCTTAATAAAAAATTAGAATTTAAGTGACTACAGTCCAACTGTGTTTATCAAAGGTAACACTCCTTTCTTTTCATCACCCTGATCACGATTGTATAACAAACTATAAAAAAAAAATGGATTTTATTAATAATATATGTACGTGCTTCGTTCCTGCAAAGAGAAGAAGTTAAAAAATTGTAAGAAAGATGACATTTTATTGACACAATTTTTTTTTTTCACATAGAGTTACTTGAGAAAGTAACAGCGATCTTATGGTAATTGCTGAAAATAGTTGTTAAAAGTACTGTGCCCTTGTGATCAGAAAAAGGATATGTTCCGTAGTGGACAATAACTTGTGTAACCATTTTCTCTTCGTTGTAAAATCACACTGTCGCTGTACAACATCAAACGTTGCGCACGCGTTAGTATCTCTACTAATAGATGGTGCCTCTATATACTCTGTTACGTGACGCTCTCTAACGTCTAATGTGAAGTTAGACGCTCCAACTAGGATTGAGTTGAATGAACCTCATGTACTATGATCCGCATCGTACAATAAGGCATCAAAAACCTTAGGATAGCTCCTCAGCTCTAACTCAACTTGAGGCATAAAGAAAAAGCGTAGCTAATTCGTTACATTTATTATTGTTATTTATTATTATTGCGTATATTTATACCATATCAGTGTTTTGTGAATCAAAATTATGAGTTTACCCATAAAAGCCATGTCTCTGTCGAATTCAGCTCGGAGTAGCTGAATAACTCTTCTGACTCCACATTTACCCTAGAAAAAGATTTGGGAAAAAATAAATAAAAACATTATTTAAGCAATTTTCCATTTTACAATTTTCACGAAAAAATCAGATTAATTTACTCGTTTGGTTCATATAAGTTCCAAAAGGTGAAACTTTTGGAGCCAGTAAATGACAAAAAGAAATACCTTAATAAAACGACAGCAAAGTTCGAGTTATATTATATCTTTAATTTGTAAGCGTTTCTAAATCAAGCTAGATGAAACCACCTGTGAAGGCTACCACTTACATCTCTTACCACCAAACAGATTGGTGTTTCTAATATCATTTGCACTAATTATGCCAAGAATTTCATTTGTGTGACTTAAACTTACCAGGGAATCGCAATAGGGGAATAATGGAAAATTTTAATTATATAACTCTCAAAATAGTATATAAAGGCATTTTTTACTCAAACATTATTTGCCTTCGTGCTCCCATTGTCAAGAAATAAGGTCTTTAAATTTGCCGAAATTTTAAGAAAAGTGCCAAAGGATTGGCGAGATAAAAAAGGTACATGCGATTTCGCCGTGTGGCACGTCATCCATCTGCAAAACGTGTAAAAGATGTTTTCCATTATTCTCCAAAATCTGCTACATTTGGCGACTTTTATTAAAACTTGGGCAGACTTTAAAACCTGATATTTCGAAAATGCGGGTACGAGGAAAAATAATGTGTATAAGTACATGCAATACTATACTCTTTCGGTTTCCACTTATGTAAGTTTTTTCCAATGCGACACCATCCTATGGTCTCCTGTTAGTTGTCGAGATAAGAAAAAAAAGCCAAATGGATTGAAAATTTAATAAACAAGTTTTTGATTATTAAGTAAGTATCTCACGCTATGAAACAGGCCCCATGTTACGGGTTTGTTGATGAAGACTGCATCGGCTCCCATTGCTAGAGCCTTGAAAATATCAGTTCCCCATCGCACACCTCCAGCCAGGTACACCTCGATGTTTTGGTACACATCTACAGCTTCCAGAACTTCGGCAAGAGCTTCAATCTAAACAAAATTTGACGTGAGTATTTTTAATCAATAGAGCAACAAGTGAAAACTATTAAAAGTTAAAATAAGGTTTGTGTACTGACTGATGCTGGGGCTGTATCAACTGTTTGGCCACCACTGTTATCCACAATAATAGCGCTTACACCGTTCTCAACAGCTCTGACGGCATCGCATCCTGAGAAGTAAATAATTTAATTCAAAAACAGCAAAATAGTATAATTTAAAGTACAATTCATTTTGACTAGATAGCTTACTACTACTTTTAAAGTCTGACAACAATTTCTAAAATACACATTTAACATTCTTATTTACAACTGTCAATTCCTCGTAAGTTAAAAATATCGGGTGAGAAGAAAAGTGGTTTACCCTTACTTAAAACAAAGTTCAATATCAGACGATCCTACCAATTCTTCTCTGCATTTATAAGAAACTCAGTACAAAAAGATTGCTTTACGAGTTAGAATTCCTATGTCTAGTAGGGAGCCTAGAAATCACACCGATGATTGTTACTTTCGTTCACACAATTTCCGTGGATAAAACAGCAGAAATAGAAAGAACTTCAAAGTTCCAATTTCGAATATAACTCTTATAGACACGATTCATTTCCTCCCCTCCCTCAGGTCGAACCTAATGATATGACAATCAAAAAAAGTATTGTCATCACCTCTGCACATACAATTAGATATAAAGAAGCAGTTTCTTAACGTTGTATCAAAAGATGGCAGTTGTACCAAACATTTGTGCGGAAAGTTTCATGGTTTACCCGAAGCTAAATTGAAAAGTTAAATCTTTTGTTGATCAGAAACCCACAATGGGAAGAGAGGATTAAGAAATTTAGGCTGCCATAACAACAAAGAAAAAGGGTTGCCTTTAAAGATGTCATTTGAAAATTTCTGGGTAGCTATAAGAATACTGGACATGAACAGGCTGGACGAATTCCAAAAGTTGAGCTGCTCCGTGACTGTCATGAAATTACATTTTCTTTGCCTGAGAAAATTTAGGATCAGCCATTGAAGTGCGATTTAAAAGGTTCCTCCTAGACAGCAAAAATTCGGAGTTCAAATATCCAGGAGAATGGGACAGGAACATCGTCACCTCAGAGCAAGTGTAGGATATTAGTGTTATTTCTGGAATTAGATGTCTTAGTGCTGCTCTGAGGCGACAACATGCTCATTAACTATTTCTGGATGTTAACAGATAGACCTGACATTGCGCATTAAAGAAGAACGTCAAATTTCGTTCGAAAGTGAAAGGGTGCGTTGGAAACTTATTTTGTTTTGTTTCGTTTTTTGCAACTTAAATTTGTTTTCAACTTTAATACATATTATTTTCTGCTCTTAGAAAACTCCCCTTAATCAGTTTGGATATGTAGGTAATTTCCTAATTTAAACTACATCTTAATTCGATGTAAAAGGTTGAAAATCAATAGAGCTTTGCGTCTTTCTCTCGACCATAGCCGGATCTTGTAATCATGCGACAACGATATTCATTCATTTAAGCCAATAAAAAACTGATTCCCGAAAAATCAAAGTATATCACTAAGAATATATTATTTTCCATCTATTTAAGTTAAAAATTCCCCACTGTTTCCAGATAATGCATACAAATTTGTTCGGGACAGTTCTTTTTGATGGAAAATTCCAACAAAAATGGAAATCAAACTTACAAAAAAGCTTGACGTGATTAAAAAAAAAAAAACAGAGGTCTTTCTCGAAATCAGCACACTAAAAACCATACAGATCAGCTAAAACTCACCTTGTATTTTTCAAAAAATGTAATTTCGCAGACCAGTGTTGTTTATTTTATAGAATTTCTAAGAAAATATCTGTGTAAGAGTGAAGGATGGGGGAGGGGAGTAGGGTGGTTCAAAAAAAACTTTTTTTTCAGCTAGAGTCTAGGACTTATTAATAGTATTATTCTATAAAAGTTTTAGATTCTTATTCAAACTTTAAGAGGCTGCTCAATAACCCCCAATTTAACATTAGCCGTCTGGCTAATGGACAGTAATTTACTGAATTTACTGAATAATGTATATGCATATTACTCGTGTATATTATAATATGTAATATTGTTTTTTCAGTTCAATGAATTTTTTAAACCCCCCTTCCCATACTTAATGAAGTTTGGGGGAGGGGGTTGAGCACCCTCTTTCAGTTGAAATAGGAAGCTAGAATTCTTCCAGTATATTACTATGCATAAGTGGGAAAATATTAAGAGGTATCCTGTTATCTAGGAGAAACTTTTTTTTTTGCATGCATTTTTGAACAGCTCTGGGGGGGGGGAACTATCTGTAAAAGTCATCGGGGGCACTATACCCCATGGTACATCACTACCACTGAAAGATACATGAATTTCAACGTACCAGTCAGGATGCCTCGAACAACGATTGGCAGATCAGTCAATGTCGTGATCCAACGGAGATCTTCCCAACTTTGCGCGGGATTAATCAAATAGTTGTAAATTTCCGAAACAAGGAACGAGCCGATGCACCTCTCGTATCTTTCGTATTTCTGGTCGACCTTAGTCGTTTTGAAATAGCCTCTGCCTTTCACGAGTTCGATGTTGGACAGCACGTGATGACGTCGGAAATAGTTTCTGTTGTTGCCACCGAAATCGGCGTCGATGAAATTCTCTTCTACGGCGTCTAAGTGTTCGAACCCCTCGTTAGACAAATCATTTTCGATGTTTGGAAGACTGAAAAAATATTTACGAAATTAAGTAAAATTAACATTCTTTTTATCCTAACCATCAACATCAAATCATTAAATCGAAGAGCATAGATAGTCAATGCAATCAAATCCGGACTAGTGATATGTACCATTAAATTGAGGATACTCTTATCTCGGGTTTTGTTAAATCCAAATTATATTGCACAAACAAGATCTCATACAAACAACTGAAACGTATCTACGTTTATATATTTCCGCTAGGGCGATTTTCTACCCTTTTTAATGATAAGTTCTTTATTCTGGCGCAAACCGTAAACATATGATGAATTTATAGCAGAAATGGAGAACATGCGGACACGAGACTGCATCACGCAGCCTCCATGTGGTTCTTGTGTGGTCATTACAGCAGCTACGTAGCTCTTCTATTAATAGAATACAACCTCGATAACTCTGATTTCTCGGAAAGAGAAAAAATCGAGTCATCGAGGTATTAGGTTTTTAAAAAATCACTACAGTAATTGTCACAATTACGCATACGTCACACGTAACATGCGACCGCTTTTCACAACCATTAACAAAATATTTTCTCCTTCATGTTTTTAATGGATTAAAGTTGCAGAACTTAAATATTGATTTTTTTAAATATCGGGTCATCCAAAGTGGTAATCAAAATCGTTTACATGAAAGATAGCCTATTTTCAATGAGCTGTAGCTGAAGTTTGTCACCTTGCATCTTCTTTTCGTTAGTACCATTAAAAGGACCATATTATTTCCTCTAAAAATAGTTTTTTTCCGAAGGTATTGTTTCAAATAAATATGAAGAGATGGGTTGAAAATATTATTTATTGTTTACGAGAAAATCTCGTTCTACAATAAATAAAGAATGGTGTTTGGCATGGAAACCGGCTTATAGTGATTTTGCAACTGTTCTTCTTAGACAGAAACAGATTTTACTTCTCTTTTAAAAAGTTATTTGGCAAATAAAGTGTGGTAGAAACAGAAAAACACCTTGTTCTGTCTGATTTATCAGTATGTTTCCTGACTTCTTGTTAGTTTCGTGACCTCTTGACATCTCTCACTACTTTTTGTCTTATTCTGATCAGTTTTTGCCCTTTTATAGAAATTTCAATATGGCATTTTTATTGTTAGTACTCTAAGTATATTATGTTACCGTTATACGATATATATCACCTTCATTTTTTAGAAAACTTACCGAATATACTCTGGCAAGACTAGATGATCCTTAGCAGTAAGTATTAGATTTGGATGAACTGGCCGGTCAACAGAGATAACAATGGCTCTGTAACCTGCTGCCTCTGCTCTTTCTACAATGCTTTGGGTGATGCTTCTATCGAAAAATATGAAGGTTTCCATCCACAGGTTGGCATGAGGAGCTCTCAGTGATATTTCCTCAAGATCTGTACTGGAGAAAGCGCTGACGATGTACGGAACACCCTCGCACTCTGCCGCTGGAAGCAAAAGAATCATTTTAGATTCGTCAGTTTTAAGAATAAGAAAATGTCTCTTCAAGGTATGACAAACGGAAATTGCTTCTACAATTGAACGAAGCAATTGCCTGTTTGGGGATATTTTGATGGTTGAAATTTTAACCCTAATTCCAACCAAGTAACCCTAACACCAGTAGACCACGTTCATTGTTGATCACTTTTTCATTTCTTCATTCTCTTAAAATTACTTACCAGTAAAATAGTTATGTTACTGGACCCAGATCAACCTTGTCAAAATAAAGCATTACCCCGCATATCGAGCATTTTCAAAAAAATATGATCAAATTATTATGCTATGGCTTGAGTTAGAGCCGCTATGTAGATAGGTTGACGCATCAGATTGAATTTAGCCGTTTTTGATCGGATTTTTCATTGTTGCGAAGCTATGGTTGTTACCCCAGCAAAGTTTCGTGTTTCGCCAAATTTGCCGTTAATAATATTTTATTTAATAAACAATTCACGTGTGCAGCTAATAATCGCTTGCAGTGAACAATCACCAAACGCTATAACTCACCTGAAAAGACATCCACTAGAACACGCGCTCCGATCCAAAATGGCTGATCTTAAGCTGATGCGCCAGCTCAGGGGCCTTAGCCTGAGATTCATTGTTAATGACGTCAGAGCGTAAGTCGATATGTGAATTCGTTATTATATATATATATATATATATATATATATGAGGATGGCGTTTTCCAAATTTAATCTTATCGACAAAATTTATTTTCTACCCCAGTTTATATCATTAAACTGCAACCGAAAATTAAAAAAAAAAATGTTGCACATGTTTCCAGGGGTAATCAACGCTTATTATTATTATCTAATTTTCTCACAATCTTTTAGTTTTAAAATTATCATACGTCCATGCCTAACCACGGGACGCAGGAAAGGAGATAAAAATTAAAAATTTTATTTTTAGGAACCGTGTCTCAGGTGTCCGACGAGTGGACTTTACAAGGGACACTACGTTTGGACATCTGTTATGTACTATCATGCATGGGAACTTACAAATTTTAAATAAAAGTCAGAAATCTTAACAATAGACCACACGTGGGACCTTACCTTTCTACTAATGATAAACACTCGTTTTCAAGTGTAGAGACTTTTATTTATTTATTAAAAAGCATTGCACACAACAGAAAAAAATCTAGTTACAGTGGCAACAGCAATATAAAAACAGCAATTAAAACCAATTATACATTTAAACTATTAAAGCATAGCGCTTCGAAGGGAAGAGGGTACGCATCAAAACATTTTGGACACATGAAGTCCTAAAAGGTGACACTAGCGAAGTTTCAGAGATTAAGCAAATAAATCTGAAAGGGATTTTCAGTAAGCGTTGAATGGTTTTGAATTATATTTACGTTTATATTAACGACTTCGAGTGTAGGGAAAGATTAAATTCAAAAGTTAGAAATCCTTGGTTATGCACTCTTTTTTTTTTTTTTTTGTAAAATCGAAAATATAAACAAAAGGCTAAGATACGAGAAGTTTTATGAATATGCACTGGTATGTGGGAGAACTGAGGGGGAAGTTGAAAAATAGCACATCTGAGGAACGAAAATATAGTGTGAGCAGTAAGAGCATTAAGGAAATGGGCTAAAACCAAGCAATGTAGTACATGCCTATACTTGCAGATAAACATATTGGGGAAGTCTCGGAGTGGTTAAAGCACCCTGGTAGTGTGAGCTCAGTATTTCTGAGAAAGCGAATATTATTTAAAGTTAACGTAAAAATGCTGCCTCGGTGTAAAAGAAGTGAATAACAATTCTCTGAGACGATCCTAAAGATTTTTTCTGAGGTCGAATAATCGAAATATTTCAGAAAGGTGGTAGTGTGACAAGAAAAAGTAAGTATGGTAAAGAATTTCGTGCTAAAAAGGTTAAAATTTGAAAAATACTTCTCAACAGACTATTTGATTCACTTTCTATTTGAGCACTGTGGAATCGCTCCAATTAAAATAATTATTTGTTTTGACTTGAAGCTCAAAACCAGAAAGTTCTAAAAAGTAGATTTAATTTTAAACCACTTTTCATCTGCTAAACATTTACTAAATTCTGAGTAAATTTTATAAACGTAATTGTTCTTAACTTACTGTTTAAGAGCATGTAATTAAAAAAAAAGTAAACCATTCGAATTTTTAATAAACTTTTTAGTGTTCTTCAGCAGATTGAGAACGCCGATCTAATCTATTACAAGAGTTTCAGTTGATGAAAACTAAAATCGTGCTGTATGTTTTTGTACAAATTATGTTATATTGACTGTTGGGAATTTCAAATGATATTATGAATTCCTTATGTTTATTTTAATATAACATTTAGCTATAATAAATTCCCAATATCCTTGCATCTTGTAAGGTCACAAATGCTAATTCAATAATTGTGACATATTTTCCAATCTTGGACACGTGCGTGTCTCGCACCATGAAACAACGAAGTTCTTTTTCATTCAGTTGGCCGCGGTTCTAACATCGGGAAATGTATGTCTTGAAATCCATGCAAATGACTCTGGCTAACTATATATAATGTTTCATTAGATGATATCTCTCTTTCTGTTTCGAATACCTTATTTGTAATTGCTTGGTCAGCCGAATCGGCTGTTTGCCGTCATGCTCTCGAATAGGCAGTTCAAAAATAAAATTTAACAGCTAGCCTAATTTTAACTCAATTGAACTTCGACTAGCTAAATGACTTTAATTGGTTTACAGATTTAATATTAAAGAATATTCAAGTTTGTTAAATTGGAAATGCTTCGCAAGAAATAGTTTTCAGTTCATATTTTTCATATGCAAATAGCTCGTGGAGGAAATCATTTGTGTATTATCGCCATGGAGAAAACTAAATGATAATTTCAACTACAAGTAGTCTTTCCTGTACATGATTCCTTTTTTTTTCACTCCGCGATTTAAAGAGCACTATTTTAATTTGATTTTTATGGGGTAAGTTCACTTGATTTAATCCCTCCACCGAGCTAACATTGACTTCTGAAGTGACTGGGAAGGAGAGTATGTTAAATTATTTTCCCATTTTAATACTCGGCATAAAACAGTTCATTACAAAACACGTTAGGACCGAAAGGAGAAAATGTTACCTCTAGCTATTCCAATTTCACCATCTGGATCCGCAAACTCCATAAACGCATTAGAAATCAATCCAAGAGGAAAAGAAGAATCATCTCCTAAGAGTTGAGTCGTAGTGTCACGTGTACCAACACCACGCAAAACTCTAGGTCTCAGACGCAATCTGTAAATAAAAAGAAAGCAAAAATAAATGGTTCTCTTTAGATATTAAATAACATCAAGATTAGCAAAATATATGAATGAGGTCTCAAGCTAATGGCATTGTCGTAAAAACTTGATAAATTTGCTTTTTGCTGATGATTTGTGTAAGATTATGTCTCCTTTTAAATGCCCCCATATAGGTGGTTCTTAAGTAATGGTCCATTGACCGCCAACAAATCAAGGACAGTAGGCAAGTTTGCGATATTCACTACCTTGAAATCGCTAAAAAGATTTCCATTTTTTATTGATTGCTACAACTACATTTTGGAGCAAGTACGGAAAATTTTATTGTTGCCCCCAAACTGCTAATAATGATTATGATATATGCATTTTAACAATTGAAAGGATGTTTTACGTGTGTTATCACACAAAAGTAGTTAACTTGTAGAACGTCTTTCAGATCGACTTCATACTTTAAGAATACGCTTTTACCCTTTAAATGTTTCTTTTGATGCTGACAGAAAAAATAGAAACGAAGTATTTTAAAACATTAATTATTTAATAAACATTGCAACTATGATTGTTAAATAACTCATGAAATATACTTAACTCTTAAATCTGCATTTGATCATTTTTTACGGATTTCGGTGTAATTTAAAATACTTAATAATCATTTCATTAGAAGGATGAACCTTTTTCATTATAATTTCATATTATTTCAAAGATTATCTTAAGGAATCTTCAGTACCGACTCGAATCTTAAGGAATCTTCACTGTAAAAACGATTCAGAAACGTTCCTGGAAAATAATAGGCAGCTGATGTGCCCAATTTCAGCCAGTAACATATCTTACAAAAACCAGGAACGTTTTCCGATAAAAGTCAGTAACCTTTCTGAAATATTAAGAAATCTCCCTTAATAAAGCCAGTCGAGAACCTTTTAGAAAAATATAATAGGTCTAATTTATTTGATTAGAACCTTCCTGATTTACCAAGAAAGCTCCAGAAATATTAGAGCATCCACTGCCAAGCTACGCGAAAATTGCAAGCAAGAACCAAGCATATTCCTTGCCTGCAATTCCTGCCTCGCAAAGCTGTAGCTATCCAGTGACTTATTTGCTTCCATTGGAAGCTTAGTCAATCCGGATGGGCCGTAAACAATATAAAGCCGATACACTTAATAAACACTCTCCGTCAATATTTAAACTGGTAACAAAAAATATTTTTCACACCAGTGCAAGGTCTGCATTCGTGCATCTTTTAGGAATTCAGGAAACTTTTTTGCGAAGATACTTGATTTTTGGGGGAAATAGGTGAAAACCTCTGAAATCACGAAACGTTCCACGGAAATAACCAGTAACGTTTTGGAATTTTTTTACAGTGTTCAATGGGCGAAAGTCTTAATCTCTAGATCACAAGATACCACTTTTATTTTTACTAATGATAAATTCACGGATTCACGTGTAGCGACTAAAAAATTAGACGCTGCACATCAATGCGTTTTAGACTCATGAATACCTAAAGTTAACAATAAATAAAATATTAGCGGCTTCGTGGAAATCTGAGTTAGCAGTAAGACGAAGCACAAGTGCAGCCAACTTCATCTTTGCGGAGAGGTCATCATGACAGTCCTCACATCTATATAAAGTATTATACTAGGATTTTCGCAGTGTTGAAACTAAGGTTGGACCCCAAATCACTCTCGCTGCCCGCTTAAGACAAAGCTATTAAAAACAACCTGCGCTAGTAATCTATAAATTAAGAGTATTACTACACAATTTTAACAGCAGAGATATCATACCTCAATGTCTATTTCCTGACTTTGTAAAAGCGATTCGACCTAGAACCTCCCAAAACAAGATCGCTCCCCTTCAAAATCCTCCTATTGCCCATCAGAGGGTGGTACTACCCCCGCTGCTCTAGACAATGCAAAGCATCAGCTGGGAATTGAAATATTAAAGAAGTTTAAAATTATCACCCTTACGAAATGATTATTATGAGGGAATGTAAAGATTTTTTTTTTTAAGTACGATTGTATACATACTGTTGGTTCAGATCTATTCATGCAATGGCCCTACTTTGTTTCCAACCCTTGACCATTCATATACACAAATCAGTTGAAAAAAGACTGAGTTTATTCATTTGTTATTTTTCAATGAAAATGCTTTTCTTACCTCTGGAATGCACGTTCATTCTCGAAATAAGTAGTCTCGTTGTCTGAACCGTGGTTGTATGTATGTTCTCGAACTGAATCTACCTCCTTTTCAGTGAATGTTTGGAAGTCTCTTACAGAAAGGAAATCTTGGTATCGTCTTGCAATGTATCTAAACACAAACCGGTACACATACATTATGATATTGAAATCTAGTACAAAAAAAGACAAATAACAAATGTTTTATGTTCCCTTAAAAAAACTTATAGAAAAAGAAATTTTATAGTATTTTAAAAAACAATATTTATGTTAAGATATCTCACACCCACAGTACAACTCTCACACCTGCAAAACTACTTTCCGAGAAAAATCAATTTAAATGTAATGCGCCTTAGCTTAAATTCTTATATTAACACACTGACACATATCAAAAATAAAGTTAAAAAATGTTTTTTTTGTTTGTGGCTGTCTTGCATTTTAATAGGACTGATAAAAAAGGCACCAAGACATGTATCTAGCTCAAATCGACAATTTTTGACTTGTGGCAGTGACACTAACGCATCTCAAACATAAGTTTTTTTTTTTTTTTTGTGTGTGTGTGGCTATCTCGCATTTTAATATAACTAATAAAAATGCACCAGGATATGCATAAAGTCAAAATCGACAATTTTTGACTTGTGACGGTATTAGGTGAGCGATATTTGTTTTATTGTTTGAATATCTTGAATTCGTTACGAATGCATTACTTGTAAATCATGGATTCTTAAGATTAACTAAATTATACTAAATAAATTGCCTGAATAAAAATTTCCCAACGTAATATATATTTGTTCAAAACTTTATTTTACAGTTTATTCTGTCTTTCAAAGCTCTATTTGAATTTTTTTTTGATTCAAAAGGGTTTTTTTAAAGCTGATTTAAAGATACTTTTCTTCGTTTAATGAGTTACTTAAGAAGTAACAAGTTTTAAAGGGTTTTGTTTTCTTTCTTTTTCAAAGATGCATTAAATGCTTGCTTAACAAATGTATGCAAAGAAAATATATTGTCTTAATTTCAGGAATTCCGTCAAGGGTCAATGATAAAAGCTTGGACACACAACTTAGTACGTAATATTTCCACCATAAATATCGTAATTTGTTTGGAAATATCATTAATCGTATTGTATTGAAGTCGTATATATGTAAACATTTTTCTCTTTTTTCTTTCCTTTCATTTAATTTTTAGATTAATGTTATATATTCGTATGATGCACATTGAGGTCTTTTATAACATGCTCAAATATTTTAGCACTGAACTTTAAGAGCAAAGAATGAATGTTGCAAAAACTAAAATTAGTTGCGATAAATAGCATAACTAACTTGACTCTCAAAATTTTAATCTTTTTGTAGTTACCATTTTTGTTCTGATTGTAATATACATGTTTTGAGAAGCTTTTTTTAATATCAAAACATCCATTCAAGTTTTAAATTTTTGTATTATTTAATCATATTTTGGTGCCACGAGCTCTAAAAATGATTTTTAAGTTTTTATTTTGCGGACTTTGAACCTAAAATACGTACAAGATATCATCATAGTAGTCATTGTCATCCAGACGGCAGTCACAGTCATCATCCCATTCGATGGGCCCTTGGTAAACTGAAGAGTCATCACTTCCACTGATCTGAAAAACAAAACAAAGGGTATGTAATGATAGAAATACTTAAATTGCAGCATTTGTCTACTGTGAAAATGTTTAGTCTAATTTTATTTAATTGCTTATTTATTTAATTTTACACATTAAAAAGTTTTAGGATTTCTTCAGCAACTTTTGCCATATTTGTTGCAGCACAGTGTCTGTAAGGTTACCCAAAGTATTTTTTTTCTTTTTGTCATGTGTGCTCTGCAATCTACAAGAAAATGTTCTAACCCAGTTGTCGGAAAATGGCGGACCGCGGTCCAGATCCGAATCGCCAAAAATGTTTTAAAAGTCTAAATTACACAAATTTATTATTTAAAAACATTTTTATGTAGGCAATAATATCTTTAGGTGCAACTTTGTTTTACTTTTTCTAGTATTTTGGAAGTGATTGATAGGCTGATTTAAGTTTTTAATGGTTAGTGTTGAACATTGTTTTGCTTCAGGGCTACAATAAACCTTTTCTTCAATGAAAAAACATTTTGGGCTTACGATGCTAAACACCTGTGAAGTGTTACTGCTTTACATTGGAATCTTTAGCTTTTCAACCATATTTGAGTTGTTTCTAAATATTTCAGTGTCTGCTGTCTGTTTTGTGTGTTAGCCATTATGTGTATTATTCAGTTTTGAAAGCATATTGCTTTGAATACTGATTTGCTTGCATTTTCTCTTTATCTTAAAAAACTGAAATACTTTAAAAATAACAAAAAGAAAAAAACGATCTTTAGATAGGACAATTTTGATTTTATGAAAAAGTCTGCACATTTTCTGTTTCTCCAAGCTTGTGAATTTTGATATTGCATTTGAAGCAAAAATTTGATATTGAACAAAAGTAAATTTGTTGCCTTTGCTATGGTTCTAGAAATTTAATTATAATCAGAGATAAGCAAAAAATCTTTGCTGCAGAAAGTTTCTACGTAACGAAAACCTTTGTTCACTAACATTTTTACAAGTGACTTGAAATTGTTATTTTTAAAATAAAAAAATTGATACATCGTAAGAAATAAAAAAGTTCTGCAAACAAAACAAAAGAATTATCTTCTTTGTTATACAGTTTTTTCAAATATACGGCATTGAATCCCTATTTGTTTGCATTTGCCCTTAACGTAATTCTTCTAAGCGAATTAAAATACTTCTAATGTTGCTTCAATCACATTAGGTACGTAAAAAAACCATTTAGTAGCGAATTTTTCTATTTTCACAAAATACTTGTTCATTTTCCGTTTTTTCACGGTTGTAATTTAGAACTTTTGCACTGCTTCAAATTCTGTATTTCAAAAAAAAAAACTTGCCGCCTTTGCAATAAATCTAGAAAGTTTTTGACTATAAGAAAAAACGTCAAACCAAAATTTAGAACCAAAGACACATTCTAATAAGGATAATCTTTCTTTTTTAAACATTTTATAAGTGACTTAAAATGATTTTTTTTTAAATAAAGAAAAGGAAACATTATAAGAATGTAAAAAAAATCTCAAAACGAAACAAAAAACATTCAAGTTACATATTTCATGCTTAACATTACCTGAGCTTCGATCGTTTCATCAAAACCAATGTCAGCACTCAAGTCTGCTGAAGTTTCAAAGGAGGCGCCGACACCTATACCTACACTGCCATCGGGAGTGGGGGAAGCTCGAATGGTAGTCGCTGACACCAGAAGGAGTGAAGCTAGAGCCCAGCTCAACATTGTTACGGCAGAGCTTCCTACAAAACATTAAAACATCAACTGATAGATATATGAGAAACCTGTGTGCTTTATGTACCCGGCCTTACACGAAAATTTCATTAAATACCGTCTATTACTTATTCATTAGCGTGCAGAATCCTTTTGCAGTTCATTCACTACAGATGGAGTTATTCTCAAATGCCCTAAAAACATGTACAGTGGCTCCCAAAAGTGTTCGTACACCTACGACTTTCAATAAAATAGACCCCTATCTATTGGTTGGAATTAATATTTCAGAATAGGTATTTAATTATAAGATCTATGATCCATTTTTAATAAAGTTACCTGAAAAATTTTAATAAAATATTAAAACTTAATTTTTTAAAAATCAAAAACCAAAAAGCCGGAAATTTTATTTCACAAAAGTTTTTGTATACTTTGAAAAAATATCTATATGTTAGTAAATGATCTAACATTTTACTAAGCTATTATTTAGTACAATATCATGTAGTATCAACAATAGCTTTCAAATGTTTGGGAATAGATTTCATTATTTTTTCTTTCCTTTTTTTTTTTTTTTTTTGTGCAATTTCTGAGTAAGTGTTCAACCACACTTCGAGTTTTACTATTTCTAGCTCTCTTTTCGTTTCAAAACCGTATTTTCGTAATCTAGCCTCCAGATATCTCTAAATATGTTACATTAATTGCAAACCTGAAGATTGAGGGGATATTTTCTGAACTTTAGGACAATTTTCAAGGCACTAGACGCAAACGTTGAAAATCATGTGCTTCTTACCGTTATTTTGATAAAAAACAAAGTTGTTTCCGATAACCAAATTTTTGGCTAGTAGTTTAAAATTGTCTTCTAAAATATTCAGATGAACATGATGATTCATTACGTGAAATACACCGCCAGCTCAGTCATTTCTGAAAATGATTGAGCTGGCGGTGTATTTCACGTATTTTTGCTTTAGCCCTGGCTAATGGGCATTAATTTACTGAATATGATGATTCATTATTTCATCAAAAAATTCCAAACAACCAAGTCCTGGTGCGGATATGCACCCTCACAGAAGAACACCTTCACCGTCCTGATTAACTGATCAAACTAAGTTCTTGAGATTACGTTCCTCATTTTTTCTTCTATTTACAATTACACAACAATTTAACAAGACCTGTTGAGTTTATTTTCATCTGTAAGTAAGACGTTATTCCAAAACGTTTTGGAGCTTATTTATCATTGATTCTGTGACGAAAAGCGTAAGCTTTCTGTTTTTCGCACAAACGACGAAATTTCGGATGGTGTTTGCTGTTTTTTACGAACACCAGTCATTTTGAAGTAATAAGAAAAATATTAAGGAATAAAAAAACAAAAAATTAAAGCCAAATAACTTTTAAGGGTCAACACAATGCAAAAATAATAAAAAAGCGACATATGAGAATTTTAATCATGAATTTATTCGAAAGGATTTCAGCGTACGATGGCTTTTGTGGCGTGTTATTTCTCTGTGTCTTCGTTTTTTGACCCATTTCAAAAAGAAAATCCGTCAATATTTTTTAAAAACTGCTGGGTTTCATTTAGAATGACATAGGAATGATGAGAAAAAATATTGGACTTCATATTCGAATTCAGTTTTGCCTCATTTAGGTTTTACTAAAAAATTCCAAAGTGTACGAACACTTTTGGGAGTCACTGTATAACATATTTCTGATGTGGATTTTATTCATTTAGCTAGTATGTGTGTTTTTCAAGAAACTCAAAAAGATACTTTTCAACTCATATTCTATATTTTTCAACATGTAATCAATTTAAATTGGGTGTTAATTTCGATTTCTTTTTTTTACTTACTTTGAGACTTGAGAGATGTTCAGAGATGTTTCCAAGTTTCTTGCTGCCGTGCTGTCGCGCGAACGACAGTCAACTCGTCCGATACTTTTAAACCCCTCTTTTAAGACGACTTCTTAGAGCTTCTCTACCCGTTTTCACTTCTCCCAAACTGCTATCCCTGATTTCCCTGCGTATAGATAAACATGTAATTAAAGGACATGTGCAAACTTACGCCCATAAGCATCACCTGCTTCCTTAGTAAAGACACTTTAAAATGGAGTCTTGAAAAGATGAAGAAGGTAAAGAAATAAAAATTTTATTACCTTCAAGAACCAACTTTGCACTGTTTGGACAAAAAAATAGTAGTTTTATTATAGTTTAAGAGCAAAGATTAATTTCTCTGGACGCGTTAACAAATAAACGGTTTCATAAAACCGATGTAAGGAAAAGTTGGAATCATTGAACTGATTCTGTTCCTGAGCTACCTCCATTACTTTATACTTATTATCAACAGGCGTTGCTTGTTGTTTTTCAACTAAGTCATGCTTGGCTTGAAGATTCTCATGCTACCTTGCTACCTGAGACTTTTTCCACACATTGACTGCAATACAAGGAGGTATGGACTTCATATTCTTATTCTAATTTTCTGTTTCAATAACATACCGATTAATATTATTAATTATTCAATAATATACCATTATTCTAATGAGGATTTAAAGGCTCTGCTGACACTATTTTCACATGCGAGTCTTAACAAAAATGTGCTTAAATCAAAAAACGAAGTAATGACATGTGATAAGGCGAGATCATTTGAAGGAAAAAAAAGATGCCATTTAAATCCGAAATAGTATTTATCATCTTGGGCGAACGTTTTTAAAAAATAAAGTTCTTGGTTTTGAATCCCTCAATACTACTCCTTCAATGGGGGGGGGAGGGGGCAGACACACCTCTCCCTGTGTCAGAACATTTAAGTAAATGTTTTAGTTTTCAATATTTAATTAATTACTTAATTCGTTTTCGACTTTAAATTTTACTCATAATTTTGCAATACATTAAGTCTTTGTTTACGATGTGTGTGTGTTTTTCTTTATTTTTTCTTTTTTTTTTTTAAGTTCTTTCATTTTATTTTTATTTTTAAACTTTGTTCGAGAATAGCAAAAATGAAAAGGCAGCTCAATATTAACTAGAATGTTATTTCTAGCTTCTTTAAAAAATATATATATGCAAATACTTATAAACAAGTTATTCAGATTTTTTGCTACGTAGAAAATCATTTTGATTTCAAAACTACTAGTTTAGGTTACAAAAAACCGAATAAAACTTGAACAAATTTAAAGGGAGGGGAAAAATGTGTTTTTAGATTTCAGATCAATGTAACTAACAATATAAGTGTTGCTTTTTATTGTTTAATAGTGTTTTCTATGCAAGGAAGGTGCGCCAAATAAGACCACGTAAACCATTAATTGTTCGAGAATAGCAAAAAGGAAAAAGCAGCCCAATAATGTTATTTCTAGCTTCTTAAATATATATATATATATGCAAATACTTATAAACAAGTTATTCAGATTTTTTGCTACGAAGAAAATCATTTTGATTTCAAAACTAATAGTTTAGGTTACGAAAATCCGAATAAAACTAGGGAGGGGAAAAATGTATTTTTAGATTTCAGATCAATGTAACTAACAATATAAGTGTTGCTTTTTATTGTTTAATCGTGTTTTCTGCAAAGGAGGTGCGCCAAATAAGGCCACGTAAACCATTAAGACCACCCCCTTATTTTTTACCCTGATTTCCCAGTAAAAACAAAGAAAAAAGTAAACTGCATGAAAGAAGGTTTAATGCATCTTAAAAATATCGCCAGAAAAATAAAAGTTGAACATAAATAAAATAAGAAATACATACAATAATAACAAGGAGACCCAACAACAATTATTGGGGTTCCGTTGCTCTTTTGAGACAGTAAAGGTGGTGGAAGATATCCGGTGCCGCATATGCTACGTGCACGAACTGGGTGCAGGAGTATCAAAAACAGGGAAAAAAAAGAACTTATTAGTGCCAACAATGTGACGACTATTTTTTGTCTTTTCCATTGAAGTAAATATGCAATTTTTGATATTTGTTTTGAGTTTATCAAACATGGTTTAAAATGTTTTTACATTGGCAATAAAGAAGTTTTCTTTATTTTTAGTTTGATAGTTCTTTTGGCATTCTTATTAGAGTTGACCTTTATCCTCTTGGCATTTTTTCAGAGTTGGCCTTCTTATGGACCACAATTCCAAATGAGGCCTACTCTCAATTTTTCGTTAAACAACATAGTTAAACAACATAGTAAAACATAGTTTAAACATAAA
The DNA here is from genome assembly GCF_026930045.1 of Uloborus diversus. Classification (NCBI taxonomy): domain Eukaryota; kingdom Metazoa; phylum Arthropoda; class Arachnida; order Araneae; family Uloboridae; genus Uloborus; species Uloborus diversus. The sequence goes on along the minus strand of NC_072737.1, from coordinate 72,282,864 downwards.
ATTTCACGTGGAATGATTTTTTTCCCCTTTTCAATAATCATTTGATGAATGTACAAACATTGAAGTGAATTTAATCGCAAAAGAACAAAATATGAGGCATTAAACGTTAAGTTGGTCTTATTTGGCACTTACCTTATCTTTTCCTTAATTTGTTAGTTTTTAACTTGTTATAAATTGCTTTTAAATACAATTTGACTCCCTTTTCCATGACTTAATATTGGGTTCACTTTTTGATTAACAATAGGTTCAAATACTAAAATTTATTTTTCATACATAATTGCTTTCGTTTAAACATCGAAAAAATCAAATCGGAAGCAACAGTTTTAGATATTATATCAAGGAAAAGACTAAGTTTTTTTTGTTCTTCGGCCACGAGAATTTACTTCAGTTATATTTACTTCAGTTCTCGCTTAGCAATGGCCAAATACACACATAAGTCGTTAGACAGACATTAATAATTTTAAATTATCCTTGAAAAATGCTCAAAATTTTGCGGATGAAAAGTTTTTATGGGCACTCTTCTACACAAAAAGAACGTTGTTTGAAATTTTCAAATGATTTTTTCGACTACTTCTCGAGTTTTGCGTTAGCAAACATTTACACAGCGTATTTTTATGTATAAAATGGGTATGAAAAAATTAAGTTAAAAAGAAAAAAAACTAAACAAAGCTAAATTTTTCATTATTATTATAATTACAACAACTGTACGATTATTCTTATTATTATTGTAATTATTATTATTTTGCTATTGGATATTCAGAACATGAACTATTATATCAGATGTCTTTTTTTTTTCTTTGAAATAATAACAAGTAGTAACGAAACAAAAAAGAATTTGAGTTTATATAGTTATATTATCAAAATCATTTAGTTATTGAATAACATACCTTCTTTTCTGTGCACATTTATACATTCGATCACCTACCACTCATCATCCGAATTACGAATTTACTGGCGTAATCTGTGGGTTTTCTGCGCAAACATTATGGTCTTACAGGGAAAATTTGCACCACTGCTTTATATGAACTTAAGTTGTATTTCGTAAAATTGGGACATATTTAATATGTCTTTAAAAGCTTTATCATCCTTATATATTATTTCTGTAGCCTGTTTTTTTTGGTTTCTATGCGAGATTTTCCTCAATTCTTGATCGATTTCTTTGATTTACACCTTATTTTTAAGCTTATTGTGCAGGCTACTGACGAAAAATAGATCCACGGTCTAAAAATTGTGTTTTCTGTCAAAAAACCTGTTTTAACGAACCAGAATGAGGTTTTCGGTTAAATTTATAACTTTAACTTGTACTATGACCGACAGAGCTGAATAGCTTGGTCGGCAGAGCGTTCGACTGGTAACCAGGAGAATGAGTGTTCGGGGCCACGTCCGGACAATCTGCATCAAAAAATTATCGAATTATCGCGCATTACATGAACTCTTAATAAAGTGAATAACAAATATGAGGGAATTGTATAAATGAGAAGGAAACGCTCCTTGCTGTTATGAAAGCTTGATGTAATATTGAGCTAAATTACTTCTGAATTGTCAGGGTTTTTTTTTTTTTTTTTTTTTTGGGTTCAATTTTAAAGATTTGGCTCCAGTAAGAAAATTAAAGCATAATGTAAGCGAAAATATAAATATCAGGCTTAAGATTTCAGACTAAAATAGAATTATTTTTTGTTCAGAAAAAAATAATAAATCGTATATTGAAATATAGATTCTTCTAATGAGTTTTTGACTCTTTGTACAAATAAAAAAAAATACTACCTTAATTTAAAGGGTAAATTCCTTTTTTTTTTCTTCTTTTGTAAAAAACAAATAGCCTATGACATTTTTACTACATTCGAAAAGCTACGCGAAAAAAGAGCTTAGTTCAACTTATTTTGTAATTTAACCGTGCTGTTAAATGATGAGCACATGCTGCCGACTAAGTCATAACGATTCAAGCAGCCTGCGGTAACAAATTGTAAAAATTTTCAAAAATAAAAACATTTCTCTTCAATATCTAATCATATATATTATTTCCCTCTCATTTTAAAACTTATCAGGCCGGCTAATGACGAAAAATAGACTTACGGTCAAAAAATCAAGTTTTCTTCAACGCCCCTTGCTGTTGCAAAACCTTGATGCAGCCTGAAGTTCTTATGCAGATTTTTTTTTAAAGCAAAGTTCTAACACAATTTTCCTATTTTTTACGTCGCTTTCGGCAAGAAAAAAAATTAAAATTAACCTATGTATGAGTGTGTGTGTGTGTGTGTGTGTGTGTGTGTGTGTGTGTGTGTGTGTGTGTGTGTGTGTGTGTTTTAAATAAAGCTTAAAAGTACTGGACTTAGTTGTTCGGTTAAATTAAAAAGTTTTTTTTCGGTAGAGCGTTCGGCTATAAACTAACTGAAGTTCGGGCAAGCTCGAGCTGTCCGACATAATAGCAAATTTTGATTAATATTACACATTACATATAGTCATAACATACAGCAGATAACACACGTAATAAAATAAATGCAATGGGAATGCTACTTGGTGTTTCGACTCCTTTATGCAGGCTACAGTTATCATTCGGATAAGTTGACTGTTAATCGAAGGGTGTTCTTCCTTTTTTTTAAGCTTTGACTCACCGTAATGTAAGCATAAAAAAGTATTAGGTTTACCTCAAGGAAATTCTTTTTGTGCAGAAAAACATTTTCGTTGTATGCTGAAATGTAGATGTTCCTAATAGCGACTAATAGTGCTCCTAATAGTGTTCGACCTTTTGTACAAATGAAAAAATACTACGCCAAATTAAAACTACGAGTTTCACCCAGTAAACCTTTAATTTTTTTATTCGCGCGAATACGATATAAAACATTAAAATTATTATCAACTTCATTAGTAAGAAATCATTTTCTACTCCTCTGCTTTCTGCTGAAAAAAAAAAAAAAAACATTTGTCTACTTTCGAAAAATTACATTTAAAAAACGGACTCAGTTCAATTGGTTTTGATTTTGAATTTTAAGTGTTCGATTAAAAGAAAAACAAGTGCGGGCTTTTAAGCCGTACAGGTTAAAGAAGCCTGCTATGGGAAATAGTTCAATATTCAAAAATAAAAACACTTATTTTCAATCTAATTTATTACTTCTCTAGAATGTTTGTTTCAATCGCTACGTGAGATCTTCGTCATTCTTTAATCAAATTCCATGTTTTACGAACAATTTTAAATCGTATCATGCTGGTTAATGTTAAAACATAGAAGCATGATCTTATTTTTTTTTTTTTTGCCAAAAAGCTTTTTTGATGTTTTTTACTACGCATTCCTTCAATGAATAGCTTTCGAAAAGGAAGGCGCAATTGCTAGGTTTGTTGGGGTGTCGGGCTGTTAAACAGCATGGCGCCAATTCGAATCCGTGCCAATAAATATCTCTTTAATGTTTCTTTTTTTCCCGTCAGATGCTCACATGGGCAGGACTGTATTTGCCACAACCTGTTTTTTTACATGCACAGTTATTGTTTTTCCACGATTTACTACTCAGCCACACTTTTAATGATATTTATGTTTGCATTGAAAATACGTACAACCAAAGGGTGAGCGATGATCAAATTATCACAACGTTGTATTTAACGAGGTTTTGTTAGTGATGTGTTTAAATTACATGCCTTCTCTTCTGCGCTTACTTTTTTTCGGTTCTTCTTCATAATGTTCTTCCTTTTAAAATTTTAAAGAGAGAAATGCCTTATGAAGCGATTCGAAGCACAGTGCGGAGTTCCGAACGGGTCGACTAGTGTTAGATATTAATTCATTATTCATAATTAATTATTCATTGTTCTTGACTTATTTAATTACCATGATGTTTTGGCACAAAATTGGTTCAAGTATATGGATGTTTACCAAATTATGAAGAGTTTCCCATGGTACAACAGGATGTGTCCTAAGGAACAATAGTATCTTGGGTCAGTTTAGAACTCGAACTTTAAAACCCCTTCAGTAGGAATTATGAAATACTTTACCAAAAAGGTTTATATCTCGTACACAGTGTACTATGGTAAAGGGTGTCTTATGGACAAAATTTCAAGCTTGTAGGAGAAAAATTTAAATAGTTCTGGCACGTCCAATTTTTCAGACTTATATTTTTGAAATTAATATGTCATATAAAAAACGATAAACAACTGAACAAACTGCATTATAAAATGTTCTTGAACAATAATAAAGCATAATATAAGCGTTGAAACAATTAATTAAAAATTATATATTTTTTAAAAAATCAGGAAAAAAACATCGCTTTTCAGACAAGAATCCATGGTTGGAAAAATGAGCCATAACAAAAAATTATTTTACATATTATAATAAACAGAATATAAAAGGGTCAACTACAAAAAAAAAGTATTTTAATCAGTTATTAAATGATTAGCAGCTGTTTAAAGTGTGTGTTCGGTATACCGGACACCAGGTCTGAAGGGATTAAATGGCTGGAAATATTTTATTTTTTAACTGTCTGAATTTTTTAAAAAAGTGTATTGTAGATAAATAGACTTTTAGATTTTAAATCTGATAGAAATATTCGAGGTTAAAAATTAAAACATAAAAAGTGTTTCGGGGTATAACACTCTCTCCTATATAATATGCTTCATAAAACATAGATAGGGCTGCTAAACACTAAAACTTTCTCGGAACTCTAAAAAAGTAAGATTCATTAAAAGTTCCTAGGCCTTTGTAGGTTTTTCTTCTCTTTGGTATGCATTTTTTTTAATGTACATTGAATCGTATCACTAGACTGGAATCTTTTTCAATTATTATGATTCAATAAACAAGCAGTAATACGGTGATCAGTGCCTAATTTCCCAATAGGCACAGTAGGCAGTTTCCTAGGGTGGCAAAAGTTTCAGAGGCGGCAAATTTTGCTTCAGCCATACATTTTTTATATGATTTTTTTTTCTTAAAAGTAAAATATTAGCATTCTTTCATTTTTCTCAGAGACAATTTTCTCTTGAAATATAGTAATAATAATTACTTTTACACATCTTATGAAAATCAAACGTTTTTCAATCATAGTAATTGATCAGCATACATTTAAACAGGGACGCATTGAACTAAAATTTTCGGGAGGAGGAAAATGCTAATTTTACCGAGTGATAAAACACGAGCTTACACGCATACGTACATAACATCTAATGAGAAGGAACGTAAGGCATCATTAAAAAGCAATTTTTAAAATTAAAAAAAAAGAATAAAATAATATGTTGCAATATTACCTCCAAATCTTCCGAATCGTCAGCAAAATTTGCCGAATAAGGAATTTTTTGGGAGCTCGAAGTGACTTCCCATCGGTACGTCCCTGAATGTGAAAAGTCATCATTTCTTCATAAGCTTGACAGTTTAAATCCGGGAACACTTTTTGACGTGTTTTTGAGTTTTTGCTTTTCTTTTGGGGGAGGGGGCGGCAGATTTCAAATCTGCTTAGGGGCGGCATGCAGCTTAATTCGGCCCTGACGGTGATCCGCAATTTTATTGTTTAGGTTTTTTTAATTACCATCATTATTTTAAAACACTACATACAAAATAAAAATAATGCACACACATACATAACTTTAAATTCAAAATTCTTTATTCTATAAAATGTATTTGCAGAATACATAAAACGATGGTTTCACTTATAATACAAAGTTTAGCAGTTGTAGCTAGACCTCACATAAAATTCAGCAATAATTTATTCAACTTCTACTTGTAATCCTTTTAAAAATATTCTTTAAAAAAATTGTATTCAAGGTTCGAGGAAATAGCTTTTTGTCTAATTTACATCATCAGCAGTGCATGTTTATTTAAAATGTTTTATTGCTTGATTGCTTAAAAATGGCTGTACTGCGCTGTTCTACACAGAACTATCTTCAGTTCGCGAAACGCAGTTTTCACTTAAAGATATGTGCGGTATTTTCCGTTTCTCTTGATCAAATTGAGATCATTGACATCTGCGAGATCTTGCTGGTAACCCTCGTCGTAATCGTAGCCGAACGGGCACTCGAGTTGATCTTCACGGACTGTGGTTCTTGCATCTACGTCATCGGGCTTGTATCTGCTGTGGAAATAATTCTCGCTCACCAACATGGTGGAGGTGATTTCGTTTACATGCTTCGTTCCTGCAAAGAAAGAAAAAAGTTAAAAAGCTGCAAGGAGGATCGCTTTGCTGAAGTTAAAATAAGGATTAGTCCTATAAAGTTACTTTAATCAAAAGTGAATGAGCTGAATTTTTTAGTAATAACTTAGAACAATAACTGAAACTAAAAGTTGTTGCGGAAATGTTTAATTTGTTGAAATTGAAATATTCTGATAGTTACCGTCCTTGAGCGTCGCCACCGGGATTACTAGAAGGCCTCGGGACGGGAGGTATGAGTCATCACCAGAAGACGATGTGGAGGGGTGTTGCAGATGGTTTTAGACTATTCTTTCTTAATTCCACGGTTCGAAATCTACTTTTTTGATAAAAAAAATCGCTTATTCTGATGCATGTTAAGCGTATTTTCTTTCGGAGAAAGCAAATATAGTTGCTATTAAAATTATCACATGAATTTTAACATTCTTCATTATAAATTAAATGTAAGCAGTCTGTGTTCAGCTTTCAGTATGTTTAAATCAACATTATGTTTTCAACAGTAATGTGTTGTATAGCGTTGGAAAATTTCAGTAATTAAAAAAAAAATAAATAACTGTATGCATATTAAAAAATAGTAAATTGAAAACTGTTTAGAACTACATAAACTAAAGTGTAAGCAAGAAAATATATCAGCATAAGTACATGTCAATGTTTTTGGCAAAATAACTCACAACTTCTATGCATTAATTTTTATTGTTCAACACATATAACAGACACATTTAGATGGTTTCAAATGAAAATATTTTAAACTAACTCAGCACTCAACGGTGTAAATTCCTATTTGGAAAAATTAACCCCCCCCCCCCCAAAAAAAAAAAAATAAATAAAAGAAAGCGTTTTTTTTTATATTTCATTTTCAAAACACTTGTTTCAAATTGCATAAATAATTAGAATATAAAACATAACCATTGGTACAGATACCATTGTTTTTAGTATTAAAATCATTTTTAATTTAAAAAAGACTTTGTAAACTTTTGTCGCTAATTAATTCATAATTTGAAAATGCAGTAAAATTTGAAATGGACAGTTAAAAAAAAGAAAAAAATACAGAAACATATTTAAAGTGTTACTTCACCAAAAAACCTTTTATATTATGAAGTATGATCAATTTTAATGAAATTTTATATGGAAATAAATACAATGAGTAATGTTGTATTTAATTAAGCTTGGTTTACACTAAAAAGAATGAAGTAACGCATGTGATTTCTTGATTACAACACTACAAAATTTCATTTGATCTTAATATTCTTATATTTGGTTAATTCTAAGTCAGACAATCCTCCTTAATAAAATTGAGGGAAGGAGAAATATAGGCGGTATATTTGTTTGACTAAACATTAATTCTTTTTACTCAACTTTTACTGCTGTTCCTTAAGAGTGCCTGATTGTTTTTTGTTTTTTTTTAAGGAAAAAAAATGCTCTAAGTGGCTACTGTTGATAAATAATATGGCAGCTACTAATTTATAAGTGTCCAACAGTCACACCAACAACTTATGGAATATATGAATTTTCAAGTTGAGAATAGGATGAGAGATTTTAATAAAATAACAATAATAAAGTGTGGACAAACCCTAAGGCCAAATCATGATTGAGGAAGAAAGCTAATTCCTTGTAAGAAAAAAACAGAGCAAATGAAATTTTAAACGTAAGGGAGGTTCTAGAGTTCAACCTAAAAAGGGTTTAAATCAGAGCTTGAAAAAAAAAATTATTGCTTTAAACCAGTGCCTTATATTAAGCTGAATGCGGGCAAACATATGTAAAATTTAGATTCTTTTCAATTTAATATGGTAGAAAAAAGAAAAATGGAAGAGAATTATCAGCAATTTAAATCAGAAATCCAGATTAAAATTAAAATATTATGAAAATCATGTAAACTCTTACCAAAACATATTAATCTTTCCACTAGCTTTTTCCATTTAAGGACCTATGACAGCTCTATTTCTTAAGAGTTTGAAGTTTTCTTGCTGCTACAGTTTTTTTGACAATATCATTCTTCTTACGGCAATAATTTTTTAGTAATATGTTTGTTGTCACCCAAACAATTTTTTTGATAATAGAATCGGATATATGACCATTGCAACAAACATCCGTATCGTTGAAAATTTCATAATTATTTAAATTCTTTAAAATCAGATTAAACATATAAAACCTCTGCTTCGAAGTTTTCAAAAACTCATTTTCATGTTTGGGAGACAGTAGTTTTTGTGCTACAATATATGACACGTTTACAATACGTATAACATCAGCATTGGGGAAAAGTAAACCACCTCTATTTATTGATCCAATCAATTTATAGCAGTCTTCCACTGCTAATTCACGATCTGTCGTGAGTTGCTCCCTACATGGCTCACATTTCATTCTATTGCAAATGCTGTAGATGCAGTAACCTGCAAGATATGTTAACACAGGCATGCTGCCTTCAATTTCATCAAAATCAGAATCATTAACAGAAATATTAATTTTGAATGAAGTATCAATTTCTGCTTCTTCCGACTCGATTTCAATATCAAATTGGTCAACTGAAATTTTGCCATAAGTAGAGGACTTTAAAGAAAGAGGAAGATAATTTTGAAGTCTTAATTTTGATTCAGATTCAAATATTTGTGCTATTGATACATTGTAATTTGATCCAGACAACATTCTGTACTTCCCAAATCTTGCTTCTAATAGATCGGTCTGAAATTTACCTGTTAGAAAATAATGCATTTTAAAATTACTTAAACAATACGAAGAAAGTTGTAGAAGAGCATTAGTGGAGTGAGTTAGCGCAGCATGAGTTTCCCTTGTCAAAATTCCAGTTGTACAATTTGAATTCCACCATATATCAAGCCATTGTAAAAACTCTTTCAGAAAAGAAACCCTTTCATCATTTTCTGCATCAGTTAGTGGATACATAAAAGAATTTTTTAGGCGATTACCTTTGTTGGGTGTTTTTACATTAACTACCCACCACCATTTCAAAATTATTTCAATAAACATTGCAGTTCCCTGAAAATGTGGTAATGCATGCTTTTCCCCTAAAGTATTTAATGCATCTATAACAAATTCGTTGAAGATATTTAAGACTAGTTTAACATTCTGTCTTTCTATATTAGTTGGATTTAATGACTTAAGTGTCAAACCATGACCAAACTTCACTAAATTTACATATTCAAGCTCATGAAGTTTTTTTAAAGTGCCAAAGGAGGCAGTTTCAAGTTCTTTAATCACAAAGTTATTGATATCTTTAAAGTTAGGGAAAAACATGCACTGACCTGGGTTTTTCTGGTTCAACCAATTATTACGTATGCATTTAAAAATGTGAACTACATCAATAACATAAAAGAGAGGGCTATCTGGATTAGCAGGATGAGGATATTGTGTTTGTAAATTTGGAGGGTCAACAAATAAAGACATTGTCTTCCTATTAATTGAATTATTGTCACTAGACACTGCAATTACACAAAAACCTATCTCTTCTAGCCCTAATATAATTTTTTTAAGTATGATATGCAGTTTTTCTGCAGATATGGTTTTGACAGGCAATATGTGCACAACCTCTTTAAAGTCAGATAAAATACTCTGAACCATAAATGTGTGTGCACTGGTTGCAGCATGCTCACTATCATATGCCATGCCGATCAAATTCCCACCTTTATACTCAAAATACGGTTTTATGTGTATTTCATCCATGGTTACGACTACAACATTTTCTTCACTTTTTAGCTGCTTGAACTTTTCTGTAATAAATTTTAAAAATGAAGCATCATGTTGTTCTTCTGCGAGATTTATGTTAAAATGAGATGTAAGCTGCCTTATTGTTGTTAGATGTGGAAGAATTACACTACCTGAGTTCCTAAGAAAACGGTAGGCATGGGGTGAAATTGAATTGAGAAGAGCAGCAAAAACCATTAGATTGGAAGGGTAGCGCCTTTGATTTTTTGCATGTTCGATAGGCTTATTTGGTCCTTAATAAATTGCGATAACAAATCACAATCTATATATTTATCGACTAAATGCTTTAATAGGGGAAGGGCGTCTGATTGTTCAGCATCACTTGCTGCTTTTTTTAGACGAACAGTTTCTAAAAAGTCAAGAATTGAGGAAATTTCGCGAAGGTCCTTTATAGTTCTTGGAAGATGCATTTCATCACATTTAGGCACTTCAACACTCCCAAGAAAGGCTTTTACTGTCAAATTTGAATCTATCACGACAGAAGCTACAATAGATGGAGCAGTTTCCATATTTAACCAAGCAAAAATTGTGCAACTAGACTTTTCGAAAACAGTCCAATTTGAGGGAACATTGTATGTTTTCAAAAGTGCAGTCAGTTCATTATATGAAGAAAACTTCATTTTTTCGTCAAACTTTTTTTTGCTCTCATGGCTCAACTGAATGGCAAGTTTTAATTGGTCATTTTCAACTCTTGCTTTCTTTGCTTCAGGAGCTTCTCTCTCGATTTCAGTTTTAGAGAAGTATGAAGGGGAACCAGAAAATATAGTTGGCACTGCATCTTTCCTTAGTCTCGAATGTTTCAATGGTGCTGAAATTTTTTCCCCTGTTTTGCTGTCGTAGACAAAAGTTTCTACCTCGATATCCGATTTTTGGAAGTGTTGCTCGCAAACCTAAAAACAAAATTAGAAATTCAATTTTCAAATTTTCAACATCATAACGTCGGTGAAGAGGAAAAACTCACTAGGTGCATTTTAAGTGGATTTTGAGGTGTTAGCACATTTGGTTATTAAAACTTGTTCTTTTTTCAAATTACAAAAACAAAACTTAATACAAAACTTGAACATCAAAACAATATATTATATATACCAACAAATATTGCAACGGAAAATCACCTTTTTTTTAAAAATAACTATTTTTAAATACAATTTCCACATTTCAAGAAGTTAATCTAAGTGCACTTAGTGAGTTTTTCCTCTAAACTGACGATTATGAATATATATATATTACAAAATAAAGAAAAAGAAACTTTACAAAAATATATATATATTGGGTTTTAATGGGAAAACCAAGTTGTGTTGGCCTGCAACCTCATCAAACGAAACCCACCTCACTCTGTCGTTCAGAATATCAACGAATTCGGGTATAAAATGCATCTGAATTTTGGAAGTGTGTCCTATACTCCAAAAAATTTGGTATTTGTTAGTACGCAGCATTTGTAAACTATTTTCCTTGCTTACAGACATGGAATTTAGTTGTGCAAATTATTATACCAAAAGGCTTTGCAGACTGCTGAAATTAATATAATAAAAGCGTGACATTTTTTACCTAATTCTTGACTATTTAACTTCGTCTACTTTTCGCTTGTCGAATTTTAAAGCATTCGGACGAACCTAAAAATCGGTTTGTCTGCCGAATAGCAAGTGAAACTCCAATTATTATTATTTCAGGTAGAAAAAGCAATTTAATGCCCATTTAGGGTTCTAAAATTAAAATTCAAACGGTCCAGTTCTTTTTCGGCATTCGAAACACCCCCCCTCCCCCAACGCTCATGCTTGGGTGCCCAAATTCCTCCCTACCAAATTTGGTCGAGATCTAACATAAATTGTGGGTTTGTATAAGGAACATACACATGCATATGTACAATATATTCTGTTTTATTTATATAGATGACATAAGAATAATGTGAACAAATATTGGACTTCATATTTGAATTCAGTTTCTTGTTATTTTGGTTTTATTACAAAATATCAAAGTGTACAAACACGTTTGGGAACCACAGTAGCTGCATATTGAAATATCACTTAACCATATTAAAAACCAGGCCTAAAGCAGTTACTACTATTCATTAATTGTTTTAACACTGCGTAGAAATGACATAAGAATTTGTAGTAGCTGTATGTTGCTGCCATTGTATCTCAATCAGCAACACGATAATCATGTCTGACTGTCTGAAATGTATAAATAATGACAATAATAATACCAATAATTCTAACTATCATCAATTTTGAACTGATAAATGTGTTACTGAACTCAAGGCTGAATGCAAATTTTGGTAAATTGAAATGTCCACAAATGTATCGGCTTTATTTTCTATACCAAATATGAAAATTTTTCTTCTTGACACACAAAACCTCCAAGCTAGGCAGATTTTAAGTTCATTCTGAATCTTATGCATACAGGGGCGCTCAAACCAAAATTTTTAGTAGGGTGAAAGTTCTCAATTTGCCGAATGACATTCTCGATTTTACTTTACGATTAAATATGAGCATGCACACGTCTACACATATTCGTCCTAATGAGAAAAGAACAATAGACATCACTAAAAAAAATAAAATAAATTAAATAAAGAAAATAGAATCTCAATGTTACAATAGGCCCAAATTACCTCATAGTAGGTAAAATTTGGTCCTTGATCAGCATTTTTCTTACTACTATCTTTGATATTGATAAAATTTCTTGGACTTTAACTTAACATATGCATGGTTTGAAAGTAAGTAGTACTACACAAGTCAATTTCAGCTTATTTGAAAAGTGGCAGATATGTGTAAAAATACTGTTTTAGAAGAATAAGAAGTGTTATCAAGTTTATATAAAATAATTCTCTTTAAAATTAATAAACAAAAGAAAAATGGGTCATGTTTTTGCTCAATTAAATATGTCTCTTCAATGTCAAGCAATGCTAACTACAAAATCATAATTATTTCCAATTTTTTAACATCAAATAACACAGAAATCTTCAAGTACAGTAGAAGACCGTTTCATAGGCTTTGACATAATATAGATCATTTCACAAATTTTGAAACTTGTTTTCAGAATATATTTATGTTTGTACTTCAGAATAAGTTTTAACTGAAATTATAGCACCAATTATACAATAGATACATTTTTTTCATTCACAAATTAATGGGTTTCACATTTAAAAGAAATTTTGTTATCCTGCAATTCTGCTAACTTCATTGGTTTACATAACAATTGCATTTTCAAAAGAGATCGGTTGCTTTTTTTTCACGCTGAATTCTTTAATCTTTCTGATTTTCTTGTAAAAGATTAGTTGCATTAATATGGAAAGATGAAAAACTTTCAAAAATTCAGTTTTCACAACAATTTTCACGTTTGCAAGGCGGAACAGACCGTTTTTTTAACTGCAAAACTTATTGTTTACTTCTGAAAAGTTGTGCGGTTAATAGAGATTTGGTCGGCGTTATAAAGGCATTCTACTGTACTTAGAGTGCATTTTCTAAATTCTACCGACATGCTTTTAAGTAATATTTTTGGACATTAAGCGAAGGATGAATGTATTAACTCAAATAAAAGTAGAAAATAGAACTTACTCTTGATGAATTCGTGACTTTGTAATCCTTCCGAGAGATGTTCCGGATCCACTTAGATCTCAGTTGTTCGTCTTGAGGAAATCTAAACACGGACACTTTATTTCCATCATAGTTGCCTTTACAATTTGGCACACAACAGTGGGAGGGCATGTCAACAAAATAAGTTGTCCAAATTAATTGGACAATTAACACGATTGCATCAAACTATAGAAAGAATTACACTCCTGCAATGGCGGCAGTGGTGTTCAACGCTTCACGTCCACGACTTCTATCGTCTTCAGTGGGTGACTCAGAGGTAGCTTGGGGGGAGCGTCACGAGGACGCCTTGAGCCGGGAATCAGGAACTATACACCGACAAACCAGTTCTAATATTCAGAGACTACATTTTAGTTCGTGTTATGGCAGTCATTAGTCTGGAATCGTTAATATTCTAGCTGGGGTCAAATGTCCTTTTATTGAAGCTGTAATTACCTTCAAACTTATACCTTAAAACTAATTGGAGGACATTTGCCTCCACCTCGGTCTTTGACTACTCCAGACTGTTAAGTTCATATCAAGGACAAAACTAGTCGCTGGATGTTGAATAATATCTGCCGGTATACATGCGTGTCGTTGAAATTGATACATTATTATGACGGAGCATGAAAACTACAAAAACGTTCTCAAAACATAGCATACAATTTAAACTGAAATAAGACTAACAGTCATAAATAAATTTGTTACTATTTTGAATGGTAGTAGGCAGCTGAAATTGAAAACAATGAAAGATGACAGTATTAGAATCTGAGTTGAACACCTTTAGGCAATTTGAATTGGAACTGCTACAAAGCATAGAAGAAATGGCAAATCATGTATACTATATTAATTCTCAAAATATATATTTTGGATGAGAACTATACATAACTTTTTCAATGTTTTAGCAACTTTCACTAGTAAGGCACGATTTTAAAGATTAGAAAGGTAGTTAAAATGGAGGAACCCTGCGCGGAGTTACAGCGGGAAAAAAAGAATCGTTCGGAGAAAGACTAGTGTGGGGTACTAACTCATTGAATTTCGGACTATGTTTGATTGTGACTGTTACCAAAACGATAACAAAGAATAAAAAAAGGGATCATTTTAAACTACACGAAAGAGTAGTTGTGGATTCTTATCTAATGGTGGGTTAGTTATTAAATTAAAGTAACATCAGGAGATGATAGCACACTTGCGCGAAGAGCAGCATTTGTCAGCAATACTGACAGGAGTAGAGCAGAAAACAATTATTAAAGAAGATTATTTGACTAACTTCAATCAACATAAAAAAGTTACAGTAATCGCTGCAAAAATTGGAGAAAAGTGTAAAAGTAAAACTATGTTGGCATTTGCTATCTCAAACATAAATAAAGAAAAAAAACTGAACGAGTCACGTTATTACCTCATGTGTATCTCTTGCTGACATGCAGCACAACTCTGTAAATGCTAACGCTAGAGATGAATTGAGATCATTTTTTCAGCTCAACATAAAGCACAATAAATGTGTAGATCTTTAAATTACTGAATGTTTTTAAGTGTCAATGTGTATGCTTATATGATAGCAATGTTTTAAGAGTATATAATATGAATTTACCCATAAAGGCCATGTCTCTGTCGAATTCAGCCCTGAGCAGTTGGACGATTCTTCTGACTCCACATTTACCCTGTAAGAAGATTTAGGAAAATAAGAAATAAGAACAATTAATAATCCTCACAAAAGTAAGAGAGATAGAAAAATCTCAAGGGCCATGGAGCGTCATAATTTCTTTTTAAGCAATTACCGTTGCTAAAACATTAATTATCATGTACTTATATTTTCTTATAATGTATTACGTACACCATAGGTAGGTCCAGTTTGTTAGCAGGAAGGCATTCTTTAAAAAACAGACATATATAGATTGAGAAGATTAATGCATAAAGAAACTGAGGAGTAAAGAATTAGAGACAAAAGAATACTTCTGCAAAAAATGCATCGCATAGTTTGAATTTCAACAAAAAGCATTCATATTGCAGTCTCTCCAAATCACGAAAGCTAGGAGCTAATTTAAGTGACCAGTAGCGTTTTTACCGCTACGCCGAATTGTGTTTCTAACAGCATTTTCACCAGTTAAAATGTTCGCTTTTTTTTTTGACTTACTTTTTTTTTTACTTGTATCAATTGAGTAAAATAATTCAAATCAAACTATCTTAAATGAAAGTAAAGTAAATACCTAGATATGAGCATGCTTTAAGTTTTTTTTCTTTCAGATTTTGATACAAATGTTACAGTTCTAGCTCATAGAAGAAACTTATTCTGACGGGGGCAGAGCTTAGAAATTAAACTTTTATAGCTATGGTATTTTCATTAAATGCTATTATATACTTTGGAAAAAATTGGAGTACCCCGGTTAGGCTAATTATACTCCCATTTGTTTAGTTATGGTCTTACCCGAAGCAAGTATGGGTCGTGCTAGCTGAATTCTAATATTTTAAAGAAATACATAAAAAAGTTTTAACAACATTAAAACACCTTATTTTCATTACAATATAATCAAATTTGCACGGTTTTGATTTGTCAATTCGAACAGCAGAAAAATTAAACAAGAAGTTCCATCTAAAACCAAATGAGCCTACTTTCCAATGTAACAACATCTACTTTCCTGCATCCATTCAATATTCTCTTAATTAGATAAAACTGCACATTACGAGTAAGATACCTTTTTAATGTTTTAAGTGCCCCTGGTTTCGGTTTCGAAAAACAAAATATGTCACTCTCATCTGATAGAATAGATATGAAAAAAAAAACCGAGGAAATAAAGTAGCGTAGCACCTTTAAAGAAGTGCAGCTAACACACACACACACACACACACACACACACACACACACACACACACACACACACACACACATATATATATATATATATATATATATATATATATATATATATTGTTTTTTTCACAAAAGTGTACTTATCACTTTCAGAAGGAAAGAGCACGAAATAAAGCTAATTGCATCTCAAAATACCGCGAAAATGCCGCGAAAATAAAGTAAGAAAAATAAATAAATCAGTTTAAAAGATAATAAATATCTACAACTGGAAAGTAGAGTTTTGGTATGAGAAAAATATAGGTTTGTCGGTTTGTCTGTTTGTCCCCTAAAAAAATGTTTAAATGAATAGTCGAATATGGACAAGCCTATTTTCTTTTTCGAAAGGTCACAAAGGTGTTGACACTTTATTCCCATATTTCGCTTTTTGAGTTGAAGAATTTTTTGTTCAATTTTGAACAATTGAAAAAAAAAAACTTAAAATTAGCGGCGGTGGGGAAATAGATATTATGAACGTAACCGATTTGCTTCAGACAAAGTTGGCTGAAAAATGCGCGTGTTTCTTCTTTCTGATTTAGCTATTTTAAAGGTATTTTTTAACTATTACTTTGTTTATTCGTTTATTTAAGCTAATTAATTTTTTTAAGTATGCATTTTATCAGCTAAGAGAGGTATATTTTGTTGTCAGAAATTAGCTTTAAATGTCTAAAAGGTATGCATGTCATAATTTGCTGTCTTAAAAACTAATATATCGATCAGATGCTAAACATACGATGTTGGAAAATAGGCTCATTTAGTTCTGGACGGTACTTCGTATTAATTTATCGTTTCTTAAATTTAGTCAATGTTGTTTTATCATCAATCCTAAATAATAATTTTGAGTTAGAATGGCCACAAAATTTAATGTGGTTATATGTGTCCATAACTAAGATACTTGCTTTCAATTGACTAATTATGCGTACATTATCTTGAAATTATCTTAACAATCTTAAGGGCAAGAACAAGCTTATATGATAGAAAAAAATTAAGGAATGAGTACGTATCAAAAAAACAGCGATCAAATTTTAAAAAAAGGCTTGTCCTTCAGAAAAAAATTCTTCAAAATTTAAATGTGCAAAAAATTCGCTGTTGGTGACTCAGAAGCACTAAAATAAAAAAATCACCCTGTCAAAAAAAAAAGTCATGTTCGGAAAAGATGTTTTGTAGTTGTTATTGAAAATTCATTAATAGTTTTCCTATAATATTGGTTACAAACTTGATACTGATGATGCAAGACAAACCTGCTCATTAATGGTTAGCTAGTCATTTATCCTTTAAGACTCTTTATTGTACTTACGCTATGGAACATTCCCCACGTGACAGGTCTGTCGATAAAGACAGCATCGGCTCCCATAGCTATAGCCTTGAAAATATCAGTTCCCCATCGCACTCCTCCTTCCAAGTACACTTCAATGTTTTGATACACGTCTACAGCTTCCAGAACTTCGGCAAGAGCTTCGATCTAAGCATAAATTAACGTATTTTAACTCAATGGATCCAAAAAAAAATGAAGCCCTTAAAAAGAGAAAAATAATGTATGTGTACTGACTGAAGCTGGAGCTGTATCTACTGTTTGTCCACCACCGTTGCCAACCATAATAGCACTTACACCGTTTTCAACGGCTCTGACGGCATAGCATCCTAAAATAAATGAAATTAATTTTTAACACAGCTAATCATTGACGAATTATTCTTTTTATTATAAATGTTAATGATATTTTTAAAAAAATGACTAGAGAGATTGTTAGTTTAGGTAAATTGTAACAGATTGCAGAAATGTTTCTACATCGCAATGAAAAAGGGAAATTAATTAATCGATAAAGGAACAAGCTCTCAATGCTTATATGCCTACTTCAACTGCAATATGTATTTATGAATTTACCTGAAAGAATGATTCGACAAAGATATTTTTATTTGCAGGTAGAATATCCCCATACGTTAAAAAAAATTCAACACCAACTAGGAGGCTCCGCTCCCTACTCGCTTCGCTTGTCAACCCCCGGTCAATCAACTAATGAGTCTAGAAACAGCAAAGGTGGTCTACCGGGAAAATGCCCAGTTACCTGCCGGCCCCATCTTCCCTTGCTCATTAGAACTTCAATACTGAGCACAAGTTTGTTTAAAAGGTGATTAGTTCTCCCCTAAATCAGGTACTTACAAACTATAAGCATAAATTAATTAAACTTCGAAATTGTTCAGTAAACTACAGCATCAAAAAGGGTGCGAAAATCCAAGCGTCAACAATTGGCCGGATTTTTACTGCTATGTGTACTCTTTTCTTCACTACGAATAAATAAAAAAAATATTTGTTGCTCTTTCAAACGAATAGCTACAAAACATCAACTAAAATCATACATACCAGATGCATTTATACAAACTTACCAGTCAGGATGCCTCGAATAACGATTGGGAGATCAGTCAATGTCGTGATCCAACGGAGATCTTCCCAGCTTTGTTCGGGATTTACCAAATAGTTGAAGTACTCAGTTACAAGGAATGAACCAATGCACCTCTCGTATGTTTCGTATTTCTGGTCGACTTTGGTCGTTTTGAAGTATCCTCTGCCTTTCACGAGTTCGATGTTGGACAGCACGTGGTGACGTTGGAAATAGTTTCTGTTGTTGCCACCGAAATCAGCGTCAATGAAATTCTCCTCTATGGCATCCAAATGCTCGAAACCTTCGTTAGATAAATCATTTTCGATGTTTGGAACCCTGAAAAAAATGATGTACAGTTTTTTTTTTTTTTTTTTGTAGATCACTTTTCAAGTAAATGCTCATATAGTTCTTAATTTAAAAAAAATTAAGTAACTGATAAGAAGTATTCAAGAAAAATTCAATAGTAACAAGTACCTTAAATGGGGTAAGAAATTAAATAAAGTAGTTGAATTCCTAAATTTTCGCAAGAACATTTACTAACTCCCTCTAAAGTTGGAAACAAATATTTAGTAAAAATAGTTACTGTAGGGACTATAACCTTATAACCACAAATCAAGTTCTCATCAAATATAATTGTAACAGTAAAAGGTTGAATTACTTTTTGCTGATTAATGCTTGAAATAAGGTGGAAAATGAGAACGATAGTCTTTTACAACTTGACATTGCTATTGCCCTTGCTCATAAAGAGAATTGAAGGATCACGAGAAGTAAATTAAATTCGAACGATATTTTAAACCACATAAAAAGTTGCATGCCCAAGTTTAAGTACAAAGTTACGCAGTTCTTTGTATATAAATCCAGTCCCTGAAATTATAATGCAAACGTTGACAGTCAGTTAGTATCATTAAATATTTTGACTATCTTCATTTATGTTAAGCAGGAAATGCATCATCAAAAAATTATGCGACCATCATTCTTTTAATAAGACACCAAATGTCCACCAAAATTTTGCGTTTTTACTTCGAAAGAGTGTATTATTTATTTCTTTTTAAGATAAATATCCTTTAAGAACATCGAATTCAGGTGTGAGGAAGCGTTGTTAAAAGCTTTTGTGCACATTTTCAAACTAAATATAAATACGCTAGTTTTACTTCCGGTGGTTTCGTCTAAAAGAAATGAATTTAGTTTCAAAAAAATAAATATTTTCAATCAATAAATACTTTTATCAGTCCACTTGGCATGGTGAAAAGCACTAAGTACGCATGTAATTTTGTTTTCTTCGCATCCACCTAAAATTATAATCTTTGGAGTAGTTTCTTTTGTGTCGAATACTAACCTTCTTTTTGGCAAAATGTCTTTTTAAATTAAAATAAAAATTGCTAACTTCTTAAAGAAGTAATAAGTACCTTTGTGCAACAAAGAATATTAGGAGAAAAAAACGGTACACATTCACAAATGTGTCATAAATTAAAACACGTTTTTTGGAGTTTCAAAGGATTGAAATTTTAGATGTCATCTGACAAAAGCATATATCTTCTTTAAAATCTTAAAACAGGTGACTGCAACTTACTAAAAAGTTGTGCTTTTATAAAGTTGCTCTTCCTACTATTACTTCCATGACTTCCTCATAACTATTATAATAAACTTGGAGTCAAGGCCCCGTTTTATCACTGTTATAGCGATTTCACTGTGGAATTTTAATTGTACGCACCCTACACATAGTATTACATGATCGCCGAACAGTATATGACGCCTTTATTTCTTTTTAAACTTACCGAATATACTCAGGCAAGACTAGATGATCATGAGAAGTTTGTATAAGATTTCCATGAACTGGTTTGTCAACAGTGACGACAACGGCCCTGTATCCTGCTCCCTCTGCTCGTTCTATGATGCTTTGAGTGATGCTTCTATCGAAAAATATGTAAGTTTCAATCCAGAGGTTAGCATGAGGAGCTCGCAGTGCAATCTCTTCTAGATCCGTGCTGGAGAAAGCGCTGACAATGTTTGGAACACCCTCGCACTCCGCCGCTGGAAATAATAACCATTATTAATTCTTAAGTTCGAAAAATATTGCCTTTCCCCAAACTAATAGTGCCAAAAAAAATATTTTCTTCACCAATTGATATCACTAAACTGTAAATGATCTATTGGAAATTGTTGCACATGCTATCAAGGAAAATGAGTTCTTATCATATCCATTACCATTAATTGAGGATACTATATTAGAGTGTATCCGTATCCTACGTAGAATGCTACATAGCGGCTCTACAGTTTTTAAATGAAAGTAAGAAATCTAAACACCAGACCACTTAGAACTGCACGTTTCTGCTAATGATATACTTATGAATTCAAACGTAATGATTTCGAAATAAAGAGGCCATATGTTAAAATGCTTTGGATGCACAATGACCTAGTAGTTCGCGGTGGTGCAGGTTGAGGAAAAATACTTTTATCTAATTGGAACGAAGGTAATGTTAAGTCAAAGTATAATAAACTTCCACGTGCATATGTGTGCAAAAATTAAGGACGAAGATGGAAATTTAGGATATCAGAGGAACGAAAAGACAGAGTGGGCTGAAATATCAATCAAGATATCGACTAAGTTCAATCACGGTAGCACATTAATGCAGATACACATGATAGAGGATCGTCGAAAATATTAAGAACACTCTAAATGCGCAAACTAAACATTTTTGAGAAAACCATTGCAAAAACATATCTTTCTAAACGACATCAAACTGCTGTCTCATTGGAATAAAGTCGAACATTTCATCTCCGAGACGACAGGTAGGCGATTTACATAAGGTTGAACCATCGTAAAGATTAAGAAATATCGGAGTGTGATGTGTGTTAATTTTGGGACTACTTGAAGAACCGTATCACAACATTAGCATGCATTTCAAACTACGCTATCAGATGTCTGACAGTTCAGCAGTGGTCGTACATGACCAATCAAGGCAGCGGACGAGCGATATTTTGCGGTGCCGTCAAAAAGGAACAGCTGAAAGACGGTGAGAAAATTTGAAAAACACACCCAACAGACATATCTTGCATTTTATCCTGTTTAAAGGACTGCACATTGGGGGCTCTTCTCTTATGATGCGGCGTGTACCTTTAACTCCTGATCTATAGAAAAAGCGTTTTTTATGGTGCCAGGAACAAAACATAACTTTACAAAAAATCAATAGAGCCAAATACTCTGTATGCCCCGAGTTTTTAATTTATTCTAAGTAGCAAATTAGAACGCCTTCACACCAAAACAGAGTAGGGAAGAAGCAAAATATCCTTCATCATTTTTGAGAAGGAGTCTTTATCTCTCCTCGACAGAGGGCTAATCGTCGGGATCCACTATTTTAACGTGGTTCTCCTCCCTGGTGTTAATATACTTATGGATGCTACAGGTCCTTCGTTACTTTTCATGGATGATGGAACAATAGTGTTATTACAACAGTGGATGATGGTGGATCATGAACCCACCATCATCCACTGTTGCTGTCGAAGAACTATAAGAAAGCTATAATATTAAACGCATGATTCGACGAGCAAAGTGCCTGGATTTGAAGTGTCCGGATTTGAGCATTCATGGGATCTCGTTTCCGAAACGTTTCGTAGTACATAACTGTGTGCCAGTAAGTATTCTGGGGCTGCGATTTGCGTTGTAATGGAAATGGGCTAAACAATTTACATAACGAAATATTGTTTTTAATGGGCGTTATTTATTTTTTAAGATCACTGTGAAATCGCTCTAAATAAAATTATTGTTTTTTCTGACTTTCTACTCAGTATCAACAGGTCTTATAAATTTAATTTATTAAAACCTTTCAAGTTTCAGGAATTTGCTGAGTCCCAAGTGAGTTTAGGAGAGTTCATAAGTAAATGTTTAAGAATACGATACTTTACGAAGTCTGTAATATTTGGTTTTTTAATGAATTAGCTCATGTCCATGTGCAGAACGAAAAGGACGATTTTGTTTGTTACATGAGTTTTAATTGATGAACATTGCTATGTTCTGTTTTTTCTTTTTTAATTCCAAATAATATTACATAAACCTTTTAGGTGACTATGAATGAAACTATGTTAAACTGTTTTCCCATTTCAGTATACGGTACAAAATGGTTCAATATAAAAAACAAATAGAGCATTAGTACAGAAAACGTTACCTCTAGCTATTCCAATTTCACCATCTGGATCTGCATACTCCATAAAAGCATGAGAAATCAGTCCAAGAGGAAAAGAAGTATCATCTCCTAACATTTGAGTAGTAGTGTCACGGACTCCAACACCACGCAAAATTCTAGGTCTCAGACGCAATCTGTAAATGAGAAGAAAATAAAAGAAATTGAATTTCCTTACAGGTAATAAAAGTTAACGAAATATATAACTGCGGCCTCAGCTAATTGTATTGAAATGAATAGTTGATGCATTTGCTTTTTGCTGATGATTTTTGTAAACTTAATTCTAATTTTAAAATTTCCAGCTTTTAGAAAGGCTTTCAAATCAATTTGACGCCTCAACAATATATCTTCAATTACCTTTGAAATATTTCCTTTGAGATTGAGATGAACAGTAGAACAGAGAAATTATTGTAGAAACTTTAGTTTTCAACCATCTTTATTAAATACTTCGTACAAGATACATCACACATAAATCGGTATAAATACGCGTTCTAAATAATCATCAATGAAGAGATGTAGCCTTTTTCCAATAAACGTTCATATAGTGGAATAAATGTCTGAAAAGTTTATCCTAAGAAATTCTCAGTTTTGACTCGAATCCTGAAGCACATTCAGTGTACGAAAGTCAGAAGTCTTCACACTTCACATTCCAGTGTCCTCCGTACCTATCACTATTTAAGGTTTAATCGGTTGGTTGGAGCCCTAAAGACAGCTTGAATTTTTCACACAGGCCAGAAGCCGAGAGATCCCTGGTTTAACACTCCCAGAATTATTGATCCACTTAGTTTGGGAACACGACCTACGTATAGTTCGCTAGTCACCATTTGCGAATACGGAGGGTCTTCGACCGGCTGGGATCAAACCTGGTATCCTTTGGTTAGAAGTCCGACGCCCTACAGATCTGACTTAATATCTATACCAAGAGGAACCATTTTTTTCCTTTTTATTAATGTTATATACACGTATTCGCGTGTCGCGGCTTAGAAATGGAACTGTCGCGGCTTAGAAATAAAAACTGGAAAAAGTTATCATTATTTCATCAAAATCAAAATTTGATAAATTTGGTGTAATATCCCGTAAGAGAAGACTTTTTGTGTGATTACACACCAAGTACAATCATTTTAACTATAAACTGTTTTAAGAGGGGAAAATAAGCCAACGTATGTAACAGTGAAATAAAAGCATAAAAAAAAGTTTAAAACCTCAGTAAACAGCTGTTTCGAGACTATTAAAAGCAATCCTCTTCATATGTGCATACAAGGAAATAATGGCTCACGAAATCCGAACTAACGGTCAAGTGAACGAGAAATACAAGACCCAAACCAAGGTTTATTTACTACTTTACCCCAAAGGAGTAAATAAACCTTGGGCGGCCGGAACCGGAAACGTTATGTTAATAGAACAAGGAACTCTGTACTTAGGGAAAATGTCACAGACATTTTTTTTAAAGGAAAGGTTTTCAAAGGAAACGGGGAGCTCTCGACAAATCAGTAACCACCACCAAATTATAATTTCTCCAGCTGTAGTAAAATTCCGAAAAATCCAAATTGTAAGAGAAAAAACAACTATGAATAATTTTGGCAGAAGAAAATTTGAAATTAGGATTGCAGAACGAACATCATTGGGCGATAGCAAAGTGTTTAAAATCTTGTTTTTTCTTTTTTTTTCCTTCATGTTCTTTTATTCAGGAAATTAAAAACAAACATGTAATCAAATCGGTTACCCTTAGTTTGGGCAATATTTTTTAACGGTTACTCCCTTCGTCTTCTAGCTGAAATTACAAAAATAAATAAATAAATAATTTACACTAACACACTAATAATTCGCTTTTTGTCAAAAAAAAAAAAAAAAAACACTTGCTCTAAGGGGTTCATTTGAATTTATTGCCAATAATTAAATTTTTTATGACCGCTCTTGAGAAACAGACTGCATGAGAAGATTGTCTTTTTTTTACGTTATGATTGTATACATGCAGATGTTTCAGTTCTGTTCATATTGATACTGCCCGAACGGAAAAACAATACTTCCAACAGTGGACTTAATGACTTGTTGACTGAGGAGATGAGTTTATTTCCATTACAAGTTAAGCATTAGGTGTGATACACTATTGTATCCTTTTCACATGAGAACATCGGGGGCTCTAGCCCTATGGCTCTTTTTGCTGTGTAGCTCTGGTTCGGGTCGCTTCTTACAAAGCACAATCAAGTAGGTCCAAACACTGCTTCACTCCTTATCGCTAGGGGCAGGGTCTGATTAAGATCTCGGGATGCCTTAAAACCAAACACTTTTCCCCTTTCCCCCATATTCAAACCTTTCAATTTTAGCCATTAACTCAATAACATTAAGTCATTAAAAACCCTAAAAATCAATTAAAAAGTAATTTGAGACCCTAAAAAGCAGGGGAACTAGGCCATGGCATGATTGGGTCTATTTAGTGCTCAAGCTCTGCTCAGAGGTTTACGTAAAGGTGTTCACACATAGTAGGGGAGCCCATGATGCTGAATGCGGATTTACTGGAGCGTCGCGGTGACCTATTCTTTTGTAGTTTAGGTTATAAGAAGAAGAAAATGTTGCATAATGTTCAACTTCAGTGGTGGGTAAAGTGTCTGCTGATATTCATAATTGTAAAAAAAAAAAAAAAAAAAATACATGGACATTTGGACATACTCGAGCGTGTCAGATATTGATAGTTTTGAGGCTCCAACGTGTCTCTAATTCTTAACGTATGTTTATCTGCCGACTTGCGTGGTAGGTGTGGCTATCCGGAAGGATAGAAAATAGAAATAAAAATTTTCTCGAGCGCGTCAGATATTCAGAGGAAGTTAAGTGACCCTTAAAAATGTCACCATTTAAAAGACTGACGTTTTGGAAGTGACGCAAGCTCGAAGCGAATTTTTGAAAATGCAAAAAAAAAAAAAAAAAGATCGCCATATGGACTTACTCGAGAGAGTCAGGTTTTCATACAGAAGGTTCAGTTTGATGGTCAAGTCATGGTAGCCTAAAATCTGACGATTATTTTGAGGGATATTCTTAATATGACAGCTAGAAGGGAAAAAAATGACTTTTCTTGTCTTTGCAACTTTGTAACCCTCCCAAACTCTTGCGTTACTCTCAAATCGTCAGATTTTTTAAATGTACGCTCTTTAGCTAGTAATTAATCCACCTTATCTTACTCAGACGAGCTTCAATAAATCTGACTTTTTTTTTTTTTTTTTTTACTATTTTGATAACTGCAAAAAAAAAAAAAAAAAAAGAAATATTGAAATCCTCGAGCGTGTCAGATTTCTATACAGAAGGTTCAGTTTGATGGTCCAGTCATGGTAGCCTAAAATTTGACAAATATTTTGAGAGTTATTCTTAATCTGACAGCCAGGGGGGAAAGCTACTTTCTTTTTTTGGTAACTTTGTAAGGTAACCCTCTAACATCCTTGCGTTACGCTCAAATCGTCAGATTATATAAATGTATACTCTTTTGCATATAATTAAACCACCTTATCTTAATCTGACGCGCTTTAATAAATCCAAGGATCATTTTTTTTTTTTTTACTAATTTGACAGACTGTCCTAGACGCATTTACCAGCGAAAAAGGCCAACATTTGGTGTAAATACTGAACAGGATGTAAGGTATCTCCTCTATGTTTATCTGACGCGCTCGAGTAAACCCCCGAAAACACTCTGGGCTCCCCTACTAACATGTGTTGCACTTCGTAACCAACCTACGAGCGTTCGTATTTGCAAGTTCCCATTTCTGAGCAAAACCTGTGTTTATTTATTTATTATTTTCAACAAAAATGCTTTTTTTTACCTTTGGAATGCACGTTCATTTTCGAACGCGGTGGTTTCGTTATCTGATCCGTGGTTGTACAAATGTTTTCGAACTGCATCCACCTCTTTTTCAGCAAATGATTGGAAGTCTCTTACAGAACGGAAATCCTGGTATCGTCTCGCAATATACCTAAGCACAAACAATAACACATCTATACTAATAATGTAAAGCTAAAGAGTTTGTTTGTTTGAACGCGCTATCTCAGAAAGTATTTGTTCGAATTGAAAAATTATTTTTGTGTTGAATAGCCCGTTTATTGAGGAAGGCTCAAGGCTTTTTTTTTTTTTAAATAGGATAGACCGAAATATTTGTAATTGCAATTTAAAGGTTTAACCAATTGTTTAGTTCTATGAACTCCTAATAGATGGCGGAGTAAGTTTAGTTCTATGAATTCCTAATACATGGCGGGGTAAGCTAACTCATAGAGAGGGAGCTGGCCAACAGTGTCGATAGGTGCGAGGAACCATGCCCATGCTACGCTGTTGTGATCAGCGAACATATTTTTGAATGCTTTTTTTTTTTCAATGTTCAGGCACATAATTTGATTTTGTAGGATTTTTCTATTCTGTTAGGTTTTCCTTATTTCTTCTATGTTTCTTTTTGTTCTTACAGTTGAGGACAGTTACTTATCTAATTAATTAATTTGATTTGTCGTATTATTCAATTGTGATTGTTCTTTATAACGTTTTTGCTATAGCATTGTTTATTTGGCGAAGCACATTAAATTGCAGAAGAAAACCCTGCTTCACTCGCTAAAGGACAGGGTTACGGTAGCGTGATTGCTTGGCACGTTAAGCGATGAACTATAAAGTTGAAGGATTATTTTGAATTTTAAAGCTACTGTTAATCTTTTTATGTGTTTTGCGATACTTCGATAGGTTTTTTGAAAAGGCGTGCACGCATTTTAGTTAAAGAAAATTTATCATTTCACATCGGAAGGGGGGGGGGGGAGCGTTGAATTTTTATTTAACAAACTTCCTTTGACTTCTTAACACGGGCATCGCCGTGCGGGTACTGCTAGTACATTATAAAATGGACATCTATGTTGAGAAGAAAATGACGAATGTTTTACTTTTACTTTTAAATTCCCAACACACAGAAATAAATTTAAGTATTTTAAAAAGCATTATTTATACTAGTATTTATACATATATACTCGTTATACATATATGTTGTAATTTATTCTCTGGACGTTATGACTTCTTTTAAATGCATAACTTGTTAACTATGAAACGTGAATATTACAGTCATAAAAATTAAAAATTATTTAAATTAAAATGTTCTAACATAACATATATTTGTTTAAAAATTCTTTTATTTTACAGTTTAGTGTGAATTGCAAAAATCGTATGCAATTTAGAAATAGTAGTTCAAAAGTTCTTAATTATCCTGAGCAAACATGCTTTTTTTCCCCCATGAGTTAAATAAGAACTAACTAGTTTTTAAATGTTTATTTTTTTTCTTTTAATAAGATGCATATACATAAAGCATATGCCTCATTTCAAAATTGTATTTTCAAATAAAGCTTTGTGTAAAAACTGAAAACAAAGAAAATATATAGTTTTAATTTCTACGAATTCCGTTAAAGTTTAATAATAAAAACTTGAGTACACAACATAATGCGTATGCGTAATATTTCTACCATAAATATCGCAATTTGTTAGGAAATATCAAGGATCGTATCGTATTTGAGTTGTATATGTGTTTTGTTTCCTTCCTTTAATTAAATTTGTAGCTAAATTTTGCATTATGCACATCGAGGTCTTTTATAGCGTGATCAAATATTTTATCACTATATTTTCATACCAATAACTGACTGTTGTGAGAAATTAGACAAATTGCAATACTTTATATACTATTACATTGGTAACTAGAAGCTCGAACTCTTAAACTATTTGTAGTTATATTTTTTGTTCTGATCGTAATACACGTTTTGAGAAGAATTATCTAATATTAAGATGCATTTTCAAGTTTTAATGCTCTTATAATTTCATCATACTTTAATGCAATAAGTATAAAAGTAATCTTCATAGTTTTTAATTTCACCTACTTGAACCTACAAATACGTACAAGATATCATCATAGTAGTCATTGTCATCCAGACGACCGTCACAGTCATCATCCCATTCGATGGGCCCTTGGTAAACTGAAGAGTCGTCACTTCCACTGAACTAAAAAGCAAAACAAAGGGTAAATAATGTTTGGTATCTTTAACTTGTAGTTTTGACGAACTACGGCTATATTCACTCTACCAAATGTAAAAGTTCTTCCTAATCTATTAGAAAATAAAATGAAATTCTTGTAATTTCTATCTATTTGCTTTATTAATTTTAAAAACCTTTTAAAGAAAATTTAACTAAATTTTAAACAAATTAGAGTTTTAATTTTGAAGCTATTTTTGAGAATTACATTTTTTTTTTTTTTGTAAATGAGAAATTTCAATACTTAAAGAGACAGTATCGTTTTCGAACGCTAAAAATAAATGATCATTAAACAAGCTGTTAGTTTTTAAATACACACATTTTAAATTTATGTTGTGCCTTTTTGTATTCCTGTAAATTACTATCTAGAAAGCATGTTATCAAACAGCTAATAAAATTTAACTCAGTTTTGAAAAAATTCCTTATTCTATGTAATAAATAAATTACGGAACCGGGAGAGTGTTTTTAAGAGAGAATGTTTAGTACACATAGAAGTCAAGAAAGCGATCATTTTTCTGCTTCCTTGAAGCAGAAAAGTAATCGATACTTTCTAAGATCGGTTCTTGTTGAATGTTTCAATACCTCCAACCTCTAAAGCCAAATACTGTGGAAAATTTGAACTTATTTCACTAGTCGTTAACTACTGAAAGGCAACCACTTTATAATGAACTAAATATTTTCATTCCACTTAAGTAATATTCATTTAAAACACAAGAAGAATTTTTCTAATTTGTCTCACTATATATAGGAGGAAAGGGGGTACAAAAATAAATACAAATATTTCATTTTTTAAATTTTTTAAAAAATATTGCCAATTACAAAAAAATGTCCCAACGGTTAAATAGTATTTTCTTTCTGCCATGGATTTTTTTATTTATTTATTTATTTTTTCTGAGCAATCACGATTACTTATTGTTCTCATTTGACCGTCCTTGACGTTGTGGTTCCTTTTTCAGCTTGGACCAGGGGCCTGCTGCAGCACCACCGCCCGCCGTCGTCTGCAGGAGCGGCGGCTGTCCTCCGGTCCTGAGCTATCCGCTTCTCTTGCTCAGAGGCGTCCATGTCCTACACACACGCACGCTTCACACACATACAAACACACTTCACACACATACACTCACACACGCCTACGTGCATACACACAGGTCTACGCACACACACACACACAACTATGCTCCCGTAACCGCCCGGAAGGAGGGGCAGGCTTTGGGGGGGGGGGGGACAGGAACCGTTTCTAGAAACAATAACTCCAATGAGTAGGGCCCTGCTTCAACTCTTGATTGCGAAATACATAATTTAAATTCAAAATGTCAGAATTCAAATTAATTTTTTTAAATTTTTTTTATAAATGTTCCTTTATTTTAAGGATGTTTTAAACGTATTTAGTTGTTCACATTGTGCCCCTATAGTGTGGGAGGGGAAAATGTGAACAAACGTGAGGCACATATGAATACGGTTAAAAAATGCTGGACACGCATCATATTTTAACGTATTTTAAAGAAAAACTCTTCAACATGAAACATATACGTAGGTACCGCTTGTACATTGATGAGTTTGTAACCTATACTGCATTGGTTCAAATTGTACAGTAAATGCTTCATTACGAAAATATTTTTTCCCAGATATATAATTGCTTACTGTCAAATTTTACAGTCACGTATCCTGTTCTTATCAATGCATGAACAAGAAAAAACTTGCAAGACAACATAACAAATATAATTTTGTTACGCAAAGATTATTCCAAATGTATTGTTTTTATTCTTCATACAGTGTGTGATGAATGTATTTTAAAATTTAGTTTTAAACTAAATGAAAACATTTTTTTTCTTTTTTTCCCCTGAAAGTATTATAAACTTTTCTTCTTTATTTTCTAATTTACAAATGTAAAAAAAAAAAAACAATAAAAGTAAATCAATTAAATTTCAATGTCAATAATAATCAAACATGCAAAAGAATATATAAAAAAAAAATTTGCAGTTACTGCTCTTTATTTGGTTACGGCAGTATACACAACCAATCATACTCAAAGCAAAAACGATATCTAAATGAAAAATGTTTAATTCCATAATGAAATATTTGAAAAAAATTATGAGTAGGAAAGGAATAAAAAAGTTTGCTAAAGACAAATGCTTGTGTAAATTGATTTTAGAAAACTGTTTAATTTCTTAGACTCAGCAAACTTCTGCATGATTTTCTATAATCCTTACCTTTTCAAATTTCAGTTATTTAGCTACTCCGTGGACACTATTGGCTGGTTTCCGTTTAGGGAAATTTTCAGCGTCTGTTAAGTGTATTATCCATTAGGTTCTTAGTGCTGTTCATTTTTCAAATATACGGCATGAAATCCTGATTTGTATGCATTTCCCCTAAAATTAACATATCTTTAAATATTAAAATGACTTTAATATCTCTTCAATACCAGTGCCAAAAAGTACAAAAAACAAGCATTTAGTTTTAAAAACTTTAATTTTATCAAAAACCAGCACATTTTCCGTTTTTCCAGGATTGTAAATTAGTATTTTTGTATTGCTTAAATTCGCTATTGCAAGAAAGAAAACTTTCAGCCTTTGCTATGATTCTAGAAATTTGTTGATGATAAGAAAAAACTTAAAAAAATGTTTGAAACTGAAAACTTCTTAAAAGGGATCATCTTTGTTTGTTAAACATACTATCAGTGGCTTAAAATGATTCGTTTTTAAATCAAAAATGGAATTATAAGAATGCAAAAAATTCTGTTAACGAATTTTTTTTTAAAGTAAGTTGCAAATGTTCTATTTTACATTACCTGAGCTTCGATCGTTTCATCAAAACCAATGTCAGCACTCAATTCTGCTGAAGTGTCAAAGGAGGCGCCGACATCTATATTCCAGGCCCCACAATGTATGCCCGTAAAAATTTTTAGGTCCAGAGATTTTCTCTTTAGAATCTTGATCTGTAGGTGTTCTAATGTGAGAATATCTTGGGTAGACATGTTGAATCCTGCGCGAAATAATTTTACAGGCCATCAAAGATAGCGGCCATTTTGGTTCACTTGCTCATTACGTTTTTCGCAACGTGCGTACCTATAAATTTATTTTTAGTTTTGAACTGAAATTTTTGGGCCTTAGAAAGTCAATTAATGTAATAGTTATGTCATAAAAACCGCTCTGGCTTTTCCATAATTTTTACGTGAGGTATCTCTAACGTTTTTTGTTTAACATTCTAGTTACTTAAAAGTGTACAAAAATTAATAACTCTTAATGAAACCAAACGATTTTAAAGTGTATTGCCTTTTGTGTAAAACAATATTTTTCAAGGTCACCAGCGTAGCCAGCAATATCTTCTGTAGGGGTTTTTTTGGTCAAAAATACCTTCTAAAGGGGGGTTTTTTGATAAAAAAAACCTTCTGAATGGATTTTTTTCGATCAAAAATACCTTCTGAAGGGGATTCTTTGATTGAAAATACCTTCTGAAGGAGATTTTTTGATCAAAAATACCTTATGAAGGGGATTTTTTGATCAAAAATACCTTATGAATTGGATTTTTTGATCAAAACAGCCCTTTCATATGCATAAGCTACTGTATTAAAATTTGCATTCATGTTAAAACCAGTGGCTATAGGGATTCCCCCCCCCCCTCGGTCCACGCTGTTCAAGGTTATTTATCGTTTGCTATCAAAGTAATTGTTTTCGAGTAAAAATGTTCCACAGTTCCAAAAACTTTTTGTTTCATGTTTTTATGTGACAATAACTATTTTAGCAATGGCTGATATTTCTAAACTGAGCTCAGAAAGTTTTGGTAGGCAATTGAAGACATCTTGAAGACAGTTTTAACAAACGAATATGTAGTTTGTCAAAAGGAATCAAGAGAAAAATTATGTTCTTCGACCAAAAACGAGTTCGGGAAGCTGCTGAAATACGCAAAGACGCAATATTGAAAAACGCGGCAAGAAAATATAGTGTGTCATTGCAGCAACTAGTGCCATAAGAAATACACAAGAGGAAAAACGCCAAAAAAAATGGTAGAAAAAAATGCACAGACAAGTTATTTTGAAAGTGAAAACAATATTTTAGAAAAATCAGAAAGTACTGAAGGAGGTCCAAATCAAGACGAAGTTTTTGACAGAGTAGCAGATCTTAACAGCGATATGAATGTTTCTGCTGCGAATTCATATGCACATCCAAACTGTATAAGTTCTTATATTCGAAAGTATGAGCGAGAAACCAATACACAGTCTGCGCAACATCTATCCTCAAAATTTGAACTGTTTAAAAAGCCAAATGAAATAGTAAAGCCTCTGTTAAATGCTGGGCATGGATTTATTCTTTCAGAAATAAAAGAGTTGATGCTTAATGCTCAATGTAGATGAAAATGCATTGGTTTTTATAAATGAAACAAAACTATTTCTCGTAACAACGTATAATGAAAGGATTCTTTTCTGTGCTTCCAAAAGAAAGAATGACCCTTTGTTGGT
This sequence comes from Uloborus diversus, assembly GCF_026930045.1. Taxonomy (NCBI): domain Eukaryota; kingdom Metazoa; phylum Arthropoda; class Arachnida; order Araneae; family Uloboridae; genus Uloborus; species Uloborus diversus. The sequence continues at coordinate 72,249,589 of NC_072737.1, read as the reverse complement.
TTTTTTTTTAGTCATTTATCTCCAAAAGTACTTGCTGCTGCTTTTAGCTCACAAGAGGCTGTGAAGACTGCAGAAAATCATTGATAATCTTGAGAAAATCATTACAAGGTGTTGATTTTAGACTACAAGAGAAGTTCTGCTAAGCGAGTAAAGCCGTTTCAGGATGCTCTTGGCTCAATGGATGAGGAAAAAAGTCAAATAATGATTCAATCGCTACGCACAAATATTGAAAGCTTGAAAACAGAGATTGAGTTTTTGTTAAAGGATGTAGTAACAAATCAGAACTGTGCAAGTGTTGGGAAGTGTTTCGTTCACTGGTATCACTTGTAAAACACTTGATTATTGCTGATCGCGAAGAAAATTACAAATTATACGTTCAAACTGTTGAATTACTGTTTCCAGTCTTTCGTGTATTTGATTGCATCATTTATCTACTATATGAAACATGGCACGTAGAGAGGATAAGGGCGCTAGAAAATGAGTGTCCCTACCTGTAAGAAAAATTCATTCAAGGTAAATTTGTTGTTAAAATTCAATGCTGTGAAGCCAGAGATGAAATTGGAACAAACGATTCAACGGTCACAGAAAAGTGCCGGAGAAATTGCAGAGCAGACGAGAAAAAGTATGTTGCCGAGTGGCATTTAGAGTATCATGAAATTTTAATGATATGCAATGTGTTTCGTGGTCTTACTAGTTCTCATTTAATGGATCACTGTGAGAGTGTCCCGCATCCTTATTTTTATAGGTAATCGTAGCCAGTATTTTGATGAAAATGTCAAAGGACTTGTTGATTTTATCCATCAACATGTAAATCACTATGATATTTCTGAAACAGAGCAACTTTACAGCTTTCTCACTAAACAACTTGTGAATGGTAGTGTCAAGATTCGCCTTCTCAGCATCATGAATCATTGATCAGAACAGTACCGCCAGTTTAGACTGGATACATTTTGTTTCAAAAATTGTCTTATTTACTTTCCAAAGTCAACCTACCATGCTTTGAGGCATACAGTTCTTCATAAAATATCACTTCTAAGCTAATGGGGAAGAATCAACTTTAACAAGGGTTCAGAGACATGGAAATAGCGAAAGAAAGGGGAGAATGCATTAAAAATATTTTAGCTCATGACTTGTTTCCAACGAACACATTATGTGATGGTCAGGGGCGTGCACAGAAAATTTGGGGCCCGTCACAAATGCCCACAAATGTTTCGGCCGCCCTTCCATATTGTTTAAGCACATATTTCATCCCTAGTTTTAAAAATAATAGGCCCCCTTCAGGCTCAGGCCCGGGCAAACAGGTTTCTCTTATCCCCCCCCCCGGTGCACGCCCCTGGCGGTGGTGATTCACCTACCAAGCTAGATTGCAGAAATATCCGTTCCCAGAACATTTTTTATTTAGCAAAGTATCCCCAATAAAAACTGCCCTCGTTTATATATTTCATGTCACAAGTCCGCCAAATAAAGATAACTTCGCCAAAACTTTTGGCGAAGTTATCAGCAATGTTCTGCACGGATTCATTCCTGTATGCTCTTTTCATGACCTTCATCCTGTGTTCGATAGTTATTTGCAGCATGTTGTGAAATAATTCGAAAAGATGAGAAGAGAATCAACTAAGGGCAGAACAAACATTGCTGTAATTGACAGAAAAACACTAGTACCTATGCAGGTAGAAAAATTCTGGTCTTCAGTATCAAATAAGGAAAATTTACAGTAACTAGCACGCAAGGAAATAGAAGAAATGTCAAAAATGCTACATTTTCAGCTATTGATAGTGGTTTAACAGTTAATGAAGAAGCAATCTGCAATACTTTTCATAGCAGATTTGAGACACATCATTGAAGAGCTTAATTAGAATAACTCAAGAGAAGATGCAGATCTACAAATTTTTCCCCACATAGACTGGGCTGATAAAAATTGCTCAAAAAGAGTGGCTGCGGCATCAAATGATACAGACGTCCGTCGTAGTGCATTAACATGCAATGCAAAAACAGATCGTAACCTTTTTTAAAAGTAACTAATCTTGTATTTTTCGTTTATTGTGTTGTTGAAGAAACATGTATGTGATAAACACGAGTTTAAAATGAGCATTTTGGATTATTTATTAATTTTTGTACCCTTTTTAGTAACCAGAATATTCAACAACAAATGTCGGAGATATCTCCACGTAAAATTGAAGAAACAGCTAGACCGGATTTTATGACATAATTAATACATTAATTGACTTCCTTAACTCCAAAAACTGCAGTTCAAAACTAAAAATAAATTTGTAGGTACGCCCGTTGCGAAAAACGTAATGAGCAAGTGAACCAAAATGGCCGCTATTTTTGATGGCCTGTAAAATTATTTCGCGCAGGATTCAACATGTCTACCCAAGATATTCTCACATTAGAACACCTACAGATCAAGATTCTAAAGAGAAAATCTCTGGACCTAAAAATTTTTACGGGACTACATTGTGGGGCCAGGACTACTATGCCTACACTGTCGTCAGGAGTTGGGGAAAGTCGTGCCATTTTCGCTAACACCAGTAAGACTGAAACTAGAGTCCAGCTCAACATTTTCCTGAAAAATAGCACAACAGAACAAGCGTCAGAGATTCTCTTGTACATGAATGCATTCGATTTTACACGTAAATTTCTTTTATGTGTATAGATGAATTTAAATTCGCGGCGGTGAGACAAAAAACAATATTTTCCAGGTGACTTGTAATGAACGCTATTGCCTGCACACTAGGGTGGTTCAAAAAAAAAAACTTTTTTTGACTGAAGTTTCAAAGGAGGCGCTGACACCTATACCTACACTGCCATCGGGAGTCGGGGAAGCTCGAATGGTAGTCGCTGACACCAGAAGGAGAGAAACTAGAGCCCAGCTCAACATTGTTACGGCAGTTTCCTACTAAACATCACAACATCAACTGTTAGACATGTGAAAAACCTTTGCGTTTTATGTAACCAAATTTACACTAAAATGTCTTTAAATAACTTTAGTTTCGCATTAGCGGGAGAGCAGTAAAATATTTTCCACAGATTTTTACCAGGGGCGGATCCAGAAGTATTTGTAATGGGGGTCAAGTTTCATTGGCCGGGGATATATCTCCTGCGTAAAAAAGCTTCTCCCCCCCCCCCCCATTGAGATTAAAATCCACTCAAATCAAGAGCCGGACTGAGTCCCGCAGGAGGGCGCTAACCTTGGCCTCCAAAGGGAGCAAAAAAAAAAAAAAGCGATGGTACACAGCTTTACGAGTTCAAAGAAAAGAAAAAGAGCGAAGTGAAGTCGCACAGGTTTGTAATAATAATAATTTTTTAAAAAATAAGGAGATATATATATATATATATATATATATATATGTAATGTTTTTTTTTAATTTAAAAAATATAAAAAGGTGTTCAGACTTGAGGGCGCATCGGACGACGGGCCGATGGGCCGGCGGGACAGTCCGCCCTTATTCAAATCCCCCCTCGCAAGAATTTTTCAATGGTTAAGCTCATAGAGATGATTGTGCTTTTGAAAACGAACTAAAAAAACTGAAAATAGCAATAGCCCATTTAAGGAGTCCAGTCAATCATTTGAACCGTGACGCGCTGAAGAAAAGAAATATCTTACAGAACGAAGCAAAAAGTAGGTTAACATTGATTCCATGTGCTATTTTTTTGGATCTAAAAACTTGAAGACTGGTAATAATCATAATAAAATTCTTTTCACAGGGGGGTCAGCTGACCCTTTGACCCTCCCCTGAATCCACCCCTGATTTTCACGCACGCCATTGATTATATCGCTCGTTTGAAAAAAGATTGCCACAAATAGGAAAATTTTTATTATCTTTTTATTTTGCTTAAAGGGCTTCAAATGGCGTTATCTTCTTTGGAAAATGATGAGATTTTTTGTTCTAATATTAACCACTGGAGAGCACAGCAAACTTACCTTTCTTGCAGCAAATTTCTTGAAGAGTTAAACTTCAAACGCGTCTGTAAAATTTCATTTCTTCGTATTGTGGCACTCTTCTTCCAAATGAGCGATATAAAATTCAGTTAATGGTCTTTACTGTGAAGACTAATACTGATTTATTCGCATACCTTTTGCTCTTCAGAAGGCGCAATTCTAAAATCCAACAGATATTCCCGCGAATGTACAACCGATACCCACGCGATAACAGGCCAGACAACTCCTTTTCCCCCCGCTTCGTTACCCCACCAGTCGTCAATCTTTGAACTTGGCGCGAAACTTTGAAAGCAGTGCGTTTTACCAGTAAACAGTAGTGCTCTGGCTGAAATAAATGAAATGGGAAATATGTAACTTCGGATGCACATTTTTGAATACAATACTGTTGGATTTATCTCATCCTTTTCACGTACCGGAATGTAGAAGCAATTAATATATATATATATTAGGGTGGAACGAAAAAAACAAAGTTTTTATTTTCGAATCGTAATAGTGCGGAAAAGTTGCGATTGGTGAAGACTTACAAAACAAAACAAAGATTTTTAAAATCGGATAATATCTTCCGATCCCGCAACGAGCCTGAATATTTGAAAAAATGGAAAATTTCGTGTTTTCTTAGTGATTTTTCAAAAATTTTGTTTTATGTTTCTTTTTAAAGCTCTAAGATGGAAAAGTTACGATTGGTGAAACCTTCAGAAATTAAAAAAAAATTTGAAATCGAATAATACCTTCTGATCCAGAACCAAGCCTAAAAAATCGAAAAAGTTGAGAATTTCAGGATTTTTTCGAATTTTTAACATTTTTGGATCAATGTACTTTTTCAGGCTACAGAACGGAGAAGTTACGTTTAGTGAAGACTTCAAAGTGAAAAAAAAAATATTTTTTTAAAATAAAACAATATCTTCCGATCGCGCAACGAACCTACATGTTTGAAAAAATGTAAACTTTAAGCCCTTTTTTCAGCTTTTTTTTTTCTTCTTTTCGTTTAACGATCCTCATAAGTTCGGTATGAAACACTAATGGAAGAACGTTTGTTTATAAAACAAATGTGATATTTCAGTACTAGAGCCTGCCTGTAAATTGTCCACATGGCCCTTTAATCCCGCGATACTTATATTTGTTTATGCCGCTTAGTACAGTGTATGCATCTAATACGCTCCATTAGCGAAATAAAGAACCACAAAAATTTCACAGACGATGCCATTCATGGTTACTGAACAATTCAAATCTGTCGATACTTACCTGACAATCTAAAACAAGTTGTTTGCCCTGTCATTGAAAGAAACTCTTTCTTTGCGCATCCCGAAAACTTATTAATGGCAATGGTGTTTAATGAAAGGGGGCACATAAGAGAACTAGCATTTAAAAACGTCTTAAAAGCCAGAGAATATGTTTCTAAAGTCAAAAGCATTAGAAACTTTGTCATTCCATCTCTAAATTTCGAAGCAGAAGGTTATACAGAGATTATTAATTGGAACACGACAAAGCTATCTTCTCCACCTTTTCTTCGAAAAGTTCCTAACAAAGACATTGAAAATTTTATTGTAACAGGCACTATACCCGACTGGGATATAAAACTATTCCTCTGCCATACGCAAGCTGTCGAAAGATGTGTGAAGCTAATGACGGAAGCGTCACTCAAAGTGTGTGGATTTAAATCAAAAGATGGCTACATAAGAGCAACATTGAAATCCAGATCAATTATGCCCGAATTTTCCAAAAAATCTGATTATAAATTAGCTTCAACAACTAATACTTAAAACAATAAGACTTGTATACTGGATTGTAAATTTGGTAAATATTTTATAACTTTTTATTATTTGAAAATGTTTCATTGTTGTGAAGAATGGTAGTTTTGCTTGTTTCGAATATACCTTAAGAGTCAAGAAATAAATTAATGTTTATGTGTAATGTAGGGTTTTTTTAAAGGCTTTTCCCTGTAACACCGTGGAAAAAAACAAGAACAATTTTATTTTTAATCACTAAGAAAAGATGAAATTCTCAATTTTTTTACTTTTCATGCTTGTTCCTGGATCAGAAGGTATTATTTGATTTCAATATGTTTTTTTTAATTTCTGAAGGCTTCACCATCGTAACTTTTCCGTCTTAGAGTATTAAAAAGAAACGTTGGAGCAACATTTTAAAAAAAACTCTAAGAACACATGAAATTTTCCATTTTTTTTCAAATTTTTAGGCTCGTTGCGGGATCGAAAGATATTTAAAAAATTTTGTTTTGTTTTGTAAGTCTTCACCAATCGCAACTTTTCTGCACTATTACAATTCGAAAATAAAAACTTTGTTTTTTTCGTTCCACCCTAGTAAACAACTTGTTTTAGATTCTCAGGTAAATATCGACAGGTTTGAATTGTTCTGTAAACATGAATGGCACCGTCTGTGAAATTTTTGCGATTCTTTATTTCGCTAATGGGGCGTATTAGATGCATACACTGTACTAAGCGGCATAAACAAATATGAGTATCGCGGGATTAAAGGGCTATGTGGACAATTTACAGGCAGGCTCTAGTACTAAAATATCACATTTGTTTTATAAACAAACGTTCTTCTATTAGTATTTTATACCGAACTTATGAGGATCGTTAAACTAAAAGAAAAAAAAAGCTGAAAAATGGGCTTAAAGTTTACATTTTTTTCAAACGTGTAGGTTCGTTGCGCGATCGGAAGATATTGTTTTATTTCAAAAAGATATTTTTTTTTTCACTTTGAAGTCTTCACTAAACGTAACTTCTCCGTTCTGTAGCCTGAAAAAGTAAATTGATCCAAAAATGTTAAAAATTCGGAAAAATCCTGAAATTTTCAACTTTTTCGATTTTTTAGGCTTGGTTCTGGATCTGAAGGTATTATTCGATTTCAAATTTTTTTTTTGTTTATGAAGGTTTCACCAATCGTTACTTTTCCATCTTAGAGCTTTAAAAAGAAACATAAAACAAAATTTTTGAAAAATCACTAAGAAAACACGAAATTTTCCATTTTTTCAAATATTCAGGCTCGTTGCGGGATCGGAAGATATTATCCGATTTTAAAAATCTTTGTTTTGTTTTGTAAGTCTTCACCAATCGCAACTTTTCCGCACTATTACGATTCGAAAATAAAAACTTCGTTTTTTTCGTTCCACCCTAATATATATATATATATATATATATATATATATATATATATATATATATATATATATATATATATATATATATATATATATATATATATATAT